>NC_090393.1:65737615-66337615 GCF_036365525.1 Heterodontus francisci | reverse complement strand
TGGCACTTGTGCTACCTTTGTTCCCCGCCCTGGCTGCAAGTCACTTGTGCCCAGTGTCTCACCATGTACAGATCCCACCTCTAAGATAACCTCTAAAGTAAGCACAGTGTCAGTATCTGAGCTGGAGGCTGTGAGTGTCAGAGAGAGTGTTTCTCATTCATTACGGTTCTTCTGCTTTTCCATATCATTCTCTTCCAGCACTGCCTGACCAGGTGACAGTTCTTGGGTATCTGAAAGGAGAAAAGCAGAAGGTGATGAGGGGGGAATGGGATGTGAGAAGGAGGAATAGGTATGAGGATACTGTTATCTTCAATGGTTTCAGCTCTGCAGCTGGTAAGGGTCTCAGTCATGGCCACTCCAATGATGGTGAGCCACTCTCGGGGTTAGGACATGCAGCCATGCCTGTCTCCCGCTGGTTAGATGCTGCTGCCTTCCGATGTGCACCACCTTGTTTTGGA
This sequence comes from Heterodontus francisci, assembly GCF_036365525.1. Classification (NCBI taxonomy): domain Eukaryota; kingdom Metazoa; phylum Chordata; class Chondrichthyes; order Heterodontiformes; family Heterodontidae; genus Heterodontus; species Heterodontus francisci. The sequence continues at coordinate 66,337,157 of NC_090393.1, read as the reverse complement.
AGAGAGGGAAGTGTGTCAGTGAATGTGATGCAATCTGTTGGGGTGTTTGTGGCGGACATGGTTGAATAGCTTGCAGTGTCTGAAAGCTGTTAGATGCGAGTGTGAGGCTTGGAGCAGTGCTAAGTGTGTGAGGGTGAGGTGAAGCTCATGAGTCATGATTGAAGGAGATTATTGATAGGTGAGTGATGGGCTGTGGTGAATTGAACAGTGTGAGGCTCTTGGTGTAGTTGGTGGAATGTGGCATTTGAAGATTCATTCACTAATCTTTACCACTTGTGTGAGGTGATTGAACTTAAAATAGAAACATAGAAAATAGGAGCAGGAGTAGGCCATTCGGCCCTTCGAGCCTGCTCCACCATTCATTATGATCATGGCTGATCATCCAACTCAGTAACCTGTTCCTGCTTTCGCCCCATACCCTTTGATCCCTTTAGACCAAAGAGCTATATCTAACTCCTTCTTGAAAGCATACAATGTTTTAGCCTCAACTACTTTCTGTGGTAGCAAATTCCACAGTTTCACCACTCTCTGGGTGAAGAAATTTCTCCTCATCTCAGTCCTGAAAGGTTTACCCCGTATCCTTAGACCATGACCCCTGGTTCTGGACTCCCCCACCATCGGGAACATCCTTCCTGCATCTACCCTGTCAAGTCCTGCTAGAATTTTATAGGTTTCTATGAGATCCCCCCCCTCACTCTGGCATCCATGCATCACCCGACATTACTGCCAGTATTGGGTTATTTTACTGCAAGCAGATACAAGCACAGTGTAAAAGTTTACAGTCACACACACAGCAACAGCCATCCCAGATCAGGTTGGTCCCTCAGAGATTAAACTTGTCCAAAAACAACAACATTCCTCAAATCCCGTTGCAAGGACCTTGTCTGCACACCAACATGGTTTTGCCAAGAAAGTACATCTTGATATTTTGTTGTTCACTATCTCTCTGGGAACTCTGTTCTCAAACCCTTCGTGATCTCTGGCCATCTGAAGCAGCTTGGGAATACTAGGCTGTATTCCTACTGAGTGAGAGTTATTCACATATGTGCACCTCGAGGACCCTTAGACAAGACTGAGAATTGTACCATTTTTCCCCTACGTTACTACGGTGACTATACTCCTGAAGAACTTTATTGAGATAAAACACTTTGGGACATCCTGAAGTTGTGGATGGGGGCTATAGCAATGCAAATTGTTCTTTTATCCTGCAGTGATCAGAATGACTAATCAGTCAAACAGATGTGCGAGTTGATATCACAACTATCTTCCCAAGAAATTTATATTTTTAAACGCAAGTGAATCGTCTTTTGCGTTTTGCAAGTAGTTCCAGTCTTGCTTTAGTATGATCTGTTAAAAGTAATTTTTTTAAAAAGCACTCGCTATTTTCATTTGGGCTGTTCCATTAACCGGACAATACAGTTTCTGGCTCAGTCAAAATTGGGAAATTAAACTCGCATTGAAGAGGTTTCTTGGTATTTATACATCAGTCACAACCTCATGCTGGAAAACTGGTCGGACCAGGTCGAACCTTGGTTTTGCATCCTGTCCAATTTTACTCTCCATGGAGTTGAGTGCAGGTTTTGGTGGAGTTTTGACCGACCTCAAATAGGTTGGCAGGGGTGGAGGTGTCATGACCCCTGTGACCTCGCTCTCCCAGCTCTGCTACGGTGGAGCAGCGATATTCCACCAGCCAATGGTGACAGGCAGAAAGTCAGCGCTCTATGCCAAGCAACACTTGGGATGGACCACATTGCCCTGGGGCAGCCCTGAACAGAGGAGGGAGGGGATCAATGACAGTGGTTCACAGTAACTGACTCATTAGTCTGAGAGATTAAATGGCATCTCTTTAAAGGGAGCGCAGGAACAGAGAGACCAGGAAGATGACATACACAAATCTTCAACGGTGACTGGACAAGTTAAGCTGTTAGAAAGGCAATAGGTTCCTTGGCTTTATAAATCAAGGAATCGAGTACAAAAGCAATAGTAACAGTCAAAAGAGAATTGGATAAATACTTGAAGGGGAAAAACTTGCAGAATTATGGGGAAAAAGCGGGGTGTATGGGACTAATTGCATGTGTCTTTCAAAGAACTGCCATGGGTATGATGGGCCGAATGGCCGGCTTCCATACTGGCAATTTAGCGCTGACTTGTGAGTCATTTTGATCTGCTAGCAAGTAGATTGAGGCCCCCTAGAGCTTGTTACCTACAAGAGTGGTGGAAGCGGAGATGATGAATGATTTCAAAAGAAAATTAGATGGGCACATGAGGGACTTACAAGGCTATGGGGCTACAGCAGGGGAATGGGACTTACTGGATTGCTCTATGGAGAGCTGGCATGAACTTGATGGGCTGAAAGGTCTCTTCCTGTGCCATAATGACTCTATGACGTCAAACTAGTTTCATTTGAGACCTTTAAGGCTGCTTCATACTGGTCTAGCAGTGTCCAGTTCCCAACTACCCAAACACCTGCCTCTCACTTACCAGCAAAACATCTTTCTCTCTATCTCACTCCCTACTTCTCCCCCTCTCTCTCCCTCCCCATATGTCTTGTTCTGTGTCTCCACCTACCCACATCTCCCACTCCCCCTTCCAGTGTGCCCCCTTTCCCTCCCTCTCACCTACCCTGCCTCTTCACCTTCAATGGGAGAGTTTTCCCTGGTGTCATAGAATCATAGAGAGATACAGCACTGAAACAGGCCCTTCGGCCTACCAAGTCCGTGCCAACCATCGACCACCCATTTATACTAATCCTACATTAATCCCATTTTCCCTCTCACATCCCCACCTTCCCTCAATTCTTCTACCACCTACCTACACTAGGGGCAATTTTTACAATGGCCAATTTATCTATCAACCCGCAAGTCTTTGGCATGTGGGAGGAAACTGGAGCACCCGGAGGAAATCCTGCAGCCACAGGAAGAACTTGCAAACGCCGCACAGGCAGTACCCAGAACCGAACCCAGGTTGCTGGAGCTGTGAGGCTGCGGTGCTAGCCACTGCGCTACTATTTATCCCTCATTCAATATCACAAAAACAGATTATCTGTCAATATCACATTTGATGATTCTGGGATCTTGCTGTGTATAAAGTGGTTGCTCTGAGGTTCCTACATTACAACATGACTATACTTCAAAGGTATGCCATTGGCTTTGAGACATCCAGTAGTCAGGAAAGGTGCAATATAAATGCAAGTCTACCTTTCACCCACCTACCTCTGCCTCGAATCTTTGTCACATGCTCCATGTGCCATCGATATGGAGGAGGGTCTAGGTTTTGCACCAATCAGGGGAAGGGGTGGGGCCAGGTTTTGTGCCAATCAGGGTAGGGGGTGGGGCCAGATTTTGCGCCAGTCAGAGACAGGGTCTGCTCGGCTCCCCTCGAGCAGTTGGAGAGTTGAAGCCTAGTAGGGTAGAATCGGTACAGCCACCGACAGATAGCTCGAGCGAACATGGCAGCGGGAGAGCCCGGCTCCCTGGAGGAATGTCTGCAGACCTTCCTGTCTTCGGAGCAGCTTCGGCAGCTCCGAACTATTCTTTACGGCAAAGACCTCAAGTAAGCAAAGGACTGCGCGGGGGATTGTGGGAGATGTAGTTCCCTGCCCCTCCGCTGCCTATTCAGTGAGGGTTAATGAACTACAACTCCCAGAGGGCGGTGCGGACCTGTGCTGTGGGATTGTGGGAGATGTAGTTCCCCCGCGCCACCCTCCCTATGCAGTGAAGGTCTGTGAACCATAACCCCCAGAGAGCAGCGCGGACCTGTGTGGGTGATTGTGGGGGATGTAGTTCTCCACGCCGCTGCTCCCTGTACAATGAGGGTCGATGAACTACAAGTCCCAGAGGGCGCCGCAGCGCCAGGAGGGCTAGCCAGTTGCAGCCGGAAAGTAGCTGGGCTCCTGTCCTGTCACTCAGTGCTTCCGTCTCTTTCTTTCATTTCTTCTATAATTACAAAAATAACAACCTGTTCCAGACAATATATTACCCCCCAATTTTTCATATTACGCAAAAGAAATTTAAGCAAAAGACTCCAGTGCAGCACTAAGGGAGTGCTGCAGTGTCGGAGGTGCTGTCTTTCAGATGAGACGTTACACTGAAGTCTCACCTGCCTGCTCTGGTGGATGTGAAAGATCCCATGGCACTATTTCAAAGAAAAGCGGGGGTAGGGGGAGCTAATCCCCAGCGTCCTGGTGAATATTTATGCTTCAATCAACATCACAAAAACATTATCATCTTTATCGCCTTGCTGTTTGTGGGAGTTTGCTGTGTTTGCAACAATACAACACACTGCACTTCAAAGTTGCTTCATTAGCTGGAAAGCACTTTGAGATGTACGATAGTCAAGAAAAGTGCTGTATAAAAACAAGTATTTAAAAAATATATATTTATCCCTTAATGAATATTGCAAACAATTATGTGGTCATTGTCTCCTGACAACTTGTGCACAGAATGATCTCACAAATTATCAGCTGTGTTTCTGCATTAGAACAGTGACGACACCTCAAAAATGCTTAATTGGTGGTAAGGTTTGGGATGTCCTGTGGTTGTGAAATGCACTAAACAAATGCAAGTCTTCCTTTCATTAAAAATGCTGCGACCTGTTAAATAGTTGCTCAAGCTGTGTTCATGACCTGACCCGAAAACTGATTTGTTAAACCCAATCTTATGTTTACTGATTAACAGGGAGGAGCAGAAATTTAGTGACTTTGCTAACTCATTACTCAGGTCCAAAGAGGACTGGCTGCATTTACAGTGAGAAAGGATATGAAGTAGTATAGTGTTTAAAACTCTGCATGTGGCTTTAATTATTCCACAGCTTTGCTGAGGTTGTTGATTTTTTAATTGTTGAATATTTCGACAACATGTATAGCACCTTTCAATGTACAAAATAAACTAAGGTAGTCCAAATGGAGTAGATCATTTCTGGGGGAGATTATCAGCAATGTTATTGACTTCTATCGACACCCACATGACAGGCAGGGAAATGGGGAAGCAGGTTAAAATATAAAATCTACGCAATGCCACCCAGCATGCCACATATGCACCCACTGCTATTTGTATGGTGGCGGATATCGGGGAGAGCAGCTATTCCTGGAGATGCTCTGGCTATGATTGGCTAGATAAGAGTCGAATCAAACGAGGGCAATCCCATTGAGCTGCAGAATGGAGGAGAGACGTGGGGGGGCAGGTGGTATGATCAGCCATGTCAAAGGAGCAGACAGATCGAGGAGAGAGAATGCAGTCATCGAGGATGCCATTGTCAATTTTACTGGAATGAATCCAGAGCTGTGTGGGGCCAGAAACCTGATTGAAGAGATTGAAACAAGGAGTTTTGGCAGGGATGGGGGGGGGGGGGGACAGGTGTGAGGGAGGGAGTGGGAGTATGGGGGTGGGTTTGAGGGGGGGTTGGGGTGAGTTTGAGGGAGGGAGTGGGGTTATGGGTTTTGGGTTTCAGAGAGGTGTTGGGGTGGGTTTGAGGGAGGGAGCGTGAGTAGGGGGTGGGTTTGAGAGGGGTTGGGGCAGATTTGAGGAAAGGAGCGAGGGTGGGGGAGGCGGGTTTGAGTTTCTCACAAGGCCTGCTAGAGTGAATGGCAGCTCCTGATGATCATTTTTTGGCCCTGTTTCTCAGCTGCAACCAGGTTGAGAGGCTGCTGGCAGCCTGCTGGGAAGGCCTCTAGCACTAGGCCGTAGCACGGAACTACTGGGGGGCTGGTGGGGAGCAGTTGGGGTGCTGGGGTGGTTCAGGGGGCACATGAGGAAGACAATTAGAGTCTGGAGCCAGGAGACGGGGGGTGATAGAAGATCGAGAGGCCTGGTTGGGGCAGGGGTGGGGCAAGAGGGAAGATCAGGCGACATGGTTTGGGGAGTCATAGAGTTGTACGGCATAGAAACAGGCCCTTCGGCCCACCGCGTCCATGCCGACCCTAATGCCTATCTATACTAATCCGACCTGCCTGCATTAATTGCATATCCCTCTATGCCTTGCTCATTCAAGTACCCGTCCAGATGCCTCTTAAATGTTGCTACTGTTCCTGCCTCCACCACCTCCTCAGGCAGCTCATTCCAGATACCCACAATTCTTTGTGTGAAACATTTACCCCTTTGAGCCCCTTTAAACCTCCTCCCTCTCACCTTAAATCTGTGCCCTCTAGTTTTAGTCACCCCGACCATGGGAAACACTCTGGCTATCTACCCTATCTATGCCTCTCATAATTTTATATACCTCTATCATGTCCCCTCTCAGCCTCCTTCGTTCCAGGGAAAACAGATGCAGCCTATCCAATCTCTCTTTGTAACACAAGCCCTCCAAACCGGGCAACATCTTTGTGAATCTTTTCTGCACCCTCTCTAGTTTAATCACATCTTTCCTGCAGTGCGGCGACCAGAACTGCACACAGTACTCCAAATGCGGCCTAACCAACGTTATGTACAACTGTAACATGACGTCCCAACTCTTGTATTCAATGCCTCAGCCGATGAAGGCAAACATGCCATACGCCTTCTTTAGATTAGATTAGAATTAGATTAGAACATTACAGCGCAGTACAGGCCCTTCGGCCCTCGATGTTGCGCCGATCATCTGACCTACACTATTCCATTTTCATCCATATGTCTATCCAATGACCACTTAAATGCCCTTAAAGTTGGCGAGTCTACTACTGTTGCAGGCAGGGCGTTCCACGCCCCTACTACTCTCTGCGTAAAGAAACTACCTCTGACATCTGTCCTATATCTTTCACCCCTCAACTTAAAGCTATGTCCCCTCGTGTTTGCCATCATCATCCGAGGAAAAAGACTCTCACTATCCACCCTATCTAACCCTCTGATTATCTTGTATGTCTCTATTAAGTCACCTCTCCTCCTCCTTCTTTCTAACGAAAACAACCCCAAGTCCCTCAGCCTTTCCTCGTAAGACCTTCCTTCCATACCAGGCAACATCCTAGTAAATCTCCTCTGCACCCTTTCCAAAGCTTCCACATCCTTCCTATAATGCGGTGACCAGAACTGCACGCAATACTCAAGGTGCGGCCTCAGCAGAGTTTTGTACAGCTGCATCATGACCTAGTGGCTCCGAAACTCGATCCCCCTACTAATAAAAGCTAAAACACCATATGCCTTCTTAACAGCCCTATTAACCTGGGTAGCAACTTTCAGGGATTTATGTACCTGGACACCAAGATCTCTCTGCTCATCTACACTACCAAGAATCTTCCCATTAGCCCAGTACTCTGCATTGCTGTTACTCCTTCCAAAGTGAATCACCTCACACTTCTCCGCATTAAACTCCATTTGCCATCTCTCAGCCCAGCTCTGCAGCCTATCTATGTCCCTCTGTACCCTACAACACCCTTCGACACTATCCACAACTCCACCGACCTTCGTGTCATCCGCAAATTTACTAACCCACCCTTCTACACCCTCATCCAGGTCATTTATAAAAATGACAAACAGCAGTGGCCCCAAAACAGAACCTTGCGGTACACCACTAGTAACTAAACTCCAGGATGAACATTTGCCATCAACCACCACCCTCTGTCTTCTTTCAGCTAGCCAATTTCTGATCCAAAGCTCTAAATCACCTTCAACCCCATACTTCCGTATTTTCTGCAATAGCCTACCGTGGGGAACCTTATCAAACGCCTTACTGAAATCCATATACACCACATCCACGGCTTTACCCTCATCCACCTGTTTGGTCACCTTCTCGAAAAACTCAATAAGGTTTGTGAGGCACGACCTACCTTTCACAAAACCGTGCTGACTATCGCAAATGAACTTATTCTTTTCAAGATGATTATAAATCCTATCTCTTATAACCCTTTCCAACATTTTACCCACAACCGAAGTAAGGCTCACAGGTCTATAATTACCAGGGCTGTCTCTACTCCCCTTCTTGAACAAGGGGACAACATTTGCTATCCTCCAGTCCTCCGGCACTACTCCTGTCGACAATGACGACATAAAGATCAACAACAACGGCTCTGCAATCTCCTCCCTGGCTTCCCAGAGAATCCTAGGATAAATCCCATCTGGCCCAGGGGACTTATCTATTTTCACTCTTTCCAAAATTGCTAACACCTCCTCCTTGTGAATCTCAATCCCATCTAGCCTAGTAGGCTGTATCTCAGTAATCTCCTCGGCAACATTTTCTTTCTCTACTGTAAATACTGACGAAAAATATTCATTTAACGCTTCCCCTATCTCCTCTGATTCCGCACACAACTTCCCACTACTATCCTTGATTGGCCCTGTTCTAACTCTTATCATTATTTTATTCCTGATATACCTATAGAAAGCCTTAGGGTTTTCTTTGATCCTATCCGCCAATGACTTCTCGTGTCCTCTCCTTGCTCTTCTTAGCCCTCCCTTTAGATCCTTCCTGGCTAGCTTGTAACTCTCAAGCGCCCTAACTGAGCCTTCACGTCTCATCCTAACATAAGCCGCCCTCTTCCTCTTGACAAGCGCTTCAATTTTTTGAGTAAACCACGGCTCCCTCGCTCGACAACTTCCTCCCTGCCTGACAGGTACATACTTATCAAGGACACGCATTAGCTGCTCCTTGAATAAGCTCCACATTTCGTTTGTGCCCATCCCCTGCAGTTTCCTTCCCCATCCTACACATCCTAAATCTTGTCTAATCGCGTCATAATTTCCTTTCCCCCAGCTATAATTCTTGCCCTGCGGTATATACCTGTCCCTGCCCATCGCTAAGGTAAACCTAACTGAATTGTGATCACTATCGCCAAAGTGCTCACCTACATCTAAATCGAACACCTGGCCGGGTTCATTACCCAGTACCAAATCCAATGTGGCATCGCCCCTGGTTGGCCTGTCCACATACTGTGTCAGAAAACCCTCCTGCACACACTGGACAAAAACAGACCCATCTAAAGTACTCGAACTATAGTATTTCCAGTCAATATTTGGAAAGTTAAAGTCCCCCATAACCACTACCCTGTTACTCTCGCTCCTGTCGAGAATCATCTTCGCTATCCTTTCCTCTACATCTCTGGAACTATTCGGAGGTCTATAGAAAACTCCCAACAGGGTGACCTCTCCTCTCCTGTTTCTAACCTCGGCCCATACTACCTCAGTAGACGAGTCCTCAAACGTCCTTTCTGCCACTGTAATACTTTCCTTGATTAACAATGCCACACCCTGCCCTCTTTTACCCTCTTCTCTGTTCTTACTGAAACATCTAAATCCCACCATGTCTACCTGTGTTGCCACTTTCAGGGAACTATGTACTTGCACCCCAAAGTCTCTCTGCTCAACAACACTCCCCAAGGCCCTGCCATTCACTGTATATGTCCTGCCCTGGTTTAACTTCCCAAAATGCATTACTTCACACTTGTCTGCATTAAATTCCATTTGCCAATCCCTTGCCCACTTTCCCAGTTGATCTATATCCTGTTGTAACCTTAGACAACCTTCTTCACTGTCCACTATACCACCAATTTTGGTGTCATTTGCAAACTTACTAATCATGCCCCCTACATTCACATCTAAGTCATGAATATATATGACAAACAACAGAGGGCCCAGCACCGATCCCTGCGGCACACCACTGGTCACCGGCCTCCAATCTGAAAAACAACCATCCACTACCACGCTCTGCCTCCTATCACCAAGCCAATTTTGTATCCAATTTGCTAGCTCACCCTGGATCCCATGTGTTCGAACCTTCTGGACCAGCCTACCATGCGGGACCTTGTCAAAGGCCTTGCTGAAGTCCATGTAGACAACGTCCATCGCCCTTCCCTCATCAATCCTCTTGGTCACCTCCTCGAAAAACTCAATCAAATGAGACATGATTTCCCATGCACGAAGCCATGCTGACTATCCCTAATCAGACCTTGCCTTTCCCAATGCATATAAATCCTGACTCTCGGAATCCCTTCCAATAACTTTCCCACCACTGATGTAAGGCTCACCGGCCTGTAGTTCCCTGGCTTATCCCTGCTGCCCTTCTTAAATAAAGGCACAACATTAGCTATCATCCAGTCTTCCGGTACCTCACCCGTGGCTAACGATGATACAAAAATCTCTGCCAGGGCCCCAGCAATCTCCTCCCTTGCTTCCCATAGCATCCTAGGATACACCTGGTCAGACCCTGGGGATTTATCCACCTTAATGCGCTTCAAAACCTACAACACCTCCTTCGTAATGTTGATATGCTCAAGGATATCGCTGTTCCCTCCCTTGAACTCACTAGCTTCCATGACCTTCTCCACGGTAATTACGGATGAGAAATATTCATTTAAGACCTCGCCCATTTCCCATGGCTCCACACATAGATTACCACACTGATCCTTAAGGGGACCTACTCTCTCCCTAGCTACCCTTTTACTCTTAATATACTTATAGAATCTTTTAGGATTCTCCTTTATCTTATTTGCCAGGGAAATCTCATGGCCCCTTTTCGCCTTCCTAATTTCCTTCTTAAGTGTAGTCCTACATCCCTTATACTCCTCGAGGGACTCGCTCGATCCCAGCTGCCTATACCTGACATATGCCTCCTTCTTTGTCCTGACCAGACCCTCAATATCCCTCGTCAACCAAGGTTCCCTAAACTTGCCAGCCTTGCTCTTCCATCTAACGGGAACATGCCGGCCCTGAACTCTTCCTATCTCACTTTTAAAAGCCTCCCACTTGCCAGACGTCCCTTTACCTGTAAACAGCCTCTCCCATATAACTTTTGAGAGTTCCTGTCTGATGCCATTGAAATTAGCCTTCCCCCAATTTAGGAGCCAATAGAGTTATGGTCACTGGTCCCAAAATGCTCCCCCACTGACACATCAACCATCTGCCCATCCTCATTTCCTAAGAGGAGGTCGAGTGTAGCCCCTTCTCTAGTAGGGCCATCCACATACTGCTTCAGAAAACTATCCTGGAGTGGTGAGGAAAGGTTGATCGCAGCGAGGGGTAGGGGGGAGAGGCTGTTTGTAAAGCTGTTATACTGTCTTTCCGCTACTAGATCCAGCAGTCCTTGCCTCTGTTTAGCAGCTGGAATTCCCAAGGTCTAGTAAACCTGGCCGACCAGAGTTAATGTAAAATGATGGTTAAGCATGAGACTCCCAGCCTGTGAGCGGGTTGGTTGTCCACCCCGCCACCCCCCCCCCACCTTTGTTAACACCAGAATTGGGTGTGTTGGAGGCGGGATTCAGATTTTTAGCATTCTAACACGCCACCTGATCCAATCATGTCCATTTGTTGGGTTAAAATTCCCCTCATGGATTTGGGAGGTGAGAATGTGTTTAAGCACCTTGGAGAGGAAAAGGAGGTCGGAGATGGGATGGTAGCTTGCACAGATGAGTGGTTAAAGCGGAGTTCTCTTGAGGAGCCAGTAGATGATGGTGGTTTTGAAAGGGAGGGGGACAATAGCAGTATGGGGGCCAGGAGGAGAGGTTGGGTGATCAGCGGTTCAGTAAGAATGAGGCTCATGGGGATGTCCCATGGACAAGATGAGCATCAGGGGAGACAGCAGAGAAACTGAGAACACAAGAGGGAGTTGGGGGAGTGAGGGGTGTGGGGAGAGAGAAGGTTTGGCTTGGTAGGGAAGTGTGGGGGGTTGGGGAATATCAGAGGCAACACGACAGTGTGGATCTTAATGACAAAGAAGTTCATGAGCTCCTTGCATTTTTTTTAAGATGAGGGTGGAAGTGGGAAAAGGAGCGGAGTTTAAGGAGAAGGTTGGCAGTGGAGAAAAGGGGGGTTCTCTAGTCCTTCCAGGGTAATCCTGGCTGGAGTAGTCGCTGGTTTTGGCAGAGGAGTGAATCTCGATAGCGATTGATGTAGTCCAGCCAGATCTAGTAATGGATGATTAAATTCACAGAGAGAGAGGCTGGTCGGTACCTCTTATAGTTGAGTAAGTGAATACGGGGGCGGGGAGGGCATACTGGGAAAGCAACCGGAGTGGAAGAGGCTAAAGGTTTTACTGGGATCAAGGATATCAAAGGTGTACGTGAAATGTGTGGGAGATCAGCGGCTGCAGAAATATCATGGCAAGCAGAGGGCCAAAGGATCTCAGACCTCTGAGTAAGGAGTGACATTCAAGAATCAATGTTCAAGATTGTAATGGTACCTCCTATTATTTATAGTGTGTAGCTACTACAAATAGACTAAAAGGATGATTGACTCCTTTCACATTTACTTTGTTATTCAGGTTTCAGTTGCCAAGGTTGTAGCTACCAGTGCCACCTGCATCCGCCTTTTTCATCCATTCTCAGGTCCCACGGTCACTGTGTAAGGTGTCCCTGCTAATGCAGCCTCATCTGTGCTCCAATAGATGCATATCCATCAGAAGTGGAAATCCTGCTTATCCTGTTGCTAGCTCTGGGAAACAGGAAATCAATCTGCTGTTGCCATGACTGAGATTGGTTGACTCAGGAGTGAACAGCCCATTTCCACATGGGGTCATTTACCCCATCGATCCTCAAAGGTTTGATTTTTTTTTAAAGGTTTTTCCCCTTGGCTATCTATGGTTCTGGAGAAAACATAGTAATATAAAGAAAAACAAAAGCCAGGCTCTCAGATCGTCAAGCTTTGATTATAAATGTTTGCTTTGCTCTTTTTCAGAAAGCTGGATTTGCTGAAGTCTGCTGTGGAAGCAGCCCTGGAACGGGATTTTCAGCTGCAGGGTTTTAGGTTTGAGGCTTCCCCTGAGCAGCTCCGTCAGCCTCGGATTGTCAGAGTGGGACTTATTCAGAACAAGATTCTCCTTCCTACTGATTCGCCTGTATCTGAGCAGGTGCGGGGAATGCACGGGTTTATTTCAATGTTTGCATTAAATCTGTACAGTGGAGATGTGGGTGTCATAAGGAATGTAGAATTACAAAGAGCTTCCAATCCAGAAACAGGTTATTCAGTCCAACTGATCTATCCTGGAGGCTAAGTCTCCTCCCACCCTATCAACATATCCTTCTGTTTCTTTCTCTCTCATGTATTTATCTAGCTTCCCTTTAAATACATCTATACTATTAACCTCAACCACTTCATGTGGCAACAAGTTCCACATTCTCATCCCTTTCTGGGTGAAGAAGTTTCTCCTGAATTCCCTTATTGAATTTATTGGTGACTACCTCACATTTACGGCCACTAATTTTCCCCCAAAAACAGAAATAATTTCTCTATATCAATTCCCTTCATAAATTTAAAAACCTCTATTGAATCACCCTTGAGCCTTCTCTTTTCTAGAGAAAAGAGCCCCACCAGTCTGTTCAGTCTTTCCAGTTGTGGTATCATTCTTGTAAATCTTTTTGCACCCTCTCCAATGCTTTTTATAATATGAAGACCAGAGCTGTGTGGTGTAACTAAGTTTAGCATAAGTTTCCTACTTTTCAATTCTATCCCTTCTTTGGATTTTTGATGGGTTTTACAACCTGCGATGCTACTTTTAATGACTTGTGAGTCTGCAATGTAGGATAACAAAATAGTGTGTAATAATGAGAAACATGCTCAATAATTTCATAATAACTTTGTTTAACTTCTGGGAAATTAAATTCTTTCCAGTTCTACCTAATAGTTGTGCCCGGGGTTTAAGAAGATGCAGGTGCAGCAATTGTCTGGCAGTCAGTTATCAATCTCATGGTTCTGAGGAGATGGTAAATTGCAAGAATGAAATTCAGCAGAACAGGGAGATTGAATTACTAGATTATATACACTGAGAGAGAGAGTGGCTGTTCCTTATAACGTATAGTCAGTTTTTAAAGTAAACTTTCTGTGGTAAATGCCACATAGTTGAAAGGATAAATGGTGATAGTGAGAGTAGACACTGTCATGCAGGCCTCCCACCTGCCAAGAATGAGGCACATTAATTTTGCCATAAATTTCAAATTGTTGCTGGGAAGAAGAGGTGGCCTATTACAAGGGGTTGCAGGCCCCTGGCTGGAAGGACATTTTTGCATATTAACAGACAGTGTTGGAACAAAGGACTATTCCCTGACCCACCCAATTACACATAGCCAGAAGTGGTTATACCAGTCACATGACTACTCTGCTGGCCAACGTGGAGAGTTTTAAATTGGAGAAACAGGGTTTGAAGACAGAAAGCTCTTGGCTCCTGGATTGAAAAGAGCCTCTCCTGTCTGCTCCCATCTCTTTCTCACCAGCTTTGGAATCCATTGAAGACACATGAACCCCAAGAGAGAAAAATCTCCTACAGTGAACAAGGTTTAAGAAGAATACTGGGCCCCAACGAAAAGCAAAATCAACTTACAAAAGGACTCTACAATGAGCTCAAGAACTGTAACAAACCCCCTTCAAAGATTGCCTCAAACTTTTTCACTTTATTTTTCTTCTGCCCTTTTCTGTCCCTGTTTGCATATGTATATCACGTGCTCATGCTAGTGTGGGCATGTCATGTATCCATAGGAGGCGTTAACCAAATTAGAGTTTAAATTTAATAAAATTTCACTTTTCTTCTTTAAACCTGAGAAAACTTGGTGTGCTCGTTTCTTTGCCTTATACTTGGAAAGTGGTGAACAAGGATTCACCAAGGAGGAGCTCGGTGTGTTTAAAATTAAACCCTGTTGCATTAAGACCAGGTGAAGGCTGAGCGGTACCCCTAGACACCTTTCTCACCTGGTCGTAACAACACTAATATGGGCTGAGTGGACTGCACCATGGATTAATAGCACCTCATATTTATATAATTCCTTTAATATAATAACATTTCCCATGCTGTTTCACAAGAGCATTAATCAACCACAGGAAGCGATATTGGGGCAAATCAAAGAGGAAGGTTTTATAGAGCATCTTAAATGAGGAGATAGAGGTGGAGATGTTTGGGGACGGAATTCCAGAACCAGGGCCTAGGCAGCTGAAGGCACAACCGCTGATAATGGGGCGAAGGGAGTTAGGGAATGCAAGAGAGGCCAGGATTGAAGGAATGCAGTTTTTGGAGGGCTGGAAGAGATCACTGATAAAACTGAATAACTCAAATAGCCATGGGATTGTGAGTTGCCAAAGCTTTCCTCATTCATGGGCCAAAAGTGAAATTTCATTGTTATTGTTACATTACAGATTTTAAAAGTATTCCATTTTGGAATTTTGACCTCATCAAGGTGAGGAATATCTATGTTGGGGAATGGGACACCTCTCAGTCTTCTCTTATTTGTTGTGAATAATTTGGACCATAGAAACAAAAGTCAGCCATTCAGCCCTTCAAGCCTGTTCTGCCAATCTATTAGACCATGGCTGATCTGATGTATACCTCAACACTATCTTGCCACCTTTCCCTTGAAATCCTTACCCAACAAAACTCTAAAATCCATGCCCTGAGGAAGAGGATGGTAAGTTCAGAGGATGTGAGTGTTCTGCTATAGACCACCAGGGCAGTGTAAGGAGGAGGAGGATAATTTGCTGTTTGCAGAGATAACATCCTGTGAGAACAGGGAAGTTATTTTACTGGGAAATTGCATTGAAGCAAACATAAACTAGGAAATCCCAAGTAGTTTAGAAAGAGTTGGCAGATGCAGTGCAGGACTATTTCTGCACCCAGTGTGTCAAGGAAGTCATGGGAAATAACCTTGATCCGGTATTATCCGGTCCCAGAAAATGTACAAGAAATGGAAGTCGTATCACAGTGAGGCAGCGACCGAAGCATGATAACATTTAACATAATCGGGAAGTCAGATACCAAAAACCAGGAGCTGTGTATGTAACTCTAAAAAAGGCTAAATTTGAGGAAATGAAGGAACAACCAAAAACAAATAAATTGGAGGAGCTTCTTCAACGGCAGCTCAATAGAAGGCAAGTGGAACACATTTAAAGGAATATCACTGAGCATTGCAGACGAAGTGTATTCCCAAAACTAATAAGAACAGATTAAACAAATGTGACCCGAAATGGATTATCAAACAAATTGAGGCTAAGAGGAAAAATAGCCTGTATAACTTCTGCATGGAAAAAGAAGGGGCTCACAAGGATGACTAGAAGTGCATTCAGAAACTTGATAAAGGGATATTCGAAGGGACAAAAAGCTTAGCCACTCAGGCTAAACTTAACAAGGAAAATAAATTCTTTTAGTATCATAAAATACTAAATATTCTGAATGATTGCTTCCTCCAAGTATTCACAATGGATGAGCAACATGCCTTCTACAAACAAGTATCACAAATAAAATAAGTGGTTTTGATATAAATAAGGTAGAACACCTAAACAGATGAAATGGACTCAAAACTAATAGATCCGCAGGGTTACATCTGGGCACCACGCTATAGGAAGGATGTGATTGCACTATAGAGGGTGCCGAGGAGATTCACCAGGATGTTGCCTGGGCTGGAGCATTTCAGCTATGAAGAGAGACTGGATAGGCTAGGGTTGTTTTCCTTAGAGGAGAGAAGGCTGAGGGGAGAGATATGAATAAGGTATACAAAATTATGAGGGGGGTAGATAGGAAGAAACTTTTTCCATTAGCGGAGGGGTCAATAACCAGGGGGCATAAATTTAAGGTAAGGGGCGGGAGGTTTAGAGGGGATTTGAGGGAAAAAAAATTTCACCCAGAGAGTGGTTGGAATCTGGAACACACTGCCTGAAGAGGTGGTAGACGCAGGAACACTCACAACATTTAAGAAGTATTTAGATGAGCACTTGAAACGCCATAACATACAAGACTACAGGCCAAGTGCTGGAAAATGGGATTAGAATTAGTAACTTTAGGATGGCCGACACGATGGGCTGAAGGGCCTGTTTCTGTGCTGTATAACTCTGTGACTCTATGATATCATGTCTATCCCAGAGTGCTGAGAGGACAGTGTGAGGCACTTACAATCATTGAGGGAATCGCTGAACTAGGAAACACCAGCAGATTGGAAACAGAACAACAACAGACCCATTAGTTTATTTCCATGTTGTGTAAAATAATAAGGCTGATTAGAATATATGAAAAGATTATTTGCACAGTGATAACCTAGTAAACAGCAGTCAGTAGGGATTCAAAAAAGAAAATATTAGCTGACAGTTTCCTTGACAAAGACCTTTGATAAAATTCCACACAAAAGACTATTTATTGAACTCAAAACTTTGGGGATTCGGGGTAAAATCTAGGAGTAGATATATAACTGGCTGAAGGGTAGGAGTACGAGGAGAAGTACTCGTTAGAAGAGGAGCGTGCTGGATGGGGAGGGGGCGAGTCCTCGCTCGAGGAGAGTGATGTGCCCCAATTGCGTCCACTGTTCTTTCTACTTTACGTCATTAACCTGAATTCAGAAACCCAAAGCAAATTGGTTCAATTTACAGACAATACAGTGGACAGAGGTAGTGGAATCACAGGATACAGCCCAGAAAATGCAGAATGTTTTGGACAAAATATGTAAGTGAGCAGAACAATGGCGGGTGGAATTTAATACAGACGAATGTGAAGTGCAAGACAGAGGAAGGAAAAATAGATGAGACAATACAACATGGAGAGGGTTGAAGTTAAAAGTGAACTAGAGGTTTGAGTAAACTTGACACCCAAAAATCCAATCAATACGGAGCAGCAATCTACAACTGAGCGTTGAGTTACAGTCAAAACTGTCGAACAGAGATCAGAGGAGTTTGTGATGGAACTGTACAGGGCTCTGATCAGACCTACCTAGAATACTGTTCCGGTTATGGAGACATTTGAGCTCTGGAGGCAGGGCAGGGAAGAGCACCCGGCTAATCCCCAACATCAGGGAGGGGTCTGAGTTACGATGGAGAAACTGGGGCTTGAATCTTCTGAGGTGATCTTCCAAAGGGATAAAAGATTGTTGATGGAATGGAAAAAGTTAACCTGGATATTTTAAACTGTGGGAACAGAATTGGGACACGAGTTCAAACTGCTTTGATAGAGTATACACAGAGGGAGGCCGTCAATATAAGATATCACCAAGAAATCCTTGGGGAATTCAGAAGAAACATTTTTACTGAGAGAGTGGTGAGAATGTGGAACTCGCTACCACAGGGAGTGGTTGAAGCAAATATTATAGATGCATTTAAGGGGAAGCTGGACATGCATATGAGAGAGAAGGGAATAGAGGGTTACAATGATAGATTTAGATGAGAAAAGTTGGAAGGAGACTCGAGTGGTACATAAACACTGGCATTGACTGGTTGGGCTGAATGGCCTGTTTCTGTGCCCTATATCCTTTGTAATAAAAGGTAACTTTAGGATTGCTTGCAGGAATCTCTTCTTCATACAGTGAGTGATCAATGTGTGAAATACACTTCCTGACAGCAGAATGAAGTGAAAACCCTGGAATCGGTTAAGGGAAATTGGATCTCTCTGGATGAATTAAGATAGGATAAAGTGCCATTCTCATCTGTAACTATCTTGTGATCTATACAAAAAATTGTATTTCTATAGCACCTTTCACAAACTGAGGACACGCAAAGTGCTTCACAGCCAATGAAGTACTTTTGAAGTACAGTCACTGTTGTAATTTAGAGAAACACGGCATCCAATTTGCATACAGCAAGACCCCATAAACAATAATGAGACAAATGACCAGATAATCTGTTTTGGTGGTATTGGTTGAGCGACAAATACTGATCAGAACAGCAGGAGAACTTGCCTGGTCATCTTTGAATAGTGACGTGGGCTCTTTTGTGTACACTTGAGAGGACAGATAGGGCCTCAGTTTAACATCTCTTTCGAAAGCCAGCATCTCTGATAGTGTAGCACTCCCTTAGTGCTGCACTGTCACGTTAGCCTAGATTATTTGCTCAAGACTCTGGAGTGGGACTTGAAGCTGCAACCTTCTCTGTCTGAGGTGAGGATACTACCACTGAGTCAATGTATGACTTTT
This sequence comes from Heterodontus francisci, assembly GCF_036365525.1. NCBI lineage: Eukaryota > Metazoa > Chordata > Chondrichthyes > Heterodontiformes > Heterodontidae > Heterodontus > Heterodontus francisci. The sequence continues at coordinate 66,318,391 of NC_090393.1, read as the reverse complement.
CTTTGTATTTACCAAAGGCAGCAGGTCATTAGCATCTATCCTCTTCATTGCCCACCTCTGGCAAGTGGCTGGAGCTTCAGTCTCCAAGGCCGAAATGACAGCAGCTTTTGTAAAATATGATTTTTTTTTAAAAGGGGCTGTTATTTTATTGTGTTGTTAATAACTGGGCTGATTCTCTTTTGTTTTAAACCTTCAGGTTGCAGCAATTCGAAAACGTATTGGAGACATTGTAGAAGTGGCTGCCAAGTGTGGAGTAAATATCATCTGTTTCCAGGAAGCCTGGAGTAAGTGATCCCTTCCTCAGTGAAGTATAACAGGCAATCCCAGTGCCCACCCGACACACTCAAGGATCGATTTGCACAATTCATACCCTGGGTTTGCTTATCAGCTTACCTGTCAAACAACCATTTTCCTTCCAGCCTCCAGGGGTATGGGAATAATCTCAAAACTATTGAAGGTGCCTTCACACCTGTGTCAGCTGTGGCTGAGTGGGCCAGTCTGAAGTTCGAGTCTTGTTCTAGTGACTTGAGCACGTAATCTTGACAGACACTTCAATGCAGTATTGAGGGAGTACTGCGCTGTCCGAGGTGCTGTCTTTCGGCCCTATCTGCCCCCTCAGGTGGATGTAAAAGATCCTATGGTACTATTCAAAGAAGAGCAGGGGAGTTCTCCCCAGTCCCGTCACCAATATTTAGTCCTCAAAAAACACCAAGAAACAAGTTATCTAATCATTGTCTTATTGTTGTTTGTGGGAGTTTGCTGTTTGCAAATTGGCTGCCATGTTTTCTATGTTATAAAAGTGACTACAGTTCAAAAGTCAAAAGTGCTTCATTGGCTGTAAACGCTTTGGGACATCCTGTGGCCACGAAATAATACAAGTTAATTCTTTCTGTACATTTGTTTCATTGCTTTAAGGGGTCATTCTGTGATCTGAGCAGTACAGGCTCACAGAAGCACATCTCGTTTATAGTGGGCTGGCAACATGTGATTTTTCTGTTGGTAAGCAATAGAATTTCACCCACTGCACACTCGGAATTTCTCAAGATGCATTCCCTCAGGACTGACAGATTGCAATGTCACCCTGTTGACTGGCCAGGTTAGATAGTCCATGTGTTAACTATAATCATTGTCTGCAGCCCATACTGTCTCCATTAAGGTAAAGTGCCATTTCTTCCCTTGTGTTTATTCACAGCTCCCAAGTGTCAACTTGGCTCGGTTGGTGACATTTTGCCCTTTGAGTCAGAAAGCTAAGTAATTTAAACTAAGGAGCAACAGTAAATATATATATTAATGATCAGAGTGATTAAATAGATCTAAAGGGATTAAAATTAACTAAGTAGAGGATACCAATGTTAAAGGGATCCAAGTTGCATCAAAAATTTGGTTATACATAAATAATACTAAACTAAATATATATCTGTCATAAGTAGATAGATTAGGACAGCTGAGACCCATTGCCTGCAATTCCTGTGCCATGTAGGAACTCCAGGATGCCTCATGTATCCTGGATAACCACATATGCAGCAAATGCCTCCAGTTGCTCAAACTCAAGCTTAGGATTTCTGAGGCTGAGGAATGGCTGGAATCACTGCGGGTGTAAGGGAGGATGAGAATATCCTGGAGCACATTTTCCAGGAGCTGATAATCCTGCAGCTGCAGAGACTTCACAAGGATAGTAAGTGGGTGGCCATCCAACAGGGTACGAAGCACAGGCAGTGCAGGAATTCTCTGAGAGTGTGGCATTCTGAAACCAGTTTTCAGAGCTGAACACCAGTGAGGGTGATGTCACCTTAGAGTGCAGTCTAGAACACATCCATGGCATTGTGGGATAAATGACTGAACAGGGACAGAGAAAAGTGTAGAAATGCAGTGGTCGTACATGACTTAATAGTCAGGGGGATATACAGGTGTTTCTGCAACAACAGACATGAGTTCTACATGGAGTGTTGCCTCCTTGGTGCCATATTAAAGGACAACATTGAGGGGATGCAGAACATTTTGAGGAGCAAAGAGGAACAGCTAGAAGTCATAGTCCAATGGCTTTGGAAAGAGAAGGGTTGAGGTCCTGTAGTCAGTTTTCATAGCTTGGGAGGAAGTTGAAAAAGCAGGACCTCAAAGGTGGATTACTCCCAGTGCCATGTGCAGGAATAGTAGGATAAACCAGATTAATTGTGTGACAGCAGACATGGTACAGGAGGGAAGACTTCAGATTCCTGGGGCATTGGGACCAATTTTGGGGCAGGAGGAACCCAGGTGGATAGGTTGCATCTCAACTGAGCTGGGGCCAATGTCCTTGCAAAAAGGTTAACAAGTGTTGTGGGGAACAGTTTAAACTAATTTGGTGGAGGGTTATCACCTGGATAAAACATTAGAAGAAAAGAGAAACAAGGTGCCCACAGGTCTAGGAGAGCCAAATAGCACCAGAGTAAAGAATAGTTCAGAAATAGGAGGAATCAGGGAAGGGGCAAATGCAAGGCTGTCTAAGATGGGTTTGGAGTTCATGTGGATAAATGCACGCAGCTTGGTAAACGAGGTTGGTGAGCTGCAGGCATGAATTGCCACATGGGACTGTGATATAGTGTTCATAATAGGGACCTGGCTCAAAGACGGGGAGGATTATAAATTTTATATTTGTGGCTCCAAGGTATTCAGCAAAGACGATGATGGGAAAATGGAGTGGGGGGAGGAGTGATGTTGGCAGCATTGATCAAATAAACTTATATCATTGGAGTGGGATGATGTAGTTGAGGGATCAAAGAGAGAGTCTATTTGGTTAGAATTAAGGAACAATAGAGGAACTATTACACTACTGGATGTATTCTATAGGCCACCAAATAGAGACAAGAAGATAGAGGAGCAAATTCGCAGACAAATTACAGGATGACGTAAGAACTACAGAGTTGTGATAATGAGGAGCTTCATTTATTCTAATAGACTGGGATAGTAACAGTGCAAAGGGCAAGGGGGAATTCCTGAAATGTACACAGAAGAGCTTTCTTGCTCACCGAGGAAGGTGGCTGTGCTGGATCTAGTTCTGGGGAATTAAGTGGAGCATGTTGTAGTGTGAGTGCATTTGGGGAATAGTGATCTTAATATCATTTGGTTTTTAAATAGTTATGGAAAAGGAGCAGATACAATCAAGTGTAAAAGTGTTTAACTGAAGGATGGCTATGGTGAGTTGAATCTAGCACTGGTGGTTGGAATCAAAAATTGGTAGGCAAAACAGTCATTAAATAATGGGAGGCCTTCAAAGGGGAGATGGTTTGGGTACAGAGTAGACCCATTCCTGTGTGAAGGCTAGAGCTCCCTTCATAACTAAAGATATAGAGGTTAAAATGAGACAGGAAAAGGAGTTTTATGACTATTATACGGTTAATAATATGGTAGAGAACCAAGCTGAATATGAAATCACAGAAGAGATCTAAAAAGGGAATAACAGCAGCAAAGAAAGAGTATGGCAATAGATTAGCAGGAAACTAAAAAGGGAATCCAAAAGTCTTTTATAAACCTACATATAGTTAAAAAAAAAAGCAGTCAAAGTAAGGATGGGGCTGACTGGGGACCAAAAAGGAGATCATCGGGTGGAGGCAGAGGGCATGGCTGTGGTACAAAATGAGTACTTTGCATCTGTCTTCACTAGCAAAGAAGATGCTGCTAATATCACAGTAAAGAAGGTGGAAGTAGTGATATTGGATAGGATAAAAATAAAAAGGAGGTAATGAAAAGGTTGGCAGGCCTCAAAGTCTCCCAGAATAGATGGGATACATCCTCAGTTACTGAAAGAAGTTAAGGGTGGAAATTGTGGAGTCTCTGGCCATAATCTCCCAATCCTCCTTAGATATGGGGCTGGTACCAGAAGACTGGAGGATTGTAAATATTACACCCCTGTTTAATAAAGGGGAGAGGGATAAACCCAGTAACTACAGGCCAGTCAGCCTAATGTCAGTGGTGGGGGAACTGCTTTTATAACTATAGATAAACAAAGGGACTAAGTGTCGCTTCATATGACCAGTTAGAAGTTAAATAAACCATCAACGTTTATAAACCAACTGTCTACCTATATTGATTTATGTTTGGGGGAAAAAGTAGCAACTTATGATTTTTATACCAAACCTCTTGATTTTTTTAAGAGTTTGTCTCCTGATTTATGAGATGGTGGGGTTGATATTACTGCAGTTAATTCTAGCCCTAATTACACTATTAGAACCAGGGCTACTTAAACAGTAGAAGAGTGGAGATTGGGGGAAAAAGAATAGAGTTTCACATGAAAGGTGCTCTCGAGGTAGCTGTCAGCCCTGGAGTCTGTGTCAGTACAATGACTAGTGAAATGGCAGTCACGCGGCAAATCAAATTTAATGCAAGGAGGTGTGAAGTGACGATTTGGAGAGGCAATATGAACTCAATAGTACTTTTTAAAAGTGGGTTGCAGAAACAGTGACCCCTGGGGGTGCATGTATACAGATCTTTGAGGGTTATGAGAAAGCTGCTTTTAAAAGTAAAACCATATGGGATCAATATTCTCTCTAAGCTGTGTGGATGCATGGCCGCACAGCAATCAGAAATGTGCCATGCAGGAACAAACGGGACACACATGAGCAACATTCCCTTTAGGACATACACGTGTGCAGCCATCCATCAATCTTAAAGGGACCATAAAGTGCAACAAGCCAACCTTACGCAGCAAACAGAAGTAGGAGGGAATATTGTATGGGATCATTGGCTTTATTAGTAGAGGGATAGCGTACAAAAGCAAGTAAGTTATAATAAACCTTTATAAAACACTGGTTAGGCCTCGGCTGAAGTATTGTGTTCAATTCTGGGCACTGCACTTTTATGAAGATGTCAAGGCCTTGGAGTGTGAGGAGCTCATGGACATCTTTGTCAACAAGAGTGAGACCATCCTATCAGCTGCCTCTGCCACTTCTCTCCCTTCCCCAACTCACCAGGCCAAACCTCCTCTAAAGTTCCCTCCTGCCCTAGCCCTAAACCCATATTGTTCTCTAGTTTCTCTCCTATCTCACCTCACACCCTCTGAACTCATCTTGTCCATGAGACCCATCTCCTGTTCCCATAATTCTATTCTTAATAAACTGCTGACCAACAACTTCCCTTCCAGGTATGTTAGCTTATATTGTTAATGGTCCCCTCTCCTTTAAATCTCAAAAAAAAAAACAAACCTTGACCCCATCGCTTTTGCAAACTACCACCCATCTCCAATCTCCCTTTCGTCTCCAGTCCTTGACCATGTTGTCACCTCCCAATCTTGTGCCCAGCTTTCCTGGAACTCCAATCAAGTTTCTGCTCCTACCCGAGGACTGAAAGCATCCCAACGCAATCCTGGCTGGTCTCCCACATTCTACCCTCTGTAAACTTGATGTCATCTAAAGCTCTGCTGCCCATGTCCTTACTCACACCAAGGTCCACTCACCCATCACCCCTCTGCTCATTGACCTACATTGGCTCCTGGTTTTAGCAATCGCTCAATTTTTAAAATTCTCGTCCTTTTTTAAAAATTCCTCCATGGCCTTGCCCCTCCCTATCTCTGTCATGTCCTGCAGTCTTACAACCCCCTTATACCTGCACGCCTCTAATTCTGGCTTCTTGGGCATCCCGATTTTTAATTGCTCCACCATTGGTGGTCATACCTTCAGTTGCCGAGGCCCTAAGCTCTGCAGTTCCCTCCTTAAACCTCTCTGCCTCTCTACCTCACTTTTCTCCTTTTTTAAGACCCTTGTTAAAACCTATTTCTTTGACCAAGCTTTTGGCCATTTGCTGTAATATCGCCCTATGTGCATCAGTGTCAAGTTTTGTTTTATCATGCTGCTGTGAAGCACCTTGGGAAGTTTTATTACTGTAAAGAAGCTTTGTCAATACAAGCTGCTGCTTCTGCTTTTGGTGGAAGCAGGTTCAAAAGGGAATTGGATATATTATTGAGGGGGACCAATTTACAGAACAATGGGGAAAGAGTAGGAGAATGGGAATAATTGGATAGTTCAATCAAAGAGCTGTAACATTCTATGATTACATCAGACTCTGTTTTAAGTTTGAAATATTAGGCAAAATAGAAAGTTTTTCCTCATGTCTCATTGGGAGAGGAAGAGATGAGCTTTGATGTGTTGACCGGCCTTTCCACTTCCTCTTACTCTTGTTCCTGTGGTCCCTGGCATATCCCACCTCCACATCCCTGGCATATTCATGTTACTGAGGAACTCCAAGTGTTTTTTTTTTTGAAAATACAGCTCAGCACTGCTCCAAATATATTTCTTTGCTAAAACCCATTGCAGTGTTTTTTTTTTGTAGCCATGCCCTTTGCCTTCTGTACCAGAGAAAAGTTGCCGTGGACAGAATTTGCTGAATCTGCAGAAGATGGTCCGACTACTCGATTTTGCCAAGAGGTGAGTGCTTTCTCCAAATTACTGAGAAACATTTACGTATTTTTAGGAGGAAAAAAATGAACTTGCATTTATGTAGCCCACTTAATAGTAAAGATCCCAAGATGCTTAACAAGAGTGATATCAATAAAAACATTTTTGACACTGAGCCACTGATAGAGCTGTCAGGGCAGATAACCAAAATCTTGATTGAGGAGTTAAATTTTAAGGAGCATCTTAAAAAAAGGAAAGGGAGACAAAGAGGAAGGGAATTCCAGTGCTTAGGGCCAGCGATTAAAATCAGGGATGCACAAGAAGCCAGAATTGGAGGAGCGCTGGGATCGCAAAGGCTTGTAGTACTGGAGGAAGCTACAGAGACAGGGAGGGGTGAGGCCACGAAGGGATTTGAAAATAAGGATGATGATTATAAAATGGAGGTATTGTCAGACAGGGAGCTAGTGGAAGTCAGCGAACTCAGGGGTGATGGGTGAATGAGATTTGAAGTGAGTTAAGATAAGAGCAGCAGAGTTTTGGAAGAGCTCAAGTTTACGTAGAGTGGAAGATAGGAGGCCAGTCAGGAGTGAGTTGAAATAGTCCAGTCTAGAGGTAACAAAGGCATGGATGAGGGTTTCAGCAGTGGATGAGCTGAGACAGGGGTGAAGTTGGGCGATGTTACAGAGGTGGAAGTAGACAGTCTTGGTGATGGTGCATATACATGATCGTAAACTCATCTCGGGGTCAACACCAAAGTTGCAAACGGTCTTTCTATGCTTATGACAGTTGCCGGGGTTGGAAACGGTGGACAAGGAACTGAGTTTATAGTGGGGTCCAAAGACAATGGCTTCACTTTCCCAATGTTTCATTGATGATAATGATCACACAGTTTTCTCACTTGGATAGTGGTTTTGTTTACTTGCTTTTTGGCCTGCCAGACAACCTAAAGCTTTTGAGCACTGAATATCTTCACAAACATCTGTATATAGTCCAAAATCTGAACTGGAGACTTTCCTGGGTTATTGAAAGGGGTGCTGCCAGACAGTGTGGCTCTGCACATTTTAGTCCAGGCTGACCTGTGAGTAAATTTACAAGGTAAGATGATGATGACAGTGCCATTACGTTTCTCACTTGCTTGTAAGAGTGTTGTCCTATAGTGCCAAAGAGCTGGGAGGACTGAAGGGTTGGAAATTTAAATCTGACACCCAGCCATCATGTAAATATGGCAACATGACGCTTCCTGGGACCTATAACAGATAATAAATCTCCACTGAGAAGTCGGCACAAGCAATCTCTCCGACTTGTAGCTGTTGTATTGCGTTGTTGCGTTTTCTCAATTCTCCAGCTCAGGCTCTATTGCAAGGGGAATCCTACTACACAGTCATGGCTGGGAGCAGCTTGTTTTTGCTGAAGTCTTGAAGTCAGCAAAAACTCCTTCGGCACTTGCCACACTGCTCCCTGTAGACTTTTGCAACTGTAAACAACTATAGACAGCATTAAACACATGTAGAATCGAAGCAACGGCCAATAGAAATCAACCAGCAACTAAGTTGCTGGATCTGGTTCTGGGGAATGAGGTGGTCAAGTGGAATGTCAGTAGGGGAACATTTAGAGAGCAGTAATCATAGTATCATGAGGTTTAGATTAGCTATGGAAAAAGACAAGGAGCAATCTATAGAGTAAAAATACTAAATTGGATGAGGGCCAATTTCAGTGGGTTGAGAGGGGATTTTCCCAGGTAAATTGGAATCAAAGATTGGCAGGCAAAACTGTGACATAACAACAGGCTGCCTTTAAAGAGGAGATGGTACTTGTACAGTCGAGGTACATTCCCACGAGAGGGAAAGATAGGGCAGCCAAAACCAGAAGTCACTGGATGACAAAAGAGATAGAGAGTAACATGTCGCTGAAAAAGGGTGTTTATGACATTTGTCAGGTTGATAATGCAAGTGAGAACCAGGCGAATATAGAAAGTCACGAGGGTAGGTGAAAAAGGAAATGAGAGTGTGTTAGGACCAGGTGAGGAGGGGATCTCAGGCTCCCTTTTCGCCAATTCTCTGGTTTGACTGGAACAGGGTTTATCCTTTTTACATAGTGATTGAACTTACCACCTCAGTGAGTGTTTGATCCTGTTCCTCTAACATAATTGCAAATGAACCAATCAGACAGGTTTTCTTGAGTTTAAACAAGAAAGATGTAAGTTTATTATTCTTATCACTCTAAACCGGTTAGAATTACTAAAATACGCCCGCATTCACACGAGAGACACACACACAAACAAATATATTACAGAGGGAAAACAAAGTTGGGTGGTTGGAGTAGAGTCTGAAATAAATAGAATTTAAAAACTGAATCTCAGTCCCAGAGTCTTTCGTTGAAATTGTAGTCCTGAAGTCCTCATTGGGCCACGTGCACGGTTGTAGGTTTGCTTCTCAGGCTCCGGAAGGCAGAAGAGGGGGTTTTATCTTTGTCCCCCAGTTATTGGCTATGCTGGTCTGTAGGTTTGAGGCTTTAGCAGTTTCAGCCGAGGCTTCTCTGGATCTTTACTGGAGAGAGGGAGAGAGAGAGAGAGTTGTTCCCTTGATGGCTTCCAGTTACTATCCACTTTCTGACTGATAAAGCGTAACCTCTCCAAAGCTGCAGAGTAGTCACATGGCATTCCCAAACCTCTTTGTTGGGCTGGTGAGGCCCTTCTGGAAAATTCTTTGAGATTCAAGGCACCACACCTTAAGCTGTTCAGTCACACTCAGAGGGGGCTGCCTCTTTCAAAGTCAATGAGTGTCGATGTCTCTTGATGACCGTGTTGACAAAACCATTTTAGGTAATTTAATCAGAGAGCATCCCATTGTTCTGGCTAGGTTGAATCGGTCATGTTGTCTCCCGTCTAATACTTTGGTGTTTAAAATGCAAATTTTCATGGCCATCTTGGCTGCCAGGTTATACTCCTTTTTTATACTCCTCCTTATCAGTTTTTAGCCCATCCAGTGTCTCAAATATCTCCTCTTTCACTATGACTATGGCAGCATCTTCTTGGTAAAAATGGATACAAAATATTCATTTAGTACCTCGGCCATGCCCTCTGCCTCCATGGATAAATCCCCTTTTTGGTCCCTAATTGGCCCCACCAGTCGTTTTTACTGCCTTTTTACTATTTATATGCCATTAGAAGACTTTTGGATTCCCTTTTATGTTTGCTGCCAGCCTCTTCTCATACTCTCTCTTTGCTGCTCATTTCTTTTTGCACTTCCCCTCAGAACTTTCTATACTCAGCCTGGTTCTCACTTGTAGTATCAACCTGACATCTGTCAAATGCACCCTTTTTCTGCTTCATCTTACTCTCTTATCACTTTCATCTTCCAGGGAGTGAAGTTGTGGAACAGAAAGGAAGTGTGACAAACAGGAAGTGCATGCGAGACATAAGACTTTTAGTATAATGTTTCAGAAGTGGGTGTCAGAAATCAGGAGCTGGAATTCGGACAGCATCTTTTTCGTCCTTAGCCTGGGTGTAGAGCTAACAGAGATTGAAACTGGGTTCTCCTGATGTGTTTGGCTCCATGCCACAGTGACGCAGTGGTTAGCACCACAGCTCCCAGGGACCTGGGTTCAATTCTGGGTACTGCCTGTGCGGAGTTTGCAAGTTCTCCCTGTGACCGCGTGGGTTTTCGCCGGGTGCTCCGGTTTCCTCCCACAGCCAAAGACTTGCAGGTTGATAGGTAAATTGGCCATTGTAAATTGCCCCTAGTGTAGGTAGGTGGTAGGGAATATGGGATTACTGCAGGTTTAATATAAATGAGTGGTTCTTGGCCGGCACAGACTCGTTGGGCCGAAGGGCCTGTTTCAGTGCTGTATCTATAAATAAATAAAATAAATAAATAAACACGTGGTGCATTTTCCCATTAGAGCTTCAAGTTTTGATGGATTTTGAGTGCCTAGTTCTATTACAATTGCAATGGGAACAGAATATGATTTAGCAATCTTTTTGCTGTTTGTGCTTTTCAGTCAATCTTTTCAATCAGTATTTTCATTTGTTTTTGTTCAATTCAGCCTAAGCTAATAATGCTATTTCTGCCAGAGAGTAATTAGTTTGGAGAGCTTGTATAGATAGCCCTTAGTCTTTTAGCTAATGTACAAATTTTGACTGACTGGAAGTTTTTCATTGCTGAGAAATGGAGAAGCTAGACTCGCTTGGTTGAACGTTGAAGTTGTTGGCCCTGTGATTGCAGTTTGTTGTGATTTTAATCTGTGAGGGGGTTTGATAGAGGAAGTACGGAGAAACTGTTTCTGCTCACAAGGGGGCCGTTAACCAGAAGACACAGATTAAAGGTGATTGGCAAAAAAGCCAGGTGAAGAGGAGAAATGTTTTTACACAGGCAAAATACCGCGGAAAATCTGACATATAAGCAGAAAATGATGGAAATACTCAGCAGGTGGGACTTGGATGCTGCCTGACCTACTGAACATTTGCAACATTTTATGTTTGTATACTACCCATGAATATTAAACAGAAGCATGTCCCCACAGAGAAGGAAAGAAGCAAGGAGTGAGTGGAAAAATTTAAGGACAAGTCAGCCCTGGCTGTTGTAAACCTCACAGCTGGATAAAGAGCTATTGCTGAAACTTTGTAAGTTCTCAGAGCAGAGCCTATCACTAATCATGCAATGCATGGGCAAGATAGGGGGAGCTAAAGAGCAAGTGAAAGTTGATATTTGTATCACTTAAAAAAAAAACAGATGACATTTTCATGAATCTCCATGATCATTCTGACCTGGTGCATACCTGAGACGGTGCTGCAAAAAAAGCACCCGAGACTGCCTCGGCATGAGTGCAGCTACCAAGAAACCTTGCACAAACTTGCAGGATTCTTTTGTGGTGGTCGCATGCCACCTGCACGTTAAACTCATGGAGACCCTTCCTATTTACGAATAAACCTGGCTGCTCAAAGGAGCTTTGATGGCCACATGGGTGCAGTCTATCACAGCCTGCACCTGAGGGATTCCTGCCAGGGAGGTGGAGCTGACAGCCCTCTGGCCCTGACTGGCAGCATCTGTTTCAAACTGGATATAGTCCGATGCCCTCGCATACAGGGCGTCCGTCACCTGAGTGATGCAGTTACGGGTGGCAGATTGTGAGGTCCTGCAGATGTCAGCAGCCGACCCCCCACAATGATCCAGAGGAAAAGAAATTCATTGCCACTGTCATCTTGACCTCTACGGGCAATGGATGTCCACCTGCTGCTCCGTCCTTAGGCCCTCCTCCGCAAGGGCACAGAGGTCTGTGATCACATGAGAGAGCGGCAACCTTCAGTGGCAGTGTTGCTCCGAGAGGTCCAAGAAGCTGATCCTTTGGCTGTAGACCCTCTGTTGAGGGTAATGCCTTCTATTTCCTGGCCATCATCCAGCCACTCTGCTGTGACCAGTTGCATGTGGGTGCATTGCACGCGGCACCTGCCGTTCCTCCTCCAGTTGCTGGCTGCCCCCATGTGGCTGCTGAGGTGGGTAACACTGCAGCTGCTCCTCAATGGTCCACCCGACCTCAGAATAGGTGGACCCCATGTCCCTGTGCAGGCTCAATTACAAAGGGTCTGTAACCTCGTTGAGGTGTCAAATGATGCTGCAGCAACCTTCAGCAATTTCTTCACCCCGAACACTATCAGTAAGAGCAGTCTCTCTGCACTTCTCCAGTAATGGCACGTCTCTGCCTTTGGCTGACCTCAGGCTTGCTGCTTTCCCCCTTTATAGTTCAGAGTGCTTGTCAGTTGAGGAACTTGCTGCTGTGCACTTTCCTCATCTAACTTGACGAGTTCCAGATGCAGCATGGTACCCCTGTACTGTTGGTAAAGAGCCTTTGCCCCTGGAAAATGACTCTTAATTTTCCCAATTACTTCAGTTGCTGTCCCATTACTGTCATGCAGGTTCCGACAATGCACGCAACCCACCCCGGGAAAAGCAGAAGGAGGCAGGGAAATGTCACTACACTGGCCCCACATCTTATCTCCCAATTTATTTTTCTCCTCCCACCCACCCACCACCACCCCCCCCCCCCCCCCTCCCCCGGCCTTCAAACCCGTCTCTGACGCCCTGTTAAAATTGCCCCCAAGATTTCTAATTAAAAGTGCACTGCAGAAATCAGCATTGAGATGAAGCTGTTTCAGCTTTGCACTGACACTGTCCTTGTATAGTGTGAATGGGAGCAAGACTGTTTCCACTGGGAAATCTTGCTCAGCCTCAGTCCTATTTATTCTGGTGTCCAGTCAGACTATGGCTCCAAACTCAGGCTGCATTTACATCATGGCTCAGTGTTGGTGCGATGTGAAATTGACACTGCTGTACTTTAAATCGACCTTACGTAATTTGAACCGAGAACAATTAAGATATAAAGCTTTTTAATCTTAGCTGTTGGCTGTTAAGTGTTGCTGTGTAGTTGTTGTTTAATTTTATCTGGTTTGTCTTTGTTGCCTGATACAATGCAATCACTATAGAGTGTCCGATAATCAGGCCGAGACGGGTTACTTTCCAGCTTTGACCTAAAACAAAAACAAAGTAATTCACTGACATTCACATCAGTGTTCGAATTCTTCAAGTGCATACAGGAGATCTTTTTGAGCCAGCATGTAGAAAGTCCTACAAGAGAAGGGGTGGTACTGGACCTAATCCTGGGGAATGAAGCTGGACAAGTGGTAGAAGTGTCAGTGGGGGAGCATTTCGAGGATAGTGACCATAACTCTGTAAGATTTAAGGTAGTTATGGAAAAGGACAAAGAGGGACCAGAAATAAAGGTACTGAATTGGTGGAAGGCCGTTATCAATATGAGAAAACAGGATCTGGCCAGAGTGGACTGGGAGCAGCTAGTAGTAGGAAAGTCTGCATCAGACCAGTTGGAGTCACTCAAAAAGGAAATAGTGAGAGTTCAGGGCCAACATGTTCCTGTTAAGGTGAAGGGTAGGACCAACAAGTCCAGGGAACCCTGGATGTCAAGGGATATAGCGGATTGGATAAGGAAAAAAAGGAGGCTTATGGCAGATTCAAAGTGCTGGAAACAGTGGAAGGGCTAGAGGAGTATAGAAAGTGTAGGGGGGTACTTAAAAAAGGAGAGCGAAGAGGGGACATGAAAAATCACTGGCGGGCAAGATAAAGGAAAATCCCAAGGCATTTTATAAGTATATTAAGGGCAAGAAGGTAATCAGGGAAAGAGTAGGGCCCATTAGGGACCAGAGTGGCAATCTGTGTGTGGAGCCGGAGGACATAGGTGAAGTTTTAAATGATTACTTTTCATCTGTGTTCACTATGGAGAAGGATGATGTGGGTGTAGAGATCATGGAGGAAGATTATGATACACTTGAACAAATTAGCATTGAAAGGGAGGAAGTATTAACTGTTTTAGCGGGCTTAAAAATAGATAAATCCCCAGGCCCAAATGAGATGTATCCCAGGCTGTTATGTGAGGCAAGGGAGGAGATAGCAGGGGCTCCAATACAAATTTTCAAATCCTGTCTGGCCACGAGAGGTACCAGAGGACTGGAGGACAGCGAATGTGGTACCATTATTCAAGAAGGGTAGCAGGGATAAACCAGGTAATTACAGGCCAGTGAGTCTAACATCAGTGGTAGGGAAACTATTGGAAAAAATTCTTGGTTCTTTGATTAATTTCCACTTGGAGAGGCAGGGATTAATCAGAGATAGTCAGCATGGCTTTGTCAGGGGGAGATCGTGTCTAACAAACTTGATTGAATTTTTCGAGATGGTGTGTAGATGAGGGTAAGGCAGTTGATGTAGTCTACATGGACTTCAGTAAGGCTTTTGATAAGGTCCCGCATGAGAGATTGGTTAAGAAGGTAGGAGCCCATGGGATCCAGGGCAATTTGGCAAATTGAATCCAAAATTGGCTTAGTGGCAGGAGACAGAGGGCGATGGTCAAGGGTTGTTTTTGCGAGTGGAAACCTGTGAGGGATCGGTGCTGGGACCCTTGCTGTTTGTAGTGTACATTAATGATTTAGACGTGAATATAGGAGGTATGATCAGTAAGTTCGCAGATGACATGAAAATTGGTGATGTCGTAAATAGTGAGGAGGAAAGCCTTAAATTACAGGACGATATAGATAAGCTGGTAATATGGGCGGAGCAGTGGCAAATGGAATTTAATCCTGAGAAGTGTGAGATGATGCATTTTGGGAGGACTAACAAGGTAAGGGAATATACAATGGATGGTAGGATCCTAGGAAGTACAGAGGGTCAGAGGGACCTTGGTGTACTTGTCCATAGATCACTGAAGGCAGCAACACAGGTGGATAAGGTGGTTAGGAAGGCATATGGGATACTTGCCTTTATTAGCTGAGGCATGGAATATAAGAGCAGGGAGGTTATGATGGAGCTGTATAAAATGCTAGTTAGGCCACAGCTGGAGTACAGTGTACAGTTCTGGGCACCACACTATAGGAAGGATGTGATTGCAATGGAGAGGGTGCAAGAACAAAAGAACAAAGAAAATTACAGCACAGGAACAGGCCCTTCGGCCCTCCAAGCCTACGCCGATCCAAATCCTCTATCTAAACCTGTCGCCTATTTTCTAAGGGTCTGTATCTCTTTACTTCCTGCCCATTCATGTATCTGTCTAGATACATCTTAAAAGACGCTATCATGCCCGCGTCTACCACCTCCGCTGGCAATGCGTTCCAGGCACCCACCACCTTCTGCGTAAAGAACTTTCCACGCATATCCCCCCTAAACTTTTCCCCTTTCACTTTGAACTCGTGTCCCCTTGTAATTGAATCCCCCACTCTGGGAAAAAGCTTCTTGCTATCCACCCTGTCTATACCTCTCATGATTTTGTACACCTCAATCAGGTCCCCCCTCAACCTCCATCTTTCTAATGAAAATAATCCTAATCGACTCAACCAGAGGGTGCAGAGGAGATTCACCAGGATGTTGCCTGAGCTGGAGCATTTCAGCTATGAAGAGAGACTGGATAGGCTGGGGTTGTTTTTCTTAGAGCAGAGAAGGCTGAGGGGGGACCTGATTGAGGTGTACAAAATTACGAGGGGCATTGATAGGATAGATAGGAAAATACTTTTTCCCTTTGTGGAGGGGTCAATAACCAGGGGTCATAGATTTAAGGTAAGGGGCAGGAGGTTTAGAGGGGATTTGAAGAAAAAAAATTTCAACCAGAGGGTGGTTGTAATCTGGAACACACAACCTGAAGGTGTGGCAGAGGCAAGAACCCTCACAACGTTTAAGAATTAGTTAGATGAGCACTTGAAACACCATAGCATACAAGGCTACGGGCCAAATGCTGGAAAATGGGATTAGAATAGATAGGTGCTTGATGGCTGGCACAGACACGATGGGCCAAAGGGCCTGTTTCTGTGCTGTATAACTCTACGACTCTATGACTATCTCATTCTCTCATCCTCCTTTCCTCTCTCCCTCCCCCTATTTTCTCTGCTCCTTTTAAAGAAGCTTACTATCTTTGGCCTACTTATCTCGAAAGACAATGGGTAAGCGCCTGGAGGGGGTCAGTGGTTTGTGGAGCAGCGCCTAGAGTGGCTATAAAGGCCAATTCTAGAGTGACAGGCTCTTCCACAGGTGCTGCAGAAAAATTTGTTTGTCGGGGCTGTTACACAGTTGGCTGTCCCCTTGCGCCTCTGTCTTTTTTTTCTGCCAACTACTAAGTCTCTTCGACTCGCCACACTTTAGCCCCGCCTTTATGGCTGCCCGCCAGCTCTGGCGAACGCTGGCAACTGACTCCCACGACTTGTGATCAATGTCACAGGATTTCATGTCGCGTTTGCAGACGTCTTTAAAGCGGAGACATGGACGGCCGGTGGGTCTGATACCAGTGGCGCGCTCGCTGTACAATGTGTCTTTGGGGATCCTGCCATCTTCCATGCGGCTCACATGGCCAAGCCATCTCAAGCGCCGCTGACTCAGTAGTGTGTATAAGCTGGGGATGTTGGCCGCCTCGAGGACTTCTGTGTTGGAGATACGGTCCTGCCACCTGATGCCAAATATTCTCCGGAAGCAGCGAAGATGGAATGAATTGAGACGTCGCTCTTGGCTGGCATACGTTGTCCAGGCCTCGCTGCCATAGAGCAAGGTACTGAGGACACAGGCTTGATGCACTCGGACTTTTGTGTTCCGTGTCAGTGCGCCATTTTCCCACACTCTCTTGGCCAGTCTGAACATAGCAGTGGAAGCCTTTCCCATGCGCTTGTTGATTTCTGCATCTAGAGACAGGTTACTGGTGATAGTTGAGCCTAGGTAGGTGAACTCTTGAACCACTTACAGAGCGTAGTCGCCAATATTGATGGATGGAGCATTTCTGACGTCCTGCCCCATGATGTTCGTTTTCTTGAGGCTGATGGTTAGGCAAAATTCATTGCAGGCAGCCGCAAACCTGTTGATGAAACTCTGCAGGCACTCTTCAGTGTGAGATGTTAAAGCAGCATCGTCAGCAAAGAGGAGTTCCCTGATGAAGACTTTCCGTACTTTGGACTTCGCTCTTAGACGGGCAAGGTTGAACAACCTGCCCCCTGATCTTGTGTGGAGGAAAATTCCTTCTTCCGAGGACTTGAACGCATGTGAAAGCAGCAGGGAGAAGAAAATCCCAAAAAGTGTGGGTGCGAGAACACAGCCCTGTTTCACGCCACTCAGTATAGGAAAGGGGTCTGATGAGGAGCCACCATGTTGAATTATGCCTTTCATATTGTCATGGAATGAGGTGATGATACTTAGTAGCTTTGGTGGACATCCGATCTTTTCTAGTAGTCTAAAGGGACCACGTCTGCTGACGAGGTCAAAGGCTTTGGTGAGATCAATGAAAGCAATGTAGAGGGGCATCTGTTGTTCACGGCATTTCTCCTGTATCTGACGAAGGGAGAACAGCATGTCAACGGTCGATCTCTCTGCACGAAAGCCACACTGTGCCTCAGGGTAGACGCGCTCGGCCAGCTTCTGGAGCCTGTTCAGAGCGACTCGAGCAAAGACTTTCCCACTATGCTGAGCAGGGAGATTCCACGGTAGTTGTTGCAGTCACCGCCGTCACCTTTGTTTTTATAGAGGGTAATGATATTGGCATCGCGCATGTCCTGAGGTACTGCTCCCTCGTCCCAGCACAGGCATAGCAGTTCATGCAGTGCTGAGAGTATAGCAGGCTTGGCACTCTTGATTATTTCAGGGGTAATGCTGTCCTTCCCAGGGGCTTTTCCGCTAGCTAGAGAATCAATGGCATCACTGAGTTCCGCTTTTGTTGGCTGTATGTCCAGCTCATCCATGACTGGTAGAGGCTGGGCTGCATTAAGGGCAGTCTCAGTGACAACATTTACTAACAGTTTAAGTCAGCATGCTTTTACCTGCAAACTGAAAACTGCATATTAATTCTCCAGAACACTGTAACCCAGGTCAACTGGTTGACTCCACCACAAAAACAAAATACTGTACCTGCTGAAAGTCTTACATAAAAGCAGAAAATGGTGGTAATACTCAGCAGGTCAGGCAACATCTGTCGAGAGTGAAACAGAGCTAACGTTTCTGATCGATGACCTTTCATCAGAACTGGGAAAAGTTAGAAATGTAACAGGTTTTAAGCAAGTGAGGGGGATGGTGGGTGGGTGGTGGAAAAGAACAAAAGGGTAGGTCTGTGATGGGGTGGAAGGCAGGAGAGATTAAATGACAAAAGGGATGATGGTGCAAGGCAAAAGGAGATGGTAATGGGACAAGTAGAGAAACAGAAGGTGGGTTTGGAGGAGATGTAAATGATCATGGTGGAATCATCACCAACATTTGTTACCCAGGAAAATAAGAGCAGTGATTCTGATCTGAAATGGTTACGTTGTGTTGAGTCTGGAAGGCTGGGAAAGTACCTCACTGAAAGTTGAGGTGCAGTTTCTTGAACCTCACCGCCCATTGCTTCATTGAAAAGATGCATCGGATGACTCCAGCATTTGCTATCAATGTGAACACCAAAAAATTATCACAACATTCAACCCCACTTACAGGCTAAACATCTGACTGAGATGTACTTCTAATTAAAAATAACTAACAGGCAAAAAAGATAAGTGAGATTAGCATGCAGCATAGTCAGATTTTCACACTGTCTACGACTGGGCTGATTGGAGCTTTATGAAGACTTCATTTGGATTCTCCCAGTCACTCCTGAAGAGAAACAGTCAATGCTGGAACACACATAAACACACTCATAGAACGAATGTACACCTTCCATATGGTCAGGGAGATCAAAATAAAACTGAAGAGCATTACGTGGATCCTGATTTGTAAGGATGTAGCAATCTCTCAGGCAGTTAAAATGTCAATGATTTTCATCCCCGGTCTGTACCAGCTACATTTCTTTCAGCATTTTCACCAGACATTTTTCATATGAGCACAGCTGGAAATTGTTTCTTTCTGATATGTTGTTTCTTGCTGCATCCATTACCCTCTTAAGCCTTTCCTTGAACAGAACCATAGAAGTTTCCAGCACAGAAGGAGGGAGACCATGGAGCCCATCATCTGTGTTGGCTCTTTGGAGCAATCCAAAATTAATTCCATTGTCCTGCTATTTCCCCATAGTCCCATATGGCCCTCTGTTTCAATTATACAAGATTAAATTGTCTCTGCTAAACCACTCCCTATCGCAGAGTAATTCATGCTTCTATGCATCTAGTAAAGCAATGTCTTATAATCTCTCTCTCTCTCTCCCTCCCTCCCTCCCTCCCCCTCTTTCCCCCCTCCTCCCCCCCTTGCTACCACACTACCGCTCTCTTTCCCCCCCCCATCTCTCTTCCCTCCCATCTCCCCTTTCTCTCTCTCTCTCTCTCTCCCCCTCCCCTCCTCTCTTCCCCCTCCCCTCCTCTCTTCCCCCTCCCCTCCTCTCTTCCCCCTCCCCTCCTCTCTTCCCCCTCCCCTCCTCTCTTCCCCCTCCCCTCCTCTCTTCCCCCCCCTTCCTCCCCCCTTCCCCCCCCTTCCCCCCCTTCCCCCCCCTTCCCCCCCCTTCCCCCCCCCTTCCCCCCCCCTTCCCCCCCCTCTTCCCCCCCCTCTTCCCCCCCCTCTTCCCCCCCCTCTTCCCCCCCCTCTTCCCCCCCCTCTTCCCCCCCCTCTTCCCCCCCCTCTTCCCCCCCCTCTCCCCCCCCCCTCTTCCCCCCCCCCTTCCCCCCCCCCTCTTCCCCCCCCTCTTCCCCCCCCTCTTCCCCCCCCCTCTTCTCCCCCCCTCTTCCCCCCCCTCTTCCCCCCCCCTCTTCCCCCCCCCCTCTTCCCCCCCCCCTCTTCCCCCCCCTCTTCCCCCCCCTCTTCCCCCCCCCTCTTCCCCCCCCTCTTCCCCCCCCCTCTTCCCCCCCCTCTTCCCCCCCCTCTTCCCCCCCCTCTTCCCCCCCCTTCTCTCCCCCCTTCTCTCCCCCCCTCTTCCCCCCCTTCTCTCCCCCCCTCTTCCCCCTTCTCTTCCCCCCCTTCTCTCCCCCTTCTCTTCCCCTCTTCCCCCTCTCTTCCCCCCCCTTCCCCCCCCCTTCCCCCCCCCTTCCCCCCTCTCTCTCATCCCCCCCCCTTTTCCCCCTTCTCTTTCACATACAGTACTCTAACTGTCCTTATAATTTATCATTACCTCTTTACTCTTGTACTCTATATGTGTTGATTTATAAAACCCAAAATGTTGTTAGGCTTAATCTACCTGCACCTTAGACAACTTTGTATTTGAAACTTCACCCTCCAGTGTCTTTCCATTGTCTTCTCCCATTCTTTCTTTTTAACAAGGCTCCTCTGCTTTTTCTGAAATTTCATGACACAATTCACTGCATTCCCTTATCTATCCAATCTGTCCTTTAAAAGACAACTCTCATCAATTTGACAAACACGAGTTGCCTTTAAAAAATCTGTGCTGGCTATCTGTGATTAATACATGAATTTGTAAAAAATGTGTTAATCTTAACTCAAATTTAAGACAATTGAATTATATGATCCTGACATTGTCACCATTTACTCAACAAAAAATGTGGACACTGGTTTTGACAACTACTCCTGAAGTGCCAAATACACTATTTCTGTTGCCTGACGATGCGATATTCCCTACCATTACAAGAACACTCTAGGACACAGAGCAACTGAAGTGCCACCATGTCATATGTCCTAAAGTTGAATATATAGGTCTAGTGCATGCCGCGCTGCTACTTGCCTATGGTGTGCGTTTAATGTGTTTTGCTAGTTAATCTTTTGCTCCTTCATTATCCCCTGCTGGCTGCTGCACTCTTTCCATCCAAGGCTCTTGGAATAATGGTCTCTCAGCTGCAGTGAGATGGTCCAATGTAGGGGCAGTCTGCCTTAATACATTTGTAGCCATTGGATGGGAAGGTGCGGATATGTTGTCATCCGAAGAGATAGCAGTGTTATCCATAACCATCCCATATATTGGGCACACTTGCAACTGACCTGTGTGAAAGCTTACTTTTATTTTTATGCATTCATGGGTGTCGCTGGCTGGGCCAGCATTTATTGCCCACCATAATTGCCCTTGAGAAGGTGGTGGTGAGCTGCTTTCTTGAACCACTGCAGTCCTTGGGGTGTAGGTACACCCACAGAGCTGTTTGGAAGGGAGTTCCAGGATTTTGACCCAGCGACAACGATGGAACGGTGATATAGTTCCAAGTCAGGATGGTGTGTGGCTTGGAGGGGAACTTGCAGATGGTGGTGTTCCCATGTATTTGCTGCTCTTATCCTTCTAGTTGATAGAGGTTGCGGGTTTGGAAGGTGCTGTCGAAGGAAGCTTGGTGAGTTACTGCAGTGCATCTTGTAGATGGTACACACTGTTGCCACTGTGCGTCGGTAGTGGAGGGAGTGAATGTTTGTGAATGGGGTGACAATCAAGCGGCTGCTTTGTCCTGGATGGTGTCGAGCTTCTTGAGTGTTGTTGGAGTTGCACCCATCCGGGCAAGTGTAGAGTATTCCATCACACTCCTGACTTGTGCCTTGTAGATGGTGGACAAGCTTTGGGAGTCAGGAGGTGAGATTCTCGCCACAGGATTCCTAGACTCTGACCTGCTCTTGTAGCCACAATATTTATATGGCTATTCCAGTTCAGTTTCTTTAGATTTTTTTTAGATTAGATTAGATTAGAGATACAGCACTGAAACAGGCCCTTCGGCCCACCGAGTCTGTGCCGAACATCAACCACCCATTTATACTAATCCTACACTAATCCCATATTCCTACCAAACATCCCCACCTGTCCCTATATTTCCCTACCACCTACCTATACTAGTGACAATTTATAATGGCCAATTTACCTATCAACCTGCAAGTCTTTTGGCTTGTGGGAGGAAACCGGAGCACCCGGAGAAAACCCACGCAGACACAGGGAGAACTTGCAAACTCCACACAGGCAGTACCCGGAATCGAACCCGGGTCCCTGGAGCTGTGAGGCTGCGGTGCTAACCACTGCGCCACTATGCCGCCCTGGTTTCTGGTCTATGGTAACCCCTAGGATGTTGATAGTGGGGAATTCAGCGATCGTAATGCCACTGAACTTCAAGGTTAGATTCTCTCTTGTTTGAGATGGTCATTGCCCGGCACTTGTGTGGCGCAAATGTCACTTGCCACTTATCAGCCCAAGCCTGGATATTGTCCAGGTCTTGCTGCATCTGGACACAGGCTGCTTCATTATCTGTGGAGTCGTGAAAGGTGCTGGACATTGTACAATCATCAGTGAACATTCCCACTTCTGACCTTATGATTGAAGGAAGGTCATTAATGAAGCAGCTGAAGATGGTGGGCCTAGGACACTACCCTGAGGAACTCCTGCAGTGATGTCCTGGAGCTGAGATGATTGACTTCCTGGAGTTTGCAAGTTCTCCCTGTGACTGCGTGGGTTTCCGTCGGGTGCTCCGGTTTCCTCCCACCGCCAAAGACTTGCAGGTGATAGGTAAATTGGTTATTGTAAATTGCCCCTAGTGTAGGTAGGTGGTAGGGAATATGGGATTACTGAAGGGTTAGTATAAATGGGTGGTTCTTGGTCGGCACAGACTCGGTGGGCCGAAGGGCCTGTTTCAGTGCTGTATCTCTAAATAAATAAATAAACCCCAACCATCTTCCTTTGCGCTAGTTATAACTCCAACCAGTGGAGAGCTTTCCCCCCTGATTCCCATTGACTCCAGTTTTGCTAGAACTCCTTGATGCCAAACTTGGTCAAATACTGCCTTGATGGCAAGCGCGGTCACTCTCACTTATTTACTCTTTGACAGTGTTCAGATTACTGATGCCCCTGTTGATAGCACTCTCAATATGCAATACCCGTCCAGGGAGGAGGAGACAGTGGTCCCAAAGGCTGCATGGCAATGGAATAAATATTCCTGAGAGATGCTATGGCTGGTGTTTCAGTGGGATTGACAAGAAAGCTGTGCACCTGTTCAAGTTCACTCATTGTATGTGTCTGCACTCACCACCAAAATCCCAGGGGGGTGTCTGTTTATGTACTGATGGTTTGAAGGATCAGAGTGAGTGATGGTGTCTGTTGAGAGGTGCCTACTCTCAGTAGTCTCCTGATCCCCAGAGCTGGAACAAAACGATGAGGGCCAAAGGTTATGCCATAGCCTAGGCAGTTTGGTCACAGTCTCCTTTCTGCAGATTGACTGACAAGGACCTGGTCTCCACTGTCTGCTTAGATTCCACGGAGAAAGGATTAGAGAAAAGGGTGAATAAAACTGTGAAGAAAGCAGGTGGGATTATAGGTTTTATAAAGTGGGGCATTGAGTAAAACATCAAAAAGCTAATGCTAAGCTTATGCAAATCATTAATTAGGTTGTAGTTGGTTGTATCCAGTTTTAGGGACATTATTTTAGGTAGGATGCCAAGATAACTTCATGACGTAAATTTAAACCCATCACCAAAAGAACAAAGGGAGAGGCCAGGAGACTTTTTTAATGTCATATCAACAAATGTGGATTCAAGTTCCCTACAATAGCTGTTATAAGGGAAGTGGATAAACATTTCAAAAAGAAAGAAGAATAGAGGGATATGGAGAAAGTGCAGCAGTATGGGATTAAGTATAACTTTCAGGGAGCATCTAAACAAATGATGGGCTGAATGGCCGTTTTCTGCATTGTAAAATTCTGTTGTTCAAATTCTACAGTCTGTAGAGAAGATTAAGGTGGCAACCTCGCAGAAACAGATGAAGTATTAGAATAGATAAGGTGAACCCACAGTATTACAGGTCAAAGGTCAGTGGATCAAGTGGCCATATGTTCAGAACTAGTGAAGAATAAATTTAAAACTTGTGCATTAGAAGAAGTTCTTTATTCAACAGAGGAAAAACATTTGGAAAAACTTGCTGTGTGAGTTAGTAGAGATTGAATGCTGGCCTGGGAGAATTGGAGTGGTATGGGGTGAATTCTGATGGACCTATTGGCCTCTTCTCATCTTTTGACTTTTTGTTCTACTTACATCAGCACTCATCATCAGCTTCTGTTTTTTTTCTCCAACATTAAATACCCCTCTCCCTCAAGTTTTTCCATTCCAGCTGTAGCTTTCAACCTTTAAAAACACCAGCCCCCCCCCTCATCCTGATTTACTTCATCATGCCACCCATTTATCACCTTTGCTGGTGTCCCATTCTATAGTCCTTAACTTCTCTAGTTTAAAAAGAAGGTTGACATTTGCAAGTGAATGTGCATACTTTTAAATCATACATTTCGGCTATTTCTAAAAGGGTCATTGGCCATTCTCCAAGCAACACTATTTATTTTCCTCTCTCCCCAGCAAAACATTTTGTGAATTTTGTTCATATTTCAGGTTCATAACATCCTGCCTGACGTTCTACATCAAAAACCACAGTGACAACATCAGCTGCAGGAGGCCAAACAGCCACCATGTATTTAGAACGTGTCACATTCCATTATTTGGACATCCACTGATATCTGAAAAGCAAGTGATAAAATGTGAACTGAAGTCTGTCCAAAAAAAGTAATATTGATAGAAAAATCAGGTTGGCTGCACCAAAGCAACAGATGCTATTTGTTGAGTCCCTTTTGGCAGTTATGAGATAACGTCGATTTAAGAGTTCTCTCCTTCACTGTAGTGGTAGATTTTGTTGAGGAGATGCCCTTGGATTTAATAAAAACCAGTGAATGAGGGACACAGATGTACTACAACAAATTGTATTTAATAAAACGCCACAAGGCGCTTACAGGAGCATTATAAAACAAAATTTAAGCCATATAAGGCAGATGGACAAAAACCTGGGCAAAGAGCTAGGCTTTAAAGAGCGCCTTCAAGGAAGAAAGTGAGGTAGAGAGGTGGAAAGGTTTAGGGAGGCAGTTCCAGAGCTTTGGGCCTAGGCAACTGAAGGCACAGATACCAATGGTGGAACGATCAAAATCGGTGATGCTCAAGAGGCCAGAATTAGAGGAGCACAGATATCTCAGAGGGTTGTAGGGCTGGAGGAGATTATAGAGATAGGGAGGGGTGAAGCCATGGAGGGATTTGAAAGCAAGGATGAGCATTTTAAAATTGAGGTGTTGGTTAACCGGGAGCCAATGTAGGTCAGTGAGCACAGGGATGACAGGTGAACAGGACTTGATGCAAGTAAGGACTCGGGCAGCAAATGACCTGACGTTCTGGAAAGATGGGAATGGATTTGGGAGGTGACAACATGCTCAAGGACCTTGGAATGGAAAGGGAGAATGGAGATGGGGTGTTACTTTGCAAGGGTTGTGGGGTCAAAGGTGGTTTTTTGAGGAGAGGGGTAATTACAGCAATTCTGAAGAAGAGAGGCATAGTACCTGACAAGAGAGAACAGTTAACAATATCAGTGAATATGGAGAACAGTAAGGAAAATGGTGTGATGAATAGTTTGATGAATAGAGTCAAGGGAACAGGAGATGGGTCTCTTGGACAAGATGAGCTTGGAGAGGGCATGAGTGAACGTAAGGAGAGAAACTAGAGAAAGATTTGAGTTCAGGGCTAGAGCAGGAGGGAGTTTTAGAGGAATTGCCTTTGATAGCAGTGTCGACAACACCTTCCATCACTTTACTGATGATCGGGAATAGACTGATGGGCCGGTAATTGGCTGGGTTGGGTTTGTCCTGCTTTTTGTGTACAGGACATTGTTACAAAAGTACTTCCATCTTTTAATATTTTATTTTTGAGGACTTGTGTTAAAACTGAAAAGGACACTTGAGATGTTGTTTGAGAACAACCTGAGCTGGAAATCATGTGCTTTAAGCTCAATAAACAATAGAAACCTTGGTGACCTGGGGAAGATGTTTACAGAGAAGCCACATGTCAAGGTTTATGGAGGACAGGAGGTTGACTTTCTCTTTTGGGGTGTGAACTGTTTTGAAGACAGTTGGAGATCAACTTGCCAAGGAAAAACCACCCAGCTCACCTCTTCATCTACCTCTTTGAAGAAACCCTGCAAATGTGGGAGAGCTAAAACCCCTGGTGCTGCATCTCGTGAGAAACTGGGAAAACCTGCCAGATTAATTCTTAACGCCACCTGAAAAGAACTGCTTCAGAAAGGATCCCAGTGACTCATTTCCGTACACCCAAACGCCAGGCCAAAAGGGACAACTGACTTCCTTCCATATCTTTTCCTTTTTCTTCAAGAATTAGCAGGTATTTGGCCAAAGTATTCTTATTTTGTCTTATTTTGTAACAGAACTCTGCAGAGAGAATTTCTGTATTTTTTTCAAAGTGTGTGTGTGGGGAATTTAAAAAAAGAACTTTCATATTTCAATCTGTGTGTTTGTGCTTTGCTTCGTTACTGGATAAGTCTTGTTTGATAATAAACTGATAATTTTGTTGTTCATTAAAGAAACCTGATTGGTTTATTTTATTCTGGGATAAAGAGTAGAATATATGATTGACTGCATTGGTAACTGGGTAAACATTTAACTATATGTTATGACCTATGTGAACAGTTTTAGTCTCCAGTGGTTAGCACCGCAGCCTCAGCTCCAGCGACCCGGGTTCGGTTCTGAGTGCTGCCTGTGCGGAGTTTGTAAGTTCTCCCTGTGACCGCATGGGTTTCCGCCGGGTGCTCCAGTTTCCTCCCACAGCCAAAGACTTGCAGGTTGATAGGTAAATTGGCCATTGTAAATTGCCCCAAGTGTAGGTAGGTGGTAGGAGAATTGAGGGAAGGTGGGGATGTGGTAAGGGACATGGGATTAATGTAGGATTAGTATAAATGGGTGGTTGATGGTCGGCACAGACTCGGTGGGCCGAAGGGCCTGTTTCAGTGCTGTATCTCTCTATGACTCTATGACCTGTGGAGAAGTGGAACTAGAAAAGACAGTGCTCTCCTCCCACCTGTCGTAACAACATACCTGGGCAATTTTGCACATTGTTGGGTAGATGCCAGTGTTGTAGCTGTACTGGAACAACTTGGCTAGGAATGCAGCTAGTTCAGGAGCACAAGTCTTCAGTATGAGCGCCGAAATGTCGTCGGGGCCCATAGCCTTTGCAGTAGTCAGTGCCTTCAGTAGTTTCTTGGTATCATGTGGAGGGAATCAAATTGGCTGAAGACTGGCATCTGAGATGCTGGGGACCTCAGAAGGAGGCTGAGCTGGATCGTCGACTTGGCATTCCTGGCTGAAGATGGTTGCAAATGCTTCAACCTTGTCTTTTTCACTGATGTGCTGGGCTACCCAATCATTGAGGATGGGAATATTTGTGGAGCCTCCTCCTCCTGCTAATTGTTTAATTGTCCACCACCATTCACGACTGGATGTGGCAGGACTGCAGAGCTTAGATCTGATCTGGTGGTTGTGGGATCGCTTAGCTCTATCGCATGCCACTTCTGCTGTTTGGCATGCAAATAGTCCTGGGTTGTAGCTTCATCAGGCTTACTCCTCATTTTTAGGTATGCCTGGTGCTGCTCCTGGCATGCCCTCCTGTACTCTTCATTGAATCAGGGTTGATTCCCCCAGCTTGATGGTAATGGTGGAGTGGAGGATATGCCGGGCCATGAGGTTACAGATTGAATACAATTCTGCTGCTGCCCCAAAGCGCCTCATGAATGTCCAGTGTTGAGTTGATAGATCTGTTCAAAATCTATTCAATTTAGCACAGTGGTAGTGCCACACAACACGATGGTGAGTATTCTCAGTGTGAAGATGGGGCTTTTAGTTTGAAGAGGTAGATAACTGATTTGGTGGGTCTCTTGGAGGCAGCGATGCAGATGATTTCCTCCAAAGGGATTTCTGATTGTAGCCAGAGTATGCAAAGGTGGTCAGTCAACAGGCAGGGTTCGAAGCTTGCAAGCTGGAATGGAGAAAGAGAGAGGAGGGACCCCCACTTGGGTCTGCACGTGTCAGAGTCCAGATGCCTCTCCTTGCTCCTGCAGAGAAACACCAGCTTAAAACCCAATTGGGGAGGAGGGGGGGGCTGTCACATGACAGTCACCTAGTGATTCAAACATGGTAGTTAGCAATGTATTTCTTCCTGCTAAAAAGAACAGGTAGTTCCCTTAAACTTCCTGGGTCTTGGTTCTTGCTGGGATGAGCAGCCATTTCATCTCCAGTGGCGCAGTGGTTAACACCGCAGCCTCACAGCTCCAGCGACCCGGGTTCGATTCTGGGTACTGCCTGTGCGGAGTTTGCAAGTTCTCCCTGTGACCGCGTGGGTTTCTGCAGGGTGCTCCGGTTTCCTCCCACAGCCAAAGACTTGCAGGTTGCTAGGTAAATTGGCCATTGTAAATTGTCCCTAGTATAGGTAGGTGGTAGGAGAATTGAGGGAAGATGGGGATGTGGTGGGAATATGGGATTAATGTAGGATTCGTATAAATGGGTGGTTGATGGTCGGCACAGACTCAGTGGGCCAAAGGGCCTGTTTCAGTGCTGTATCTCTAAAACAAAACAAAACACCTCACAGGCGTTGCAGTGTAGGATACAGTGTTGCAAATTAGGGGGCCATCGTAAGCTGCTATCAAGGTCATCTTTCATTTGTTCCTTTTTAAATTTCTTTTAAAAAATATAAATTTGGATCTCCAGTCAGTGGGTTAAAGAAAATTATCATTTAACAAAGCACATTGGCGTGACACTGGTCACGCATTGAATTCTGACGTGAGAGATGCAGAACCGTAAAGGAGGAATCAGTAATAACAATAAACAGAAGAGCACTAGGAGTAGGAGTAGACCATATGGCCCATCGAGCCTGCTCCGCTATTCAATACAATCATGGCTGATCTTGGGCTTCAACTCCACTTCCCCGCCTGCTCTGCATATCCCTTGATTCCATGAGACACCAAAAATCTGTCTATCCCAGCCTTAAATATACTCAATGATGAAGCATCCACAGCCTTATTGGTGGAGAATTCCAAAGATTCACAACCCTTTGAAAGAAATAATTTCTCCTGATCTCAGTCCTAAATGATCGGCCCCTTATCCTGAAACCATGCCCCCATGTTCTAGATTCCCTAACCAGTGGAAACAAACTCTCAGCTTCTACCCTATCAAACCCCTTATCAATGAGATTGCCTCTCATTCTTCTAAACTCCAGAGAATATAGGCCCAATTTACTCATTGTAGGACCACCCTCTCATCCCAGGGACCAATCTAGTGAACCTTCACTTGCCACCTCTAATGCAAGTATATCCTTCCTTAAATATGGAGACCAAAACTGCACACAGTATTCCAGGTGTGATCTCACCAAAGCCCTGTACAATTGTAGCAAGACTTCTTTATTCCTGTACTCCAATCCTCTTGCAATAAAGGCCAACATGGCATTTGCCTTCATAATTGCTTGCTGTACCTGCATGCTAACTTTCTGCGTTCCTTGTAGGAGCATACCTAAGTATCATAGAAACATAGAAAATAAGAGCAGGAGTAGGCCATTCGGCCCTTCAAGCCTGCTCCACTATTCATTATGATCATGGCTGATCATCCAACTCAGTAACCTGTTCCCGCTTTCGCCCCATACCCTTTGATCCCTTTAGACCCAAGACCTATATCTAACTCCTTCTTGAAAACATACAATGTTTTGGCCTCAACTGCTTTCTGTGGTAGCAAATTCCACAGGCTCGCCACTCTCTGGGTGAAGAAATTTCTCCTCATCTCAGTCCTCAATGGTTTACCCCTTATCCTTAGACTATGACCCCTGGTTCTGGACTCCCCAACCATCGGGAACATCCTTCCTGCATCTACCCTGTCAAGTCCTGTTAGAATTTTATAGGTTTCTAAATCCCCCCTCACTCTTCTGAATTCCAGCGAATATAATCCTAACCAACTCAATCTCTCCTCGTATGTCAGTCCTGCCATCCCAGGAATCAATCTGGTAAACCTTCGCTGCACTCCCTCTATAGCAAGAACATCCTTCCTCAGATAAGGAGACCACAACTGCACACAATATTCCAGGTGTGGCCTCACCAAGGCCCTGTATAATTGCAGCAAAACACCCCTGCTCCTGTACTCGAATCCTCTCGCTATGAAGGCCAACATACCATTTGCCTTTTTTACCGCCTGTTGGACCTGCAGCGACTGGTGTACGAGAACACCCAGGTGTCGCTGCGTATTCCCCTCTTTCAGTTTATAGCCGTTCAGATAATCTGCCTTCCTGTTTTTGCTACCAAAGCGGATAACCTCACATTTATCCACATTATACTGCATCTGCCATGCATTAGCCCACTCACTCAACTTGTCCAAATCACCCTGAAGCCTCTCTGCATCCTCCTCGCAACTCACCCTCCCACCCAGTTTTGTGTCCTCTGCAAATTTGGAGATATTACATTTAGTTCCCTCATCTAAATCATTAATATATATTGTGAATAGCTGGAGTCCTAGCACCGATCCCTGTGGTACCCCACTAGTCATTGCTTGCCATTCGGAAAAAGACCCATTTATCCCTACTCTTTGTTTCCTGCCTGCCAACCAATTTTCTATCCATTGCAATACACTACCCCCAATCCCATGCGCTTTAATTTTACATGCTGATCTCTTATGTGGGACTTTGTCGAAAGCCTTCTGAAAGTCCAAATAAACCACATCCACTGGCTCCCCCTGATCAGCTGTACTAGTTTCATCCTCGAAGAATCCTAGTAGATTTAGCAAGCATGATTTCCCTTTTGTAAATCCATGCTGACTCTGCCCGATTCTACCACTGTTCTTCAAGTGCTCAGCTATAAAATCTTTGATAATGGACGCTGGAATTTTCCCCACTACTGACGTCAGGCTGACTGGTCTATAATTCCCTGCTTTCTCTCTACCTCCCTTTTTAAATAGTGGGGTTACAATAGCTACCCTCCAATCTGTAGGAACTATTCAAGTGTCTATAGAATCTTGGAAGATGACCACCAATGCATTCACTATTTCTGGGGCCACTTCCTTAAGTACTCTGGGATGCATACCATCAGGCCCTGGGGATTTATCGGCCTTCAATCCCATCAATTTCCCCAACACCATTTATCTACTAATACTGATTTCCTTCAGTTCCTCTCTCACTAAGCCCTGTGTTCCCCAACATTTCTGGTATGATATTTGTGTCCTTCTTTGTGAAGACAGAACCAAAGTATGCATTTAGTTGGTCATCCATTTCTTTGTTCCCCATAATAAATTCTCCTGTTTCTAACTGTAAAGGACCTACATTTGTCTTCACCAATCTTTTTCTCTTCACATACCTATGGAGACTTTTACAGTCAGTTTTTATGTTCCCCGCAAGCTTGCTCTCGTACTCTATTTCCCCCTTCGTAATCAATCCCTTGGTCCTCCTTTGCTGAATTCTAAACTGCTCCCAATCCTCAGGTCTGTTGTTTTTTCTGGCAAACTTATGTGCTGCTTCCTTGGATCTAATGCTATCTCTAATTTCCCTTGTAAGCCATGGTTTGGCTACCTTTCCCATTTTACATTTGCGCCAGACAGGGATAAACAATTGTTGCAGTTTATCCATGCGCTCTTTAAATGTTTCCCACTGCCTACCTAACGTCATCCATTTAAGTAATGTTTCCCAATCCATCATAGCCAACTCGCGCCTCATACCTTTGTAGTTTCCTTTACTAAGATTCAGGACCCTAGTCTCAGAATCAATTACGTCACACTCCATCTTGATGAAGAATTCTATCATATTATGATCGCTCATCCCCAAGGGGTCTCGCACCACTAGATTGTCAATTATTCCTCTCTCATTACACAATACCCAGTCTAGGATGGCCTGTTCTCTAGTTGGTTCCTCAACATATTGGTCCAGAAAACCATCCCGTATATAGTCCAAGAATTCCTCCTCTGCAGTATTATGACTAATTTGATTTGCCCAATCTATATACAGATTAAAGTCACCCATAATTACAGATGTTCCTTTATCGCATGTGTCTCTAATTTCCTATCTAATGCCATTCCCAACATCACCACTACAGTTTGGGGGTCTATATACAACCCCCACCAATGTTTTCTGCCCCTTGGTGTTTCTTAGCTCCACCCATAAAAGTTTCACACCTTTCAAAAAATATTCTGCTTTTCTATTTTTACGACCAGAGTGAATAATTTCACACCTCCCTCCATTATACTCCATCTGCCATCTTGTTGCCACTCACTTACCCTGTCTATATCTCTTTGCAGCCTCTCTGTGTCCTCCCCGCAGCTTACTTTGCCATCTAGCTCTGTATCGCAGTGAATTTAGAGCAGCCTTCCTTCCCCTTTGACCTGGATAATCAATGTAATTTGAATTAATTATGCCACATTAACTGTTTAATGCTGACTTAGCAGTAAGAGTTCTGCATTTTCTTTCTCATTCTTGGTGTGGGCATCACTGGCAAGACCAGGATTTATTGCCCATTCCTAGATGCCCTTGAGAAGGTGGTGGTGAGCTGCCTTTGTGAACAGCTGCATTCATATGGTGAAGGTGCTCCCACAATGCTGGAGTTCCAGCACTTTAGTGCTTCCTCTCTTTTTCCCCTCTCAAAAATGTATAACTGTTTGACTTTAAACAGGGACAGGATTTATATCAGTATTGAGCATTAAGATTGTTAAACAGCTCTAGAAATTGAGAATATTCCTTGATGATAGAAGCCAGGGAGTTGACTTTCACCATTCTGCTCAGATGTGAAATTGTCACTGTGGACTGACCCCCTTTTATAGAATATAAGTGATACTCACTCACATTAAAGTAAATAATGATGAAAATCAGGGGTTTCTATAACAGGTGGCTGATCCGCAACACTGGTTTAGCACCCGGACAGCAAGTTGAAAGTCGACCACCATATGCCCAGTCTTTATGTTCAGTAGTTTCATCATTTATCCAGTGGCTGAAGAGAAGCCTTTGAAAGAAACTCTCCTTCCCTCTCTCCCTGTCTCATTAACAACAGCAGCTCCTGTTTCATAAACCCCAGTGACTCTGTAGCACCATCTAACCCCATCTCATTTATTTTCTCCTATAGGCATAACATTGAAGCTTTCTGCTTTTTCTGAGCTCCCATTTTCCTCCTTTTGAGTTCCAGGCCAACTAACTGTTTAACAGCATGTTGCACATGGTTGGACTCCTGCCCCTCCAACTGGATCTGGTGGCCCTATCAAACTAAAATTGGACAAATCAAACATAATTCCACAAACATACGAACTGATAAACTGGCTTATCTTATAACAAGTTTATTCCAGAGACATCATTGGTAAATCAATAAAACCATGATCTATGTGCACTCCTTTCTAAAAGGAGTGGCAAATGGCAGTTTCGTTTCAATGAGGATAGAAAAATGACAAAATAACAATCACCTAATGCAACAAATGGAACACATTACAACACACTAAAACCATTTTGAAAGATAGACTAGCATTTCCCTCATAGCTTATTTCAACTCTTAATGCTTCACATACTCTGAAGGAAAATGACTGCTATGTAATCATTTTGTATACAACCAGACTTTGCAGACAAATAATGATCAGTTTCTGGGGTCTGGATGTAATGGTGTCATTTTTGGAAAAGTTGAACTTTTCTTTCCACGTTCATTCCCATGACAAAATATATGATCAGTCATCGGGGAGTTCTTCTAATTGAAACTCTCTGCTTCACTTGTCGGCAACACTCTTTGCCTCTGAGTCAGAAAGTTGTGGTTTCAAGTCTCAGTGCAAAACTCGAACACACAATCTCGCTGGCACTCTAAGGGAATGCTGTATTGTTGGAGGTGCCGCCCTGCAAATGGGATGTTAAACTGAGGTGTGTCTGCCTGTTGCAGTGATCAGGCTGGATGTTAAACATCCCATGGCACTTTTGAAGAGCTCTCCATGCCCTTCATCCCTCAGCTAACACCACCAAAAATGAGAAAAATGGGAGTAACACTGCTGCTACCAACAAGAGCAGTTTCCTTCAGAGCTGCAGCCATCTGCAACAGGAAAGAACCGAGATGGACATCCCTGGATTTAACAAGAGCAACGGGAGTTTATGGAACAGAGCAAGTCTCATAATGAGAAAAGTACTGAGATAGGAAAGAATATGAGACATATCAAGAGAAGGAATGAGGGAGACAAGGAGAGGAAATAAGAGAGAAAGACTGAGGAAGACAAAGTAACGATGTAAGAGAGATAGGAGAGGGAATAAGGAAGAATGAATGGAGGGAATAAAAGAAAAGGAACACAAGGTGAGGGGAGTGAAAGTGGGAGTAAAAGAGCCAGAGAGAGGGAATGAGTTGTAATTCCAGATTTTAAAGTAAATATGAACAAAGTTTGTCAAAAGTCACATTGGGCAAGGTGTCAAAATTCCTTACCTAACTTAACCTGTAGATGTAATGTTCCAGATTCCTCCATCACCATCCCCGGGTATGTCCTGTCTCACCAGCAGGACAGACCCGCCAGAGGTGGTGGCACAGTGGTATACAGTCAGGGAGGAGTTGTCCTGTGAGTCCTCAACATTGACTCTGGACCCCATGAAGTCTCATGGCATCAGGTCAAACATGGGCAAGGAAACCTCTTGCTGATTGTCACCTAGTGCCCTCCCCCAGCTGATGAATCAGTACTCCTCCATGTTGTACACCACTTGAAAGAAGCACTGAGGGTAGCAAGGGCACAGAATGTACTCTGGGTGGGGGACTTCATTGTCCATCTTTGTGATTATCCATCACCAAGGGTGACTCGGTAGCACCACTAGTGACCGAGCTGACCAACTTCTGAAAGGCTCATCTGCCAGACTGGGCCTGTGGCCGGTGGTGAGTGAACCAACACGAGGGAAAATCCTACTTTACTTCATCCACACCAATCTACCTGTCGCAGATGTATTTATCCATGATAGTATTGGTAGGAATGAATACTGCACAGTCCTTGTGGAGACAAAGTCCCATCTCCATACTGAGGACACTCTGCATCGTGTTGTGTGGCACTACTACTGTGCTAAATGGGTTGATTCAGAACAGATCTAACAGCTCAAAGTTGGGCATCCACGAGGCACTGTGGACCATCAGCAGCAGCAGAATTGTATTCAACCACAATCTGTAACCTCTTGGCCCAGCATATACCCCACTCTACCATTACCATCAAGCCAGGGGACCAACCCTAGTTCAACAAGGAGTGTAGAAGAGCTTGTCAGGACAGCACCAGACATACCTAAAAATGAAGTGCCAATGTGCTGACGTTACAGGATTATGTGCATGCTAAGCAGCAGAAGCAGCATGCTATAGACAGAACTAAACAATCCCACAACCAACGGATCAGATCAAAGCTCTGTAGTCCTGCCACATCCAGTCGTGAAAAGTGGTGGACAATTAAATAACTAATGGGAAGAGGAGGTTCCACAAACATTCTCATCCTCAATGACAGGGGAGCCCGGTACGTGAAACATAGAAGATTCTGAGAGGGCTTGACAGGATAGATACTGAGAGGATGTTTCCCCTGGCTGGAGGGCCTAGAACTAGGGGGCACAGTCATAGGATAAGTTGTCAGCCACTTTGGACTGAGATGGGGCGAAATTCCTTCACTGGGGATTGTGAATCTTTGGCATTCTTTACTCCAGAGGACTGTGCATGCTCAGTCATTGAGTATATTCAAGGCTGAGATTGATAGATTTTGAGCTCTAAAGGAATAAAAGGATATGGGGATCGGGTGGTAAGTGGAGTTGAGGTTGAGGATCAGCCATGATCTTATCAACTGGTAGAGCAGGTTCGAGGGGACATAGGGCCTGCTCCTGCTCTTATTTCTTATGTCCTTATATGAGCACAAAGACAAGGCTGAAGCATTTTCAACCAATTTCAGCTAGAAGTGCTGAGTGAATCATCCATCTCGGCCTCCACATGAGGTCCCTACCATCATAGAAGCCAATCTTCAATCAATTAGATTCACTCCACATGATATCAAGAAAAGGCTGAATGCAGTGGATACAGCAAAGACTATAGGCCGAAACAACATCCCAGCTGTAGTACTGAAGACTTGTGCTCCAGAACTAGTCACATCCCTAACCAAGCTGTTCCTGTACAGCTACAACACTGGCATCTACCCGATAAAGTGGAAAATTGCCCAGGTATGTCCTGGACACAAAAAGCAGGAAAAATCCAATCCAGCCAATTACTGCCCCATCAGTCTATTCTCGATCATGAGCAAAATATTGGCAGCACTATCAGGTGACACTTACTCAGCAATAACCTGCTCACTGATGCTCAGTTTGGGTTTTGCCAGAACCACTTGGCTCCAAATTTCATTACAGCCTTGGTCTAAACATAATCAAAAGAGCTGAATTTCAGAGGTGAGGTGAGAGTGTTCGCCCTTGATTTCAAGGCAGCATTTGACTGAGTGTAGCATCAGGGCACCCTAATAAAGTTGAAGCCAGTGGGGTATTGGGAGGATATATCCACTGGTTGGAGTCATACCTAGCACAAAAGAAGATTGTTATGGTTGTTGAAGGTCAATCATCTCAGCCCCAGGACATCACTGCAGGAGTTACTCAAGGTAGTGTCCTAGGCGCAAACATCTTCAGTTGCTTCATCAATGACCTTCCCTCCATCAAAATTTCTGAAGTGGGGATGTTTGCTGATGATTGCATAGTATTCAGTTCCATTCCCAACTCCTCAGATAATGAAGCAGTCAGTGTCCACATGCAGCAAGAGCTGAACAAAATTCAGGCTTGGGCTATAAGTGGCAAGTAATATTCATGCCTCACAAGTGCCAGGCAATGATATCTCCCCTTCACATTCAATGTCATTACCATTGCTGAATCCCCCACTATCAACATCCGGGGGCGTGGGGGGGGGGGTCACCATTGACCAGAAACTTAACTGGACCAGCCTTTTAAATACTGTGGCTACAAGGGCAGGTCAGAGACTGGGAAATCTGCAGCGGGTAACTCACCTCTTGACTCCATAACACTGTCCACTGTCTACATGTCAAGAGCATGATGGAATATTCTCCACTTGCCACAATGAGTGCAGCTCCAAGAACACTCAAGAAACTCAACACCATTCAGGACAAAGCAGCCCACTTGATCATCACCCCATTCACAACCTTAAACATTCACTCCATCGCCTACAGTGCACAGTGGCAGCAGTGTGTACCATCTGCAAGATGCACTGCAGCAATTTGCCAAGGCTCCTTCAACAGCATCTTACAAACCCGTGACCTCTACCATCTAAGAGAACAAGGGCAGCAGACACATAGGAACACCACCATCTGCAAGTTCCCCTCCAAGTCACACACCATCCTGACTTGGAAATATATCGCCGTTCCTTCACTGTTGCTGGGTCAATATCCTGGAACTCTCTCCCTAACAGCACTGTGGATGTACCTGCTCCACACAGACTGCAGTGGTTCAAGAAGGTGGCTCAACACCAGCTTCTCAAGGACAATTAGGGATGGGCAATAAGACTGCGACACTCACATCCCATGAATGAATTCCAAAAATTAGAATATCTGTCCATGTCTCTATTATATTTGAAGGTTGTGGGTGCAATTTTGATTCCTGTCTCTTGAGCCGTAAGAGATTGCCAATCACTGCACGAAACCCAATGGTCCCAGGTTCCATTTTTGTTTGATGCTCAGTTGGCTATTCTCAGTCAGTACGTCTACATCCCTATGTGCAGTCAAGTACGCTGCTGAGACTCACTACCCACTAACACCAGATTTTGGAGGTAAAAGTTTTTTTTTAAAAAGATTTTTCATTATACCATGGGGCAGTAGCTTAAACAAAAGGTATACTGTTCACCCTGACTTTCCTCCCCCTCCCTCTGCACTCGACTTTCTGTCTCCTTTGCTGTGTGTCCAATTTTCTTTCCGCCTCTCCAAGCACCTGATCTTCTCCCTTTCCTGCACACCTGACTTTCTTCACCTTCCCTGTGTGCCCAACTTTTTTTCCTGCTCCCCGTACACCCGACATTCTTTCCCCTTTGAAATGCACCCGATTTTCCTTCCTCCCGCAATCAGATGTGGAAGCGCCATTGATTAGAACAGCATGTGAAGTAGTTATAATTTTGAAAAGCTCCTCCGAAGATCTGATTACAAAGGATACTTAAAAGATAAATCAGCAGCATCCAGGAAATGTGCTTACAGTCTGCAATCTGCTTTCTTCTCCTTTCTAATGAGGTAAATATTTCAATAAATTCTGTATAGTGTAGTGAAAATGTCAGTTATGATACCAGTCATGTTCACTTAAAGAACTTTTTGATTAATTAAATCCCTGGGCGTTACTATTTCATATAAGTAATCTATTGGTCTCCAGATGGTTTCCAATTATATTTCTGCTGATAATAATGCAACACCTCGGGAATAACCTGCAGTCCATGAAATTTATCCTGGATGGACTAGATTAGGTTCCAATGACTTAACGAACAATTAAAACTATTATTAGGGATGAGTAAACAGGGACAGAGCGGCATTTGTTTGTGTTTGCCATCAATCAGTTTTGAAGCAGGGTTTAATACTGCCAACCCTCTCACAGCAGTACTTTGTCAGATGTATCTTATGTGAATAGTTCAGGCTATAAGTAAGTCATTAACATTATCCTGCATCACTCAAAAACAGATTGGTTGTTACGTCACTGCTGTTTACAAATTGGCGTTTCCTACATTTTAACAGTAATTATGCTTCAAGAAATAGTTCATTGGTTATAAAATGCTTTGGGACATTCTGAGATCATGAAAGACGTAGTCTTTTATTGTCTGATATTTTTGGCCTATTGTCCATGAATACATTATTTTATGAGTCCCAGTTGTGGAGGGTGTAATGGAAGGAGAGCCCGATCTTGCCCACACAAATTACATGGAAGTCAGACAAGGCCGGGTCATGAGTTGCTTTATGTTCCAGGCAATTGGTTTCAGATCTGGCAAACTTGCAGCCTCAAACTCATTCAAACCGACCTGGCAGATGCTCTTCCATCGTGGTCTGCCAGTGGCTGTGTCTTCCCAAGTGTTGATATTGCAAGATTTCAAGCTTTCCTTTAGTGTGTCTTTATAACATTTCATCTGTGTTGTGATATCCAGACTGCAGGTAAATAGCTACGGGAGTTTTATAATTAGTAGTGTGAACAATGTATCCAGATCAATACAATGGACCTATTTGACGATGACTTCGATTCCAGTTATATTGCAACCCAAGAGAACATCAGTGTTTGGCCCCCTGTCCCGCCGATCAATGCCAGTGATAATGTCATAGACAGTATGAGTGGAAATGATCAAATAGCTTGATGTGACGACAGCAGCAGATCCATGACCATGGTCCATATTATAGGGTGATGGGGACAACTGCTTAGTCTGTAGTGACTTCTGTTGACAGACTAACGCCGCAGTCCTGGACACATAGCAAGGGAGAAGGAAAGTAGAGTGTAGAGGGAGGCGGAGGAAAGTCGGAGCGAACAGTCCATGGCGCCACAGGTGGCTCAGCTGCACAGAAGGGGAGGAAGAAGAGTGGAAGAGCAATAGTGAGAGGGGATTCGATAGAACATAGGAAGAACATAGAAAGATAGGAACAGGAGTAGGCCATTCAGCCCCTCGAGCCTGTCCCGCCATTCAATGAGATCATGGCTGATCCACGGCCTAACTCCATATACCTGCCTTTGGCCCATATCCCTTAATATCTTTGCTTAACAAAAATCTATCGATTTCAGATTTAAAATTAACAACTGTTCTAGCTTCAACTGCTGTTTGTGGGAGAGTGTTCCAAACCTCTACCGCCCTTTGCGTGAAGTTGTGCTTCCTAACAACTCTCCTGAACGGTCTGGTCCTAATGTTTAAGACTATGCCCCCTAGTTTTAGAATCTCCAACCACTGGAAATAGTTTATCTTTATCTAGCCTGTCTTTTCCTGTTAATATCTTGAAGACTTTGATCAGATCACACCTTAACCTTCTAAATTTTAGCGAAAACAGGCCTAATTTGTGTAATCTCTCCTCGTAACTTAACCCCTGTAGTCCAGGTATCATTCTTGTAAACCTACGTTGCACTCCCTCCAAGGCCTTTCTAAGGTGTGGTGCCCAGAACTGTTCACAGTACTCCAAGTGGGGTCTAACCAGGGTTTTGTACAGCTGCAGCATAACCTCCATGTCTTTATACTCCAATCCTCTAGATATAAAGGCTAGCATTCCATTAGCCTTTTTGATTATTTTCTGCACTTGCTCATGGCATTTTAAAGATCTATGCACCTGAGCCCCCAAGGGGATCAGACAGGCATTTCTGCAGCAGTAAACGTGACTCCAGGATGGTGTCAGGATCAAGGATGTCATGGAGGGGCTGCAGGACATCCTTCTGGGGGAAGGTGAACTCCCAGAGGTCATGGTCCACATTGATACCAATTACATAGATAGGAAGAGGGATGAAGTCCTGAAAGCAGATTTTAGGCAGTTAGGAAGGAAATTAAAAAGCAGGACCTCTAGAGCAGTAGAGGCCAGTGCCACGTGCTAGTGAGCATAGGAATAGGAGAATTGATCGATTGAACCCGTGGCTGAAGAATTGGTGTAGGAGGGAGGGCATCAGATTTCTGAGGACTGGTACTGGGGCAGGTGGGACTTGTACAAGATAGACAGGCTACACCGTAACAGGACCGGAATTAATATCCTCGCAGGGAGATTTGCTAGTGCTGTTGGAGAGGGTTTAAACTAGCGTGTCGGGGGACAGGAACCTGAAGGGTAGCGCAAATTGGAAGGAAGTAAAGCTGGTAACAGGAGGTAGAAAAGTAGCAAGTGACATTAGAAGGCAGGCAAAACAAAGTCGAGCATCAACTAGGCTTAGAATGCAGAATAATGTCAAGAAGACAAGGTTAAGGGCACTCTACCTGAATGCACAGAGCATTCGCAACAAGGTAGATGATTTAAAGGCACAAATAGAGGTAAATGGGTATGATCTAATTGCCCTAACGGAAACGTGGCTACAGGGTGACCAAGACTGGGAACTGAATATTCAAGGATATTTGACATTTAGGAAGGACAGGCAAAAAGGAAAAGGAGGTGGCGTTGCACTGTTAAGGGATGTGATCAGTACATTAGTAAGGGAGTATCTCAGATCAGAAGAACAAAATGTGGAATCTGTTTTGGTGGAGCTGAGAAACAGCAAGGGGCAGCAAACATTGGTAGGAATAAAAACCAGAAATGCTGGAAATACTCAGCAAGTCTGGCAGCATCTGTGGAGAGAGAAGCAGAGTTAACATTTCAGGTCAGTGACCCTTCTTCAGAACTCTGATGAAAGGTCACTGACCTGAAACGTTAACTCTGCTTCTCTCTCCACAGATGCTGCCAGACCTGCTGGGTATTTCCAGCATTTCCTGTTTTTATTTCAGATTTCCAGCATCCGCAGTATTTTGCTTTCATTTTAAACATTGGTAGGAGTTGTTTATAGGCCACCAAACAGTCATGGTAGTGTCGGGCATGGTATTAATCAGGAGATTAGAGAAGCATGTAGCATGGGTAATACAGTAATCATGGGTGACTTCAATCTGCAAAAAGACTGTGTAAATCTAATAAGCACTAATGCTGTGGAGGACACATTTCTGGAGTGTGTTGGGGATGGTTTTCTAGAGCAGTATGTTGAGGAACCAACTAGAGAATAGGCTATTTTAGATCTAGTATTATGTAATGAGAAGGGGCTAATTAGTAATATTGTTGTAAAAGAACCACTTCCCTTCCGTGAGTGGAGCGGAGAGGAGCGGACCTGTGGGGAGAACGCCGAGCGAGAGAAGAGGATAAATTGAGCCCGAGGATTGAGGCAAAGTCACTTACCTTCTGGGAGCAGAGCGGAGAGGAGCGGACCTGTGGGGAGAACGCTGAGCGAGAGAAGAAGATAAATTGACCCGAGGATCAAGGCCCAGTCACTTACCTTCTGGGAGCGGAGTGGAAAGGAGTCGGACCTGTGTGAGAGCAGTGCAGGCGCGTTGGAGGTTGAAATAAAAAGTCAACAGTGACATCACAGGAAAGCTGCAAGGTGATTGGTTGGTGAGTAACAGCTGTTAGTGCCTGAAAATAGCTTTAAAAAATCAGGAGAAAGTTTTTTTTAAACCTACCGTATAAGTGATACGGTTAGTACTACTAAAGTGTGTTTTTTTACATTAGTGTAATTTATTAGGGACTTTAGATTGTAGTAGGTAGTGTTTGGAGTAGTATAAGGCCCCTAGTGTAATTAGTATTTTTTAATTAAAGGGAGTAACTAAGAAATCGAAAGGTAAGTCATGGCAGGAGAGCCTGCACCCGTGATATGCTCCTCCTGCTCTATGTGGGAAATCAGGGACGCTTCCAGTGTCCCTGACAACCACATGTGCAGGAAGTGTATCCATCTGCAGCTACTGGCTACCCGCATTATGGAGCTGGAGCTGCGGGTGGATTCACTGTGGAGCATCCGCGATGCTGAGGATGTCGTGGATAGCACGTTTAGTGAGGTGGTCACACCGCAGGTAATGGTTGCACAGGCAGAAAAGGGATGGGTGACCACCAGGCGGAGTAGTAGGCACAGGCAGGTGGTGCCTGTGGCCATTCCCCCCTCATATCACTTTGGATACTGTTGGGGGGGATGGCCTCCCAGGGGAAAGCAGCAACAGCCAAGTTCGTGGCACCACAGAGGGCTCTACTGCACAGGACGGGGTAAAAAGACTGGGAGAGCCATAGTGATAGGAGATTCAATTGTAAGGGGAACAGACAGGCATTTCTGTGGCCGCAAACGAGACTCCAGGATGGTATGTTGCCTTCCTGGTGCTAGGGTCAAGGATGTCTCGGAGCGGCTGCAGGACATTCTGAAGGGGGAGGGTGAACAGCCAGTGGTTGTGTTACATGTCGGTACCAACAACATAGGTAGAAAAAGGGATGAGGTCCTGCAAGATGAATTTAAGGAGTTAGGAGCTAAATTAAAAAGCAGGACTTCAAAGGTAATAATCTCAGGATTACTTCCTGTGCCACGTGTTAGTGAGTATAGGAACAGCAGAATGGACAGATGAATGAGTGGCTGGAGAAATGGTGCAGGAGGGAGGGATTTAGATTCCTGGGACATTGGGACCATTCTGGGGAAGGTGGGACCTGTACAAGCGGGACGGGTTACACCCAGGCAGGACCGGAACCGATGTCCTCGCATGGGCGTTTGCTAGTGCTGTTGGCGAGGATTTAAACTAGAATGGCAGGGGAATGGGAACCTGAGCGGGGAGACTGAGGAGGAGGAAACAAGGATAGAAACGAAAGACAGGAAACAAAAAGGCAAAAGTGGAAGGCATAGAAATCAAGGGCAAGAAACAAATAGGGCCATAGTGCAAAATAATGCTAAGATGCCCAAGAATCTTAAAAAGACAAGCCTAAAGGCATTGTGTCTCAATGCGCGGAGTATTCGCAATAAGGTAGGTGAATTAACCGCGCAAATAGATGTAAATGGATATGATATAGTTGCAATTAGGGAGACATCGCTGCAGAGTAACCAAGGATGGGAACTGAACATCCAGGGATATTCAATATTTAGAAAGGACAGGCAAAAAGGGAAAGGAGGTGGAGTAGTGTTCTTAGTAAAAGAGGCAATCAATACAATAGTGAGGAAGGATCTTAGCTTCGAGAATCGTGATGTGGAATCTGTATGGGTGAAGCTA
This sequence comes from Heterodontus francisci, assembly GCF_036365525.1. Lineage (NCBI taxonomy): Eukaryota > Metazoa > Chordata > Chondrichthyes > Heterodontiformes > Heterodontidae > Heterodontus > Heterodontus francisci. Next base: position 66,275,123 of record NC_090393.1, on the reverse strand, counting down.
AGAGACACCAAAGGGGCAGAAAACGTTGGTGTGTGTTGTATATCGACCCCCAAACAGCAGTGGTGATGTAGAGGATGGCATTAAACAGGAAATTAGAGACGCATGCAATAAGGGTGCAGCTGCAATTATGGGTGAGTTTAATCTACATATAGATTGGGCAAACCAAATTAGCAGTAAATACTGTAGAGGAGGAATTCCTCAAGTGTGTATGTGATGGGTTTTTTGGACCAATACATTGAGGAACTAACTAGAGAATGGGCCATCCTAGACTGGGTATTGTGTAATGAGAAAAGATTAGTTAACAGTCTTGTTGTGCGAGGTCCCTTGGGGAAGAGTGACCATAACATGATAGAATTCTTCATTAAGATGGAGAGTGAGAGACTTGATTCCGAGACTAGGGTCCTGAATCAAAATAAAGGAAACTATGAAGGTATGAGGCCCGTGTTGGCTATGATAGATTGGGAAAGGGTTGAGAGTGGAAAGGCAATGGCTAGCATTTAAAGAGTGCATGGATGAATTACAACAATTGTTCATTTCTGTTTGACGCAAAAATAAAACAGGAAGGATGGTTCAACCGTGGCTTACAAAAGAAATTAGGGATGGTATTAGATCCAAGGAGGAGAAATATAAAATGGCCAGAACAAGCAGCAAACCTGAGGATTGGGAGCAGTTTAGAATTCAGCAAAGGAGGACAAAGGGATTGATTAAGAAGGGGAAAATAGAGTATGAGAGTAAGCTTGCAGAGAACATAAAAACTGACTGTAAAAGCTTCTATAGATATGTGAAGAGAAAAACATTAGTGAAGACAAATGTGGGTCCCTTACAGTCAGAAACCGGGGAATTTATAATGGGGAGCAAAGAAATGGCAGACCAATTAAATACATACTTTGGATCTGTCTTCACAAAGGAGGACACAAATTACCTCCCAGAAATGTTGGGGGACATAGGGTCTATTGAGAAGGAGGAACTGCATGAAATCAGTATTAGTAGGGAAATGGTGTTAGGGATTTTGCTGGGATTGAAGGCCGATAAATCCCCAGGGCCTGACAATCTACATCCCAGAGTACTTAAAGAAGTGGCCCTAGAAATAGTAGATGCATTGCTGGTCATTTTTCAAAATTCTACAGACTCTGGAACAGTTCCAGTGGATTGGAGGGTAGCTAATGTAACCCCACTATTTAAAAAAGGCGGTAGAGAGAAAAGAGGGAATTATAGACCTGTTAGCCTGATATCAATAGTGGGGAAAATGCTAGAGTGCATTCTAAAAGATGTAATAGCAGAGCACTTGGAAAGCAATGACAGGATCGGACAAAGTCAACATGGATTTATGAAAGAGAAATCATGCTTGACAAATCTACCAGAATTTTTTGAGGATGTAACTAGTAGGAGCGATAAGGGAGAACAAGTGGATGTGGTGTATTTGAACTTTCAGAAGGCTTTCGATAAGGTCCCACGTAAGAGATTAGCATGCAAACCTAAAGCACATGGGATTGGGGGTAAGGTACTGACATAGATAGAGAACTGGTTGGCAGTCGGGAAAGAAAGAGTAGGAATAAACGGGTCTTTTTCCAAGTGGCAGGCAGTGACTAGTGGGGTACCGCAGGGATCAGTGCTATGACCCCAGCTATTCACAATATATATTAATGATATAGATGAGGGAATTCAATGTAATATATCCAAGTTTGCAGATGACACAAAGCTGGGTGGGAGTGTGAGCTGTGAGGAGGATGCAGAGAAGCTCCAGTGCGGTTTGGACAGGTTGAGTGAGTGGGCAAATACATGGCAGATGCAGTATAATATGGATAAATGTGAGGTTATCCACATTGGTGGCAAAAACAGAAAGGCAGATTATTATCTGAATAGCAATAGATTGGGAAAGGGGGAGGTGCAGCGAGACCTGGGTGTCCTTGTGCACCAGCCTCTGAAAGTAAGCATGCAGGTGCAGCAGGCAGTTAAGAAGGCAAATGGCATGTTGGCCTTCATAGCGAGAGGATTCGAGTACAGGAGCAAGGATGTCTTGCTGCAATTATACAGGGCCTTGGTGAGGCCATACCTGGAATATTGTGTGCAGTTTTGGTCTCCTTATCTGAGGAAGGATGTTCTTGCTATGGAAGGTTCACCAGACTGATTCCTGGGATGGCAGGACTGACATATGGAGAGAGATTGGGTCGGTTATGCTTGTATTCGCTAGAGTTTAGAAGAATGAGAGGGGATCTCATAGAAATCTACAAAATTCTAACAGGACTGGACAGACTAGATGCAGGAAGAATGTTCCCGATGGCGGGGGAGTCCAGGACCAGGGGTCAGAGTCTAAGGATAAGGGGTAAGCCGTATAGGACTGAGATGAGGAGAGATTTCTTCACCCAGAGAGTGGTGAACCTGTGGAATTCGCTACCACAGAAAGCAGTTGAGGCCAAATCATTAAATATATTCAAGAAAGAGTTAGATATAGTTCTTAGGGCTAATGGGATCAAGGGATATGGGGAGAAAGTGGGGAAAGGTTACTGAGTTTGGATGTTCAGCCGTGATTGTATTGAATGGTGGAGCAGTCTCAAAGGGCCGAATGGCCTACTGCTGCTCCTATTTTTCTATGTTTCTAACCTTTAGGGATCAGTGATCATGAAATGATGGAATTTTACATTATGTTTGAAAATGAGGTCGTTCAATCTGAAGTCAGGGTGTTAAATTTGAACAAAGGAAATTCTGAAGGTATGAGGGACAAATTGGCTGAGGTGGATTGGGAAAATACATTAAAAGTTATGACAGTAATAGGCAATGGATAGTCCTTAAAGAATTGTTACATAGTTTACAGCAACTATACATTCCTTCAAGGCACAAAAACCCCAAAAGAAAAGGCAGTCAACCGTGGCTAACAAAGGAAGTTAAGGATTGTATAAGATTAAACGAAAAGGCCAATAAATAGTAGTAAACCAGAGGATTAGGAGAATTTTAGAAGAGAGCAAAGGAGGACCAAGAAACTGATAAAGAAAAGGAGAATAGAATATGAATGTAAACTAGCAAAAGACATAAAAATGGCCTGTAAAAGCTTCTATAGATACATAAAAAGGAAATATTTGGCAAAGACAAATGTGGGACCATTACAGGCAGAGTCAGGGGAATTTATAATGGAGATTAGAAAAATGGCAGAGAAGTAAATGATTACTTTGTGTCTGTCTTCACTGACGAAGATACAAGAAATCTCCCAGAATCAGAGATCCAAGGGACTAGTGAGAATGAAAAATTGAAGGAAATTACTATTAGTAAGAAGGGTGTATTGGAGAAATTAATGGGGCTGAAGGTTGATAAGTCCCCAGGACCTGATATTCTACATCCCAGAGGGTTGAAAGAGTATGGAGATAGTGGATGCATTGGTGATCATCTTCCAAAATTCTATAGATTCTGGAACAATTCCTGCAGATTGGAAGGTAACAAATGTCACCCCACTATTTAAAAAGGGAGGGAGAGAGAAAACAGGGAATTACAGACCTGTTAGCCTGACATCAGTAGTAGGGAAAATGCTAGAATCTCTTCTAAGGGATGTGATAAATGGACACTTGGATAATAATGATCTGATTGGGCATAGTCAACATGGATTTATGAATGGGAAATCATGTTTGATGAACGTGTTGGAGTTTTTTGAGGATGTTACTAACAGAATTGATAAAGGGGATTCAGTGGATGTGGTATACTTGGGTTTTCAAAAGGCCTTTGATAAAGTCCCCCACAGGAGATTGGTTAACAAAATTAAAGCACATGGGATAGGAGGTAATGTACTGGCATGGATTAAGGATTGGTTAACAAGCAGAAAACGGAGAGTAGGAATAAACGGGTCATTCTCATGTTGGCAGGCTGTGATTAGTGGAGTACCGCAAGGATCAGTACTTCGGCCCCACCTGTTCACAAATATATCAGTGATTTGGGTGCGGGGACCAAATGTAATATCTCCAAGTTCGTGGATGACACAAAACTAGGTGGGAATGTGTGTTGTGAGGAAGTTGAAAAGTGGCTTCAAGGGGATTTGGAAAGACTTAGTGAGTGGGCAAGAACATGACAGATAGAATATAATGTGGAAAAATGTGAAGTTATCCACTTTGGAAGGAGGAACAGATGTGCAGAGTTTTTCTTAAATGGTAAGAGATTAGAAAATGTAGATGTACAAAGGGACCTGGGTGTCCTTGTAAATAAGTCACTGAAAGCTAACATGCAGGTGCAGCAAGCAATTCAGAAGGCTAATGGTATGTTGGCCTTTATCGCAAGAGGATTTGAGTACAGGAGTAGTGAAGTCTTGCTTCAATTGTATAGAACCTTGGTTAGACTGCACCTGGAGTACTGTGTGCAGTTTTGGTCCCCTTACCTATTATTGCTGTAGAGGGCGTGAAACCAAGGTTCACTAGACTTGTTCCCGGGATGGTGGGACTGTCCTATGAAGAGAGATTGGGGAAACTGGACCTGCATTCTCTCAAGTTTCGAAGAATGAAAGGTGATATCATTGAAACCTACAAAATACTTAAAGGGACAGACAGGGTAGATGCAGCTAAAATGTCTCCCCTGGTTGGGGAGTCTCGAACCAGGGGACACAATTTCAAAATAAGCAGGAAGCCACTTAGGACAGAGATGAGGAGAAATTTCTTTACTCAGAGGGTTGTGAATCTTTGGAATTCTCTACCCCAGAGGGCTGTGGAAGCTCAATCATTGAGTATGTTTAAAGCAGAGATTGAGAGATTTCTAAATACCAATAACACAAGGAGATGTGAGGATAGCGTGTGAAAAAGGCATTGAAGTGGATGACCAGCAATTATCGTATTGAATGGCGGGGCAGGCTCGATGGGCTGAATGGCCTACTCCTGCTCCTATGTTCCTAACAGTATACTTTTTGTTTAAGCTACTGCCCCATGGTAAAATTAAAAACTTTTTTAATGAAAAAAAAACACTTTTACCTCCAAAACCTGGTGTTACTGCGACCTCGGTAGTGAGTCTCAGCAGCTGACAGCACACCGAGTGAGTGTTGTCAAAATATAACATTACATTATAGACTGGATTTAATGAGGAATTTCCAGATTTGGCATACGTATCATGTTAATCCAAGACAAGCCACTTTCTACATGTTTAAAGGTAATGGGATCCAGAGGTGAAATAATGGCCCGGTATGGTGTTCCACTGCAAGAGTGGTAAAATAACGTTTGATTTGCTCTCACTCTTCTGAGTTCTGAATAACAAAACTCAGATAGCCAGGTGGTGCAGGATAGAACACTGAAGTCAAGTCTTAAATCACTTATTAGCTTTTATTTACAGAGTTCACATTGCATACCTTGCATTTATAACAGCACCGCGCTCTTTCAGCCTGCTCCTCTATATGAACACAGGTGAGTCCCCAATTAATACCCTCAAACCTGAATACAATTACCACCCAATTCATACATAATTAACACTTCTTGCCATGGGTTCTTGACAGACTATGAAGGAAAATTTGGATGGTGTGTCTCCACTGGACCACACCAGTATCCTTCTTGGCACTGGTTTGCTAGTAACTTGGCAATAGGCAAGTTGTCTCATCATCAGACAAGTGCTTGGTGCACTTGAGGAAATAAGAAGGAAGCAATAACACAAGGCATTTTCTGCTTTCCCATGATGATTAAAAAAACACATGGGGCAAGATTGTTTATGTGAAAACGATGCAGGATGTGGAGCCACATTGCAAAATGGGGGTATTTTTTCAAACTTTGCAATGCGAGCTGGTGTTCGCTAGCTGATTATAGTTAGCACCATAGCCTGAATGCACTAATGCAGGATGATGCTCCTCCCCCCCACTTCCTGCTTTGTAGAGTCGTTCAAGCTTAATACGTTGTGATTGTAGATAATAAGGACTCGCTGAGTAAAATTGTGAGATGTTCACTTGTTTTAGCCACATGATTAAATAGGGAGGGAGAAAGAGAATTGGCTTAGATGGGCAGAGTTTGTTCTATCTATTTATATACCTCTGTAAATTAACAAATACCCCAAGAAACATTGCAGGAAGGTGGGGGAAGCATTTGGTCACTGAGCAGCAAGTGGGAGAGTTGTAAGAGTGAAGTTCAGAGTCACTTGTGAGGAGGCTGGTGAAGGTGGGAGAGAAGCAAGATGAAGGCTTTTGGGAGGATTCTTGAGAGTTGGGTTAAGATGGCTGTGGTCCAGATTCCGGATGACAACTTAACGCCCATTTCGAAAAGTTCTGATGAAAGGTCACAGACCTGGAACGTTAACTCTGCTTCTCTCTCCACAGATGCTGCCAGACCTGCTGAGTATTTCCAGCACTTTCTGTTTTTATTTCAGATTTCCAGCATCTGCACTACTTTGCTTTTATTATCGAAAATCTGGCGGTTCATTTCACTTTTTTTAAAAGCAGTCCCACTCGATTCACAACAGGTGATGGGGAACTTTTTTTAAATTCATTCATGGGATGTGGGCGTCGCAGGCCAGGCCAGCATTTATTGCCCATCCCTAATTGCCCTTAACTGAGTGGCTTGCTAGGCCATTTCGAGGGCATGTAAGAGTCAACCACATTGCTGTGGATCTGGAGTCACATGTAGGCCAGACCAGGTAAGGATGGCAGATTTCCTTCCCTAAAGGACATTCGTGAACCAGATGGTTTTTTTTTAATACCAATCAACGATGGTTTCATGGCCATCATTAGACTAGCTTTAAATTCTACCTTCTGCTGTGGTGGGATTCGAACCCATGTCCCCAGAGAAATATCTGGGTCTCTGGGTTACTAGTCCAGTAACAATACCAGTATGCCACCGCCTCCCCAACTGAGGCACAGCATTAAAAGAGATACAAAACCCACAGAAAAATCAGACAAATTAACAGGCAAGAAGAAACTCTAGGAGAAGAGGGAGGGAAAAAGGGAACTGGCTGGGCAACAGGAGACAGAGAGTAGCAGCTCCAGGGACCTGGGTTCAATTCTGGGTACTGCCTGTGCAGAGTTTGCAAGTTGTGGGTTTTCGCCGGGTGCTCTGGTTTCCTCCCACCGCCAAAGACTTGCAGGAGATAGGTAAATTGGCCATTGTAAATTGCCCCTAGTGTAGGTAGGGAATATGGATTACTGTAGGGTTAGTATAAATGGGTGGTTGTTGGTCGGCACAGACTCGGTGGGCCGAAGGGCCTGTTTCAGTGCTGTATCTCTTCTTTCTTCTTTGGCCTCCTTATCTCGAGAGACAATGGATACGCGCCTGGAGGTGATCAGTGGTTTGTGAAGCAGCGCCTGGAGTGGCTATAAAGGCCAATTCTAGAGTGACAGGCTCTTCCACAGGTGCTGCAGAAAAATTTGTTTGTCGGGGCTGTTACACAGTTGGCTCTCCCCTTGCGCCTCTGTCTTTTTTCCTGCGAACTGCTAAGTCTCTTCGACTCGCCACATTTTAGCCCCGTCTTTATGGCTGCCCGCCAGCTCTGGCGAACGCTGGCAACTGACTCCCACGACTTGTGATCAATGTCACAGGATTTCATGTCGCGTTTGCAGACGTCTTTAAAGCGGAGACATGGACGGCCGGTGGGTCTGATACCAGTGGCGAGCTCGCTGTACAATGTGTCTTTGGGGATCCTGCCATCTTCCATGTGGCTCACATGGCCAAGCCATCTCAAGCGCCGCTGACTCAGTAGTGTGTACAAGCTGGGGATGTTGGCCGCCTCGAGGACTTCTGTGTTGGAGATACGGTCCTGCCACCTGATGCCAAGCATTCCCCGGAGGCAGGGAAGATGGAATGAATTGAGACGTCGCTCTTGGCTGACATACGTTGTCCGGGCCTCGCTGCCATCGAGCAAGGTACTGAGGACACAGGCTTGATACACTCGGACTTTTGTGTTCCGTGTCAGTGCGCCATTTTCCCACACTCTCTTGGCCAGTCTGGACATAGCAGTGGAAGCCTTACCCATGCGCTTGTTGATTTCTGCATCTAGAGACAGGTTACTGGTGATAGTTGAGCCTAGGTAGGTGAACTCTTGAACCACTTCCAGAGCGTATCTCTAAATAAATAAAATAAATAAATAAATAGCCAGGGGAGGAAGATTATGCCTATAATATCGATTAGAAATTTGGCCAAAGTCTGGCAACGGCATCAAGAAATAAAGAGGTGACAGCGAACCATGGAAAGAAATAGAGGCAAACACCACCCCCCCACCGCCAAACACCCCCCCCCACCGCCAAACACCACCCCCCCACCGCCAAACACCTCGCCCCACTGAAAATGGATGTGGACAAGTTCGGATCTTAGTATAGATAGCAAAGCCCTTCCTTTTTATGTTGGCATTAGGGGGGACTCCATGCACTAGGAGTTCTCCATATGTGCAATTAGGGCGTTTCACCCCTTGCCCTTTTTTTCCATTCTATAAAAAGGTTCTTTTGGATGATTTTACCTTTATCCTCTCACCCCCATAGGTTCTTTCTGGCCCCCACCTGTTCTTCATCTTTATGCTGCTCCTTGGTGGGACATCAGTCCCCATGATGTTGGCAGACCAATACTGTTGGTCACAACCCAAGAAGAACTTCCCATTGCTCGTCACATACTGTAATAGGATCGTTTTACATCCACCTGATCAGAGAAACAGGGCCTTGGTTTAACATCTCGCCCGAAAGACGGCACCTCTGACAGTGCAGCACTCTCTCAGTACTGTACTGAAGTGTCAGCCTGGATTATGAGCTCACAGTTTTCTTTGCAGAGATTTAAATGCAACCAACTGAGCCAAGTTGACATTTAGACCGGTCCTCTGATTTTATATCTTTCCTTATTTGCATTACCCTGTAATAGGCACCTTAAGAAACATCCACCCTATCTCATCAACTACATAATTGGTTTAAATCACTATGAAGATATTCTGTCTCCTTTCTATTAGTTTCATGCCCACAGACCTTTGTGTCACCAGTAAATTCAGAGAGATATTCACAAATAATTGTAAATCAGACGGGTCCTGTGGAACTTCTTGTTACTATCTACCTCACAGTTTTTCCCCTTTCTCATCACCCTCTATCTCCTGTTGCCAAACCAGTTCCTAATCCATCTAGGCAATTTGTTTATGAGCCTTAACCCTCCTGAGGAGCTTCAATTTGAAAATCCAGGTGAACCAAATTAGCCATTCCCACAAACTTAGTTAATTAGTCAAAAGATGTTTGTAAGACATGAGCTGTTATTTCTAAAACCATGCTGACTGCTCACTATGATATCTCTGCTCTTGAGATGTTTACCTCTAGCATCCCATAGATACTATCAACTGTTTTTCCCATTATGTTATTAGGCTGACTGGCCTGTGATTGTTATTGCTATTACTGAGACTTGGTTGAAGGAAAGGCACGATTGGCAACCAAATATCCCAGGATATCGATGCTTCAGGCGGGATAGAGAGGGAGGTAAAAGGGGTGGAGGAGTTGCATTACTGGTCAAAGAGGATATCACAGCTGTGCTGAAGGAGGACACTATGGAGGACTCGAGCAGTGAGGCAATATGGGCAGAACTCAGAAATAGGAAGGGTGCGGTAACAATGTTGGGGCTGTACTACAGGCCTCCCAACAGCGAGCGTGAGATAGAGGTACAAATATGTAAACAGATTATGGAAAGATGTAGGAGCAACAGGGTGGTGGTGATAGGAGATTTTAATTTTCCCAACATTGACTGGGATTCACTTAGTGTTAGAGGTCTAGATGGAGCAGAATTTGTAAGGAGCATCCAGGAGGGTTTTCTCGAGCAGTATGTAAATAGTCCAACTCGGGAAGGGGCCATACTGGACCTGGTGTTGGGGAATGAGCCCGGCCAGGTGGTTGAAGTTTCAGTCGGGGACTACTTTGGGAATAGTGATCACAATTCCGTAAATTTTAGAATACACATGGACAAAGACGAGAGTGGTCCTAAAGGAAGAGTGCTAAATTGGGGGAAGGCCAACTATACCAAAATTCAGCAGGAGCTGGGGAATGTAGATTGGGAGTAGCTGTTTGAAGATAAATCCACATTTGATATGTGGGAGGCTTTTAAAGAGAGGTTGATTAGCGTGCAGGAGAGACATGTTCCTGTGAAAATGAGGGATAGAAATGGCAAGATTAGGGAACCATGGATGACCGGTGTAATTGTGAAACGAGCTAAGAGGAAAAAGGAAGCAAACATAAGGTCTAGGCGGCTGAAGAAAGACGAAGCTTTGGAAGAATATTGGGAATATAGGACCAGTCTGAAACGAGGAATTAAGAGGGCTAAAATGGGTCATGAAATATCTTTAGCAAACAGGGTTAAGGAAAATCCCAAAGCCTTTTATCCATATATAAGGAGCAAGAGGGTAACTAGAGAAAGGATTGGCCCACTCAAGGACAAAGGAGGAAAATTATGCGTGGAGTCAGAGAAAATGGGTGAGATTCTAAACGAGTACTTTGCATCGGTATTCACCGAGGAGAGGGACATGACGGATGTTGAGGTTAGGGATAGATGTTTGATTACTCTAGGTCAAGTCGGCATAAGGAGGGAGGAAGTGTTGGGTATTCTAAAAGGCATTAAGGTGGACAAGTCCCCAGGTCCGGATGAGATCTATCCCAGGTTATTGAGGGAAGCGAGAGAGGAAATAGCTGGGGCCTTAACAGATATCTTTGCAGCATCCTTAAACACGGGTGAGGTCCCGGAGGACTGGAGAATTGCTAATGTTGTCCCCTTGTTTAAGAAGGGTAGCAGGGATAATCCAGGTAATTATAGACCGGTGAGCCTGACGTCAGTGGTAGGGAAGCTGCTGGAGAAGATACTGAGGGATAGGATCTATTCCCATTTGGAAGAAAATGGGCTTATCAGTGATAGGCAACATGGTTTTGTGCAGGGAAGGTCATGTCTTACCAACTTAATAGAATTCTTTGAGGAAGTGACAAAGTTGATTGATGAGGGAAGGGCTGTAGATGTCATATACATGGACTTCAGTAAGGCGTTTGATAAGGTTCCCCATGGTAGGTTGATGGAGAAAGTGAAGTCGCATGGGGTCCAGGGTGTACTAGCTAGATGGATAAAGAACTGGCTGGGCAACAGGAGACAGAGAGTAGCAGTGGAAGGGAGTTTCTCAAAATGGAGAGACGTGTGACCAGTGGTGTTCCACAGGGATCCGTGCTGGGACCGCTGTTGTTTGTGATATACATAAATGATTTGGAGGAAAGTATAGGTGGTCTGATTAGCAAGTTTGCAGACGACACTAAGATTGGTGGAGTAGCAGATAATGAAGGGGACTGTCAGAGAATACAGCAGAATATAGATAGATTGGAGAGTTGGGCAGAGAAATGGCAGATGGAGTTCAATCAGGGCAAATGCGAGGTGATGCATTTTGGAAGATCCAATTCAAGAGTGAACTATACAGTAAATGGAAAAGTCCTGGGGAAAATTGATGTACAGAGAGATTTGGGTGTTCAGGTCCATTGTTCCCTGAAGGTGGCAACGCAGGTCAATAGAGTGGTCAAGAAGGCATACGGCATGCTTTCCTTCATCGGACGGGGTATTGACTACAAGAGTTGGCAGGTCATGTTACAGTTGTATAAGACTTTGGTTCGGCCACATTTGGAATACTGCGTGCAGTTCTAGTCGCCACATTACCAAAAGGATGTAGATGCTTTGGAGAGGGTGCAGAGGAGGTTCACCAGGATGTTGCCTGGTATGGAGGGCGCTAGCTATGAAGAGAGGTTGAGTAGATTAGGATTATTTTCATTAGAAAGACGGAGGTTGAGGGGGGACCTGATTGAGGTGTACAAAATCATGAGAGGTATAGACAGGGTGGACAGCAAGAAGCTTTTTCCCAGAGTGGGGGATTCAATTACTAGGGGTCACGAGTTCAAAGTGAGAGGGGAAAAGTTTAGGGGGGATATGCGTGGAAAGTTCTTTACGCAGAAGGTGGTGGGTGCCTGGAACGCGTTGCCAGCGGAGGTGGTAGACGCGGGCACGATAGCGTCTTTTAAGATGTATCTAGACAGATACATGAATGGGCAGGAAGCAAAGAGATACAGACCCTTAGAAAATAGGCGACAGGTTTAGATAGAGGATTTGGATCGGCGTAGGCTTGGAGGGCCGAAGGGCCTGTTCCTGTGCTGTAATTTTCTTTGTTCTTTGATTACCAGGTTCATGATTTTACTCATTTTTCTGAATATTGGAACTACATTTGGCATCCTCCAGTCCTCAACTACTTCAGTATTTATGGAATGCCAAAGAAAATCAACCAAAGCATCATTATGGTGTCAGCTATGTCTCAGTGGTATCACTCTCTTGCTTCTGAGTCACAAGGTTAAGGGTTCAGGACCCACTCCAGGGACTTGAGCACAAAATCTACGGTACAGCACAGTACTGAACGAGTGCTGCACTGTCAGAGGTGTCGTCTTTCAGATGAGACTTTAAACCGAGTCTGCTCTCGGGTGGATGTAAACGATCCCATGGCAATATTTTGATGTAGAGCAGGGGGTTTCTCCCCAGTGTCCTGACCAATATTTATCATTCGACCAACATCACTTAAAAAAATGATCTGCTTTATTTCTGCTTGTGGGAGCTTGAGTACTTCATTGTCCGTAAAGCACTTTTGGATGTCCTGAAGTTGTGGAAGAGGCTGTATAAATGCAATATTCTTCCTTCCTTCCTAACCCACTTTCGTTCCCCCTCCCTTCTTCCTTCTATCCATTCACTTCCCTACCTCCCTCCCCTCCTTCCCCCTCCCCTTCCTTCCTTCACATCGCTTCCATCCCTTCCCTCCCTTCCTCCTTCCCTCTCCCCTCACTCTCGCCCTCCTCCTTTCTCCCTCCTCATACTCCCCTCTCTCCCCATTCCCCTCATTCATTTCCTCTCCCCTCCCTCCCTTTGCTTCCCCCTTTAATCCCTTCCCATCCCCCATACCCCCCCCCCCTCCTCTCCCTCCCTTTCCTTCACTCTCTTTCCCCCTTCACTCCTTCCATCCCCTCCCTCTCCTCCCTCCCTTCTTCCTTTTCTCTTTATCCTTGAATTCCTTGAGGTCGTATCCCGTGTAGTGCAGGAGCTTGGTGGAAATCTGATGCTTCCAGTTTAAATAGTGATCTGCTAACCCAGTGCAGATGGGGAAATCACACCTGAGACTTTTTCTGCTTTATGGCTTCTTGTAGTACCAGGTGATGCCTTTGCACATGAAGTAACTGGGGCTGCTTTCTCATTGTTGTGTTACACTTGTGGTTAAAAACAGAAAAATCTGAAACTGAGTGCTTTTAGTCATTTATATACAATATGTCTGAGATAAAAGCTACTGCTAGTATTTTATATAGAACTTACACACAGTTATGAAATGCTTAATTGTATGCTGCTCCATCAGCATTTCAACAGGTCTTGCTCACAAATCTTAGCTTCTCTGCTATGGCGCGGACAGGATTTCCAGTGTACACACAGCGGAAGGTCACAGATTTAATTCCTGATTTAGTGCTAGGATAGATGATCTCAGCTGGCACTATGGCTACCATAATTGGTCTCAGAGAATCTAGGATGGGGGAGACAATCATCCAGGGCTCCCGCTGCTGATCACTGCCAAAGATTATGCGCATTGGGTGAGGAAAAGATTCAGTTTGGCTGTGACGGCCTCCATGGTCAAATAGTGGATTCGTGCTCATGATCCTGATTTCATTCCACCTTCTCCTGGGTTTTACCCAGGCAAGTTTGAAGGCAAACAGGGGTGCCCTGTCCAGCTGTCGGGTAAGGCATTTCAATATTCTAACAGGTTATTAAGTTCTGTTTTAATCAAGCATTCTGGATTTAACGGCCAGCAGGCCTATTTCCCAAGCTGTCAGCAACTCATCAGTGTCACTGAGGCAAGTGACACTTCAGTGAAACTAACAGGCTGGGAAGTCTTTGATCAGTTACACTGAAGAGCTGCAGCCATAGCCAGGTGAGAGGCTGCTGCTCACAGCACTTCTTCTTAGAGAGTGCATTCATGACTTGACAGGTGATTACCAACTTCTTGGAAGTCACTTCACCTGTCTTGCACTTCAGCTGCACTTCCCAGCCTGTTAGAGAAACTTCCAAGCCTGTTTGTGAAGAAGACACTGAGACTAGGATGCTTTGGTGGAGACTGTTTATTGCTTGCCATAGAGCTTACTTTTGCACTCCTAACAACACTCAGCCAGTGCTGGCTGGCTGTTCTTTATTGATACTGTCATGAAAAATCTATATGTAAAAAGGGAAATATAAATTTAAACAGTTGGAACTTTACATGAGACTTTTAATGGAAAAGTCTTGCAAATAATTTTTTTTAAACTGTCAGCCAAGATGGTCACTGCAATTTACATTTGAAACACTAAGAGATCAAACTGGAGACGACAAGTCTCATTCAACCTGGCCAGAACAATGAGGTGCTCTCAGTGCTTAAATTACCTGGAATGGTCTTATCAACAGGCTCGTCAGGGCCATCTATACCCATTCACTTTGAAAGAGCCAACCCCTTTCAAGTGTGACTGGACATCTTGAGGTGTAGCACCTTGAATCTCAGAGAAGATTCCACAAAAACCTCATTAAAAGAACAAAGGAGCTTGATAGTGTCATGTAACTGCCTGCGCAGCTCTGGCAAAACTGTAAGCTTTGTCACAGAGTCAGCAGAGACAGAGTAATTGAAAAGCCATCAATGAAGCAGGAGTCTCTCTCTCACTCCCTCTCTCGCCAGTAAATATCAAGAGACAATCCAGCTGCAACTGGGAACTCTCAAGCCTACAGACTGCCACAGCCAGTAACCAGGGGACAAGAATCAAACGCCTCTTCTGCCTTCAGCAGCCATGAGAAAAGCAAGTCCACAACTGTGCACGTGACGCAGTGAGGACTTCAGGACTACAATTTCAACTGAGGACTATGGGATTAATATACCATATTTAAGTTCCATTTATTCCAGACTTTAGTCCAACCACCAAATCTGTTTTCCATCTGTAATCTATTTGCGTGTGTGTGTGACCTTCGTGTGAATGTGTATATGAATATGTAGAGTATTTTTAGTAATTTTAACCAGGTTAGAGTGTTAAGATTACATCTTTCTTGTTTAAACTCAAGAAAACCTGTCTGATTGGTTCATTTGCACTTACATTAGAGGAACAGGAGCAAGTCCTCAACCACTGTGTTAAAAAAGGATCAATCCTGTTGCGGTCAAACCAGAGAATGGGCGAAAGAGGAGCCTGAAACCCCCTCCTCACCTGGTCCTAACAAGACATTTGAGTACAATTAACTAATCAACACCCAATACCTGTTCACCCTATTGCCTTCAACTACCAGGTATTGATACATCCATTAACAGAATGTATTAGACACTGAACCGGTTGCCACATTTCACCACAGTACGGGAGCAGCTTATGTAGCTCTATCTTCCACCTTTTCCTGAGGGTCAAAAACAGATGCCACACCACTGCCAACTGTGCCAGAAGCAGCTGGAGCAGCACCAGCTGCCTTCTCCTCAGCTCAGTGCTGCTTCACAGGGCAGAGGGAATTACTACCTCTGAGGTTTTTCTGCCATCAGGACCAAAAGCGTGTCCTGACCTCACTGGTATTGGCTGGCTGCACGGTGTCGCGATCTTACGGGAGGCAGCCAATCAAGAGGCCGCCTCCGCATTTGCTGCCCAATTAAAGACAGTGGTGGGTTCCCAAGGCTGGGGACCCAATCAGAGGGCTCAAAGCTCTGGACAGCTGGAAGCCCCACAGGAAGAGGTGACCAATGCTGAGGAAGGTAGGGGACCGGGAGGGTGCCTCAAAATTGAGATGCTCTCTGAAGCCCTCTGAAAATTTAAAAATAATGAAGGGCCACAGCTGTCAGACCATCATTGTGAAGAGGAAACACCTCCACGGGATTGCTTGTGGCCGTGACTGTGGCCTTCTCATCCCAGCGGCTCTGTGATGAGGGATTGAGAGGAGGCGTTCATGGCCTCTTCCCCAGCCTGCAGATTCCAACAGGCTCCTGACCTTTTCAATGGTCCCGCTGTTTTGGCAGGGACTAAATTTTGGAAATTCCTCCCAGGAAGACTGAGATGATCTTTGATATGACCTTTTCTTAAACTGTTCCTTAAACTGTTTGCTAGATTCGAAGGAAATTAAAGTCAACTGCAAGATAAACTGTTTTTTGTCACATAGCTGCTGAACCTGTGGACATTTATTCAAAAGACATAAAAAAAAATGATTTTCTGCATCCCATCAGCAACCTCATATTTTCCAAATTGTTAATATCATTCTGAGTGCAAGGCCATGCATTATTGAGAGGTGGGGAAGTGAATAAATCTCTGGTTAGACTGCCAGGCATCTGCAGTGAGACGAGCAGCTTATCACGTAGCAGACAGGCTGTGCCTCTCAATGATGGGCTGTGATCTGTGCACTGAGTTGTTGTTGATGTGGATTCATTCAGTGCTGCAGGTGTTCTGTGTGAGAACTGTTCATCACTGCATGGGCACTCTCCTTTGGTGTTTCGTAGCATTCTTTAATCTCTGTTACTTAATAATGTAACCCAAACTTATTTTTTTATTGGCAAGTGATTTTACTTCATTCCTTAAAGTTGCTTTCTGCCTCAAAGTCTCTCTATAGCAAGTGGGTGAGGGCAGGGTGAGAACCTGAATTCAGGACGTCGGCATAGGTGGTGTCGTAGCTGGCGGCTGGCAGTGGACGAAAGCAGACCAATAGAAACAGTACCCCAACCTTTCATTGCTCTCTTTCTCTCTCTGGGGAATTATGTGCTGCTGACTTAGCATCTTTTCAATAAGGAAGACTGGCGATGTGCAGCTTCTCCTGCAAAGTACTCCTGTTATATCCCTTCGTGATGCCAACACTGCAGTTTCTAAATGCTGTGCCCCATCCCATTTTTCATAAGTCTTTGTTTTTACAGCAAAGGGTCATTTTCGACTTGTTGAGCCGAGACCAAGAGTGTTGCCAGGCTATTCAACTGTGAGCGTCATCACAGCTGTTTCCTGGCCAAATTTTCAAACATACTCAATTTTCATCAGATGTAACTGGATAGGGATTGGATTTGGGAGCATTGGTGATTTCATCCCCCACACTCCAGGGGCGATCAGGTCAGTTCTGGTTTCATAGTTGAGATCAGCTGGGAGCAAAGCAACAGACTTTCTAGTTTGTATGGTGCAGTGTCACACCAGGCGGAGCCCACAGCAGGCAGTGTCACACCAGGCGGAGCCCACATCAGGCAGTACCACACCAGGCGGAGCCCACACCAGGCAGTGTCACACCAGGCGGAGCCCACAGCAGGCAGTACCACACCAGGCGGAGCCCATAGCAGGCAGTGTCACACCAGGCGGAGCCCACATCAGGCAGTGTCACACCAGGCGGAGCCCACAGCAGGCAGTGTCACACCAGGCGGAGCCCACATCAGGCAGTACCACACCAGGCGGAGCCCACACCAGGCAGTGTCACACCAGGCGGAGCCCACAGCAGGCAGTGTCACACCAGGCGGAGCCCACACCAGGCAGTGTCACACCAGGCGGAGCCCACAGCAGGCAGTGTCACACCAGATGGAGCCCACACCAGTCAGTGTCACACCAGGAGCAGCCCACACCAGGTGGAGCCCACACCAGGTGGAGCCCACACCAGGAGCAGCCCACACCAGGCGGAGCCCACACCAGGCAGAGCCCACACCAGGCGGAGCCCACACCAGGCGGAGCCCACACCAGGAGCAGCCCACACCAGGAGCAGCCCACACCAGGCGGAGCCCACACCAGGCGGAGCCCACACCAGGCGGAGCCCACACCAGGAGCAGCCCACACCAGGAGCAGCCCACACCAGGCGGAGCCCACACCAGGCGGAGCCCACACCAGTCAGTGTCACACCAGGAGCAGCCCACACCAGGTGGAGCCCACACCAGGCGGAGCCCACACCAGTCAGTGTCACACCAGGAGCAGCCCACACCAGGCGGAGCCCACACCAGGCGGAGCCCACACCAGGAGCAGCCCACACCAGGCGGAGCCCACACCAGGCGGAGCCCACACCAGGCGGTGTCACACCAGGCGGAGCCCACACCAGGCGGAGCCCACACCAGCCGGTGCCCACACCAAACAATGTCACACCAGGCGGAGCCCACACCAGGCGGAGCCCACACCCGGCGGAGCCCACACCCGGCGGTGTCGCACCAGGCGGAGCCCACACCCGGCGGTGTCGCACCAGGCGGAGCCCGCACCCGGCGGTGTCGCACCAGGCGGAGCCCACACCAGGTGGAGCCCACACCAGGAGCAGCCCACACCAGGCGGAGCCCACACCAGGCAGAGCCCACACCAGGCGGAGCCCACACCAGGCGGAGCCCACACCAGGAGCAGCCCACACCAGGAGCAGCCCACACCAGGCGGAGCCCACACCAGGCGGAGCCCACACCAGGAGCAGCCCACACCAGGAGCAGCCCACACCAGGCGGAGCCCACACCAGGCGGAGCCCACACCAGTCAGTGTCACACCAGGAGCAGCCCACACCAGGTGGAGCCCACACCAGGCGGAGCCCACACCAGTCAGTGTCACACCAGGAGCAGCCCACACCAGGCGGAGCCCACACCAGGCGGAGCCCACACCAGGAGCAGCCCACACCAGGCGGAGCCCACACCAGGAGCAGCCCACACCAGGCGGAGCCCACACCAGGCGGAGCCCACACCAGGCGGTGTCACACCAGGCGGAGCCCACACCAGGCGGAGCCCACACCAGCCGGTGCCCACACCAAACAATGTCACACCAGGCGGAGCCCACACCAGGCGGAGCCCACACCCGGCGGAGCCCATACCCGGCGGTGTCGCACCAGGCGGAGCCCACACCCGGTGGTGTCGCACCAGGCGGAGCCCGCACCCGGCGGTGTCGCACCAGGCGGAGCCCACACCCGGCGGTGTCGCACCAGGCGGAGCCCGCACCCGGCGGTGTCGCACCAGGCGGGGCCCACACCCGGCGGTGTCGCACCAGGCGGAGCCCACACCCGGCGGTGTCGCACCAGGCGGAGCCCGCACCCGGCGGTGTCGCACCAGGCGGGGCCCACACCCGACGGTGTCGCACCAGGCGGAGCCCGCACCCGGCGGTGTCGCACCAGGCGGGGCCCACACCCGGCGGTGTCGCACCAGGCGGGGCCCACACCCGGCTGTGTCGCACCAGGCGGAGCCCGACTCAGAAGTGAAATGCATTATAAAAATTCAAAGAGGAGACTGGATTGTGAGATTATCTAAACGATTTGAGAAGGGCAGCAATGATGACAAATATGGAGCAAAAATTGATGTGAAAACAGCCTCGATTAGTGTTTATGAATGAGGGACATTTGAGTTTTGCATATCAGAGACTTACTCAACTATTTCCACAAAGTCTATCAGTCAAAAACTCCACCCACAAGTCCAGATTTTCCAATGGGCGTGATTTTAACATGGTCCATAACCTCAGAGTGAAATGTTAGGGCTGTGCGATGGGGGAAATAACGAGAGATTATCTCGAAACCCCCTCCTCCCCATTCCCCTGACACTAAAACTGGTTGCAAGGAATTGGGGACTGGGATAAAGCAGGGGGTCTGTCACTCTCTGTTGAAGCTGGGGGTCTGTCACTCCCTGTTGCAGCTGTGGGTCTGTCACTCCCTGTTGCAGCTGTGGGTCTGTCACTCCCTGTTGAAGCTGGGGGTCTGTCACTCCCCACTGAAGCTGGGGGTCTGTCACTCCCTGTTGAAGCTGGGGGCCTGTCACTCCCCGCTGAAGCTGGGGGCCTGTCACTCCCCGCTGAAGCTGGGGGCCTGTCACTCCCTGCTGAAGCTGGGGGTCTGTCACTCCCTGCTAAAGCTGGGGGTCTGTCACTTTCTCCTGAAGCTGGGGTTTCTCTTTCCCTGCTGAACCTGGGGATCTGTCGCTCTCTGCTGCAGCTGGGGGTTGTCACTCTCTGCTGAAGCTGGGCGTCTGTCACTCCCCGTTGAAGCTGTTGGTCTGTCTTCCATGCTGAAGCTAGGGGTCTGTCACTTTCCGCTGAAGCTGGGGTCTGTCACTCTCTGCTGAAGCTGGGGTCTGTCACTCCCTCCTGAAGCTGGGGGTCTGTCACTTTCTCCTGAAGCTGGGGGTCTGTCACTTTCTGCTGAAGCTGGGGGTCCATCACTCCCTGCTGAACCTGGGGATCTGTCGCTCTCTGCTGCAGCTGGGGGTCTGTCACTTTCTCCTGAAGCTGGGGGTCTGTCACTTTCTCCTGAAGCTGGGGTCTGTCACTCCCCGCTAAAGCTGGGGGTCTGTCACTTTCTCCTGAAGCTGGGGGTCTGTCACTCCCCGCTGAAGCTGGGGGTCTTTCGCTCCCCACTGAAGCTGGGGCTCTGTCACTTTCTCCTGAAGCTGGGGGTCTGTCACTCCCCGCTGAAGCTGGGGGTCTTTCGCTCCCTGCTGAAGCTGGGGGTCTGTCACTCTCTGCTGAAGCTGGGGCTCTGTCACTCTCTGCTGAAGCTGGGGGTCTTTCGCTCCCCGCTGAAGCTGGGGGTTTGTCACTATCTGCTGAAGCTGGGGGTCTGTCACTCCCTGCTGAACCTGGGGGTCTTTCGCTCCCCGCTGAAGCTGGGGGTTTGTCACTATCTGCTGTAGCTGGGGGTCTGTCACTCCCTGCTGAACCTGGGGGTCTTTCACTCCCCGCTGAAGCTGGGGGTTTGCCACTATCTGCTGAAGCTGGGGGTCTGTCACTCCCCGCTGAAGCTGGGGGTCTGTCACTCTCTGCTGTAGCTGGGGGTCTGTCACTCCCCGCTGAAGCTGGGGGTCTGTCACTCCCCGCTGAAGCTGGGGGTCTGTCACTCCCCGCTGAAGCTGGGGGTCTGTCACTCCCCGCTGAAGCTGGGGGTCTGTCACTCCCCGCTGAAGCTGGGGGTCTGTCACTCCCCGCTGAAGCTGGGGGTCTGTCACTCTCTGCTGAAGCTGGGGGTCTGTCACTCCCTGCTGAAGCTGGGGGTCTGTCACTCTCTGCTGAAGCTGGGGGTCTGTCACTCTCTGCTGAAGCTGGGGGTCTGTCACTCTCTGCTGATGCTGGGGGTCTGTCACTCTCTGTTGAAGCTGGGGGTCTGTCACTCTCTGCTGAAGCTGGGGGTCTGTCACTCTCTGCTGATGCTGGGGGTCTGTCACTCTCTGTTGAAGCTGGGGGTCTGTCACTGCTGAAGCTGGGGGTCTTTCACTCTGCTGAAGATCGGGGGGTGTCACTCCCTGCTGAAGCTGGGGGTCTGTCACTCCCTGCTGAAGCTGGGGGTCTGTCACTCTCTGTTGAAGCTGGGGGTCTGTCACTCTCTGCTGAAGCTGGGGGTCTGTCACTCTCTGCTGATGCTGGGGGTCTGTCACTCTCTGTTGAAGCTGGGGGTCTGTCACTCCCTGCTGAAGCTGGGGGTCTGTCACTCTCTGTTGAAGCTGGGGGTCTGTCACTCTCTGCTGAAGATCGGGGAGTGTCACTCTCTGTTGAAGCTGGGGGTCTGTCACTCTCTGCTGAACCTGGGGGTCTGTTACTTTTATTTTTTTTATAGTGTCATTCCTATTCTAATGTAGGAATCGCAGCAGTTAATTTGCATGCCACAATCTGCAGTGTGAGTGTTGTATATTGTTGTTAGCATTTTAGATGCTAGGTTGAGCTTGCTTTACAGAGATCTCGCAGTCGTTGTAAATCTAAACAGTGACTCATTTATCATATTTAAATGGACTGTATACACTTTCCATAAGCCTGTCTAGCTTCTGCTACTCATGATACTTCTTGCTTCTCTGAAGCCTCTTACATCATCATCAGAGTGGGAGGTGTTACTCTCACTGTCTGAAACATTAACGCTTTCAGACCCTTATACTACATCTCCCCTCAAGTCTTGGTCCATATGTATAACTTATATACATAATATATCTATATAAATTCCTTTTTATATTATGTGCTACCCCAGCTCCCCCCAAGTCTCTGCGTTTTGAGCTTCCTCCCCATCACAGCTCGGATGGTGCTAATCCACATAGCAATGGAGTCGATCTGTAGTTTTAGAGTGCAGTGTGAAAATCTTCATTTTTCTTCAACAACACTGAAGACTCCTCTTTCAGCTTCACCATTAGATTGAGGTTATCTCAGGGAACGTGTGAGATGTACAAATCTACATTTTCCTGCAAACTGTGTGAAGTATTCGTTTTAAAATTGTGGTCCATAATCTGGCACAACCTTTTCAGGAATACCATGCATTGCAAAGATCTCCTGTAAAACTCGAATGTCAGATTCGGTAGTTGTATACAACCTTTTAACTTCAATCCATCTTGAAAAATAGTCAATCACTATCATGTAGGATTTCCCATGAAACAAAAATAGATACATTTCTAGACGTTCCCACAGTCAGGTTGGAAATGTTGTCGATAGAAGGGGTTCCCGCTGGTCTCATCTGTGCACTGTGCGTACCTGGCATTTCGAGATCATTTGTTCTATATCTCTGGTTATCCTTGGTGACCAGATGGATGATTGAGCCCGTGCTCTGCATTTCATGATACCCATGTGGCTCTCATGATAATATCTGTCTGGAGTGAAGCCAGAATCACCAGCCTGTCGTTATATACCAGCAAATCATCCAGAATAGTGAAGAGCGTCCTGAACTCAAAGGAAATTTTCATCACTTTACCACTGGGACATTGCTGTGGCCAACCTTATGTGCAATATTGGTGTATTTGGATGCATTCCTCATCTCACTTCTGAGCATGACGAATTTCTTGGAGATTTTGTGAACTTGCTGGCCATTGCAATGCAGTGCACGGTGAATGCAACTGAATCTCATCAATGAAGTTAACATCCTGTTGTGTAGGATGGTCAACAGAAGCTCTGGATAAAGCATCAGCGTAAGTTTGTATCTTGCCTTGTATATACACTGTCTCGTACGTGAATCTCATTAGCCGCAACCAGAATTCTCGGAGAAACTCTAGCGAGTTTCTTTTCATCCAGTAAGGAAGCTAAGGGTTTGTGGTCTGTCTCGATGACAACTTTTAAGCCAATAATATAATCTGAGAACTTTTCGTAAGCCCACGTGACTGCGAGAGCTTCTCTCTCTATGACAGCGTACCTTGTCTCAATGTCAGACAATGCTTGGGATGCATAATAGATCGGTCTTCTACATCCATCTGGCTGCTCTTGAAAAAGGACTGCTCCTAACCCTGTAGAGGAAGCGTCTGCTGCAATTGTGGTCGGTAGTGAAGGGTTATAATGTGCTAAGATATCTGGTGAAATCAGCATTTCCTTGATCGTTTGAAATACCTGCTCCTGATGTGCATTCCAACACCATGCTTGATCTTCTTTAAGAGCTGTCTTAAGGGATCAGTAACTTGCACTGGATCAGACAGAAATTTTGCCAACTGATTAACCATTCCATGGAATTGTTGAAGATCTTGGACAGAAGTAGGAAGTGGGAATTCACTAACGGCTCTCGTCTTTTGCAGCTCTGTCATTATGACCTTGCTGCTAACGATGTGCCCTCGGAAAAGAATAGACGTCTTTGGAAATTCACATTTTTCATTATGTGTCAGGCCATCTTCCTGTCAACAATTCAAAACCGCTCTATCCCTCAGGTCATGTTCTTTGACAGATTCATCATGGACTAAGATGTCATCCATATGGCATATTGCTTTTTTAAGGCCCTGTAAAATGTTTGACATATCCTTTGGAATATTTCAGGTGCAGATGTTGTACCGAATGGTAAACGTTTAAAACAAAATCTTCCAAACGGAGTGATGAAGGTTGTCAGTAATCCTGACTTCTTGTCCAATGGAACTTGCCAGAAGCTGCTATTCGCGTCACGTTTTGTGAACATAATACTCTTGGATAACTTTGCCAAGCTGTCATCTACTGAGGACATTGGGTGAATTTCCCTGTGACCACCTTGTTAAGCTGAGTTAGGTCTACACAAATGCAAAGAGTACTGTTTCGTTTAGGAACTGGGACCATTCCCAAACACCACTCTGTTGGGTTCGTGACAGGAGAAATGACTCCCATCCTGGTCATCCCTTCTATCTGAATTTGGACTTGCTTCATCAATGGATGTGGTATCGTCCCAGGCGTAAAAATACATACCAGTTCAGCATCTTCCCTCAATGTAATACTGTATTCGTCTTCCTAGAACCGAAAATAATTTTGGAAAGTCTGCTTGAAAGTGGCTCTTGAATTCTTGTTGCTTGATTTCATCCACTTTTTTGGTAAGATGAAGATCTAATCCCCGCTGTTCTGCTCAAAAGAGAAAATCCTTGATTCTGTAGAACATAGTGTTTCCAGTATCTGCTTTCCCATGTACTGGAGTGTTGCCTGTGGCTTTGCCTCAATTTTCAGTTCAAGTCCTAGTGGATTGAGTAACTGAGTATCTGTTGGTTGCAAGCAACGTGCTGATAACCATGGTTTGTTCTCTGACAAAACTGTGATGCTTGCTCCAGTGTCCAATTTAAAATTGGTAATATGTCTGTTGACATAAATATCTGCTGTCCAGAATGCATGATTAGGGTCATTGATCTCTCCATGGAAATTTCCTGGTTTATTTTTCAATGGAGCTTGATCCACTTTGTTGACAGCTCTTTGCATGAAGACTTTTTCTTTGGAATCTTTGAAAGTAGAGGTCTTGCTTTGACACATTTTTACAAAATGGCCCACTTTTTTACAGTTAAAGGAATTGTATGGTCATCGGAGTTTTCCTGATCCAAGGTTTCTCTTCTCTCAGGATTGCTCTGTTCTGCTTACGGACCTCTGCTTGTCTGACCATCTATATCGCCTTGTCCAGAGTGATGTCTTCTTTATACTGTAATAAATCTGATAGAGGTTCATCCACAATACCCACAACAATACAGTCTCTTATCAATTCTGTCTTCAGGTCTCCATAGTCACATCCTTCAGCCAGTCTGTACAAGTCATTAATGAAAGCATCCACCGATTCACCCAGTTTCTGGACCCTTCTATTAAACTTGGCCCTTTCTTATTGCTTTTTAAATTAAAATATTTATTGAACGCTTTTAAAATGTCATCAAAACTATCAGAAACCTCATTGATGCCCTGTCATCACATAATTTTTTGTATTTGTTCAAGGGATGTGGGTGTCGTTGGCAAGGCCAGCATTTATTACCCATTCTTAATTGCCCTTGAGAAACTGAATGGCTTGCTAGGCCATTTCAGTTAAGAGTCAACCACATTGCTGTGGGTCTGGAGTCACATCTAGGCCAGACCAGGTAAGGACAGCAGATTTCCTTTCCGAAAGGACATTACCAAACCACATGGGTTTATATAACAATTGGTTCATCAATGTTTTTATGGTTATCATTAAACTAGTTTTTTAATTCCAGATTTTGTTTTTAATTAACTGAATTTAAATGGGATTTGAAGCCATGTTCCCAAGGCTTTAGCCTGTAGACTATTAGGCTTTGTGACATTACCACTATGCTACCACTTCCCCAGCTGATGTAGCTATTGAGTACAGCAAAGTGTTTACTTGTTCTGCTTCAGACTCGCAGTGCAGCTGGGAAGCTATTCAATATCTGAAAAATCTTCTCCACAGAGACCAATTCTGAATCTGGTTAGGTCCTTCCAAATTCTCAAAACTTTCTGGTGTCGTATATTTTGAATCCATATCCTCCCTAAACTCTGTAGGTACTTTCCTTTATAAATTTTTGTTCCCGCAGTGTAAGTGTGCCCACGCTTTTCGGAGGTTTCCTGCTCTTTTTGGCAGTTTCTCGCGCTTCACCCTCGCGATCTGCTCGAGTAATGGTTGCCGACTTTGGATCCGCCCATTGTGAAGATTCAGCTTCTCCCCATTCTGCCTGCTCAGTGCGTCATTAGACAACGTTTCTATCCTTTTCTAAAGGTTGCTCACCCGATCCCCAACTGTTGCTCAGTTCTGTGACTCAATGCCTGTGATCGCTGGACCTGGATTTTTCTCACAGACCACCAGGCTTCTGTGGTACAGCCTGAATGCCTGTGCGGCTGACTCACCAACTCTCTGTGTCTTTTCATTGTCTACAGAGCAGCTCTGGAGCTCTTCGCAGTTTCTGCGTGAGATCTGCATTTTTTTGGTGCTGCTATACCAGGTTACACTTCTTAAAATCTTCTGGGTATGTTCACCGCTACCTCCATATTATATATTGTTGCTAGCATTTCAGATGCTAGGTTCAGCTTGGTTTATAGAGATCTCAGAGTTGCTGTAAATCTAAACAGTAACTCATTTATTATATTTACATGGACTCTATACACTTTCCATAAGCCTGTATAGCTTTTGCGACTCATGATGCTTCTTACTTCTCCCAAGTCTATTACCCATGTGATCACTTACATCATGACAGTGGGTGGTCTTACTTTCACTGTCCCAAACATTAACCTTTCTGACCCTTATATTACAATGATAATGACCAAATAATCTGTTTCAGTGATGCAGGGGAGAACTCCCTTGCTGTTGTTTGGAATAGCACCACAGGATATATTACATCCACCTGAGAGGATGAATGAGGCTTAGCTTCAACATCTTCTACAAAATCTAAAGGGCAACACTTCACCAGTGCAGCACTGCACTGGAGTAGCAGCCTAGTTTTGCCCAAGTGCATGGAGTGGGGCTTGAACCCATAACCTTTTGACTTCGAGGTGAGAGTGCTACCAACTGACCCACAGCTGATGTCTTTCCTGAAAGGAGGAAAATATCATACAGTACAGGTTAAAACTACTTGTCCAGATTCATCTGCAGGTTAACTGTTACAC
This sequence comes from Heterodontus francisci, assembly GCF_036365525.1. Taxonomy (NCBI): domain Eukaryota; kingdom Metazoa; phylum Chordata; class Chondrichthyes; order Heterodontiformes; family Heterodontidae; genus Heterodontus; species Heterodontus francisci. The sequence goes on along the minus strand of NC_090393.1, from coordinate 66,248,488 downwards.
AGACGGAAAATGATACAGCAAAGTACTGGATCAGCACGACACTTAAAAACAATAAAATTATAATCACTCCACAGGGAGTTAAAATATTCTTTAGCACGGTATGATACTGATTCCCGCCCAAGCCAACGGCAGTAATGTCACTGATGGTGGCAGAAGTCAAAACAGGTGGCAAGGGGGTCGGGGGGAGAGGGTGCAAGGGGGGATGTGGGCACAATCTGACTGCCACCGGGGACCCAAGAAACGGTCCCTGCAAAATCAGTTGGGAATGGCAGAGGATCAGAAAGGTCCATGATTAGGGTAGGGGAAGCCCAAGGTTACCTGAAGGAGCACTACTACTCCTCCTGGCCCCATGGAGAATCATTCAAAATTACCCTACCTGGGCCTCTTGGCCTGCCACCAGCTTTCACTGGCAAGTTTAAGACTGTGTGGCTTTTAGTTGTGGTTACAATGAAAATGTCCCAAAGAAGTCCCTTGGCTAAATTCAGGCATTTTAAGGTGGGGTGAGGAGGTGAGGACTATCAGAGGATAGGCCAGTATTCAATGCACAGTCTTTCCTGATTGACAGGGACCATCTCCAGGAGTCTCCAGCTGTGCTCTTCTACCACTGTCTTTCCTGCTTGTCAGCCAGCCAACCTTCAATCTGGGCGAGAAGTGGAATAAAGAAATGAGGCATTGCTGTTAAATTTGGTAGGACCCCCACCTTCCTGGGATTTCTGGGTTCTTGCCCCCCCCCCCACCCCACTCCCTCCCTGCCTTCCTGTTAATATTGGGGGGGCCTTGTCTCTGAATATTATTTTCTATGGTGAGAGGAAAAGCAGCTTCCATTTTAAATCTTGTTTCAAACAGTATGTAAGAAAACTTGGTTTAAGTCATTTATTGGAGTAACAGGGAGAGAACTTGCCTCTCTTCATAATCCCTCTTCTATTTTCCCTATAGTGAATTTAAAAAGTCTTATGTAAACATTATTTGGTGGAGGTGCCGTTACTTTGATAGACACGTTGAAAAATTGAGATAAATGAATCTTGCATCTCCAATAGCAGTAATAATTAATCGCAAGCACCAATTTTCTACAGGTGAGGTCCCAGAGGACTGGAGAATAGCCAATGTTGTTCCTTTGTTTAAGAAGGGTGGCAAGGATAATCCAGGAAATTATAGGCCGGTGAGCCTTACGTCAGTGGTAGGGAAACTATTAGAGAGGATTATTCGGGACAGGATTTACTCCCATTTGGAAACAAACGAACTTATTAGCGAGAGACAGCATGGTTTTGTGAAGGGGAGGTCGTGTCTTACTAATTTGATTGAGTTTTTTGAGGAAGTGACGAAGATAATTGATGAAGGAAGGGCAGTGGATGTTATCTATATGGACTTTAGTAAAGCCTTTGACAAGGTCCCGCATGGCAGACTGGTACAAAAGGTGAAGTCACACGGGATCAGAGGTGAGCTGGCAAGATGGATACAGAACTGGCTCAGTCATAGAAGACAGAGGGTATCAGTGGATGAGTGTTTTTCTGAATGGAGGGATGTGACTAGTGGTGTTCCGCAGGGATCAGTGCTGGGACCTTTGCTGTTTGTAGTATATATAAATGATTTGGAGGAAAATGTAGCTGGTCTGATTAGTAAGTTTGCGGACGACACAAAGGTTGGTGGAGTTATGGATAATGATGAGGATTGTCAGAGGATACAGCAGGATATAGATCGGTTGGAGACTTGGGCGGAGAAATGGCAGATGGAGTTTAATCTGGACAAATGTGAGGTAATGCATTTTGGAAGGTCTAATGCAGGTGGGAGGTATACAGTAAATGGCAGAACCCTTAGGAGTATTGACAGGCAGAGAGATCTGGGCGTACAGGTCCACAGGTCACTGAAAGTGACAACGCAGGTGGATAAGGTAGTCAAGAAGGCATACGGCATGCTTGCCTTCATCGGTCGGGACATAGAGTATAAAAATTGGCAAGTCATGTTGCAGCTGTACAGAACCTTAGTTAGGCCACACTTAGAATATTGCGTGCAATTCTGGTCGCCACACTACCAGAAGGACGTGGAGGCTTTGGAGAGGGGAAGGAGGAGGTTTACCAGGATGTTGCCTGGTCTGAAGGGCATTAGCTATGAGGAGAGGTTGGATAAACTTGGATTGTTTTCACTGGAACGACAGAGGTGGAGGGGCGACATGATAGAGGTTTACAAAGTTATGAGCGGCATGGACAGAGTGGATAGTCAGAAGCTTTTTCCCAGGGTGGAAGAGTCAGTTACTAGGGGACATAGGTTTAAAGTGCGAGGGGCAAAGTTTAGAGGGGATGTGCGAGGCAAGTTCTTTACACAGAGGGTGGTGAGCGCCTGGAACTTGCTGCCGGGGGAGGTGGTGGAAGCAGATACGATAGCGACGTTTAAGAGACATCTTGACAAATATATGAATAGGAAGGGAATAGAGGGATATGGGCCCCGGAAGTGCAGAAGGTTTTAATTTAGGCAGGCATCAAGATCGGCGCAGGCTTGGAGGGCCGAATGGCCTGTTACTGTGCTGTACTGTTCTTTGTTCTCACTTCCTATGAAATATACTCATTATCGTCCTTGAGACCGTCTGACTGCTTAGCACCATTCCATTGAATGCTGTCAATACGGTGTATAAAATGGAGCCCTAAGCAATAAGGAAGTTAATCTCCTTTATCTAAGGCAGTTTGTTGGCACAGAGCATTGATATAACCAGTATCAGAATGTGATTTTGCATTAGCAATTAATCTGCACAGCAAGAGGAGCCGTTACCCTCCATGAAGTGAGGAAAAGACAATGAATCACTCACCTCAAAGCGATCTCTCTTACCACCTCCAGCCTGTGACAGAATAGAACAGTGCATAAAGTTAGCATAAATTTCTCATTTTTGGCATGCTGTAATCTAGAAAATAGGAGACACTGTCATCTGTGCAACAGAGTTTTTTACCCTCTGATTTTGCAGCCTCTCCTTTCCTGATAGAGGATATGGTGTCAGTGGCGCCACTAACTCTCCACTACCTCACCTCAGTGATCATTCTTCTTGTGTTTGATACGTGTGAGAGACATTGCGTGTGTTTTTGTGTAGTTTTATTCACTGTCCCATGACTAACTGCACATTTCTCACAGTGCAGTGTGTGAATCACTGAGTATTGATTTTCCAAATGCTGTTCAGTGACAGTGAAAACCTTTTTTCTTTTAACTGCTCAAAGATGCAAATCCTTCATTAAATATAAACAGAAAATGCCGAAAATAGGCAACAAACACCTCAGCTTCAAAGAGAAGGAAAACAGATTAATGTTTCGGAGGAGAGAGAGAGAGAAAGTGTATGTTGAACAATCCAAACAACATCACTTCATTTTCCACTCTTCTAGATTCACATTTGAATTCACTTGAAAAAAACCCACAATTGGTAAGTGTGACCATGAACTGTCAGATTGTAGTAAAAACACAAATGATTCACAAATGCCCTTTAGAGAAGGAAGGAAGACTGCTGTCCTTACCCAGTCTGGTCCACATGTGACTCCAGTCTCACACCAATGTGGTTGATCCTGAACTGTCCTCTGAAGTGGCCTAACAAGCCACTCAGCTGTACAGGACAACTAAAGATGGGCAATAACTGCCAGCCTGCCAGCAACACCCACACCCTGAGAATCAGTTTTTAAAAATTGGGTGAAGTCGGCATTTGCACTCCACTATGATGCACTCCACAATTGCGCAGTCTTGTAACAAACTATCTGAGTTCACAATAAATTATGGCCACTCAGGATAGGAGCAGAAGGGCTCCCAGTGCCTATGGGATCGTATCCCAGCAAGATTCAGCATCTTCAGGGGAAGGAGACAGAAATGGGAAGGCAATTGACAAGGAAGCAAGTATCATCTATCTATATGTGTCTTTAATATTGACTCAGACAATTTTATGATCCCTGTATTGGAAAGATACATTGGCTTTCCATTTCTGTTCATTTCCCATATTTCACTCCAATTGAAGTCATTAAAATGGTGTATCCAGTGCACCAATTATAACAGCTGTTGTAGCTTTTCCACTTGTCAATCAATCCAGTCTACAAATTATCCCTGAACACAGTTTTGTAGAATATCCAAACCTAAGAGTGTAACTTTTGTTTTGTTGACAGTTTCTTCAGCCTGGTCTGTTTTTGTCAGAGTGTAGGGTAACACTGGATTTTATGATCCCCCTCACCGAGTGTTGAGAAAGGGATTCTTGTACATCGTTTGTTCTTTCTCCAGGGTGCAGTTATCAAGGTGGTTGCCGAGAAACGTGTCTTTGAGGGAATGCCACCTCACCTCCTCGCTCTTGCATATTTATGATATGTAGATAGGTTTGCTATATTTGAATCCGCAGCTGCATGCAGTAATTTCCTTGCACGTCCTAATGGGCTCCATTCTGCGCTCAAATTCACCTTTATATTAGATTAGATTAGAGATACAGCACTGAAACAGGCCCTTCGGCCCACCGAGTCTGTGCCGAACATCAACCACCCATTTTATACTAATCCTACACTAATCCCATATTCCCAACAAACATCCCCACCTGTGCCTATATTTCCCGACCACCTACCTATACTAGTGACAATTTATAATGGCCAATTTACCTATCAACCTGCAAGTCTTTTGGCTTGTGGGAGGAAACCGGAGCACCCGGAGAAAACTCACGCAGACACAGGGAGAACTTGCAAACTCCACACAGGCAGTACCCGGAATTGAACCCGGGTCCCTGGAGCTGTGAGGCTGCAGTGCTAACCACTGCACCACTGTGCCACGCTTTGAAATGGATCAGTCAAATGAGCTCCCTTTCCTTGACGTACGAGTTGAGAAATCTGTTAAGGGGTTCTCTACCATGGTCTACCACAAACCTACCTTGACTGGTCAATACACACATTGGGATTCTTACAGTTCAACACGCGATAAGATTGGCCTTATTGGCAACCTCGTAAATGGGGCCCGAGCCATTTGCTCACCTTGCAAGCCTAATACTGAAATCGGGTGAATCAAAGACATCCTGCATGACAACAGCTACCCTGATCAGATCATTTCTCGCTGTATATCGCACAAATTTATGAACGGACCTAAGGCCATCATTTTCGGCCGTGAAAAGTGCCCAGTCTACACCAAATTACCCTGGAAGGGTAATGTATCCCAAAAATATGAGCAATAGTTGAAGCTAGCTGTTTTACGCTGCTACTATGCAGTAGCAACACGTGGTGCTCGCCACTAACAGGGTGCTGCTGTCAAGCCAAAAAGATGTCCTACCTAGCTCACAAATGAGTAATGTGATGTGTGAATTTCAATGCCAGAGTGATGCTAGATATATGGGTCGTACGTCCCAAAGACTGGCAGATCACATCAAACAATATGTCCCTTCTGTTCTCAATGGACAAGATTCAGGCCGTACCCAACCAGCCCGTGCTTGCAAAACTCAAAACAGAGTGTCCAACGTTAGGTGTGATTCCGTGACTGGACAACATTTGCAAAATAATCCTCATTGTGCTAAGAATTACGCTGATAGCTAATTTAAGATTGTCAGTAGGGCTCGCAGTGTGAAGCATTTGTGCGTACTGGAAGCTACATATATTAATCCACGGGGCCCTGTTCTTTGCAGACAAAAAGGAATATGTACAAACATTGCGCCTGTTCCAGCTAAACAAAATAAGTTACAGCCATTCACTGGTTCAATCCTCAGGACAATGCCTTGACCAATCAGAGTCAAGCTGCCTGGTTTAAATTTCAAACAAAGCTTGACAGTTAACTGTCAGTCGCTGTAAACTGGTGCATTCTCCATGGCAACGCCTCTACCAATCAGAGTTCACTTGCCAACCAATCAGCACTCCCTTGTCATGCAGTATAAGTTGTTGTTTTCCCTTCCATTGGTTATTCTTGCTTATTGTCCTGATGAGTGCAAGACAAAAATCTTCGACAACATGTCTCTATTTGCAGCAATACTCAAGTTCTGTACTACCAAATGACTAAAAGTCACTGAGCTGAACATGGAGGATAGTCATGGTCCAGTCACATGTTCCTGCTCAGTGGCTGAGCTGATTGGTGCCTTACACTGAAACTAATATGTCAGGGCACTCTCAGGGTAAGTGTCAGTGTGTGACAGGGCACTATCACGAAAATGTACTTTATGTCAAATGATGATTTTTAATCCACCGGCTGGAAACCCGAATTGAATTTTGAAAAAACAGACTCAAGGTGACTTGATGCTTGCAGCTAAAGATGGCTACCCCAGTTTGCATCACTGTACCACTTCCACATTCCAGTCCATTGAGATGGAGACACCATGTCTGCAAAGACCCATTAAGGACAATGACCTGGGGAATCTGAGTGAACCACATATCCTGTTCCCATTAGCAAGGTATCAAGGCAATCACCTGAGGTATTGGACTGGTGTTTCACTCTTGTATTGAGGTTACAGTTGATAAAATATGGCTTATGTTTAGTGATGCAGCACTGAAACAGGCCCTTTGGCCCACCGAGTCTGTGCTGGCCACCCATTTATACTAATTCTACATTAATCCCATATTCCCTACCACATCCCCACCATTCTCTTATCACCTACCTACACTAGGGACAATTTGTAATGGCCAATTTACCTATCAACCTGCAAGTCTTTGGCTGTGGGAGGAAACCGGAGCACCCGGCGGAAACCCACACAGTCACAGGGAGAACTTGCAAACTCCACACAGGCAGTACACAGAACTGAACCCAGGTCGCTGGAGCTGTGCCACTGTGTTGCCCCGTATGTAGAGCTTTCAGAGGTTCTACTCCTTTAGCCTATTAGCTTTAGCCTAAAACTGAAAGGTACAAACCTAAAACAAAAGCAAAATACTGCTGATGCTGGAAATCTGAAATAAAAACGGAAAAGGCAGGAAACACTCAGCAGGTCTGGTAGCATTGTGGAGAGCGAAAATGAATTAATGTCTCTGGTTGATAACCTTTTAGCAGCTACAAACCGGGTTCTCAATGCAGTCTTGTTTGTTTCCTTCCCTGTCTTTTTTCTTTCTCTCCCTCTTGTTCTCTCCCTCTTCCTGCAGCTTGCAAGAAAATATAACATGGTTGTGGTGTCCCCAATCTTGGAGCGAGATGAGGCTCATGGAGACACACTTTGGAACACTGCAGTAGTGATTTCTAACTCTGGCAATGTTCTTGGCAAGACCAGGAAGAACCACATTCCCAGGGTTGGAGATTTTAATGAGGTAAGAATATGGTGTTAAATGGTGAGTATTTCAATTTGTAAAACCCAGGAGAATTGCAGTGATGGACTATTCTGTCTATTCAATATCCTGGTCCTCTTGGCCAGTCAAAATAATAGTGTTCTTACATTGTGCTCCCTGGGTGACTCAGTGGGGTAAAATGCACCCCCTTACATGGAACTGAGGCAGAGAGAGCAGGGAGCTCCTAGCTTCAATCTCTGCTCAGTGTTGAGTTGGTTTAGCATAACTGGGATGGTGATGGGGTGGTGACACCATCACCTCTGCTGTAGGGAAGGGTTTCTGCTCCTGGTTGCTATCCACTGATTCCCTCTGGATTGGGGATTAGGGGATTGAGATTGCAGATTGGAGATTGTTGATACTGATAGCTACGTGCTAGTTTATTGTTATACAGACTGTCCTCAAGCTTACTCCTGATAATTGAATCCCTTATTTTACACTCATCCTGACATGGAACTATATCGCTGTTCCTTCACTGTTGTTGGGTCAAAATCCTGGAACTCCCGAGCTAATAGCACTGTGGGTGTAACTACACCACATGGACTGCAGCGGTTCAAGAAAGCAGCTCACCACCACCTTGCCAGCAACATCCACATCCCATGAACAGATAAAAAAAAAAATGAGCAGTGTGTCTGATGTAAAATGATTGATGCCCCAGAAATATTAAAATAGATTAAAACAAATAAGTCACCAGGAATATATGATACTTATCTCATACTTCTATGATAAACCAGGGAGGAGATTTGTAAGTCACTGTCAATCACTATGAGGATTCACTGCTCCTGGGAAAGTACCAGTACATTAGAAACAGGCTGATGTGAATATTCAAAAAGGGAGGCAAAGCAAGCACAGGCAACGACAGATCTATTAATCATACATCCATTTCATGCATCTACTGCCCTTGTCCTTCTAGGTGGTAGAGGTTGCGGTATTGGAAGATGTTGTTGAAGGAGGCTTGGCAAGTTGCTGCAGTGCATCTTGTAGGTGGTACACACTGCAGCCACTGTGTGCCGATGGTGGAGGGAGTGAATGTTTAAGGTGGTGGATGGGGTGCTGATCAAGTGCTCTGCTTTGTCCTGGATGGTGTTGACCCTCTTGAGTGTTGTTGGAGCTGCACTCTTCCAGGAAAGTGGAGAGTATTCCATCACACTCCTGACTTGTGTGTCTTGTAGTTGGTGAACAAGCTTTGGGGAGTCAGGAGGCAGAATTCCCAGCCTCTGACCTGCTCTTGTAGCCGCCTTATTTATATGGCTGGTCCAGTTAAGTTTCTGGTCAATGGTAACCCTGTTACCTTCCCTTGTGATGTTTGGAAGGAAAAGTCATTCAGTATAATTATTATCTAGTGTTCGTCCTCTGTTTCAAACCTATTTTTATTGTTTGTGTCTGCCTTCTTACTGTTGAAGTGCTATTGTTATTTTATTTAATTCCAGAGCCTGGGGCCTAAGTGGCTGAAGGCACGGCCACCAATGATGGGGTGAAAGGAAGGGCAAGTCAGAGGAACAAAGATAGCTCAGGGCTGAGTGTGATAGAACAAAGAACAGTACAGCACAGGAACAGGCCATTTGGCCCTCCAAGCCTGCGCCGATCTTGATGCCTGACGAAACTAACACCTTCTGCACTTCCGGGGTCCATATCCCTCTATTCCCATCCTATTCATGTATTTGTCAAGATGCCTCTTAAACGTCGCTATCGTACCTGCTTTCACCACCTCCCCTGGCAGCAAGTTCCAGGCACTCACCACCCTCTGTGTAAAAAAAACTTGCCTCGCGCATCCCCTCTAAACTTTGCCCCTCGCACCTTAAACCTATGTCCCCTAGTAACTGACTCTTCCACCCTGGGAAAAAGCTTCTGACTATCCACTCTGTCCATGCCGCTCATAACTTTGTAAACCTCTATCATGTCGCCCCTCCACCTCTGTCGTTCCAGTGAAAACAATCCGAGTTTATCCAACCTCTCCTCATAGCTAATGCCCTCCAGACCAGGCAACATCCTGGTAAACCTCCTCTGTACCCTCTCCAAAGCCTCCACGTCCTTCTGGTAGTGTGGAGACCAGAATTGCACGCAATATTCTAAATAAGTGGAACTGGAGGAGGTTACCGAGATAGGGGAAACATGAAGCTGTGGAGAGATTTAAACGGAGGGCAAGAACTTTAAATTGGAAGCAAAGGGGGACCAAGAGCCAGAGGTGAAGGTGAGAAGAACTTGGTATGGAATAATTAGGAGTTCAATATATTCTCTAAGCCATTTGCTACACAATAGGCATTAGACCAGGGACCGTTATTGGTCAATGAATAAACTTACTGAGACATTTAGGAGCTCACTGATGGACATTTATGACTTTGCACCTTTAACAGATGAATTATAGTAAATGTCATGCGTGAAATATCTGTACTATGACGTGACTGAGCCCAGAGGCAAAAGCAATTATCACACAGACAGCCACAATGAGCATTTGTCTACTGTTAAATACAATGAGGTTCTAAATATAGGATAACAGATAGCTGGCAGCAAGTCAGCAGCCAGTAATTTCAAGAGCGTCATTACTGCACTTTATTAACATTGGCAAATATGCTGAATTGAATACCTGCGTAATCTGTTTAGTTTATATATGATGCAGTGTTGTTTGTATAAAGAAGCAAGAAGCAGTCATGATGAGTGCAGTAGAAGTGGGGTAAGAAAAGGTAAACACAAAGATGACAGTAAAGCAATGCAGAGTTACCATCAGCATATTACTGTGAAATAGTCTGTAAGCAATATATTCAACTAAAAATGACTCCAAATCATTTCATACTCTTCACGTTTTATGACCTCTGATAGTTTGTTAGGTTTTCTCTGGTTATTACTCCTATTACTATCTGATGTTATGGGCCGGATTTTGGAACTTTTTTCTGATTCATTCAGAGGATGTGGGAATGGGTGGCTAGGCCAGCATTTATTGCCCATGCTGCGAAGGTGGAAACAGAGGCAGACGGGCCCACAATTACCCGCTGTCAGCTGGTGTGCCGGTTTGCTGGCATGTTCCCACATTGGGGCCACTTTCAAAGTGGCTGGTATGGTGTGGGGGGATGGGGGTGCTGATGGTTATCCACCTGCAAGCGATGGGTAGCCAATTATGCCCCTTAAGGGACCTATTAAGGTCACTGTGCAGAGCCTGACTGGAATTTTCCACTCAGCAGTTGGGCCCCCTCCAGTGAGGCGGAATACTGACTGATGAATGGAGACGGCCTCCCAGCAGCAGACTGGGGGGACAGCCCTTCATCTAGTCTTTTTAACCGCCTCTGCTGCATCCACCCTACCCCAGCCTGTGGCTGCGACTGTGAGATCCTGTGGAGAGATTTCCCCTCCACGATGACAGCCTGCCAACTTTTTATTTTATCTTTTTAAACAATCTTCAGAGGGCACCTCCATGCGGCGCCCTTTCTTTCACCTACCAACATCGGCAGTTCCCGCCTCTGGCCTCATGCCAGTTGACATTGTTGTTGCTTCCCAAATGCACGCCCACCTTATCCACAACTCTGTTTGAAGCATTCCAATCTGGTTTCTGCCATTGCCACAAAACTGAAATGGCCCAAACCAAAGTAACAAGTAACTCCTCTCTGAGAACCCTTCCTTGATCTCTCTGCAACCTTTGACATATTCGACCATGCCATCCTCCGACAACACGTCGCACTTCAGCTCAGTGGGACTGCCCTCACCAGGTTCTACTCTTACCTACCACAATCATAACTTCTTCAGAAATGGGCTCTCTTTCTGTCCCTTCACCATTACCTCTGGAGTCCCCAAGGATCTGACTTTGGCCTCTTTCTCATCTAAATGCTGCCCCTTGGCAATATCATCTGAAGACTTGAAGAGGTTTGCCAGGATGTTGCCTGGTCTGGAGGGTATTAGCTATGAGGAGAGGTTGGATAAACTCGGATTGTTTTCACTGGAACGACGGAGGTGGAGGGGCGACATGATAGAGGTTTACAAAGTTATGAGTGGAATGGACAGAGTGGATAGTCAGAAGCTTTTTCCCAGGGCGGAAGAGTCAGTTACTAGGGGACATAGGTTTAAGGTGAGAGAGGCAAAGTTTAGAGGGGATGTGCGAGGCAAGTTTTTTTTACACAGAGGGTGGTGAGTGCCTGGAACTTGCTGCCGGGGAAGGTGGTGGAAGCAGGTACAATAGCGACGTTTAAGAGGCATCTTGACAAATACATGAATAGGAAGGGAATAGAGGGATACGGTCCCCGGAAGTGCAGAAGGTTTTAATTTAGGCAGGCATCATGATCGGCACAGACTTGGAGGGCCGAATGGCCTGTTCCTGTGCTGTACTGTTCTTTGTTCTATGTTATCAGATTCCACATGTATGCTGAGAATTTTAAATTGGATGTATTTGGGACTGAGAGTCAATGTAGGTCCTCACTTCAAAGACAGGGATGATGGCTGAGCAGGACATGATGTGGGAAAGGATATGGGCAGCTGCCAGTATCCACCTCTACTTCTCAACCACTTCTCTCATTGTTCCACCACCTTTCTTGATCTGTCTACTGCCTACTGCCTCTATCTTGTCAGACAGAAATCCAGGCTTAAAAGAGATGTAATTTCCTCCAGTTAAACTTTGGAAACATTGAACAGCAAGCTCTGTATGCTTGACACCAACACAACTTCACAGTCCTATTCAACCCTGAGCTGAGTTTCCAACCCCATATGCTCTCCATCACAAAGACTGTCTACTTCCATCTCTCTAACATTGTCCATCTCAGATCCTGCCTTACCCCGCCCATCTGCAGCTGAAACCCTCATCAATGCCTTTCTTAGCTCCAGACTGAACTATTTCGGTGCTCTGCTGGCCAGCCTCCCGTCTTTCACCCTAGGTAAACGTCATCTCATTCAAAACTGCTCCTATCCAAGTCCTGCTGTCCTATCACCCCTGTCCTCACTAATCTATAGTGGTTGGCAGCGACTGTGGAACAATATCTCAGCAATGAGTCAGCTTCCTCAGGAGGGAAGAAAATTGGTGAAAAATGATTGAATCAATGTATGACTAAAGAGCATTAACAGATTTATGTGGGTGGTATTATGTAACTGAAAGATCCAGAAGTTTAGCGAGTTTGGACATTGCCAATGCTCTCTCCCAGATATGTAATGAAATGTACCCCAGGCTGTTAAAAGAAGCAAGAGAGGAAATGGCAGAAGGTTTGACCATCATTTTCCAGTCCTCACTGGATACAGGTGTGGTGCCGGAGGATTGGCGAACTGCTAACATTTTACCTCTGTTTAAAAAGGGATCGAGGGATGGACTACATAATTACAGGTCAGTCTGTCTAACCTCAGTAATGGGAAAATTATTGGAATCTATTCTGAGAGACAGGATAAACTGTCACTTAGAAAGGCACAGGTTAATCAAGGATTTGTTAAGGGAAGATCTTGTTTGACCAACTTGATCGAATTTTTTGAAGAAGTAACAAGAAGGATTGATGAGGGTAGTACAGTTGATGTGGTCTACATGGATTTTAGCAAGGCTTTTGACAAGGTCCCACATGGCAGACTGGTTAAAAAAATAAAATCCCATGGGATCCAGAGAAATGCAGCAAGGTGGATACAAAGTTGGCTCAGTGGCAGGAAACAAAGGGTAATAGTTGACGGGTGTTTTAGTGACTGGAGGGCTGTTCCCATTGGTGTTCCGCAGGGCTCGGTACTGGGTCCCCTGCTTTTTGTGGTTTATATTAACAATTTGAACATAAATGTAGGGGGCATGATCAAGAAGTTTGCAGATGACACAAAGATTGGCCATGTGGTAGATAGCAAGGATAGCTGGAGGCTGCAGGAAGATATTGATGGTCTGGTCAGATGGGCAGAAAAGTGGCAAATGGAATTCAACCCAGAGAAGTGTGAAGTGATGCATTTGGGGAGGTCAAACAAGGCAAAGGAATACACGATAGATGGGAAAATACTGAGAAGTATATGAGAAGTGAGGGACATTTGAGTGAATGTCCACAGATCCCTGAAGGTAGCAGGCCAGGTCGATCAGGTGGTTAAATAGGCATGTGGAATCCTTTCCTTTATTAGCCAAGGTATAGAATACACGAGTAGGGAGGTTATGCTGTAACTGTATAATTCATTGGTTAGGCCACAACTTGAAAACTGTGTGCATTCTGGTCACCTCATTACGGAAAGGATGTAATTACACTAGAGAGGGTACAGAGGAGATTTACGAGGATGTTGCCAGGACTGGAAAAATGCAGCTATGAGGAAAGATTGGATAGGCTAGGGTTGTTCGCTTGGAACAGAGAAGTCTGAGGGGAGATCTAATTGAAATGTACAAAATTGGGGAAATACTAGAATGTATTATTAAGGACATGGTAACAGGGCAGTTGGAAAATCACAATATGATTAGGCAGAATCAACAGTTTTATGTAAAGGAAATTGTGTTTGACGAATCTAAGAGTTTTTTGAGAGTGTAACTAGCAGGGTAGATGGGGGGAACCAGCAGATGTAGTAATATAAAAGCAAAATACTGCAGATGCTGGAAATCTGAAATAAAAACAAGAAATGCTGGAAATACTCAGCAGGTCTGGCAGCATCTGTGGAGAGAGAAGCAGAGTTAACGTTTGAGGTCTGTGACCTTTCATCAGAACTGGCAAATATTAGAAATGTAAAAGGTTATAAGCAAGTAAAGCGGGGGTGGGGCAAGAGATAACAAAGGAGAGATTCAGTGATGGTAATGCCGTTGAATGTCAAGGGGAGACGTTCTCTCTTGTTGGAGATGGTTAGGTTCTCTCTCGTTGGAGATGGTATGGTCATTGCCTGGCACTTGTTTGACATGAATGTTATTTGCCACTTATCAGCCCAAGCCTGGATGTTGTCCAGTTCTTTCTGCACACAGGCAAGGACTGCTTCAGTATCTGAGAATAGTGAATCGTACTGAACATTGTGCAATCATGAGCAAACATCCCAACTTGTGACCTCATGATGGGGGGAAGGTTGTTGATGAAGCAGCTGAAGATGGTTGGGCCTAGGACACTACCCTGAGGGACTCCTACAGTGATGTCCTGGGACTGAGATGATTGGCCTCCAGCAACCACAACCTCCTTTCTTTATGCTAGGTATAACTCCAACCAGTGGAGAGTTTTCCCCCGATTCCCTTTGACTTCAATTTTGTTCGGGCTCCTTGATGCCACACACGGTCACTTGCTGCCTTGATGTCAAGGGCGGTCACTCTCACTTTCCCTCTTGAGCTCAGCTCTTTTGTCCATGTTTCGACCAAGGCTGTTGTTATGGCCAGGTAGTAAGGGGTGTGTGTGGTTCCCACTGTTCATCTCCCAACTGACCACAGCAAGTGTTTTTGTTACTAGGGTTTTAATCCCTTGTGTTTTATTTGTCAAATAAACAGACTGTGACAAGTTTTCTGGAAGGTTTAAAACAGAAGATTAACTATTTATTGAACATTATTCATTCACGAAATGGTCGCAACGCACCCACACACGTATTCACTCACTCACACATACACAAGAATAGATAGATAGAGAGGGAAAGGGTTTGAAGTAAGGTCCGTGTTCAGGGTTCACGATAAACCTTCTCAGAGGACAGTTTCTCTATTAATGTTGCAGGCCTGGGCTGTTTGTAAATTTTTCTGGTGGTTGAGATTTCAGTCTAGAGGTGGTGTCACTTTCAGTCTCTGCTACACTGAGTTGAAGGGTAGAATTTGCAGCAGGGCTCCCTTGATTTTTGCTGGATCTCTCAGCTGGACAGGCTTTGGTGTTGTTATTATGATCTCTCTTTCTCCAGAGGGTTACTTTTTAAAGTAAAAATCTCACAAATGTTGCCTCTTTTAGGAGATGCAGGAGCCCTGCCATGTAGTGACCAACAGTGGACCAGGATGTGGCTACTTCACACCTTCTTTGTTTCAGAAGAACCCATTCAATTCAGGAATGACTCTTAATGGGTTCAGGATGAGTGTAATTAATGCCTCTTAGCTTGGAGTGTATCCTTTTGTCCTACAGACAGTTTGAATGTACAGGGCCAGGTTGATTGATCTTCTGCAGCCATTTTGCAACACATTGTCCACTTTTTTAAAGCAAAAGTCAATTTCTATAATTCTTCAGTTTGGGTTCTGTAGTTTCATCACTGCACTTCTCGTGAGCGTAACACTGTAATGAGGTCAGGAGCCGAGTGGCCCTGGCGGAATCCAAACTGAGCATCAGTGATCAGGTTATTGCTGTGTAAGTGCCGCTTGATAGCACTGTCGACAACACCTACCATCACTTTGCTGGTGATCAGGAACAGGCTGATGAGCCTTAATTGCTGGATTGGATTTTTTCCTGTTTTTTGTGGACATACCTGGGCAATTTTCCACATTACCAGGTAGATGCCAGTGTTGTAGCTGTACTGGAACAGCTTGGCTAGAGGTGCAGCTAGTTCTGGAGCACAGGTCTTCAGTACTATTGCATTACCCTTGTTACATGCTCCTCTAATTTCCTGATATATACTCTGTCCGACATTATGATTACTGATGGGGTCCAATAACCTACTCTCACCAATGTTTTCTGCCCTTTGTCATTTCTTAGCTCCGTCCATATTGATTCTACATCCTGATTTTCTGGGATAAGATCCTTTTTGTCTATTGCTTATATCTCATCCATTCTTATCAGGGCTACCCTCACCTCCTTTTCCATTTTCCCAATCTGATCTAAAAGACAAGCATGCTAGAATATTTAGTTCCCAACCTTGGTCACCCTGCAACCATGTCTCAGTAATGGCTACTAGATCAAACCCATTTATCCCTATTTGCCCTATTAATTCATCTATCTTGTTACGAGTGCTTCATGCATTGAGATATAATGCCATGAATTTTAATTTTTTACTGTTTTCCTCCAATGTGGCCTTATTCACTGATACCCCATCGCTGTTGTTAAACTCTCTCTCCCTTCCTGACAATCTGTTTGATTTTACCCAAATTGCTTTACAGCCTTGACTTTTCTCTTCAAACTTACAAATTTACTCTTACCTGAACAGTCTCTCCCCCTTTTAGTTTAAAGCCCTATCTACCACCCTAGTTATTCGATTCGACAGGACACTGGTCCCAGCCCAGATTAAGTTGAAACTATCCCAACGGAACAGCTCCCTCGTTCTCCAGCACTGGTGCCAGTGCCCCATGAGTTGAAACCCATGCCTCCCACACAACCCTTTTAGCCACGGATTTAAGCCTCTAATGTGTTTGCCCCATGCCAATGTGGCTCAGGTACTAAATCAAGAGATTATAACCTTTGAGGTTCTGCTTTTTAATTTCCACCTATGATATTGGTTCCTATATGTACCATGACAACTAAAGAATCTATCTAGTTTAAATTTATTAATTTAATGAAATATTAATTATAGGTTCCTAGTTTCTAATTTAAACCACTCACCTACCTAAGGGAGCAATAAAATGTATTACTCACCAGCCAATCACCAAGCTGCTGTCCTAGGCATACTGAGTCTGTGTTGTTTACCCCAGCTGAATAGTCACTACTGGAAAATCTCACACATTTTTAAACCTGGTTTAATTATCCGAATACTTCACCTTTGCTTTGATACATGCCCGAAGCTTGTTCTGTCATCCTGAAGCTGTTGTAATTCCCAACATTTCCATCAAGATATCATGGTGCATCAGCAACCAGGCAGCTAAGTATGAAATAGTTCTGGAATGTCTCTGCCTGAGGCAATACTGATAAGCTTGGTGAGACACTACAATGTTGCCAGGAAATATGAACATACAAAAATTAATTGGCAGGAAATAAATAACTGGTCCATCAAGCCTGCTGCATAGCATGATGGTGAGTATCATGACTGAACACTTCCACCTAATACCCCCACCTACCACCTCTCACCCACCCCACCGCCCCTCCAACTCTCACCCACCCTGCAGCCCCTCCACCTCTCACCCACCCCTCCGCCCCTCCACCTCTCACCCACCCCACCGCTCCTCCACCTCTCACCCACCCTGCAGCCCCTCCACCTCTCACCCACCCTGCAGCCCCTCCACCTCTCACCCACCCCACCGCCCCTCCACCTCTCACCCACCCCACCGCCCCTCCACCTCTCACCCACTCCACCGCCCCTCCACATCTCACCCACCCTGCAGCCCCTCCACCTCTCACCCACCCTGCAGCCCCTCCACCTCTCACCCACCCTGCAGCCCCTCCACCCCTCACCCACCCCACCGCCCCTTCACCTCTCACCCACCCCACCGCCTCTCCACCTCTCACCCACCCTGCAGCCCCTCCACCTCTCACCCACCCTGCAGCCCCTCCACCTCTCACCCACCCTGCAGCCCCTCCACCTCTCACCCACCCCACCGCCCCTCCACCTCTCACCCACTCCACCGCCCCTCCACCTCTCACCCACTCCACCGCCCCTCCACCTCTCACCCACTCCACCACCCCTCCACATCTCACCCACCCCACCGACCCTCCACATCTCACCCACCCCTCCACCCCTCATCCACCCCACCGCCCCTCCACAACTCACCCACCCCACCGCCCCTCCACCTCTCACCCATCACCTCTCACCCATCACCTCTCACCCACCACCTCTTACCCACCCCACCCCCCCTCCACCTCTCACCCACCCCACTGCCCCTCCACCTCTCACCCACCCCACTGCCCCTCCACCTCTCACCCACCCTGCAGCCCCTCCACCTCTCACCCACCACACCGCCCCTCCACCTCTCACCCACCCACCGCCCCTCCACCTCTCACCCACCCACCGCCTCTCCACCTCTCACCCACCCTGCAGCCCCTCTACCTCTCACCCACCCCACATCCCCTCTACCTCTCACCCACCCCACCGCCCCTCCACCTCTCACCCACCCTGCAGCCCCTCCACCTCTCACCCACCCCACTGCCCCTCCACCTCTCACCCACCCTGCAGCCCCTCCGCCTCTCACCCACCCTGCAGCCCCTCCGCCTCTCACCCACTCCACCGCCCCTCCACCTCTCACCCACCCTGCAGCCCCTCCACCTCTCACCCACCCCACCGCCCCTCCACCTCTCACCCACCACACCGCCCCTCCACCTCTCACCCACTCTGCAGCCCCTCCACCTCTCACCCACCCCACTGCCCCTCCACCTCTCACCCACCCCACTGCCCCTCCACCTCTCACCCACCCTGCAGCCCCTCCACCTCTCACCCACCCCACTGCCCCTCCACCTCTCACCCACCCTGCAGCCCCTCCACCTCTCACCCACCCCACTGCCCCTCCACCTCTCACCCACCCTGCAGCCCCTCCACCTCTCACCCACCCTGCAGCCCCTCCACCTCTCACCCACCCTGCAGCCCCTCCACCTCTCACCCACCCCGCAGCCCCTCCACCTCTCACCCACCCCACCGCCCCTCCACCTCTCACCCACCCCGCAGCCCCTCCACCTCTCACCCACCCCACCGCCCCTCCACCTCTCACCCACCACACCGCCCCTCCACCTCTCACCCACTCTGCAGCCCCTCCACCTCTCACCCACCCCACTGCCCCTCCACCTCTCACCCACCCCACTGCCCCTCCACCTCTCACCAACCCTGCAGCCCCCCCACCTCTCGCCCACCCTGCAGCCCCTCCACCTCTCACCCACCCCACCGCCCCTCCACCTCTCACCCACCACACCGCCCCTCCACCTCTCACCCACCACACCGCCCCTCCACCTCTCACCCACCACACCGCCCCTCCACCTCTCACCCACCCACCGCCTCTCCACCTCTCACCCACCCTGCAGCCCCTCCACCTCTTACCCACCCTGCAGCCCCTCCACCTCTCACCCACCCCACCGCCCCTCCACCTCTCACCCACCACACTGCCCCTCCACCTCTCACCCACTCTGCAGCCCCTCCACCTCTCACCCACCCCACTGCCCCTCCACCTCTCACCCACCCCACTGCCCCTCCACCTCTCACCCACCCCACCGCCCCTCCACTTCTCACCCACCCCACCGCCCCTCCACCTCTCACCCATCACCTCTCACCCATCACCTCTCACCCACCACCTCTTACCCACCCCACCCCACTGCCCCTCCACCTCTCACCCACCCCACTGCCCCTCCACCTCTCACCCACCCTGCAGCCCCTCCACCTCTCGCCCACCCCGCAGCCCCTCCACCTCTCACCAACCCCACCGCCCCTCCACCTCTCACCCACCACACCGCCCCTCCACCTCTCACCCACCCACCGCCTCTCCACCTCTCACCCACCCTGCAGCCCCTCCACCTCTCACCCACCCCACCGCCCCTCCACTTCTCACCCACCCCACCGCCCCTCCACCTCTCACCCACCACACCGCCCCTCCACCTCTCACCCACTCTGCAGGCCCTCCACCTCTCACCCACCCCACCGCCCCTCCACCTCTCACCCACCACACCGCCCCTCCACCTCTCACCCACCCACCGCCTCTCCACCTCTCACCCACCCTGCAGCCCCTCCACCTCTCACCCACCCCACCGCCCCTCCACCTCTCACCCACCACACTGCCCCTCCACCTCTCACCCACTCTGCAGCCCCTCCACCTCTCACCCACCCCACTGCCCCTCCACCTCTCACCCACCCCACTGCCCCTCCAACTCTCACCCACCCCACCGCCCCTCCACTTCTCACCCGCCCCTCCACCTCTCACCCATCACCTCTCACCCACCACCTCTTACCCACCCCACCCCCCCCTCCACCTCTTACCCACCCCACCCCCCCCTCCACCTCTCACCCACCCCACTGCCCCTCCACCTCTCACCCACCCCACTGCCCCTCCACCTCTCACCCACCCTGCAGCCCCTCCACCTCTCGCCCACCCCGCAGCCCCTCCACCTCTCACCCACCCCACCGCCCCTCCACCTCTCACCCACCACACCGCCCCTCCACCTCTCACCCACCCACCGCCTCTCCACCTCTCGCCCACCCTGCAGCCCCTCCACCTCTTACCCACCCTGCAGCCCCTCCGCCTCTCACCCACCCCACCGCCCCTCCACCTCTCACCCACCCCACCGCCCCTCCACCTCTCACCCACCACACCGCCCCTCCACCTCTCACCCACTCTGCAGGCCCTCCACCTCTCACCCACCCCACTGCTCCTCCACTTCTCACCCACCCCACCGCCCCTCCACCTCTCACCCATCACCTCTCACCCACCACCTCTTACCCACCCCACCCCCCCTCCACCTCTCACCCACCCCACTGCCCCTCCAACTCTCACCCACCCCACTGCCCCTCCAACTCTCACCCACCCCACTGCCCCTCCACCTCTCACCCACCCTGCAGCCCCTCCACCTCTCGCCCACCCTGCAGCCCCTCCACCTCTCACCCACCCCACCGCCCCTCCATCTCTCACCCACCACACCGCCCCTCCATCTCTCACCCACCCACCGCCTCTCCACCTCTCACCCACCCTGCAGCCCCTCCACCTCTCACCCACCCTGCAGCCCCTCCACCTCTCACCCACCCCACCGCCCTTCCACCTCACCGCCCCTCCACCTCACACCCACCCCACTGCCCCTCCACCTCACTCCCACCCCACCGCCCCTCCACCTCTCACCCACCCCACCGCCCCTCCACCTCACCGCCCCTCCACCTCACACCCACCCCACCGCCCCTCCACCTCACACCCACCCCACCGACCCTCCACATCTCACCCACCCCACCGCCCCTCCACCTCTCACCCACCCCACCGCCCCTCCTCCTCTCACCCACCCCACCGCCCCTCCACCTCACCGCCCCTCCACCCCACACCCACCCCACTGCCCCTCCACCTCACACCCACCCCACCGCCCCTCCACCTCTCACCCACCCCACCGCCCTTCCACCTCACACCCACCCCACCCGACCCTCCACATCTCACCCACCCCACCGCCCCTCCACCTCACCGCCCCTCCACCTCACACCCACCCCACTGCCCCTCCTCCTCTCACCCACCCCACCGCCCCTCCACCCCACCGCCCCTCCACCTCTCACCCACCCCACCGCCCCTCCACCTCACACCCACCCTGCGGCCCCTCCACCTCTCACCCACCCCAAAACCCCACCAGCTCTCCCCAACCTCGCAGCCCAATTATTCTATTACATTCCATTTCATTTTATTTAAATGTTGCTGCTCCTAAAGTAAAATGGAATTGACCCCTGCCTGAAGGTGCCTGTACTAAATGGACAATCCTCTTCTTGCTGTTGAAAGGAGTTCCAGGTTTTGACCCAGAGATGATGAAGGAATGGCGATATATATATATATATATATATATATATATATATATATATATGTCCAAGTCAGGATGGTGTGAGACTTGGAGACAATTTGGTTGCTGTCCCCTTCATCAGAATTGAAGCTTCTGACTTTGGTTACAGATGTATTTCTTTGTCCATAGTCTACATACTACATGGAGGGAAACACGGGACACCGAGTGTTTCAGACTCAGTTTGGACGGATTGCTGTTAATATCTGTTATGGTCGTCACCACCCTTTGAACTGGCTCATGTACAGCATTAATGGCGCTGAAATTATCTTCAACCCGTGTGCTACTGTGGGGGAGCTGAGGTAAGAGAACAGTGTAACTGCATTTAATGGTAACCTGTCGTGACATTTCACTCTCAGCTTGGCTAGAGGTTGAATTGTTCTGGACAAATAGTTCTTGGTATAATCAAACACGTCGTTGATTCATTTCATTATGTGAGCATTATGCAGAACAGATGGGCATGGCTTTCTCACTATGACTGTTCATCATCAACTTTAAACAGTGAAAAGGACTAATTTTCTGGTGAAAGTTTGTTGTGTTTTCTAATTTCCCCCGTCCCCAAATATTGGAAATCTTTCAAATTGAGTACCAAGGGTGTGTGCAGGAAGGAGATCTCGTCATATTTGTACTTAGTTTCAGATTACAGACCTAGATAGATTGATTAGCCTGTAATGCAAATCCAATTAACTAAATGAGAATATTATCAGAAAGCTATGCGAGGTACAGATGGAAGTCCTGTTCACCAGATGGAACCTTTCTAAATCTACTTGAACATATTATCACATTTAAATCACATTTACAAGCATATTGTATCTCTCAGCTGTTGCAAAGTGGTTTTGGCGGAGCAGTTTTAATATTGACATTTAATTGATAAGACCTCTGTACACTCTTGTCAGGTATGATCCTGAGTGAGCTGTGCATTTTGACAAAGTGCTGTGCATGAATTAAACTCCTAACTTTGGGATAAACATGTGGAGTTGTCCCCTGAGGGCAGCTGGTGCCATTTCTCTTAAAGAAAAGTTACCGTGGGCAGTGCACTTCACTAGGACTGGGATGGAGAACGGACTGTGTCTTTAACATAGTAAAACTTCACAAGAATGTTATCAAACAGAATTTGACATTGAGCCACATAAGGAGATATTAGGGCAGGAGACCAAAAGCTTGGTCAAAGAATTAGATTTTAAGAAATGTCTTAACATAGAAACATTTACAACACAGAAGAAGGCCATTCAGCCCATCGTGTCTGTGCTGGCCGACAAACAGCCTAATCCTACCTTCCAGCTCTTGGTCCGTAGCCCTGTCATTTACGACATCTCAAATGCATATCCAAGTATTTTTTAAATGTGATGAGCGTTTCTGCCTCTCTCACTTTTTCAGGCAGTCTTAATGGAGGAGAGGGAGGTAGGAAGGTGTTGAGGTTTAGGATGGAATTCCAGCACTTAGGGCATTGGCAGCGGAAGGCACCAATGGTGGAGTGATTAAAATTAAAAGGGGATCTCTCCGTATTTGTGCTTAGTTTCAGATTAGAGACCTATATAGATTGATTAGCCTGTAATGCAAATCCAATTAACTAAATGAGAATATTATTAGAAAGCTATGCAAGGCACAGATGGAAGTCCTGTTCACCAGATGGAACCTTTCACATTTAAATCACATTTACAAGCATATTGTATCTCTCAGCTGTTGCAAAGTGGTGCTGGTGGATCGGGAATATTCAAGAGTCAGATCTAGAGAAGGGCAGATATCTCGGAAGATTGTAAGGCTGGAATAGAATACAAGGATGGGGAGGGGAGAGGACATGGAGGGATTTGAAAACAAGAATGAGAATTTTAAAATCAAGGTATTGTTTAACCAGGAGCCAATGTAGGTCAGCGAGCATCGGGATGATAGCTGAACGTGACACGATATGAGTTAGGAGACGGGCGGCAGAGTTTTGGATGACCTTGTGTTTACGGAAGGTAGAATGTGGGAGACCGGCCAGGAGTGCATTGGAATAGTCAAGTCTAGAGGTAATGAAGGTATGAATGAGGGTTTCAGCTGCAGATGAGCTGAGGCAGAGGTGGAGGTGGAAATAGGCGCTCTGAGTGATGGCACGAATATGTGGTCGGAAACTCATTTTGGTCAAATCGAACCACAATGTTACGAACAGTCTATTTCAGCCTCAGGCAGTTGCCAGAAAGAGGAATGGAGTTGGTGGATAGGGAATGGGGTTTGTGGTGGGGACTGAAGACAATGAAGTCTTCCCATTTTTTTCATTCATTCACACTTGGATTCATGCAAGGGCAGCATTTATTATCCATCCCTAATTGCCCTTGAGAAGGTGGTGGTGAACCACCTGCTTGAACCGTTGCAGTCCATGTGGGGTAGGTACATCCACAGTGCTGTTAAGAAGGGAGTTCCAGGATTTTGACCCAGCAACAGTGAAGGAATGGCGATGTAGTTCCAAGTCAGGAACTTGCATGTTGTGATTTTCCCTTGCCTCTGCTGTCCTTGTCATTCTAGGTGGTGGAGGTTGCGGGTTTGGAAGGTGCTGTCGAAGGAGTCTTGGCAATTTGCTGCAGTGGATCTTGTAGATGGTACACACTGCTGCCACTGTGCATCGGTGGTGGAGGAAGTGAATATTTAAGGTGGTGGATAAGGTGCCAATCAAGCAGGCTGCTTTGTCCTGGATGGTGTTGAGCTTCTTGAGTGTTGTTGGAGCTGCACCCATCCAGGCAAGTGGAGAGTATTCCATCACACTCCTGACTTGTGCCTTGTAGATGATGGACAGGATCTGGGTTACTCGCCATAAAATTCCCAGCTCTTGTAGCCATGGTCCAGTTATGCTTCTGGTCAATAATGCAGTCCCTAAGTTTAGTTGGAGGAAATTTCTGCTTATCCTGTACTGGATACAGTGGCGCAGTGGTTAACACCGCAGCCTCACAGCTCCAGCTGACCCGGGTTCAATTCTGGGTACTGCCTGTGCAGAGGTTGCAAGTTCTCCCTGTGACTGCGTGGGTTTCCACCGGGTGCTCTGGTTTCCTCCCACAGCCAAAGACTTGCAGGTTGATGGGTAAATTGGCCATTATAAATTGCCCCTAGTATAGGTAGGTGGTAGGGGAATTGAGGGAAGGTGGGGATGTGGTTGGAATATGGGATTAATGTAGGATTAGTATAAATGGGTGGTTGATGATCAGCACAGACTTGGTGGGCTGAAGGGCCTGTCTCAGTGCTGTATCTCTAAATAAATAAAATTGGCCATTGTAAATTGCCCCTAATGTAGGTAGGAGAATTGAGGGATGTGATAGGGAATATGGGATTAATGTAGGATTAGTATAAATGGCTGGTTGATGGTCAGCATGGACTCGAAGGGCCGGTTTCAGTGCTGTATCTCTCTATGATGCTATGGATGTCAGAAAAGCAATCTGGAAAATTAGAGACAGCGTGGTGGTGTAGAACTGGGTGTTGTCAGCATACATGTTGAAACTGACTCTGTGTTTTTGGATAACATCCAAAGGGGCAGCATGTGGATGAGAAATAGGATAGATCCTTGGGAAATAGCAGAGGTAACGGTGCAGGAGTGGGAAGAGAAACCATTCCATGTGATTCTGTGGCTACGACTGGATAGCTAAGGATGGAACCAGGTGCATTTTGCCCACTCACTTCTGTCTCTGTTCCTTTGTATCTTCCTGCTCCCATCAACACAACTTACTGTGCATTTTAATTCAGTGTCAGAGATAACGTTAAACATATACAAACCATTAATAATAAATAATAAAAACAGAAAATGCTGGAAATACTCAGCAAGTCAGGCAGCATCTGTGGAGATAGAAAAAGAGTTAATGTTTGGGGCTGAAAGGCCTACTCCTGCTCCTATGTTCCTATATTCAAGACCGAGATTGACTTCCACATTTTAAAGATATTAAGGGATATGGGGATAGTGCGGGAAAATGGTGTTGAGTTAGAAGATCAGCGATGATCTAGTTGAATGGCAGAGCAGGCTCAAGGGGCCGAATGTCCTACTCCTGCTCCTATTTCCTGTGTTTCAGGTAGATAACCTTTTGTCAGAACTGGAAAAGGTTTGCGATGAAACAGGTTTTAATCAAGTACAGAGACGGGGAAAGCGGGGGAGAACAAAAGGGAAGTTCTGTGATAGGGTGGAAGGCAGGAGAGATTAAATGACAGAAGGGATGATGGTGCAAGGCAAAAGGAAATGGTAATGAGGCAAGTAAAGAAACAAAAGATGGGTCCAGAGGAGGTGGAGATGGGAAAAGCAATCATCAGCAATAGCAGCTGTCTGAAAAAATAGGGGCAAAGGTTATGATCTGAAATTGTTGAACTCTCTGTAAAGTACCTTGCAGAAAGATGAGGTGCTGTTCCTTGAGCTTGCATTCGCACAATGTAGGAGGTTGACGACAGAAAGGATATACAAATGATTGCCTAGGTTAGAATATTATATTCTGCTTTGGGAGTCTTACCTTCAGAAAGGTATCAAGGCTATGGGAAAGATGCAGAAAAGATTTACTAAGGTCCTGCATTGGATGAGAGGTTTTTGTTAAGAGGAGAGGTGAGAGTAAGTGGTTCAGTGGTTCAGCTCTGTTCAGTGGTTCAAAGATTTTCAAAGCTGATGCATTTTGATAAGATAAATCACCTGCTCTATTAATCTTACTAAAATGCATCACAATTGTGTGAATCAGTTACTGAAGGGCAGTATTAAGCTTAACTCAGCCCTGTAACCTTTACATGATACTGGCTTTTGTTCAATGATATTTGCTGCTTTTATAGTTCTGACTGTGTGATTAGAGGAGGATTCCATAAGCATTGATTGTCAAAAGGTCAGGAAAGCAGCAACTCAGTAACAGGAGCCCGATTATTTACTATCCTGGGCTTTAGTAATGTTGGTAGATGAGGTTGTAGGCTGCTCCTTACAAACAAGCCATATCCCAGATCCTGCTGTTGAGGAAAACACAGAGAAGGAATTAACTGCATCGTGGGTTATGATCAACGTTGCCTTTAAGCTGCGCAGCCGCACAGCAACCTGGAAGTCCCTGCATAGGCCACGCACAAGCCGGCCACTTCTAATTACCCCGTGCACATGGCCATGCAAAACAACTTAAAGGGGCCATGCACTTTAAAAAATCGCCTGCGCACTCCATAAAAAAATTAGAGGGAACACTGGTTACCATCTGGGGAATGTTTACACCAGTGCAGCTTGACTTGGCAACTACCCAGTAATGTGGGCAATTGCCCAAGTACATCCTATCTACAAAAAGCAGAATAACTTTAAGCTGGTCAATTACTGCCCTATCGGCCTTTCTCAATCCTCAGTGAAGTGATGTAAGGAGCTAGCAATACTGTCATCATGTGACACATACTCCTCATTAACCTACTCACTGACACTCAATTCCAGTTCCAGTCCCATCAAAACCACTTTGCTCCAGACCTTATCAGAGCCTTGCTCCAGAGGTGGACACAAGCTGACTGCCAGAGGAGAGGTAGGGGTAGCTGACCTTAACACCAAGGCAGCATTTGACAGTGTTTTACCAAGGAACCCTGGCAAAAGGGAGGTCAATGGGGTTCAAATGGAAAACCCTCCACTGGCTGGAATCGTATCCAATTCAAAGGAAGATGGTCATGGTTGTCAGAGGCCAATCAGCTCAGGCCCAGGACTTCTTCAGGGAAGTGTTCTTGGCCGAACAATCTTCAGCTACCACATTGCTAACCTTCCCTCAGTCGTATAGTCAGGAGTGAGGCTTGTATGCTCACAATCCGACAATGTTCAGCCGCATTTAGATTCTCCTCATACGAGATGGCCAAAGAAATGACTTGTATCGATAACTAAATTGCTTTCCAGAGTATGTGTCAATCTCCTCGATACATTTATTTTCAGACAGATCAGCCAATAAATGCAACAAAATGATTTGAAACATTCCTGTGTGAAGGAAACAGTTTTTAACTCCTTGTGTACCATGACAAAATTAAAGGGCTCAATACCGTATTAAATCTTAGAGAAATATACCTCATTTTCCTCCCAGGCATATTATTAAGTGTAAAGGAGAGTTTTTACCTTCTGCCTGACCTGGGCTTTACATACCAGTTGCATTGGCTCAGATTTTTCTTTTAGGAAGTTTTTATGAATGATAAATATAACAAGGTTCAGTTAATGGGCAGTTCCCTGATCTCATTAGTGGAAACGCTGAGGAAGGAAGTGCTTCTTTAAGTTAACTGTTTGTTATTCTAACTGTTTCAGTGAACCTATGTGGCCTATTGAAGCCAGGAATGCAGCCATTGCCAACCACTGTTTCACCTGCGCCATCAACCGAGTCGGGACGGTGAGTAGCAGCTTCTAACTTAATGGGCTGCTGATGGGCCAGCGGAACAGGGCCTCATTACACAATAACACTTAAACCTGTTGTTTTTGCTTTTAATGCTAGGGCTTCCTTTCACTGATTCAATGTCACAAACAATAAAACAAATCCCAGAAATATAGTTCTTTGTAATTTCACCAATCACTTACTGTAAATTTTACAGCATGTGGACAAAGATAGCTGGGCTGAATTGTAGGTTTTTAGGGATCTTTTTCAAATCATGACAAGATTTTTCTCTTATTTGTATTCAGTTCGCCCTTGGTTGCTAACCTTCAAATTAAATGACTGTAATAAGACAGTAACTATCCTTCCTGAATCCCCATTTAAATGAAGTACTTTAAGAAAATGATGCTAAAAGATTCCTGACGTAGCTGAACGATATCCTGTGAGGAGGATAGTGATAAATGTCAAGAGGACATAGACAGGCTGGTGGAATGGGCAGACAAATGGCAGATGAAATGTAATGCAGAAAAGTGTGAAGTGCTTCATTTTGGTAGGAAGAACGAGAAGAGGCAATATAAATTAAAGGGGGCATATGTGCACAAATCATTGTCGGTTGCAGGGCAGGTTGAGAAAGCAGTTAATAAAGCATACAGGATCCTGGGATTTACAAATAAAGTACAAGAACAAGGAAGTTTCTGGGCACCACACTTTCAGAAGGTTAAGGTATTAGAGAGGGCGCAGAAAAGATTCATGAGAATGGTTCCAGGGATGAGGAATTTCAGTTACGTGGATAGATTGGAGAAGCTGGGCCTGTTTTCCTTGGAGGAGAGATTAAGAGATTTGATCGAGGTGATCAAAATCATGAAGGATCTGGACAGAGTATGTAGGGAGAAACTGTCCCCATTGGCCGAAGGATTCCGAACCAGATGACACTAATTTAAGGTGATTGGCAAAAGAACCAGAGGCAACATGAGGAAGAACTTTTTTACATAGCAAGTGGTTAGGATCTGGAATTCACTGCCTGGAAGTGTGGTGGAGGCAGATTCAATCAAGGCTTTCAAAAGAGAATTGGACAATTATCTGAAGAGAAAAAATTTGCAGGGCAACGGGGACTAGGTGAGTTGCTCTTGCAGAAGAGCTGGCACAGACACGACAGCCCAAGTGACCTCCATCTGTGCTGTAGACATGCCACGATTCTATGATTTGTGTCTGAGTTTGAAAAGAAACAAGCTTGCATTTAAATATCACCTTGAATATAAAAAAAAGACACAGGAGCATATTCAGAAAAAAATAGAAGCCAAGCCAAAGAAGAAGATAATTAGGAGGGATGACCAAAAGCTTGGTCAAAGATGTGGGTTTTAAGGAAGGTTTTAAAGGATAAGAGAGGGGTAAAGAGGCAGAGAGGTTTAGTGAGGGAATTCCAGAGATTTGGGCCTAGATGGATAAAGGCACAACTGCCAATGGTGGGGCGAAGAGAGTTGGAGGTGCACAAAAGGCCAGAGTGGGAGGAGCACAGAGTCCTGCAGGACAGGATGTAGGGCTAGAGGAGGTTAAGGAGTTAGTGAGAGGGAAGGGAGGCCATGCACAGATTTAAACAAGAACAGCTAAAAAATAGTTTCAGAACAGTTCAAACAGTTAAAATAAAATCCATCATACTGAAGCATCCATCTTATTTATCAACTGCCTTGTACAAACAAATGTAGCAACCTTCTCACAGGAGTCCTGGAAATCGAGCTTCTTCATGTTTAATGCATTTGGCTATAGTTAGTATCTGGAAAGGCATCATTTGCAAACAAACTTGTCGTATTGTCCGTTGTCAACTTGTATCTTAGAAAGACGGTCGTTCTTACAATAATAGGTCTGAGATCAATAGAAAAGTGGGAAGTATTGAAAGCAACTTTTGAGTAAGCTGCTAGTGAAATTTATTCCAGACAAGTCCAAACAGATGAGAACAACTGTAAACCTGTGCAGTTCAGTCATGAGGTAGTTGGCCAGATTAGCTAAATTATGGTCATGTAAATTAACTGGCACAGACACGATGGGACAAATGGCCTTCTGTGTCATAAATTTTCTATGAAATAATTGTAAATGCAGTTAAAAATTGAACATATGGAATACTGAAGGTAAGATTGCAGAAAACCTCTCCAGTACCAATAACAAATTTATCAAATGCATGTGCAATTAACAAAGGGTGAAAGAAATTATACCTGCCAATTGGAAGCTGGACTCTTGGGACAGGGAATAATTATTAAGAAGATTCTATGCAATCTCCTTTACCGAGGAAGAACAGAATGTTGTTAAACACAGATTTCCAAAAACAGCGGTTAGTATGAAATCACAATATATTTGATTATAAAAGGGTAGAGGCTTTTAAAGTAGACTTTCACCCTTTTAAAGTCTATTTTAACCTCACCAACTTCCCAGGTGTCTCTTCAGGTAAAGACTTGGGAATGCATTTTCCAAAAATGAGTTAATTACAGTTACATGGAAAGACGGGCGAAGCTGGGGTTGTTCTCCTTCGAGCAAAGAAGGCCAAGAGGAGATTTGATAGAGGAGTTTAAAATCATGAAGGGTTTAGATAGAGTAAATAAAGAGAAACTGTTTCCAATGGCTGAAAAAGTTGATAACGCGAGGGCACAGATTTAAAGGTGATTGGCTAAAGAACCAGAGGTGACATGAGAAAAACATTTTTACACAATGAGTGGTTAGGATTTTAAATCCACTGCCTGATAGGCTGATGGATACAGATTCAATCGAAGCCTTCAAATGAGAATTGAATAAATACTTGAAGGAAAAAAATTGCAGGATCTGGGGAAAGAGCAGGGGAGTGCTGTACTGTTCTATAATTCTCTGAAAGGAGCAATGCACAGGCGATAATCAGGCAGGGAGGATTGCACACCTATTAACTCCTGCTGATCTTCTGTTCAGTAATTTTTTTTAATTTCCAAGGATCACTTTTATGTAGGTTTTATTCCTTGAATATTGTTTGTCCAGAGTGACAGTGAATCAAGGATCTGCACAAGTGATAGAAGACAGCACGAGGCAGTTGAGAAGAAAACAGTAATGCTGCTATGTAGTACATAAAATAATGTTATTGTGAATACGTATGTATGATTAATGTAATCTCTACAAACTATTCCTTTTCAAAGTATGTCCTATGATAATGTTGGAGGCTGGTACAAGAGTGGGTTAACACATTTCCCTCTGGGTTCGAATCCAGCCCTGACTGATAGGGTAAAAGTCTCTGGTTATCAAGGATCTATAGAAATGTGAAATGAGTTTGATCATGAGAGGAGCCTGACAGTGTCTTTCACTTCATTTTCCTCTGTCCTTGTGGGCAAACATTCATTCAGAGGGGTGCAGAGAAGTTGGAGTGAGGCCCAGTGTCAAGCTGGGCTCTGATCAGAGGATTTAAGGAGGCAATGGGAGGCTTTGACCACTCAACGTCAGTACAGGCTCAGTTAATATCGTGGAAGCACTGGGTAACCTCTTGGAATGCCCTGGGCATCCAGACAGTCAGCTGAAGAAGAGCCAAGTGCCCTTTTCTTCTCCAATGGAGATGAAGCTAAGGATGATGAATGAGAGGAGGAGGACCAAGATTTAATAGGAACAAGAGTAGGCCATTCACCCCTGGAGCCTGTTCCATCGTCTGTACCTCAACTGCTTTGTCTCTATATCCCTCAATACCTTTACAAGTGTCTCAGGCCTCAGGCAATCCTGTCTAAGTTAGCTCAATGAAAGTCGTTTGATTAGTTTAACATCAGGATAACCTCCCAGCTAGCTTTGTTCCTAGTCTTACCCTGGTGAGGATATGGATACTATGATCATAGTTGAGCTGGCTGTTGCGTGCCTGTTTGTAGAGTTTATTTTTCCCATGTCATTTGCAACAAAGATCGTCTGTGAGTGTTTGATCCAGATGGCAGTGGTGGCATTCAGGCCAGATAATCTGTGTCATGCAGCAAAGGTTTCCAATCAGGTAGCCACTGCTGATCTGGAGACAAGAATCGGAATGTGCACCAAGCTATTGGTTCTGCTGTTTAGTTTGGAATGTAGATTTACAAGAGAGGTTACAGAAGCTACTTGCTGGGGTTCCAGATCTTTGAGGGACCATATTGAGGCAACTTCAAAGAGGCAGAGTTTATGGCTTATTATAGGAATTACCCTGGCAACATCAGCACGGGCCTGGCATTCTGGGATTAAAAAGCAACATTATTTAGGTCGAAAGGCATGAAATGACTCAGCAATGTAGCGAGCAGGGCTTCAAGAAGAGGAAGCCCCATTGGCCCCCAGCTGCCTCGTAAAGTACCAGCTGTGGTGAACCTGGCTGGGACACCCCTGGGGGATTACTTCAAGAATGGCGTTCAATTCCCCTGGTGCTTCAGTAGCACAAACCAGCAGCACAATCTACTCCTTACTTATTGTGAGTTCTCTGCAGGTACCAGCCGTGGTTCAATTGGTAACACCTCTGTGTCAAAAGGTTGTGGTTTAAGCCTCACTCCAGAGTGTTGAACATAAAATCTAGGCTGACATTCCAGTGCGGTACTGAGGGAGTGCTGCACTGTTGGAGGTGCTGCCTTTCAGATGAAGCGTTAAACCTTGGCTCCGCCTGCCCTCTTAGATGAATATATAAGGTCCCAGGGCACTATTTTTGGGGGGATTTCTCCCCCGTGTTCTGGCCAATATTTATACTTCAACCAGCATCTCTAAAATAAATTGCCTGGTTGTGGGAGCTTACTGTGCACAAATTGGCAGCCATGCTTCCTACATTACAACAGGGACTACACTTCAAAGTACTTCATTGGCTGTAAAACGCTTTGGGACATCCTGAGGTCATGAAAGGCGCTATAGAAATGCAAGTTCTTTCTTTGTTTCTTGCTCAACAGTTATAATTTTCATGGGACAGTTTAAAGCTCCTTGGAACAAGATCAGAAAGCTGTTGCTAAGAAGAATAACAAAAAAATTCCCCAGGGCCAAGAACATTATTTTACTTCTCTTACTTTGGTTTTCAGAAGTGTGGGAAGTTTTTGGCTAATATTTGACCTTCGGGCTCTAGCTGCCTTCATCCTGAAGAAGAAAGTCAGGACATTGGTCATGAAGCATGACCATTTTGGTTAGCTTGCAACCACGTCCTGAGTTTCTTCCACAAGTGAGATGCATCTGTCCTATGGGACGTTGGAGTTGTCTGCTGTAAGCATGGGAACAAGACATATCCAGGGCCGTCACATACAATACTTGGCACAGGAATAAACTTCCTCCATTATAACAGTGACTACACTTAAAAAGTATTGCATCGGCTATAAAGTGTTTTGGGATGTTATGAAGCGGGGAAAGGCACTATACAAATGCAAGTATGTCTTTCATGATGCATATGCCTCTTAGTTAAGGCTCCCCACCTAAGCACTTTGATTAAGCAGTTAATGATGACTATGTTTGGTATGTATCATTGGATACAGACTGTCATGTGTTCTTTGTGTTACATTAAGTAGCACAATGAGATACGTGGATTCCAGTGCCTTGAAGATCTCCAACAGGTTTATTTACAGCTAAACTAGTATATACAATACAGAGCAAACTATGTACAGAACCTTTGTTTAGGGTGTTAGTTACAGAGTGACTATGACTA
Organism: Heterodontus francisci; assembly: GCF_036365525.1. Taxonomy (NCBI): domain Eukaryota; kingdom Metazoa; phylum Chordata; class Chondrichthyes; order Heterodontiformes; family Heterodontidae; genus Heterodontus; species Heterodontus francisci. The sequence goes on along the minus strand of NC_090393.1, from coordinate 66,215,145 downwards.
CATCTGGTACTTAGCTCGTTAGCATACTGAGTTCTTAAAGTGACATCACTCTTGAAGCAATCATACAAGTCCTTTCTTTCCAAAGATAAGTCTCATACGCTAGAAGTAAAAACACAGAAAATTGGATAACATCGAAATTAGTTATATGGGATAGAGATTAGAAAATTTATAAATGCAGAAGCTTAAGAGTCCTTATATCGTTTTGGTGGTTTGACAACTCTTCCCGATCTTGTTATGGTATAACCTTCTGGTGTTGTGGATTTTACCCATGGCTGTTTTTGGTTTGCAGACATATTGTCAATGTGTTAATTATTGTCCTGATGTTCCATCACACCCTCATCCTCAGAGTGTGTTCTTTCGAGTATACCGTGCACAATTGGAGTATTGCACACTTCTCTTAGTTGGCTTCGGTTCCTCCTCAACACGAGATGTTGTAACCTCCTAAGACCTAGGCTCACTGCATACCTCTGCGGGTAACCATGTTCTCATTATGGGGTGCATGACCTTTTGTCCTACATGTAGCTGTGGTAGTTTTGCCCCTGCATGTTCATGCACCATCTTCATTCTCCCGTTTTTCGAGTCGTGTCATCTGCATCTCAGAGAATTTGGACTGATGATGGCTTGGCAGAATCGTTCGCACTTGTCTGCCAAACATGATCTCTGCTGGTGACGGGAAGCCCATATCCATAGGTGTAGCTCTGAGGTGGAGCATGGCAACATGAAAATCTTGTTTCGTTATCCTACACTTCAGGATAAGTGATTTAACTGTGCAAACCATTCGCTCAGCAAGACCGTTCGATCTAGGGTAATGTGGTGAGGATGTCACATGGTTTAGGCACCATTTGACACACATATCCCTGAAAGGTTTGCCCATTTACTGTGGCCCATTGTCAGAAATAATTTCTTCAGGTGCACCGAATAGACTGAATATGGCACTCAATGTGTCTGCGACGAGCGCGGTTGAAGTGTCTTTTACCTGTCTGACAACTGGAAATTTGGAGAAATAATCGAAAATAGATCAGTGGTTATTTTGGACCAAGGGACTGACAGAATCACATGAGGGTGTAGAGGTTCTTTACGTTGTTGTGGCTGGTGGCTCTTGCATGCCTCGCACATCCTCACTAACTTTTCAATGTCACCATTGATCCCTGGCCAATAAACAGTGTCTCCTGCCAATCGTCTTATTCACTCTATGCCCATATGGCCTTGGTGAAGTTGTGACAAAATGTCCTCGCAGAGAGCTTCGGGCAAAATCACTTGTTTTCCTTTGAAGGTGATGCCTCTTGAGATCCCGAGTTCATCTCTATAAGGCCAAAACCTTGTGATCCCAAAAACCAGAGCAAGTGTTTCATGCTCTATGTTTGAGTAATTGGATTATGCTTAGGGTAAACTTCTGGATCCAAATGCAATTAGTTTGCCATCCTGCAAGATGCATGCTCCAGACCCTTTTTGTGAGGAGTCGACTTCCAGGATTGTCGTCTTCCTTGGGTCGTAGTACTGCAGGGTACAGGTTTCTGGTGACAATGCTTGTTTGAGAGAACATATGCTGCTGGTCCTCCTGTCATACAAATGGTGCGTCTTTCTTTACGAGCCTTCTCAGTGATGATGTTTTGTCAGAAAAATTTGGAATGTATGGTGCCAAGAAGTTGAAAAATCCAAGGCATCTCTGTGGATCTTCTTAGAGTCATAGAGAGATACAGCACTGAAACAGGCCCTTTGGCCCACTGAGTCTGTGCTGACCAACAACCACCCATTTCTACTAATCCCATATCCCTACCATTCTCCTACCATCTACCTACACCGGGGCAATTTACAATGGCCAATTTACCTATCAACCTGCAAGTCTTTGGCTGTGGGAGGAAACCCACACGGTCAGAGGGAGAACTTGCAACCTCCACACAGGCAGTACCCAGAACAGAACCCAGATTGCTGGAGCTGTGAGGTTGCAGTGCTAACCACAGTGCCTTACATCTTCAACTTTGCCTGGGTCAGGACAGATGAATCGATGGAGCCAAAGAAATTGATCTGACTTACATTCACCTGGCACTTCTTGCTGTTAAAAACGAGCCCTTTGCCACGAGCTACTGCCATCAGTGAAACAAGATTTTGATCATGTTCTTCTTTGGTTTTGCCCAATACCGCAATGCAGATACATCCAGGCACGTTTTCTATAATTCTGTCCATATGCTGCTGAAACAGATCTTGACTCACAGATAAGCTAAAGGGGAGTCTCTGGATGCAATATCTTCCAAATGGTGTCCTGAAGGTGGTGACTTCTTGATATTCCTTAGCTAGGTGTACCGACCAACTTGTTTAGCATCCAACTTGGAGAAGAATTTGGCTCCTGTGAACTTGGGATTCAATTCCTGTAATGTTGGAATCTTGTGGGGGCATCTCCTTAGGGAGCGGTTTAGGAGGAGGCGGACTAGCTGGGCAGAGAAGCATGGCTGAACAGCAATTTAGATTTATACATCGCCTCTGACATATTAAAACATCCCAAGGTGCTTCATCAGAGCATTATCAAACACAATTTGACATTGAGCCATATAAGGTGATATTAGGACATGTGACCAGAAGTTTAGTTGAAGAGGCAGCTTTGAAAGAGCATCTTAAAGGTAAAGCGGCGATGAGGTTTGGGGAGTAAATTCGAGGATGTGGAAGAGGGTGCAGAATTGGAAGAGAACAATGTTTTCAAATCCCTCCCGATCACTGTAACCTCCTCCAGCCCCACAAGTCCCCTCAATGAACATTTTAAAACTGAGGCATTACTGGACCAGGAAACAGGCACTGTAGGTAGGCTCAGGTCCCTCCCCTTGGTATCTACATATCCCTGTTGGCAGATTCAGGTGCGAATGACTTCACTGTGACCCTCAGCAATGCTTAGGAAAGCTGTGTTGCCCTCAGGAAGCAATAACTGATAGTTGCAGAAAAATCTCTCAAAGGAGACCTTCAGCTGGTGATCTGAGCTTACTGCTTAATGAGTCCTGCCATCACCGCCCACTTTAGCAACAAACTCAACTCATTGATTTACTGGCATGTAGCTCTCCTCCACAACTACCAAGTTTCCCATTTGGTGCTCCTCAGTTTGCTCCTTCTTACACTAGCTGTACTCCAACCTTGCCTCAAAACTATCCCATTAGTGACACAAACATCTCACTGAAAACAAACCTGACAGTCTCCTGTTCAGGAACACCATGCGTCCCTCTGTGTGTCATTGTTATGTCTCTTTTCAAGCACAGCCTCCTATTTCTATGGTGGCTCAAGGTTCTGAATTGGCTAATGGTTTGTAATAGGAGCTTTGAGGAATTGAGATAGCCCTTGTCTTCTACAACATTAACGGTGCTATATAAATGCAAGCTGTTGTTGTCTTTTGTTTCGGGCTCTTTCTGCATAAAGAAGACAGTAGAATGCAATGTACTCTGCATGCCATGATACAGAATGGAGCCCAGGTTTCAGCAGGCATTCCTTGATGGAGGTGAAAACAGGTGCTGGCAATGTACTATCTAACCTGTAAGCCATCTGTCATGTTTGGCTGTGAGTAAAGGAACACTCACAAGGAGGGCTTGTGAGGGGGTATTGTGGTACCTCATCCTATAGGTGCTAAGTTGCAGATAGTGTTCAACTCAGGGCATGTTGGCTGCTACTGGGAACAATACTTATTGTATTGTTGTATTGCATTGTTATAAAAGTTACATTGGCTGTCCTGAGAGGATGCACTCACTGTCAAGGCCGCTTGCTTCCATGGACCTCCTTCCATTATGGGCAAAAGGCTGGGCCTTCCTTTTCTGGTTTACAAATTGCAAAACTTCTACTGAATATCTGCGGACACATTGCCCTGAAGAAACATCAGCCCCGGACACTTCAGTGAAGCACATTGTTACAGACACCAAGTGGCTGCCTTGGCTCTTTCACTGCTGCAGCAGCACTGGTTTTTCCTGCCCCGTGGTGGACACCCTATAGAGGGTATTTATGGCCGTGAATATTTAACGCGGGTTCTTAGCAGTGGAACACAAACGGGAGAAAGTGCAGCTCAAGTGCACTTCTGTTAACCTGTCAAAGAGGTTACAGTTTAAACCCATGTTCCCATGAACTTGCAGATATCCCATGTTCCTGATACTCACTGATTTTAGAGTTTTGATTTGGAGTTTGTCCACCATTGAGGTAACAGTGTGGGTAATGACCCTTTCCAAACCTATAAGCTCAAAAAATTCAAATAGAACAAGGTAGAAAATCTGAACTGTAAGCACAATTAGGACTGAGTGCCCGGTTCTTAAGGGTTGAATTACCTGGCCTGGGGGAAGATCTCACCCAGAGGCTCAGGTTAGAGCCCAACCTTTCTCCCATGCATGTTCCCACACTCCTACACTCTTCCTCCTGAGGATGTACTGTCTCCCTCAGATCCATCTCTTACAGACATTATGAAGAAATGCCGTTAGACAATGAGCAGTTTCGGAGCAGCCTCACCTCCCAGGATTGCTCATAACTGTTTCTTCTATCCCAGTAACAGTTACTCACAGGAGCAAAGTCTGTGACAATCTGTAAGTTCAGGAGGTCTCCCCTTTGAACCTCAGGAATCATTGTAGTGTCTCTGCCTGTTAATGATCTGTGTAATTCTCAATCCCATTCCTAACGAGACATTCATCCAGCTCTTATTTTAAAGATTTTGTTCAATACACACTAACAGTGCACATCCACTACACAGTGTGAAGGGTTTAATCGCCACACTGAGCCTTTTTAGAATATTTAATGGAGGTAACTCCATTGCTCACACACATGAGGACCTTTACATACAGAAAAGCCTCATGCTATGGATAGATGGGGAAATGGTGTGGGTGACTTCCACTTTTCGCCTCCCAGCTGGCTGTAGACGGTATTTCTTTTAAATGGTGTTTAGCCCCTTAGTATTTTGTTTGCCAAATAAACAGACAATGACAGGTTTTCTCGTAGGTTTAAAAAAGGAAGATTAAATGTTTATTTCAACAGCAAAACCAGAATTGTTCGTCACCTTCACCCATTCTCGCATTCACCCACACCATTTCCCTATCTGTCCGTAACACTCACCAAGTTTGTCTGTTCTTCATGGATCAACCCTACTTACCCATCTTCTAACTATATCCCTTTGGTGACCTGAATCTCCTACTCTCAGTGATGAAAGGTGTCGTTGAAAGTGCCATCAAGCAACGCTTACCAAAAACCTGCTCACCAGTACTCAGTTTGGGTTACACCAGGACCACTCAGCTCCAGACCTCATTAAAGCCTCAGACCAAACATGGAGAAAAGAACTGAATTCTAGAGGTGAGGCAGCATTTGACCAAGTGTAGCATCAAGAAGCCTGAGCAAAGTTTAATGCCATGGTTGCAGTCATACCTATCACAAAAGAAGATGGTTGTAGTTGTTGGAGACCAAACATCTCAGCTCCAGGTCTTCACTCCAGGAGTTCCTCAGGGTCGTGTCCGAGGCCCAACAATCTTCAGCTGCTTCATCAATGACGTGCCCTCCATCATAAGGTCAGAAGTGGGGATGTTCACAGATGATTGCACAATGTTCAGTTCCATTCACAACTCTTCGTAATGCATGCAGCAAGACCAGGACAACATTCAAGCTTGGGCTGATCAGTGGCAAGTAACATTTGTGCTGCATACGCGCCAGATAATGATCATCTCGAAGAAGAGAGAATCTAACCATCTCAATTGACATTCAAAGGTATTACCATCGCTGAATTCCCCACCATCAACATCATAAGAAAGAGGAGCAGCAGTAGACCAGAAGGCCCCTCGAGCCATTCAAGACAATAATGGCTCATTTTCAGCTTCAACTCCACTTCCCCGTTCACTATCCACATAAGGGGAGGCGGTGGTGTAATGTCAATAGACTACTAACCCAGAACCCCAGTCTCTGGGGACATGGATTCGAATCACACCGTGGCAGATGGTGGAATTTGAATTCAATTAACAAATCTGCAATTTAAAAAAGCTAGTCTAGTGGTGATCATGAAACCATTGTCAATTGTTGTAAAAACCCATCTGGTTCACTAATGTCCTCTGGTGACGTTCCTTCTTTTAGGGAAGGAAATCTGCTGGCCTTACCTGGTCTGGTCTACATGTGACTCCAGACCCACAGCAATGTGGTCGACTCTTAACTGCCCTCTGAAATGGCCTAGCAAGCCACTCAATTGTATCAAACCACTACAAAGCCGAAGAAAAGGAATGAAACCGCATGGACTACCCAGCATTGACCTCGGCAGTGGAAACGACAATGGCAAACTCAGCAATGTCGAACCGGCAAAGTCCTTATTACTAACATCTGGCAGTTTGTAACAGCCTGACACAGTCATACTTTTTTTTTTTAAATTCATTCATGGGATGTGGGCATCACTGGCCAGGCCAGCATTTATTGCCCATTCCTAATTGCCCTTGAGAAGGTGGTGGTGAGCTGCCTTCTTGAACTGCTGCAGTCCATGTGGGGTAGGTACACCCACAGTGCTGTTAGGAAGGGATTTCCAGAATTTTGACCCAGCGACAGTGAAGGAACGGCGATATAGTTCTAAGTCAGGATGGTGTGTGACTTGGAGGGGAACTTGCAGGTGGTGGTGTTCCCATGCATTTGCTGCCCTTGTCCTTCTAGGTGGTAGAGATCGCAGGTTTGAAAGGTGCTGTCTAAGGAGCCTTGGTGCGTTGCTACAGTGCATCTTGTAGATGGTACACACTGCTGCCACTGTGCGTTGGTGGCGGAGGGAGTGAATGTTTGTAGATGGGGTGCCAATCAAGTGGGCTGCTTTGTCCTGGATGGTGACGAGCTTCTTGAGTGTTGTTGGAGCTGCACCCATCCAGGCAAGTGGGTCCTGTCCCAAAAGCAGTGGCAGCACAGTGGTATATAGTCGGGAGGGAGTTGCCCTGGGAGTCCTCAACATTGACTCCAGACCCCATACAATCATATGGCATCAGGTCAGACATGGGCAAGGAAACCTCCTGCTGATTATCACCTACTGCACCCCGCTCCCTCGGCTGATGAATCAATGCTTCTCCATGTTGAACACCAATTGGAAGAAGCACTGAAGGTAGCAAGGGCACAAAATATACTCTGGTTGAGGGACTTCAATGTCGATCACCAAGAGTGGCTCACTAGCACCATTACTGACTGAGCTGGCCAAGTCCTAAAGGACATAGCTGCTAGACTGGGTCTGCGGTAGGTGGTGAAGGAAACAACAAGAGGGAAAAACCTACTTGACCTTGTCCTCCCCAATCTACCTGTTGCAGATGCATCTGTCCATGACAGTATTGGTAGGAGCGACCACCACACAGTCCTTGTGGAGATGAAGTCCTAGAGACAGGGACCACAGACAGAGACAGAGCGTGAGAGAGGAGCATGGCAGGAACAGAGGTTTAAAAAGTGCGCCAAAAGCCCAGAGTCAGAGACCAGAGAGAGAGAGAGGAGCAGAGCAGGGAAAAAATCGAGAAGTGACATCAGAGTAAAGTCACAATCAACAGTGAGAGCAGGGAATCAGAGAGCCGCCAGGGTGAGTATACAGGTAAGCTTTTAATTTAAATCAAACATAACAGCTGATGAAAGGTCACTGACCTGAAACGTTAACTCTGCTTCTCTCTCCACAGATGCTGCCGGATCTGCTGAGTATTTCCAGCATTTCTTGTTTTTATTTCAGATTTCCAGCATCTGTAGTATTTTGCTTTTATTATAGCATCAAATAACACAGGCAAGCAGGTTGGTGATTGGTTTGGGAAGAAGCTACCTGTTTGGTAAGTGATTAAGGTCCATTCTAATCCTAACCTTTAAAATAGTAAAGCAACTAGTGGTAAGCTTAATAAAATATATTTTTAAAAACAAAATAAATAATTGAATAAAATAATTAAGTAGTTAATTAAAAGACATTAAGGATGACAGGACAGGTGATGTGTCATGGCTGCAGCATGTGGGAGCTCCTGGATGCCAGTGTGATCCAGGGCAAACACGTCTGCAGTAAGTGGTTGCGGTTTGAAGAACTTTGGGTCAGTGTCATTGAACTGGAGTCTGAGCTACAGACACTGCGACACATCAGGGAGGGGAAAGTTACCTGGACATTTTGTACCAGGAGGCGGTCACACTCCATAGGATAGGGTCTTCTGATTTGGTCAATGGTCAGGGATAGGAGAGTGTGGCTGCAGTTGAGGCAGGTAAGGGGACCCAGAGGGCAGGAGTGCAGGAGCCTCAGCCTTTGCGATTGTCCAACAGGTTTGAGGTTCTTTCAGCTTGTTTGGATGAGAGTGGGGGCTGCAGGGTGGATGAGCAACCTGACCATGGCACCATGGTACAGGAAGCCATTCAAGTGGAGGGAGAAAAAAAGAATGTAGTGGCAGTAGGGGACAGTATAGTGAGGGGTTTTGACACTAATCTCTGCAGCATGGAGCGAGAGTCCAGTTGGCTGTATTGCCTGGGTTCGGGACATCTGCTCAGGGCTGGAGAGGAACTTACAGTGGGAGGGGAAGGATCCAGTCGTCATGGTCCATGTAGGTATCGACGACATAGGCAGGACAAAGAAAGAGGTTCTGCATAGTCAGTATGAGGAACTAGGAACCAAATTAAGAAGCAGAACCTCAAAGGTAATAATCTCTGGATTATTATCTGAGCCATGTGCAAATTGGCATAGGGCAAATAAGGTTAGAGAAATTAATGCGTGGCTCAAGGACTGGTGTAGTAGAAGTGGGTTCTGGTTTGTGGGACATTGGCAGCAGTGCTGGGGAAAGTGGTGGCTGTATCTTTGGGACGGTCAGCACCTGAACCGTACTGGGGCCGGTGTTCTAGCGAGCCACATAACTAGGGAAGTGGAGAGGGTTTTAAACTGAATAGTGGGGGCAAGGGATCAAATTTGGGAAGATATGGTAAATCAAGGAGTAGAGTCAAGGCAAGAGAGAAAGGTATTAATATGGGAAATGATAAACACACTGTGACAGGAAGGGACAGAGAGTACAAATCTAAGAGTATATCAACAGATAAGGCTAGAGGTAACAAAAATAATGAAAGGACAAAACTAAAGGCTCTGTATCTGAATGCACGTAGCATTTGAAACAAAACCCAAGAACTGAGAGCGCAGGGAGAAATAAATAAGTACGATCTGATAGCCATTACTGAGACATGGCTGCAGGACAACAGAGATTGGGACCTGAATATTGAAGGATACATGGCATTTAGGAAGGACAGGAAGCGAGGAAAAAGTGGAGGGGTGGCTCTGTTAATTAATGATGGTATTAGCGCAATAAAGAGGGATGACCTAAGTTTGGGAGACCAGGATGTAGAAGCAGTTTGGGTAGAAAGAGAAATCGTAAAGGCAAGGGGTCACCTGTGGGAGTGGTGTACAGGCCACCTAACAATAACCTGAAGGTAGAGGCAGGAACCCTCACAACATTTAAGAAGTATTTAGATGAGCACTTGAAATGCCATAGCATACAAGGCTATGAACCAAGTGCTGGAAAATGGGATTAGAATAGATAGTGCTTGATGGCCGGCACAGACACGATGGGCCGAAGGACCTGTTTCTGTGCTGTATAGCTCTATGACTCTAACCACACTGTGGAACGGGATATAAAGGAAGAAATAATGGCAGCTTGTCAGAAAGGTACAGCGATAATTATGGGAGATTTTAACCTACATATAGACTGGAAAAATCAGATGGGCAGAGGTAGCCTAGATGAGGAGTACATAGAATGTTTTTGGGATAATTTCTTGGAACAATACACTCTGGAGCCAACCAGAGAACAGGCTACACTAGACCTGGTATTATGCAACAAGATAGGATTAATTAATGACCTCATAGTTAAGGTGCCCCTAGGTAGCAGCGATCATAATATGATTGAATTTTACATTCAGTTTGAGGAAGAGAAGAGTGGATCCAAGGCTAGTATTTTAAACTTAAATAAGGGCAATAATGAGGGCATGAAAGCTGAACTGGCAAATCAGGTTAAGGGATAGATCAATAGAGATGCAGTGGCAGATATTTAAGGGTATATTTTGGAATACACAGAATAGATACATTTCAACGAGAAAGAAAAATTCCAAAGGTGGGACCCGCCATCCGTGGTTAACGAAAACAGTTAACGATAGTATCAAACTTAAAGAGAAACCTATAATTGCACAAAGATCAGAAGATTGGACAGAATATAAAAAACAGCAAAGAATGACTAAAAGATTGATAAGGAAGGTAAAATTAGAGTACGCGAGAAAGCTGGCTACATATATAAAGACAGATAGTAAGAGTTTCCATCGATATTTAAAAAAGAAAAGTTAACAAGGTGAGCGTTGGTCCTATAGAAAGTGAGCCTGGGAAATTAATAAGAGGTAACAAGGAAAGGGAAAAGGAATTAAACAAATATTTTGCATCGGTCTTCACTATTGGGGATATAAGTAACATCCCAGTATTAGCTGCAAATCAGGAAATGGAAGGGAGGGAGGAACTCAAGAAAATTACAAGCACCAGGGAAGTGTTACTGAACAAATTGTTGGAGCTGCGGGCTGACAAATCCCCGGGTCCTGATAGACTTCATCCTCGGGTATTAAAAGAAGTAGCTAGTGAGATATTTGATGCGTTAGTATTAATTTTCCAAAATTCCCTAGATTCGGGGAAAGTGCCGCTAGATTGGAAAATAGTGAATGTATCTCCTTTATTCAAAAAGGGAGACAGAAAGCAAGAAACTACAGGCCAGTTAGCTTAACATCTGTCTTAGGGAAAATGTTAGAAGCTATTATTAAAGACATTATAGCAGGGCATTTAGAAAAATTCAAGGTAATCAGGGAGAGTCAACATGGTTTTGTGAAAGGGAAATCATGTTTAACCAATTTATTGGAGTTCTTTGAGGGAGTTAGATGTGCTGTGGATAAAGGGGAACCGGTGGATGTATTGTACTTAGATTTCCAGAAGGCATTTGATAAGGTGCCACATCAAAGGTTATTGCAGAAAATAAAAACTCATGGTGTGGAGGGTAACATATTGGCATGGATAGAAGATTGGTTAGCTAACAGGAAACAGAGAGTAGGCATAAATGGGTCATTTTCTGGTTGGCAAGATGTAACGAGTGGTGTGCCACAGGGATCAGTGCTGGGGCCACAACTTCTTACAATTTATATAAATGACTTGGATGAAGGGACCGAAGGTATGGTTGCTAAATGTGCTAATGACACAAAGATAGGTAGGAAAGTAACCTGTGAAGAGGACATAAGAGGCTACAAAGGGATATAGATAGGTTAAGTGAGTGGGCAAAGACCTGGCAAATAGAGTATAATGTGGGAAAGTGGGAAATTATCCACTTAGGCAGGAAGAATAAAATGAAGCATATTATCTAAATGGTGAGAGATTGCAGAGCTCTGAGATGCAGAGGGATCTGGGTGGCCTAGTGCATGAATCACAAAAGGTTAGTATGCAGATACAGCATGTAATTAGGAAAGCTAATAGAATGTTATCACTTATCATGAGGGGAGTTGAATACAAAAGTAGCGAGGTTATGCTTCAGCTATACAGGGCATTAGTGAGACCACATCCGGAGTACTGTGTACAGTATTGGTCTCCTTATTTAAGGAAGGATGTAAATGTGTTGGAGGCAGTACAGAGAAGGTTTACTAGACTAATACCTGGAATGGGTGGGCTGTCTTACGAGGAAAAATTGGACAGGCTAGGCTCATATCTGCTGGAATTTAGAAGAGTAAGAGGCGACTTGATTGAAACATGTAAGATCCTGAGGGGTCTTGACAGGGGGAATGTGGAAAGGATGTTTCCCCTTGTGGGAGAATCTAGAACTAGGGGTCACTGTTTAAAAATAAGGGGTCGCCCATTTAAGACAGAGATGAGGAGAAATTTTTTCTCTCAGAGGGTCGTGAGTCTTTGGAATTTTCTTCCTCAAAAGGCAGTGGAAGCAGAGTCTTTGAATATTTTTAAGGCAGAGGTAGATAGATTCTTGATAAGCAAGGGGGTGAAAGGTTATTGGGGGTAGGTGGAAATGTGGAGTAATCAGTTCAGCCATGAACTTATTGAATGGCGGAGCAGGCTCGAAGGGCCGAGTGGCCTACTGCTGCTCCTAATTTGTATGTTAGTATATTCGTAAGTCCCGTCTTCACACTTAGGGTACCCACCATCGTGTTTTGTAGCACCACCACTGTGCTAAATGGTATACATTTCAAACAGATCATGCAACTCAAAACTGGGCATCCATGAGGTGCTGTGGGCCATCAGCAGCAGCAAAATATTCAGCCACAATACGTAACCTCATGGCCCGGCATATCCCCCACTCTACCGTTACCATCAAGCCGGGGGACCAACCCTGGTTCAATGAAAAGTGCAGGAGGGCATGCCAGGAGCAGCACCAGGCATACCTCAAAATGAGATGTCAGCCTGGACTATTTGCATGACAAACAGGGGAATCAGCATGCAATAGACAGAGCTAAGCAATACCACAACCAACAGATCAGATCTAAGCTCTGCAGTCCTGCCACATCCAGTCATGAATGGTGGTGGACAATTAAACAACTGACAGGAGCAGGAGGCGCAACAAACATCCCCATCCTCAACGATGGGGGAGCCCAGCACATCATTGCAAAAGACAAGGCTGAATCATTTGCATCCATCTTCAGCCAGAACTGCCAAGTGGATGATCCATCTCGGCCTCCTCTTGAGGTCCCCAGCATCACAGATGCCAGTCTTCAGCCAATCCAATTCATTTCCCGTGATGTCAAGAAATGGCTGAAGGTACTGAATGCTGCAAAGGCTGTGGGCCCTGAAAACATTCCAGCAATAGTACTGAAGACTTGTGTTCCAGAACTAGCTGCGCCACTAGCCAAGCTGTTCCAGTACAGTTACAACCCTGGCATCTACCTGGCAATGTCGAAAATTGCCCAGGTGTGTCCTGTGCACAGAAAGCAGGACAAATCCAACCCGGCCAATTACCGCCCCATCAGTCTACTCCCGATCATCAACAAAGTGATGGAAGGGGTCGTTAACAGTGCTATCAAGCGACACGTGCTCATCAATAACCTGTTCACTGACACACAGTTTGGGTTCCGTCAGGGCCACTCAGCTCCTGACCTCATTACAGCCTTGGTCCAAACATGGACAAAAGAGCTGAACTCGTGAGGTGAGAGTGACTGCCCTTAACATCAAGGAGCCCGAGCAAAATTGGAGTCAATGAGAATCGGGGGACAACTCTCTGCTGGTTGGAGTCATATGTAGCACAAAGGAAAATGGTTTTGGTTGTTGGAGGTCAATCATCTCAGTCCCAGGACATGACTGTGTCTTTTACTGCGAAGAAAGACACAAAATATTTATTCAATGTCTCTGCCATTTCTTCCTTCCCATGATAATATCTCTTGTCTCTACCTGTAAGGGAGCAATGCTTACTTTAGCTACTCTCCTTTTTATATGCCATGATCATATTAAATGGCGGAACAGGCTTGATGGGCTGTATGGTCTACTCCTGCTTCTATTTCTTGTGTTCTTGTGTTCCTGGAACTCACCAGTGAAAGGAAGGTCAGAACACAATGGTAATTGAGGGAGCTGAACATGACAGGGAAATATGCCAATAAGTACTGAAAACTCACAGCTACTTTCTTGCCTAAATGTTTGAAAGGCTTTGTCCACATTACTTGTGCTGAGCTGTCTCCACAATGGTGGTGGTATGCAGAGCACACAGAGCCTCTTCAAATGATGTCAAGGAGGAGGAGAAGGCGGAATGTGATGCGGCCAAGGCACCAGCAGTGGTGTTCACTGCTGCCCAGGATGCCTTCATTATTGTGAGGTTCACTTATATTTCACTGGTCCACCCATCTGACAGTCAAGTGGAAAATCCACTTGCCCCTCCCACCTTCTGCCAACACAAAGTAGTCCTGCAAACAACATAGCATCCTTTTTACAGCACTCCCCCCCCCCCCCCCCCCACATTGCTCGGCGTCAATTCTTGTCTCCCCATTCATCACAAATGAAAGTGCAACTTGCCAGGCAGGAACTAAAAATGAGCAAGACGGGAAAGTGATGGAAAGAAATAATATAATTGTGCCTCAAAAATAAAATAGAAACTTACCAATTTAACATTGTCTAACACACCCACATGTATATGTGCATATCCTTGTCCAACTACAAATCTTTACTCTTGCTTATCCTAGCATTTCTACATGGTATAATCCCTGTAGCTTCAGCAGAGGTAGAGGTTGTTTGCTCGGATGGCTGCTTTAACTGCTGAGATACTCTTGGCCAATGTCCTCTGGGTTTTTGGATCCTGTGAGGCTCCCGCCAAAGACAGCTCCACCTGCAATTGTGCAGGGGCAGACTCAGCCATCAGAACACAAGGCAGCATGTGGGCACTGACGGGGGGGGGGGGTGGTGGTGTTGGGGTAATGAGTGAGAAGTCGAAGCGCTTTGTCCAATTCCCCACTTCGATGTCCCCTTTCACCATCATCCCTCTCTTAGCCCACTCGCACCTCCCTGCTAGCAATGAGCTGGATCGCACTTTACTGCAATTCAGTGGGGGTAATGAATGGCCAACGCCAAATATCATGCATCCTATTTATGATGGTATTAATAGTGTGTAAGCCATTGGTGAGGGCCTACATGCACTCTCGTGATTGCCGCGTTTAATGCTTCATGCTGGTAGCCGTCCTGTCTATGGACAAAGACATCATTGCACAGGCCTGCAAAATCATGCCATGTTTGAGTCGCCAGGTGAAAACCCAATTGAAGTGTGAGTATCTGAGCTGGTGCATCGTCTGCATTAGTCCTGTGATGATGTATCCTCAAAGTGAGTGGCCTGCTTTGAGAAGTCCTCATTGTCCTCCTGCACCATTTCCTGGGAGATTAAAGACATGAATTAGAACTTTCAAAGTTAGAATGTTTTAAGTGATCGTAATGCAGTGGCTGCTGAAATCAAGTATACATGAGTGAGTGTTGAATGCCATGTGACTTTCTGATATTTAATTCTGTCACCAGGTAGTTAGGAGGTCTCCAAATCAGGCGGCCAAGCATGCTGAGACTCCATGATGTCCAGTGCTGCCTCCTCTGCAGCTGTCAGTTGAGAAGTGCTGGAGGGCCACCTCCGGTGTTCTCTGCCTCTACCTAGTGTTCTCTGCTCCTGCAAGGAGGGAAAGAAGAGATCTGCGAGTGTGAGTAATTAAGTGTGTTAAATGAATGAATGGAGAACATTCGTTGAGGGTGACTAAGAAGGAGAGGCAGAACACTATATAAAGAGAGAGTGTTAGTGATGGATGGACAGATGAGGATGTGAGGAAATGACAGAGAGGGACCGGTGTACCTGTAAGGTAAGTTGGTGCAAGGGTGATGTGCTAGAGCAGAGTAGAGAAGGCAGACTGAGGGGATTGGGGTGATGGTGGATAATGGGCAGCCTTGCTGGTGACAGAATTAAGTATCCTACAGCCTCCATTGTGTTGTGTGGCACTATGACCCTGCTAAATTGGATAGATTTAGAACAGATCTAACAACTCAAAACTGGGGATCCATGAGGCACTATGGGCCATCGGCAGCCCAAGAATTGTATTCAACCACAATCTGTAACCTCATGGCCCAGCACATCTTGGTATCCATAAGGCACTATGGGCCATCGGCAGCACAAAAGAGCTGAACTCAAGAGGTGAGGTGAGAGTGACGTCCTTGACATAAAGACAGCATTTGAGTGTGGTCTCAATGAGCCTTTGCACAATTAAAGTCAATGAGAATCAAGGGGGAACGCTCTCTACTGGTTGGAGTCATACCGACCACAAAGGAAGATGGCTGTGGTTATTAGAGGCCAATTATCTCAGCCCCAGGACATCACTGCAGGAGTTCCTCCGGGCCATGTGCAAAGTCCAACCAGCTTCAACTGCTACATAAATGACCTTCCCTCCACCATAAGGTCAGAAGTGGGGATTTTTGCAGATTGCACAGCGTTCAGTTCCATTTACAACTTCTCAGATAATGAAACAGTCCGAGCCCGCATGTGGTAAGATCCAGCCAAGTCCTGAAGGACATATTTGCCAGACTGGGCCTGTGGCAGGTGGTGAAAGAACCAACTCCTAGAATCATAATATCCTAGAATGTTTACAGCACAGAAGGAGGCCATTTAGCCCGTCATGTCCATGCCGGCTCTCTGCAAGAACAACTCACCGAGTCCCACTCCCCGGCCCTTTCCCTGTACACCTCCAAATTTTTTCTCTTCCGATAATCATCCAATTCTCTTTTGAATGCTTCAATTGAATCTGCCTCCACCACACTCAGGCAGTGCATTCCAGATCCGAAACACTTGCTGTGTAAAAATGTTTTTCCTCAAGTCACCATTGCTTCTTGTGCCAATCACCTTAAATCGGTGTCCTCTGGTTCTGGATCCTTCTGCCAATGGCAACAGTTTTCCCGATCTACTCTGTCCAGACCCCTCATGATTTTAAATTGTTGTAGTCTGTTGCTGCTCCAGTGGGTGGTGCCATTGTGCTGCTGCAAGTCACAGCCACCAGGAAGGAGCTTCAGCAAACAGCTCTATTTCACCGTGTCATTTGCTGCTCACTCACAGAGCGCACATACATGAGGTTGTAGCTCCTCTCTGTGGCGGAAGGTTCTTCAGCATTCACAGTTGTCAGCAATGCCACAGAAAAGTTTCATTAAAGTATTTGTATCAGGAGCACTTTATCCTGACCATACCTGCAATAATAGTGAGGCAGCTTCCTGCTACAGCATAAAGCAACACTGAACTTCTCAACCTATACAAAGCCTGCAAGCAAAACAGAGTGGTGATAGGGTTGCTAATCCTCCAGGAGTGCCCTGGAATCTCCAGGAATTAAAGATTAATCTTCTGGAGATTACAGCAAGCAACCCAGGGGTAAAATCACAAGGATATTGAAAAAATTGTGGGGGGTTTTCATTTTCTTTGAACATTTTCAGTCACTAGTTATGAAAATATTGGGGATGATAAAGAATGTCTGTTTGAGTGAGCAGAGCAATTGGGAGCGTGTTGAAACCTCCAGGAATATGTCCGACTATTGTTGCAACGCGAGGTGAGAGTCGGCGTGTGTGGTCTCAGCAACCCCCACGGAGAGTTGAGTGTCAGAACTTAGCCATTTTAACCCGAAGCCCTCATGTGAATAATCCATTACTGCCTCCCGCACCAAGTGGGTGGCAGTGGCAGGAGGAGGTCCAAGGATTCCTTGTGGGCCTTGGACGAGCCTTCCAAAATTTTAAAACTTAATTTTCCTTGGCTTCTTCTGCTCATTTTGCCACTTCTTGCGAGCGAGCTGGGTTATAATCGAAGCTTGGGTACATACGAATTTGGTAATTCAGATTAAAATGCTCAGTAAAAATGGTGCAGTAAAGGACCAAGTGATGAATGTAACAAGTACCTTTCAGAATCATTACGAAAAAGAGTGGAGGAAGATACACACAAAACGATGAAAGTAGCAATGAAATTGCAGAGCAAGACTTGCATTTATGTAGTTCCTTTCATGCCTCAGGACATCCAAAAACAGCCAATGCTTTGAAGTGTGGTCACTGTTATAATGTAGGAACACAGCAGCCAACTTAAGGTTCCACAAACTGCAATGTGATATTGACAAAATCAACTGATTTTTGTGATGTTGCTTAGGGGATTAACATTGGCCAGGACACCAGGGAGAACTCTCCAGCTCTTCTTCATAATAGTGTCATGAGATCTTTTGTGTCCACCTGAGAGGTCAGACGGGGTGTCAGTTTAATGTCTCATCCAAAAGACAGCTCCAACAACAGTGCAGCACCCCCTCAGTACAGCACTAAGTTATCAGCCTGCATTATGTGCTTAAATCTCTGGAGTGGAATTTGAACCCACAACTTTCTGACTGAGCAGTGAGAGAACTACCCACTGAGCTACTTGGCAGGCCTGCAAATGGCAAGGGTAATTTAAGAGGGTGGCAGTTCTGAGCGGGGCTACTGAAGATTCATTATCCTAACATCAGTAACATAGAAATAATGGAATCTGTTCTCAGGAGTGCCTGACTGGTGATAACTTCTTGTCTCAACTGATATGGTCACCTCGGGCATGCTTCAAGTATCCTTCCTTTGTCACTGGTTCCTTTACCATTAAAAAACAAGGACCATGAAATTTAGCTCCTTAGCATTGGGTACTGTTTTATCTACAAAATGGCATCCGTCGCACACGCGCAGACTTTTGATTCTAGCCATGCTGGGCGCCATTTTTGGGAGGGCATTAGTACGAGCACAGGGGCATCTGCCGGAAATATGCAGAGTAGGCAGGTTATGACATCAGTCAGTGCGTAACACTGATTAGACTCCAGTGCTGCCATTTTTGAACTCAACACTCCAGCTAATGCCCTCTCTTAAACACACACAGCTGAACATACGTTCAGCAGCCAAAGGACCCGCCACCAGTGCCATTTAAAGGGATCATCAGCTAGTTCCAGGTTAGTTGCTGATTGATTTCTACTGCTGTTGCTACAATTGTAGAAGTTTTTGATGGTATCCAGAGGTGTTTAAAGTTGCTGAAGTCTACAAGGAGTGATGTGGCTCGTGGTGAAGGACTTTGTCTTGACTTCAAGGATTCTGCACAAACCACTTACTCACAGACATGGGTGCAGTAGTATGCATTTCCCTTGGACTACAGCATGACAA
Source organism: Heterodontus francisci (assembly GCF_036365525.1). Classification (NCBI taxonomy): domain Eukaryota; kingdom Metazoa; phylum Chordata; class Chondrichthyes; order Heterodontiformes; family Heterodontidae; genus Heterodontus; species Heterodontus francisci. The sequence goes on along the minus strand of NC_090393.1, from coordinate 66,196,538 downwards.
GGTGAATGAACAGAGGTGACACAGAACAGGACAAGCTGCTGGAAGAGAAAGGAGGAGGAGGGAGAGACGGGCTCTCAGCAGGGTGCTCCTGAACCTCAGCAAGGAACAGAGTGTCAGACATGAAAACAGAAAGTGCTGGAAATACTCAGCAGGTCAGGCAGCATCTGTGGAGAGAGAAACAGAGTTAACATTTCAGCTCACTGACCTCACTGAGGATGTTGTAGGTTACAGAGGGACATAGATAGGCTGCAGAGCTGGGCTGAGAGATGGCAAATGGAGTTTAATGCGGAAAAGTGTGAGGTGATTCACTTTGGAAGGAGTAACAGGAATGCAGAGTACTGGGCTAATGGGAAGATTCTTGGTAGTGTCGATGAGCAGAGAGATCTTGGTGTCCAGGTACATAAATCCCTGAAAGTTGCCACCCAGGTTAATAGGGCTGTTAAGAAGGCATATGGTGTGTTAGCTTTTATTAGTAGGGGGATCGAGTTTCGGAGCCACGAGGTCATGCTGCAGCTGTACAAAACTCTGGTGCGGCCGCACCTGGAGTATTGCATGCAGTTCTGGTCACCGCATTATAGGAAGGATGTGGAAGCTTTGGAAAGGGTGCAGAGGAGATTTACTAGGATGTTGCCTGGTATGGAGGGAAGGTCTTACGAGGAAAGGCTGAGGGACTTGAGGTTGTTTTCGTTAGAGAGAAGGAGGAGGAGAGGTGACTTAATAGAGACATATAAGATAATCAGAGGGTTAGATAGGGTGGATAGTGAGAGTCTATTTCCCCGGATGGTGATGACAGACACGAGGGGACATAGCTTTAAGTTGAGGGGTGATAGATATAGGACAGATGTTAGAGGTAGTTTCTTTACTCAGAGAGTAGTAGGGGCGTGGAACGCCCTGCCTGTAACAGTAGTAGACTCGCCAACTTTAAGGGCATTTAAGTGGTCATCGGATAGACATATGGATGAAAATGGAATAGTGTAGGTCAGATGGTTTCACAGGTCGGCGCAACATCGAGGGCCGAAGGGCCTGTACTGCGCTGTAATGTTCTATGTTCTATACAGCCCCTTTTATCTGGGCTGTCCATGATCGACTCAGTCGACTACAGTACCAATGAACATAATCCCAATTCCCAACAGTCTCACACCTTACCTTCCCTTTTTTATTGACCATCACAGCATCTCCTTGGTCACAATACAAAAATAAAAACCAACACAAACTAAACATTCCAAATCAGATTTATAAATCAAATCATGCCATATTGCATACAAGCGTAAAATAATCACCCTTGTCCATTGCATTAATGTCTGTCTTTCATGTGCCTTTGCCTGTCCTAGTGCTCCTACACAGTGCTACCCCAGTGGCTGCAGCGTGGCTGGTGGAAGATTACTGATTTTCACTGGGGGAGATGCAGATGGCCTTGCAGACGATCTGGAGCAGCTCTTGTCCTACAAGACCCGGCTTCGGACTGCACTACCTTGGCATGAATGCCAGCAGTCTGGGCTGGCTGGCTGCCAGGCAACAGCAAGGGCACTGGTGAAGTGGCAGTGGTGGGAGGACAAATGCTGTCATCCTGAGAGAGGACAGCAGGGGCACCTCAGCAATTCGAGTAATCTGTTGGAGGACAGATTGCTGGACTGCTGTGACACTCCACAAGCCCCTTTGAACACTGGTATCGGCATCCATGATGGCAGCAAGCTGACCCAGCATGACTTCAGTCTGAGCTTCCTCTGCAGCATTCAGACATTAGGTGGTTTCTACTTGTGCTGCAATGAAAACAGAGACATCGGTCATCAGACTCTGCATTATGGTTAGGTCCACAAGTACAGTAATGGCCACCACTTCCATGTAGGAAAGGATGGGCTCCAAACTCTGTGCCAAATTGGTGGCAGACTTCTCCATATTCCTTGACATTGACTGCAGTTTTTCTGGCAGGCCTGCCAATGTACCAAGCATTTCAGTTGTGCAAACACACCAACTTTCTGTAGACGCCCCATCAAAGTCCTCATGTAAGTCCTCTGGAGCAGAACTCATGTGCGACCTTGTCCTCTGGTGAGTTGGCACCTGCACTACCCTTGTCCCCTGCTCTGGCTGCAGGCCACTTGTGCCTGTTGTCTCACCATGTGCAGATCACGCCGCTAAGATTTTCTCGGAATCACGTGCAGTGTCAGTATCTGAGCTTGTGGCTGTGAGCATGAGACTGAGGTGTTTCTTCTTCATCACTGTCTTCCTGCTCTTACTGTTCTTGCTCGACTATCACTGCCTGACCAAGTTGCAGTTCTTGGGAATATGTGGCGAGAGGAAGGGTGCAGGGGAGAGCAAGAGGTGCTTGCTTAAACCATCTACAACTTGGAAATCAGAAGAGATAGTGGGATGAAGGCAAAGTGGAATGTGAAGAGGATTAGAACTGAGGTTACCGTTCTCTTCGATGGTTTAAGCTCTGCCACTGGCCATGGCCTCAGTCATGGCTGCACCAGTGATGGCGATCTCCATGTCCACCATCGGGGTTAGAACATGCAGCTGTACCTGTCCCCTGCTGCCTCCAGTTATGCGCCACCTTGACCTGCAAGAGAGAGGGAAATATGTCAGCGAGTGCAGTGCAATGTGTTTGAGTGATGTGGCTGTCATGATTGAATAGCTGATAGTGTGAACTGTGAGACTTGCAGCAGTGCTAAATGTGTGAGGGTGCGTTGAAGCTACAAATGTGAGGTCTGAGTCATGGCGGATGGATATTGTTGGTAGGTGTGATGGGGTATGGTGCGTTGAGCAGTGTGTGAGGTTAGTGCTGCAGTTGGTAGCATATGGCATTTGAAGATGCATTCACTGACTTTGACCATTCTTGCGCTACTGCATCCAGGTCCTCAGGGCTAGACTCCTGGCATTGACCACCATAGGTATCTGGTCCCACTGCCTTTGTACAGTTGATCTGCAGAACCTCCTGCCAGCTTGAATGGTGTTAGTGTCACACAAACTCGGTCCCTCTGCAACACGCAGTTATCATGCAAATCAGCAGGCAGCTGGAAGTTTGCATGCTGCTGTACTGGAAGCAATATGTATGGGTTAATTATGCATTGTGACAGCCAAGCTCGGTTTCTGGGTTCTATCCAATATCACTGTCAAAGTGTCAACCCAGAGCAACATGTTGTTATGTCCTGGGTATTAATCGGCTACCCATAATTTGCACACACAAACACATTTTGGTAATGATAAATTACCACAATATGAATGATTTACCATTTAAAGCTGCAGCCCAGTGCGGTAGAGCATGTTATCTCATGTGCAGTCGCGTACACCAGAACGCTACATAAGAGCTAATTCTGCACTCCTAATAGGGAAGCCATGCTTTAAGGGAACACAAGCCAGACATGAGGCTAAAACATTGTAGCCCCAAGTTCGCTTGAGTTCCGAAGAAGGGTCACTGACCCGAAACGTTAACTCTGCTTCTCTTTCCACAGATGCTGCCAGACCTGCTGAGTGATTCCAGCATTTCTTGTTTTTGTTGTCGCTGAGCTATGCTCTTTGCTCACTGGGAGTGTGGGATTATTGATTAAGCTCAGAAGATCCCACACAAAATGCTGGTAATTGCACCAAATAATGTAACAGAAAATCAACATTCTCTTGTGGGAGAGCGATCAACATACTTGAAGCCCCTCCCAAAAAATAACTTTTTGATTCGTTCATGGGATGTGGGCGTCACTGGCTCGACCAGCATTTATTGCCCATCCTTAATTGCCCTTGAGAAGGTGGTGGTGAGCTGCCTTCTTGAACCACTGCAGTCCATGTGGGGTAGGTCCACCCGCAGTGCTGTTAGGAAGGGAGTTCCAGGATTTTGTGAAGGAACAGCGATATAGTTCCAAGTCAGGATGGTGTGTGGCTTGGAGAGGAACTTGCAGATGGTGATGTTCCCATGCATTTTCTGCCCTTGTCTTTCTAGGTGGTAGAGGACATGGGTTTGGAAGGTGCTGTTTAAGGAGCCTTGGTGCGTTGCTGCAGTGCATCTTGTAGATGGTACACACTGTTGCCACTGTGCGTCGGTGGTGGAGGGAGTTAATGTTTGTAGATGGGGTGGGCCAATCAAGCGGGCAGCTTTGTCCTGGATGGTGTCGAACTTCTTGAGTGTTGTTGGAGCTGCACCCATCCAGGCAAGTGGAGAGTATACCATCACACTCCTGACTTGTGCCTTGTAGATGCTGGACAGGATTTGGGGAGTCAGGAGGTGAGTTACTCGCCGCAGGATTCCTAGCCTCTGACCTGCCATGGTATTTATATGGCTACTCCAGAACAGTTTCTGGTCAATGGTAACCCTAGGATGTTGATAGTGATGGTAATGCCATTGAATGTCAAGGGGAGATGGTTACATTCTCTATTGTTGGAGATGGTCATTGCCTGGCACTTGTGTGGTGCGAATGTTACTTACCACTTATCAGTCCAAACCTGGATATTGTCCAGGTCTTGCTGCATTTCTACACAGACTGCTTCAATATCTGAGGAGTTGCGAATGGTGCTGAACATTGTACAATCATCAGCAAACATCCCCGCTTCTGACCTTATGATTGAAGGAAGGTCATTGATGAAGCAGCTGAAGATGGTTGGGCCGAGGACACTACCCTGATAAATTCCTGCAGTGATGTCCTGGGACTGAGATGATTGACCAACAACCACAGCCATCAGTTCCGAAGAAGGGTCACTGACCCGAAACGTTAACTCTGCTTCTCTTTCCACAGATGCTGCCAGACCTGCTGAGTGAATCCAGCATTTCTTGTTTTTGTTTCAGATTTCCAGCATCTGCAGTATTTTGCTTTTACCACAGCCATCTTCCTTTGCGCTGAGTATGACTCCAACCAGCGGAGGGTTTTCCCCCGATTCCCATTGACTTCAGTTTTGCTAGGGCTCCTTACAAAGAAAAGAACAAACAAAGAAAATTACAGCACAGGAACAGGCCCTTCGGCCCTCCAAGCCTGCGCCGATCCAGATCCTCTATCTAAACCTGTTGCCTATTTTCTAAGGGTCTGTATCTCTTTGCTTCCTGCCCATTCATGTATCTGTCTAGATACATCTTAAAAGACGCTATCGTGCCCGCGTCTACCACCTCCGCTGGCAACGCGTTCCAGGCACCCACCACCCTCTGCATAAAGAACTTTCCACGCATATCCGCCCTAAACTTTTCCCCTCTCACTTTGAACTCGTGACCCCTAGTAATTGAATCCCCCACTCTGGGGAAAAAGCTTCTTGCTATCCACCCTGTCTATACCTCATGATTTTGTACACTTCAATCAGGTCCCCCCTCAACCTCCGTCTTTCTAATGAAAATAATCCTAATCTACTCAACCTCTCTTCATAGCTAGCGCCCTCCATACCAGGCAACATCCTGGTGAACCTCCTCTGCACCCTCTCCAAAGCATCCACATCCTTTTGGTAATGTGGCGACAAGAACTGCATGCAGTATTCCAAATGTGGCCGAACCAAAGTCTTATACAACTGTAACATGACCTGCCAACTCTTGTACTCAATACCCCGTCCGATGAAGGAAAGCATGCCGTATGCCTTCTTGACCACTCTATTGACCTGCGTTGCCACCTTCAGGGAACAATGGACCTGAACACCCAAATCTCTCTGTACATCAATTTTCCCCAGGACTTTTCCATTTACTGTATAGTTCACTCTTGAATTGGATCTTCCAAAATGCATCACCTCGCATTTGCCCGGATTGAACACCATCTGCCATTTCTCTGCCCAACTCTCCAATCTATCTATATTCTGCTGTATTCTCTGACAGTCCCCTTCACTATCTGCTACTCCACCAATCTTAGTGTCGTCTGCAAACTTGCTAATCAGACCACCTATACTTTCCTCCAAATCATTTATGTATGTCACAAACCACAGTGGTCCCAGCACGGATCCCTGTGGAACACCACTGGTCACACGTCTCCATTTTGAGAAACTCCCTTCCACTGCTACTCTCTGTCTCCTGTTGCCCAGCCAGTTCTTTATCCATCTAGCTAGTACACCCTGGACCCCATGCGACTTCACTTTCTCCATCAACCTACCATGGGGAACCTTATCAAACGCCTTACTGAAGTCCATGTATATGACATCTTGACATCTACAGCCCTTCCCTCATCAATCAACTTTGTCACTTCCTCAAAGAATTCTATTAAATCTTTGATGCCATACTCGGTCAAATGCTGCCTTAATGTCAAGGGCAGTCACTCTCACCTCACTTCTTGAATTCAGCTCTTTTGTCCATGTTTGAACCAAGGCTGTAATGAGGTCTGGAGCTGAGTGGCCCTGGCAGAACCTAAACTGAGCGTAACTGAGCAGGTTATTGCTAAGCAAGTGCCGCTTGATGGCACTGTTGATGATACCTTCCATCACTTTACTGATGATTGAGAGTAAACTGATGGTGCGGTAATTAGCCAGGTTGGATTTGTCCTGCTTTTTGTGTACAGGACATACCTGGGCAATTTTCCACATTGCCAAGTAGATGCCAGTGTTGTAGCTGTACTGGAACAGCTTGGCTAGGGACGCGGAATGTTCTGGAGCACAGGTCTTCAGTACCATTGCCGGAATATCGTCAGGGTTCAGAGCTTTTGCTGTATCCAGTGCCTTCAGTCGTTTCTTGATATCACGCGGAGTGAATCGAATTGGCTGAAGTCTGGCATCTGTAATGCTGGGGACTTCAGGAGGAGGCCGAGATGGATCATCAACTCAGCACTTCTGGCTGAAGATTGTTGCAAATGCTTCAGCTTTACCTTTCGCACTGATGTGCTGAGCTCTCCCAACATTGAGGATGGGGATATTTGTGGAGCCACCTCCTCCTGTTAGTTGTTTAATTGTCCACCATCATTCACAACTGGATGTGGCAGGATTGCAGAGCTTAAATCTGATCCGTTGGTTATGGGATCGCTTAGCTTTGTCTATCACATGCAGCTAACGCAGTTTTGCACGCAGATAGTCCTGTGTTGTAGCTTCATGCATGATGGGCTGCATGGTCTTCTACTGTGCTGTATCATTCTATGATTCTATAATAGATATACTAGTAGAATAGCCATACATATAAAACTGTTTTCCTGTTCTATCTTTGCCCTTCTTAAATTCTTTTTCAATTTCCCCCTGCACTCTGATTCTGCCTGGTTTTCTACTCTATTCTGTATCTGACATTTGTTAGAAACACCCTTTTTCTGTTGTATTTTAACTTCTGTTTCCTTTGTCATCCAGGGAACTCTAGCTTTGGCTGCCCAATCTTTCCTCCTTATGGGAATATGCTTGGTTTGTACCCGAGGTGAAGCCATCTTGAAGGCCTGTCATTGCTCTTATACCATTTTCCTGGGCAGTCTTTGTTTGCAGTGCAGTGTTAGATCAGTTATAGAGACTAAAGAATTGAGGGGAGGGGATTAAAGTGGTGCAGCCAGGAGGGTAGTGAGGAGAGGAGAGGGGAGTGTTGCGAAGAGTGGGGAGGAGTGATGCAGCAATGATGTTTTGTCTGGTTTCTCAGCTACCTATATCCTCCTCTATCTTGAGAATACTGTTGCAAATTGCTATGACGTGTAAATATAAATGTAACTTTCACAGAGTCAGTATTTATTTATTGTGAACATTTACTGTGCCCAGGGTGGGCAGTTCATACCATAACCAAGTGGGCGGCACAATGGCGCAGTGGTTAGCACCGCAGCCTCACAGCTCCAGCGACCCGCGTTCAGTTCTGGGTACTGCCTTGCGGAGTTTACAAGTTCTCCCTGTGTCTGCGTGGGTTTTCGCCAGATGCTCCGGTTTCCTCCCACAGCCAAAGACTTGCAGGTAAATTGGCCATTGTAAATTGCCCCTAGTGTAGGTAGATGGTAGGAGAATGGTGGGGCTGTGGTAGAGAATATGGGGTTAATATAGGATTGTGTTGGTCGGCACAGACTCGGGCCGAAGGGCCTGTTTCAGTGCTGTATCTCCAAATACAATAAAATAAAAATAAATAAATAAATATAGCTGACCCAGCAGCCACAGCCTGTAGATTTCCAGCTGATTAGATCTCAGGCCTCTCACTGCTCTTTACACTGGGTAGACTGCTGCTTACACTGAAAAAACTTTGTCTCATCTGTTACTTTTACCACCCAGGAACATTTCAAGAATGAATTTACATCGGGCGATGGACAGAAGGGTAAGCAGGAAGCTTTCCCAGGTTGTTTTCCTTTTCCTGAACTTTATCCTGATGTCACTGTTATTATTAACAATCACTTCCATAGTTTTCATCAGGTAACACGTCTTTAGTATATAACATCAATTCTTAAAGCAACTTAGTTTATGAAGATTGAGTTGATGTTGCTTGTGGAATTACAGCACTGTCCCATCCCTCTCACACATCCAAATAAAGCAACCACGGTCATGAAAAGACATGAGACATAACATAAAATTAAAGGAAAGAACATATAAAAATGCGAAGAAAAGTGTAGATCCAGGAGACTGAGAAAGATATAACCAACAGCAAAGGAAGACAAAACAGGTCATAAGAGCTGCAAAAAGGTATACGAAAAGAAATTTGCAAGGGATCGCAAGATAAACACAAACGTTTTTATGATTATATTAGAACACGGGTAGTCAAGGGGAATGTGGGCACCTTAAAAACAGAGACAGGTAATATTGTAACTACAGGTAAGGAAATGGCAGGGAAACTTTGTGTCAGTTTTCACAGTAAAGGAAGAGGATAATATATCTGACATTCCAGGGAAACCAATTGAGAATAAACTGGAACTCGCTAAAGTTAACATAAGCAAGAAAACAGTATGAGAAAAAATAGTGGTGCTAAAGACTGACAAATCCCTAGGTCCTGATGGTTTCCATCTTCGGGTTTTAAAGGAAGTAGGTGAGGGAATTGTAGATGCTTTAGCCATAATCTTTCAAAGCTCTCTTCATTCAGGAATTGTCCCTTTAGATTGGAAAATTGCAAATATAACTCCATTATTAAAGAAAGCTGAGAGAGAAACTGAGAAATCATTGGCCTGTTAGTTGGACATCTTTTGTGGAGACGTTATTAGAATCTGTAATTAAGGGCAGAGTAACTGAGCATTCACAGAAATTTGTGCCAATGAGAGAGACATCATGGACTTTCAAAGGATAGGTCGGGTCTAACAAACTTGATTGAATTTTTTGAGGAAGTAACTAAAGTAGTAGACATAGAATCAGAGAATCAGAATCGTTACAGTGCAGAAGGAGGCCATTCGCCCATCATGTCAGCACTGGCTCTCTGAAAGAGCAACTCCCTCAGTTCCATTCCTCTGCCTTCTCCCCATAACTCTGCACATTCTTCCTTTTCATATAATAGTCTAATTCCCTTTTGAATTCTTCAATTGAATCTCTACCACACTCTCAGGCAGTGCATTCCAGACAAAGAATAAAGAACAGTACAGCACAGGAACAGGCCATTCGGCCCTCCAAGCCTGCGCCAATCATGATGCCTGTCTAAACTAAAACCTTCTGCACTTCCGGGGTCCGTATCCCTCTATTCCCATCCTATTCACGTATTTCTCAAGATGCCTCTTAAACGTCTCTATCGTATCTGCTTCCACCACCTCTCCCGGAAACGTGTTCCAGGCACTCACCACCCTCTGTGTAAAGAACCTGCCTCGCACATCCCCTCTAAACTTTGCCCCTCGCACCTTAAACCTATGTCCCCTAGTAACTGACTCTTCCACCCTGGGAAAAAGCTTCTGACTATCCACTCTGTCCATGCCACTCAGAACTTTGTAAACCTCTATCATGTCGCCCCTCCACCTCCGTCATTCCAGTGAAAACAATCCAAGTTTATCCAACCTCTCCTCATAGCTAATACCCTCCAGACCAGGCAACATCCTGGTAAACCTCTTCTGTACCCTCTCCAAAGCCCCACATCCTTCTGGTAGTGTGGTGACCAGAGTTGCACGCAATAATCCAAGTGTGGTCTAAGGTTCTGTACAGCTGCAGCATGACGTGCCAATTTTTATACTCTATGCCCCGACCGATAAAGGCAAGCATGCGTATGCCTTCTTGATTACCTTATCCACCTACATTGCCACTTTCAGTAATCTGTGGACCTGTACGCCCAGATCTCTCTGCCTGTCAATACTGCTAAGGGTTCTGCCATTTACTGTAAACCTCCTACCTGTATTAGACCTTCCAAAATGCATTACCTCACATTTGTCTGGATTAAACTCCATCTGCCATTTCTAGCCCAAGTCTCCAACCGATCTATATCCTACTGTATCCTCTGACAATTCTCATCACTATCCGCAACTCCACCAACCTTTGTGTCGTCCGCAAACTTACTAACCAGACCAGCTACATTTTCCTCCAAATCATTTATATATAATACAAACAGCAAAGGTCCCAGCACTGATCCCTGCGGAACACCACTAGTCACAGCCCTCCATTCAGAAAAGCACCCTTCCACTGCTACCCTCTGTCTTCTATGACCAAGCCAGTTCAGTATCCATCTTGCCAGCTCACCTCTGATCCCCTGTGACTTCACCTTTTATACCAGTCTGCCATGAGGGACTTTGTCAAAGGCTTTACTGAAGTCCATGTAGACAACATCCACTGCCCTTCCTTCATCAATCATCTTCGTCACTTCCTCAAAAAACTCGATCAAGTTAGTGAGACACGACCTCCCCTTCACAAAACCATGCTGCCTCTCGCTAATAAGTCCATTTGTTTCCAAATGGGAGTAAATCCTGTCCCGAAGAATCCTCTCCAATAATTTCCCTACCACTGATGTAAGGCTCACCGGCCTGTAATTTCCTGGATTATCCTTGCTACCCTTCTTAAACAAAGGAACAACATTGGCTATTCTCCAGTCCTCTGGGACCTCACCTGTAGCCAATGAGGATACAAAGATTTCTGTCAAGGCCCCAGCAATTTCTTCCCTTGTCTTAACCACTTGGTGCGTGAAAATGTTTTCCTCATGTCACTTTTGCTTCTCTTACCAAATACTTTAAATCTGTGCCCTCTCGTTCTCGATCCTTTCATGAGTGGGAACAGTTTCCCTCTATCTACTCTGTCCAGACCTCTCATGATTTTGAATACCTCTATCAAATCACCTCTCAACCTTCTCCTCTCCAAGGTAAACAGTCCTAACTTCTCCAATCTATCTTCATAAATGAAATTCCTTGTCCCTGAAACCATTCTTGTGAATCTTTTCTGTACTCTCTCCAATGCCGTCACGTCTTTCCTCAAGTGCGGTGCCCAGAATTGGACGCACTACACCAGCTGAGGCCGAACTAGTGTCTTATACAAGTTCAAATAACTTCCTTGCTCTTGTACTCTATGCCATTATTAATAAAGTCCATGATACTGTATGCTTTATTAACTACTCTCTCAATCTGTCCTGCCACCTTCAATGACTTATGCACATATGCACCCAGGTCCCTCTGCTCCAGCACCCCCTTTAGAATTGTACCCTTTATTTTATATTGTCTCTCCATGTTCTTCCTACCAAAATGAATCACTTCACATTTCTCTGCATTGAACTTTATCTGCCAGCTGTCTGTCCATTCCTCCAACTTGTCTATGTCCTTTTGAAATTCTACACTATCCTCCTCACAGTTCACAATGCTTCCAAGTTTTGTATCATCAGCAAACTTTGAAATTCTGCCCTATACACCAAGGTCTAGGTCATTAATATAGATCAGGAAAAGCAAGGGTCCCAACACTGATCCCTGGGGAACTCCACTGCAAACCTTCCTGCAGCCCGAAAAACATCCATTAACCACTACCCTCTGTTTCCTGTCACTCAGTCAATTTCGTATCTATGTTGCTACCATCCTTTTTATTCCACGAACGACAAGTTTGCTCACAAGTCTGTCATTTGGCACTGTATCAAATGCCTTTTGAAAGTCCATGTACACCACATCAACAGCATTGCCCTCATCAATCCTCTCTGTTACTTCCTCAAAAAACTCCAGCAAGTTAGTTAAACATGATTTTCCCTTTAAGAAATCAATGCTGGCTTTCCTTAATTAACTCGCATTTGTCCATGTGACTATTGATTTTGTCCCTAATTATTTTTTCTAGAAGTTTTCCCACCACCAAAGTTAAACTGACTGATCTGTAGTTGCTGGGCTTAGCTCTACACCCTTTTTTGAACAAGGGTGTAACGTTTGCAATTCTCCAGTCCTCTGGCACCATCCCCGAGTCTAAGGAAGACTGAAAAATTATGGCCAGTGTCTCTGCGATTTCCACCCTCACTTCCCTCAGTATCCTTGGATGCATCTCATCTGGTCCTGATGCTTTATCCACTACAGACAGCCTATCTAATACTTCCTCTTTATCAATTTTAAACCTCTCCAGTGTCTGACTTACCTCCTCTTTCAACATTGCCTGGGTTGCATCTTCTTCCTTGTTAAAGACAGATGCAAAGTATTCATTTAATACCTCAGCTATGCCCTCCGCCTTCATGTGAAAATCCCCTTTCTGGTCTCGAATCGGCCCCATTCCTCCTTTTATCACCCTTTTATTATTTATATGCCTTTAGAAAACTTTGGGATTTCTTTTAATGCTAGCTGCAGTCTCTTTTCATGCTCTCTCTTTGCTTCTTTTATTTGCTTTTTCACCTCCTCTCTGTACCTTCAATATTTAGCCTGGTTCTCAATAGTATTTTCTACCTGGCATCTGTCAGAAGTACACTTTTTCTTCTTTATCTTAATCTCTACCTCTTTTGTCATCCAGAGAGCAATGGATTTGTTTGCCTTACTTTGCCCTTTTTGAGGGAACATACCTTGACTGTGCCCAAACTATCTCTTCTTTGAAGGTAGCCCATTGTTCATCTACTGGTTTTCCTGACAGCTTTTGACTCCAATTTCTTCGCCCCAGCTCCATTCTTACCCCATTGAAGTTGGCCTTCCCCCAGTTAATTATTCTTACCCTGGATTTCTCTTTGTCCTTTTCCATAGTCGGCCGAAACCTAAATACAATGATCACTTTCCCCTAAATGCTCTCCTACTGTTACTTGATCCACTTGGCCCACCTCATTCCCAAGAACCAGGTATAGCTGTGCCTCCTTTCTCATTGGACTAGCAACATACTGTTGTAGATAATTTTCCTGAACACACTCTAGGAACTCTTGCCCCTCACTGTCCTTTACACTACTATTATCCCAGTCTATGTTTGGATAATTAAAGTCCCCCATTATTACTACCCTATAATTTTTGCACCTCTCTGTAATATCTATGGATGTAGTTTATTACGACTTTCAGAAGGCGCTGGATAAGGTTCCATATAAGAGACTGTTTGCAAGAATAAAAGCCCTTGAAATTATAGGCATATTATTGACCTGCTTAGGAGATTGGTTAGACAGTATAAGACAGAGAATAGGAACACTGGGTATGTACTGCAGTTGGAAGGAAGTGGTAACACACTGTGATCTGTGCTGAGGCCTTAACTATTCACTATATTTGTTAATGACTTAGCTAACTCAATAGAGAGCCATATATGCGGCTTGGACACAGAGTGTGAAGTTGGAGTTTGGTGAGAGGGGAGTTCGATGAAGATGGGAAGGAAGTGCTCCATCTACCTTTTTCAGCCTCCAGTAGTTGGTGAATTTTCTTCCTTTGTCTCTAAGCTTGGAGAATGCAACTTAAGTCATAAGCTGATTGGTCAGTGAGTATCCACTGTAAGGGACTCTGTATAGATGGCTACATAATAGAAAAAGATGAAAATTTTAAATAACCCTTAACTACCTACAGGAGAACAGAAGGAGTTGAATGGTGAGTGAGGGTCTGTAAGTCTACATTCTACTAGCAGCTAGTTTAAAAGTAAAGTTAAGGTAGCCAGAGCAGCTCGGCCGAGTGGAAAGTGCCTCCTGTGGTATGTGGAAATTCGTGGATGCTTCAAGTGGCCTCGACGAACACGTCTGCAGGAAATGTCACCAGCTACAGAAACTTGAGCTCTCGGTTTCGGAACTTGAGCGGCGAGTGGAGTCACTGTGGTGCATCTGCGAGGCTGAGAACTATGGGGATAGCACGTTTAGGGAGGTGGTCACACTGCAGGTTAGGAGCATGCAGGCAGAAAGAGAACAGGTGACCACCAGAAAGTGTAGGAGGACCAGGCAGGTGATGCAGGAGTCCTCTGAGTCTCGCTCGCTCACGAACCTGTTTTCCATTTTGGATGCTGGTGAGGGTGATGGTTCCTCAGAGGTGTGTAGCAAGAGCCACGTTTGGGGCACCATGGGTGGCTCAGCTGAACGGGCGGGAAGGAAGAAGAGTGGAAGAGCAATAGGGGTAAGGGATTCAATAGTTAGGGGAACAGATAGGTGTTTCTGTGGCCATAGACGTGACTCCAGGATGGTGTGTTGCCTCCCTGGTGCCAGGGTCAAGGATGTCATAGAGCAGCTGTACGACATTCTTAAGGGCGAACTAAAGGCCTGCTCAGGTCAGGGAATAAGAACCTGACCGAACCACAGAGAACCCAAGCCCAACCCGGCCAACTCCCTCCAATTTTGCCCCACGCCCTACCCGCCCGATCCTGACTCGACCATCCCTTTACTTAGTTTCCGACTTGGAGCCTCCAGGAAGCTGCAGCTTAACATAGAAAATAGGAGCAGAAGTAGGCCATTCGGCTCTTCGAGCCTGCTCCACCATTCATTATGATCATGGCTGCTCATCCAACTCAGTAATCTGTTCCCGCTTTCGCCCCATATCCTTTGATCCCTTTAAACCCAAGAGCTATATCTAACTCCTTCTTGAAAACATACAATGTTTTGGCCTCAACTGCTTTCTGTGGTAGCGAATTCCACAGGCTCACCACTCTCTGGGTGAAGAAATTTCTCCTCATCTCAGTCCTGAAAGGTTTACCCCATATCCTTAGACTATGACTCCTGGTTCTGGACTCCCCCACCATCGGGAACATCCTTCCTGCATCTACCCTGTCAAGTCCTGTTAGAATTTTATAGGTTTCTATGAGATCCCCCCCTCACTCTTCTGAACTCCAGCGAATATAATCCTAACCAACTCAATCTCTCCTCATATGTCAGTCCTGCCATCCCAGGAATCAGTCTGGTAAACCTTCGCTGCACTCCCTCTATAGCAGGAACATCCTTCCTCAGATAAGGAGACCAAAACTGCACACAGTATTCCAGGTGTGGCCTCACCAAGGCCCTGTATAATTGCAGCAAGATATCCCTGCTCCTGTACTCAAATCCTCTCGCTATGAACGCCAACATACCATTTGCCTTTTTGACCACCTGTTGCACCTGCATGCTTACCTTCAGCGACTGGTGTACGAGAACACCCAGGTCTCGTTTCATATTCCCCTCTCTCAGTTTATAGCCGTTCAGATAATAAACTGCCTTCCTGTTTTTGCTCCCAAAGTGGATAACCTCACATTTATCCACATTATACTGCATCTGCCATGCATTTTCCCACTCACTCAACTTGTCCAAATCACCCTGAAGTCTCTCTGCATCCTCCTCACAACTCACCCTCCCACCCAGTTTTGTGTCATCTGCAAATTTGGAGATATTACATTTAGTTCCCTCATCTAAATCATTAATTTATATTGTGAATAGCTGGGGTCCTAGCACTGAACCCTACAGTACTCCACTGGTCACTGCCTGCCATTCAGAAAAAGACCCTTTTATTCCTACTCTTTATTTCCTGTCCGCCAACCAATTTTCTATCCATTGCAATACACTACCCCCAGTCGCATGCACTTTAAGTTTACATGCTGATCTCTTATGTGGGACTTTGTCGAAAGCCTTCTGAAAGTCCAAATAAACCACATCCACTGGCTCCCCCTCATCAACTCTACTAGTTTCATCCTCGAAGAATTCTAGTAAATTTGTCAAGCATGATTTCCCTTTCGTAAATCCATGCTGACTCTGTCTGATTCTACCACTGTTTTCTGCTATAAAATCTTTGATAATGGACTCTAGAATTTTCCCCACTAACAACGTCAGGCTGACTGGTCTATAATTCCCTGTTTTCTCTCTACCTCCCTTTTTAAATAGTGGGGTTACATTAGCTACCCTCCAATCTGTAGGAACTGTTCCAGAGTCTAGAATCTTGGAAGATGACCACCAATGCATCCACTATTTCTAGGGCCACTTCCTTAAGTAGTCTGGGATGCAGACAATCAGGCCCTGGGGATTTATCAGCCTTCAATCCCATCAATTTCCCTGACACCATTTCTCTACTAATACTGATTTCCTTCAGTTCCTCCCTCTCACTAAGCCCTGTATTCCCCAACATTTCTGGTATGATATTTGTGTCCTCCTTTGTGAAGACAGAACCAAAGTATGCATTTAGTTGGTCATCCATTTCTTTGTTCCCCATAATAAATTCCCGTTTCTGTCTGTAAGGGACCAATCTTTTTCTCTTCACTTACCTATAGAAACTTTTACAGTCAGTTTTTATGTTCCCCGCAAGCTTACTCTCGTACTCCATTTTCCCCTTCTTAATCAATCTCTGGGTCCTCCTTTGCTGAATTCTAAACTGCTCCCAATCCTCAGGTCTGTTGTTTTTTCTGGTGAATTTGTATGCCTCTTCCTTGGATCTAATGCTATCTCTAATTTCCCTTGTAAGCCATGGTTTGGCTACCTTTCCCATTGTACTTTTGCACCAGACAGGGATAAACAATTGTTGCAGTTCATCCATGCATAGAGACATCACTCGCTCACTGCACAGACTCAGTTTCCCTGCTTGACGTCTCGGACTCCCTGTTCAGATAAGTTTTTTAATTTTAATACGTACCAGCAGAGCACTTACTGTGTGTGTCTGGCCTGACCTGGACCTGGCCCGACGCGACCCGAGCCCGAAAGCCGGACCTGGAAGAAGGGCCCGACCCGACCCAAACCGATCACATATTGTCGGGTCCCGTCGGGTTCGGGTTGGGTAGCAGGCCTTTAGGGTGAACAGCCATAGGTGATGGTTCACTTTGGTACCAACGACATAGGTAGAAAGAGGGATGAGGTCCTGAAAGCAGATTTTAGGGAACTGGGCAAGACGTTAAAAAGCAGGACCTGAGATGTAGTATTCTCTGGATTAGTCCAAGTGCTACCTGCTACTGAGCATAGAAATAGGAGGTTAGAGCTGATGAATGAGTGGCTGGAGAGATGGTGCGGGGGGCTTTAGATTCCTGGGACATTGGGACCAGTTCTGGGAGAGGTGGGACCATTACAAACCGGATGGTTTGCACCTCAACAGGGCCGGGACCAATATCCTTGTTGGAAGGTTTGCTGGTGCTGTTGGGCAGTGTTTGAATTAGTTTGGCCGGAGGATGGGAACCTGAGGGTAGATTCAATGGGGCAAAATCAGAAATGGAAGACAGAAAATTATTGGGTGAGTCTGGAAGGCAGAGGAAACAAAGGATAGAAAATTTTTTTTAAGTTTGGCGGTGCTCAAGGCAATATAGTTCAATGCAAGTAGTATAGCAAATAAAACAGACGCGCTGAGGGCACAAAAGGAAATGTGGCTATATGATATAGCTATTACAGAAACATGGCTTAAAAGGGAAAGGAATGGCAGCTCAACGTTCTTGGTTACAGGATTTTCAGACAAGATAGAGAGGAGGATAAAAAGGGAGGGGGGGGTGGCAATTTTGGATAGAGAAGTAATTACAGCTGAGAAGAGCTGTATGTTAGAAGGATCATCAATTGAGGCCATATGGATTGAGCTCAGGAACAAAAAAGGGGCATTCACACTACTGGGAGTGTACTATAGACCCCTGAACAGTCAGAGGGAGATAGAAGAGCAAATATGAAGGCAAATCTCTGAGAAGTGCAAAAACAATAGGGCAGTAATAGGGGATTTTAACTACCCCAATATTAACTTGGATAGTTTTAGTGTGAAAGGAATGAAGGGAACAGAATTCTTAAGGTGCATCAGCCAGTATGTAGTAAGTCCACAAGAGAAGGTGCTGTTCTGGATTTGGTTTTAGATAATGAAGTTGGGCAGGTTGAAGGAGTGGCAGTGGGAGAGCATTTTGGTGGTAGTGATCATAATTCAGTCAGTTTTAACAGAATGGAAAAGGACAGCGATAAAACAGAAGTTAAAGTTCTAAACTGGGTCAGGCCAATTTTATTAAACTGAGAAATGGTTGAGCAAAAGTTGACTGGAAACAGCTACTTGAAGGTAAATCAGTGTCAGAGCAATGGGAGGTATTCAAAGGGGAGATTCAGTGGGTTCAGAGCAAACTGCATTGGAAGCAGTTCAGAGAAGGTTTACGAGACTAATTCCTGGAATGAACGGGTTGTCATATGAGGAAAGATTGGACAGGCTAGGCTTGTATCTGCTGGAATTTCGACTAGTAAGAGGCGACTTGATTGAAACATATAAGATCCTGAGGGGTCTTGACAGGGTGGATGTGGAAAGGATGTTTCCCCTTGTGGGAGAATCTCGAACTAGGGGTCACTGTTTAAGAATAAGGGGTCGCCCATTTAAGACAGAGATGAGGAGAAATTTTTTCTCTCAGAGGGTTGTGAGTCTTTGGAATTCTCTTCCTCAAAAGACAGTGAAAGCAGAGTCTTTCAATATTTTTAAGGCAGAGGTAGATAGATTCTTGATAAGCAAGGAGGTGAAAGGTTATCGGGGGTAGGTGGAAATGTGGAGTAATCAGTTCAGCCATGAACTTATTGAATGGTGGAGCAGGCTCGTGGGGCCGAGTGGCCTACTGCTGCTCCTAATTTGTATGTTTGTATGTAACATGTTCCCACAAAGAAAAAGGGTGGGATGGCCAAACATAGAGCCCCATGGATGTCAAGGAGCCTGCAGGGTAAGATGAGGCAGAAAAGGAAAGCTTATGTCAGACATCAAGAACTCAATACTACAGAAAGCCGAGAGGAGTATAGAAAGTGGAGGGCTGAAATCAAAAAGGAAATTAGGAAAGCATAGAGGGCATGAAAGAATATTGGCAAGTAAAATCAAGGTGAACCCAAAACTGTTTCATCAATACATTAAGAGTAAGAGGATAATTAAGGAAAGAACATGGCCCATAAAAGACCAAAAAGATAACCTGTGTGTGGAGACAGAAGATGTGGGTATTGAATACTTTGCATCTGTCTTCACAAAAAAGGGGGATAATGCAGATGTTGTAGTTAAGGAAGAGGGGTGTGCAGTATTGGATGTGATAAACATGGGGGAGAGGAATTATTAATGGGATTAACACTCTTGAAAGTGGATAAATCACCAGGGCCGAATGCAATGTATCCCAGGCTGTTAAAAGAAGCCAGGGAGGAAATAGCGGAAGGTCTGATCATCATTTTCAATCCTTACTGGATACAGGTATGTCATGTCTGACTAACTTGATTGAATTTTTTGAGGAGGTAACAAGGAGGATTGATAAAGGTAGTGCAGTTGATGTGATCTACATGGATTTAGCAAGGCCCTGGACCGAATGCTGATACTGCCCCCTCACGAGGGCCTTGCTGACTGGCCCCGGCAACCCCACCTCACCTTCTACGGGTCTGGGATTTCAACACTGGGCCTGGGTCCGGGGCCTCTGCAGTACCGGCAGTGGCCACTGCTCCCGGTGAAGCTGCCGATACTGTTGAACTGCCGGCCCTGTGATTAGTCAACAGTTCTTGGGGGTGGGATCGCCATCCCTATTAAGTGTTTAAAGGGACAGGGATCCCCCCTCCTTCAACATTGATGGCCAAAGATCGGAGGATCGCTCCAGGGGCCTGAAAAGACGCAGAGGTGGGATTCTCGCCCGACTTTTCAGCCCGACACCAGGACCCCCGTCTCCTGCACAAAGTCCAGCCCCTCATTACAGAAAGGATGTAATTGCATTGGAGAGGGTACAGAGGAGATTTACGAGGATGTTGCCAGGACTGGAAAATTGCAGCTATGCGGAAATATAGGTTAGGCTGGGGTTGTTCTCCTTGGAACAGAGGAGGCTGAGGAGAGATTTTGTTGAAATGTACAAAATTGTGAGGGGCCTAGCTCGAGCGGATGGGAAGGGCCTATTTACCTAAAGAGAAAGGACAAGGCAATAGAGCAGGATAGTGATATAGATAATGATAACCAGAGAGTGGCAGGAAGGGACAGAGCATATAAACTGAAGAGAGCACCAGCAGATAAGGCCAGAGTTTGCAAGAGTGCTAAAAAGACAGAATTAAAGGCTCTGTATCTAAATTGATGCAGTATTCATAATAAAATGGATGAATTGATAGCACAAATAGGAATAAATATGTATGTCCTGATGGCCATTTCAGAGATAAAATCAAAAAGTGCTGGAAATACTCAGCAGATCTGGCAGCATCTGTGGAGAGAGATGTCAGGTCAGTGCCCCTTCATCAGAACAGGCAAAGGTTAGAAATGTAATAGGTTTTAAGCAAATAAAGCGGGGGTGGGGCAAGAGATAACAAAAGAGAAGGTGTTGATAGGACAAGGTCACAGAGAATAACTGCAAAGCAGCTCATAGGGCAAAGGCAAAGAGTGTGTTAATAGTGTGGTGAAAGACAAAGCGTTAGTGCAGAGAGGGTGTTAAATGACAGAATAATGAAAGCCCTAGCCAAAAGCACAAACGTGAAAAAGAAGTGGGCAGGCACGTGGTAAAAAAAAGTGTAATGATGAAACAAACAAAAATAAAATGAAATAAAAATAAAAAATACAAAATAAAACTAAAAAAAAAAGGGGGTGACCAGTCATGCTCTGAAATTATTGAACACAATGTTCAGTCCGGCAGGCTGTACCGTGCCTAATCGGTAAATGAGATGCTGTTCCTTGAGCTTGCATTGATGTTCACTGGAACACTGCAGCAATCCCAGGACAGAGATGTGGGCATGAGAACAAGGGGGGGGGGTGTTGAAATGGCAAGCGGCAGGAAGCTCGGGGTCATGTTTTCGGACTGAGCGGAGGTGTTCCACAATGCGGTCACCCAGTCTGCGTTTGGTCTCCCCTACATTGATTAACTAGCAGTGATTTACTTGTACTTCTTTCAATGTAGTATACTGTATTCACTGCTCACAATGTGGTCTCCCCTACATTGGGGAGACCACATTGTGAGCAGTGAATACAGTATACTACATTGAAAGAAGTTAAGTAAATCACTGCTTCACCTGAAAGGAGTGTTTGGGGCCTTGGATAGTGAGGAGAGAGGAGGTAAAAGGACATATATTACACCTCCTGCGATTGCATGGGAAGGTGCCGTGGGAAGGGGATGAAGTGTAGGGTGTAATGGAGGAGTGGACCAGGGTGTCGTGGAGGGAATGATTCCTTCGGAATGCTAACGGGGGAGGGGAGAGGAAGATGTGTTTGGTAGTGGCATCACGCTGGATGTGGCGGAAATGGCAGAGGATGATCCACCAGGACGGTTTGAGGGCTCTCCGCTTCTTCCTTGAACAGAGGCCCAACCAGTCCCCATCCACCACCACCCTCCTCCGCCTGGCTGAACTTGTTCTCACAATGAACGACTTCTCCTTCAACTCCACTCATTTCCTTCAAGTGAAAGATGTTGTTATGGGTACCCGCATAGGTCCTAGTTATGCCTGTCTTTTTGTGGGATAAGTTGAACATTCCTTGTTACAGTCCTACTCAGGCCCCCTCCCCCAACTCTTTTCCGGTACATTGATGACTGTATCGGTGCCGTTTCCTGCTCCTGCCCCGAACTGGAAAACTTTATCAACTTTGCTTCCAATTTCCACCCTTCTCTCACCTTTACGTGGTCCATCTCCGACACTTCCCTTCCCTTCCTCAACCTCTCTGTCTCAATCTCTAGGGATAGATTATCTACTAATATTCATTATAAGCCCACTGACTCCCACAGCTACCTCGACTACACTTCTTCACACGCTGCCTCCTGTAAGGACTCCATTCCATTCTCCCAGTTTCTCCGTCTCCAACGCATCTGCTCTGATGATGCTACCTTCCACAACTATGCCTCTGATATGTCTTCTTTTTTCTTCAACTGAGGATTCCCCCCCACTGTGGTTGACAGGGCCCTCAACCGTGTCCGGCCCACTTCCCGCACTTCTGCCCTCACCCCTTCCCCTCCCTCCCAGAACCGCGACAGGGTTCCCCTTGTCCTCACTTTTCACCCCACCAGCCTCCACATCCAAAGGATCATCCTCTGCCATGGTGGTGATGCCACTACCAAACACATCTTCCCCTCCCCTGTCAGCATTCCGAAGGGATAATTCCTTCTGCGACACCCTGGTCCACTCCTCCATTACACCCTACACCTCGTCCCCTTCCCATGGCACCTTCCCGTACAATTGCAAGAGGTGTAATACCTGCACTTTTACCTCCTCTCTTCTCACTATCCAAGGCCCCAAACACTCCTTTCAGGTGAAGCAGTGATTTAATTGTACTTCTTTCAATGTAGTATACTGTATTCACTGCTCGCAATGTGGTCTCCTCTACATTGGGGAGACGAAACGCAGATTGGGTGACCGCTTTGCTTAACATCTCCGCTCAGTCCGAAAGCATGACTCCAAGCTTCCAGTTGCTTGCCATTTCAACTATCCCCTCCGCTCTCATGCCAACATTTCTGTCTTTGACTGCTCCAGTGAACATCAACGCAAGCTCGAGGAACAGCACCTGATCTTTCGATTAGGCACTCTACAGCCTTGCCAACTGAACATTGAGTTCAATAACTTCAGAGCATGACTGGCCTTTTTTAATATTTTATTTTTGAACCATGTGCCTGCTTTTCATGTAGTCAGAGCTGCTCATTATTCCACTATTAACACCCTCTCTGGACTAATGCTTTGTCTTTCATCACAAGCATTAACACACGTTTTGCCTTTGTCCCAGGACAGCTTTGTTATTTAATCTCTCCTGCCCTTTCACACACCTTCCCCTTTTTCTCTCTCCCATCCTCCTCCCCTTCACTTGCTTAAAACCTAATTATTTTCTAACCTTTGCCAGTTCTCATGAAAGGTCACAGACTTGAAACGTTAACTACGCTTCTCTCTCCACAGATGCTGCCAGACCTGCTGAGTATTTCCAGCACTT
The DNA here is from genome assembly GCF_036365525.1 of Heterodontus francisci. NCBI lineage: Eukaryota > Metazoa > Chordata > Chondrichthyes > Heterodontiformes > Heterodontidae > Heterodontus > Heterodontus francisci. Next base: position 66,173,634 of record NC_090393.1, on the reverse strand, counting down.
TTTGTTTTTGTTTCAGATGTCCAGCATTTTCAGTATTTTGCTTTTATTATAGGATTAATTAATGACCTCATAGTAAAGGAGCCTCTAGGCAACAGTGATCATAACGTGACAGAATTTCACATTCAGTTTGAGAGTGAAAAGTGTGGGTCTAAGACTAGCGACCTAATCATACATAAAGGCAATTACAAGGGTATGAGGACAGAGTTGGCTAAAATGAACTGGGAAAATAGATTAAAAGGTAGGACACTAGAGAAGCAGTGGCAGACAGTTAAGGAGATATTTCATAACACTTAGCAAAAATATGTTCCATTAAGAAAGACTCTATGAGAAGGATGCACCATCCATGGCTACATAAGTTAAGAATAGTATCAAATTGAAATAAAAAGGTGTGCAATACTGAGAAGATGAGTGGTACGTCATAAGATTGGACAGATTTTAGAAACAAGCAAAGAATGACTGAAAAATTAAGGAAGGAGAAATTAGAGTAAAAGAGAAAGCTAACTAGAAATATAAAAACAGATAGTAAGTCTTTCTACAAGTATTTAAAAAGGAAAAGAGTCACTAAAACGAGCTTAAACCCGTAGAGCATGAGACTGGGGAATTAATAATGTGAAACAAGAAAATGGCGGAAGTGTTGAACAAGTATTTTGTGTCTGTCTTCACTGTTGAAGACACAAAAAATCCCAAGAGTACTTGAAAATCAAGAGGTAATTAGGAGGGAGGAACTTAAAACAATCACGAGGGAAAAGGTACTGAGAAAACTATTAGAACTAAAGGCTGACAAGTCCCTAGGACCAGATAGCCTGCATCCTAAGGTCTTAAAAGAAGTGGCTGCAGAGTTTGTAAATGCATTGGTTGTGATCTTTCAAAACTCCCTAGATTCTGGAAAGATCCCAGCTGATTGGAAAATTGTAAATGTAACACCTCTATTCAAGAAAGAAGGGAGACAGAAAGCAGGAAACTATAGGCCAGTTAGCCTAACATCTGTCATCGGGAAAATTCTAGAATCCATTATTAAGGAGGTAATAGCAGGACATCTAGAAAATCATAATACAATCAAACAGAGTCAACATGGTTTTGTGAAAGTGAAATTGTGTTGACTAATTTATTAGACTTCTTTGAGGAAGTAACAAGAAAGGTGTGCTGTGGTGTACTTGGATTTCCAAAATGCATTCGATAAGGTGCCACTGCAAAGGTTGCTACACAAAGTAAGAACTTATGGTGTAGTGGGTACCATATTAGGATGGATAGAGGATTGGTTAGCTAACAGGAAGCAGAGAGTAGGGATGAATGGGGCATTTTTGGGTTGGCAAGCTGTAACTAGTGGAGTGTCACAGGGATCAGTGCTGGGGTCTCAACTATTTACAACTTATATCAATGACTTGGGGGTAGGGACCAAATGTACGGTAGCTAAATTTGCTGATGACAGATATGAAGGAAAGTAAACTATCAACAGGACGAAAGGGTCCACAAAGTGATTTAGATTGGTTAAGTGAGTGGACAAAAATATGGCAGATGGAGCATAAGGTGAACTTGTCCACTTTGGCAGGATGAATAGAAAACACAGAAACATAGAAAATAGGAGCAGGAGTAGGCCATTCGGCCCTTTGAGCCTGCTCCGCCATTCATTATGACCATGGCTGATGATCCAACTCAGTAACCTGTTCTCATTTTCCCCCAAATCCTTTGATCCCTTTCACCCCAAGAGCTATATCGAAATCCTTCTTGAAAACATACAATGTGTTGGCCTTAACTGCTTTCTATGGTAGCGAATTCCACAGGCTCACTAGTCTCTGGGTGAAGAAATTTCTCCTCATCTCAGTCCTGAAAGGTTTACCCCGTATCCTTAGACTATGACCCCTGGTCTGGACTCCTCCACCATCGGGAACATCCTTCCTGCATCTACCCTGTCAAATCCTGTTAGAATTTTATAGGTTTCTATGAGATCTCTCCTCACTCTTCTGAACTCCAGCAAATATAATCCTAAGTGACTCAATCTCTCCTCATACGTCAGTCCCGCCATCCCAGGAATCAGTCTGGTAAACCTTCGCTGCACTCCCTCGATAGCAAGAACATCCTTCCTCAGATAAGGAGACCAAAACTGCACACAATATTCCAGGTGTGGCCTCACCAAGGCCCTGTATAATTGCAGCAAGACATCCCTGCTCCTGTACTCGAATCCTCTTGCTATGAAGGCCAACATACCATTTGCCTTTTTGACCGCTTGTTGCATCTGCATGCTAACCTCCAGCGACTGGTGTACGAGAACACCCAGGTCTCGTTGCATATTCCCCTCTCTCAGTTTATAGCCGTTCAGATAATAATCTGCCTTCCTGTTTTTGCTACCAAAGTGGATAACCTCACATTTATCCACATTATACTGCATCTGCCATGCACTTGCCCACTCACACAACTTGTCCAAATCACCCTGAAGCCTCTCTGCATCCTCCTCACAACTCACCCTCCCACCCAGTTTTGTGTCATCTGCAAATTTGGAGATATTACATTTAGTTCCCTCATCTAAATCATTAATATATATTGTGACTAGCTGGGGTCCGAGCACCGATCCCTGCAGTACCCCACTAGTCACTGCCTGTAAAAGCTGTATATTTGAATGGAATTGCAGAACGGATCAAGGTTTCTTGGTACATGAATCACAAATAGTTAGTATGCAGGTACAGCAAGTTATTAGGATGGCAAACGAGCCATTTCTGGGGTGGGGGGGGTGTCGTTTTCGGGGATGTCGATTCCGGGGGGGGGGTCGTTTCTGGGTGCGGGCGGCGGGGGGGGGTGTCGTTTCCAGTGGGTATCTGTCCCGGGAGGGGAGGGGCGTTGTCGCTTTCAAGGAGTGTTTCGTTTCTGGGGGCAGGGGGGGGTTTGTCGTTTCCGGGGGGCGTCGTTCCCGGGGAGTGTGTCATTTCTGGTGAGTGGGGGGGGGGGGTGAGGTGTGGGGAGGTCGTTTCCGAGGAAAGTGCCGTTTCCGGCGGGAGGATGTCTTTTCCAGCGGTGGTGGAGGGGGCGGGGGGAGGTCGTTTCCCAGGGGGGTGTCATTTCTGGGGGAGGTGTCGGTCTGGGGCGAGGGGGTATTGTTTCCAAGGAGTGTGTCGTATCTGGGCGGGGTGGGGGCGTGTCCTTTGCATGGGTTCTGTTGTTTATATTGACTTATATTTTGTATCGATGCTTTTTTTCTGCTTCCCCTGGAAAGCTCATCGTGACTTTGGCCATTTCTATGGCTCCAGTTATATCGCTGCTCCTGATGGTAGTCGGACACCTGGGCTGTCTCGTACCGATGATGGGCTGCTTGTTGCTGAGCTTGATTTGAACCTGTGTCGACAGATGAATGATAAATGGACATTCAAGGTGAGTCAAAGCAACATTACATGACACAGTCTTTACTGCCCTGCTGTCCAAGCTCCTATACCTCCTTTTAAATGTTTCCCGCGAAGGTGACAACCTATTCCTTCCTGTGCACTGACGCCAGGGTCAGCTTCCACCCCTCGCATCCAATCCGTTAATATGATTATTTCCTTTCCCTCTGAATCCTCAGCCATCTCTGCTCCTCATTCTCCCCATTTCGATCACCAAGAACGATCCTTGCTACCTATGTCACCTTCGTCCCCCAGAAATAACTCCCACCCCAATTCATCCAACTTGTGCCCTGACCAGCTCCAGGGCATTATACACATTACACTGTTCTGTAATCAGCTCCAGCACCCAGAAAAAAACACCTTCAACATCTTCACCTTCAGAAACCCCCTGCAGCTTCCTCACTCCCCTCTCACTGTCCAGTCTCCATTCCCCACTCCCCTCTCACTGTCCATTCCCCAATCCTCACCCTCCCACCTCACTGTCCAATCCCCATTCCTCACTCCCCTCTCACTGTCCATTCCCCAATCCTCACCCTCCCACCTCACTGTCCAATCCCCATTCCTCACTCCCCTCTCACTGTCCATTCCTCATTCCTCACTCCCCTCTCACTGTCCATTCCCCATTCCTCACTCCCATCTCACTGTCGATTCCCTCTTACTCACTCCCCCCTCACTGTCCATTCCCCATTCCTCACTCCCCTCTCACTGTCCATTCCCCATTCCTCACTCCCCTCTCAATGTCCATTCCCCATTCCACACTCCCCTCTCACTGTCCATTCCCCATTCCTCACTCCCCTCTCACTATCCATTCCCCATTCATCACTCCCATCTCACTGTCTATTCCCCGTTCCTCACTCCCATCTCACTGTCCATTCCCCATTCCTCACTCCCATCTCACTGTTCATTCCCCATTCCTCACTTCCCTCTCTTGTCCATTCCTCAGTCATCACTCCATCTCTTTGTCCATTCCCCATTCCTCACTCCCCTGTCACTGACAAGTCCTCAGACCTCACTCCCATCTCACTCCCATCTCGCTGTCCATTCCCCATTCCTCTCTCCCCTCTCACTGTCCATCCCCCATTCCTCACTCCCGTCTCACTTCCATTCCCCATTCCTCACTCCCTTCTCTCTATCCATTCCCCATTCCTCACTCTCCTCTCACTGTCCATTCCCCAATCCTCACCCTCCCACCTCACTGACCATTCCCCATTCCTCACTGCCCCCTCACTGTCCATTCCCCATTCCTCTGCCTCCCAACTCACTGTCCATTCCCCATTCCTCACTCCTGTCTCACTGTCCATTCCCCATTCCTCATTCCCTGTCACTCTCCATTCCCCATTCCTCACTCCCCTGTCACTGTCCATTCCCCATTCCTCACTCCCATCTCACTGTCCATTCCCCAATCCTCACTCCCCTCTCACTGTCCATTGCCCATTCCTCACTCCTCTCACACTCTCCATTTGCTATTCCTCACTCCCCTCTCACTGTCCATTCCCCATTCCTCCCCCCTCTCACTGTCCATTCCCCATTTCTCACTCCCGTCTCTCTATCCATTCCCCATTCCTCACTCCCCCCTCACTGTCCATTCCTCAGTCCTCACTCCCATCGCACTATCCATTCTCCATTCCTCACTCCCATCTCACTATCCATTCCCCATTCCTCACTCCCCCCTCACTGTCCATTCCCCATTCCTCACTCCCCTCTCACTGTCCATTCCCCATTCCTCACTCCCCTCTCACTGTCCATCCCCATTCCACACTCCCCTCTCACTGTCCATTCCCCATTCCTCACTCCCATCTCACTGTCTATTCCCCATTCTTCACTCCCATCTCACTGTCCATTCCCCATTCCTCACTCCCATCTCACTGTCCATTCCCCATTCCTCACTCCCATCTCACTGTTCATTCCCCATTCCCCACTTCCCACTCACTGTCCGCTCCCCATTCCTCACTCTCGTCTCACTATCCATTCCCCATTTCTCACTCCTCTCTCACTGTCGATTCCCTCTTCCTCACTCCCCCCTCACTGTCCATTCCCCATTCCTCACTCCCCTCTCACTGTCCATTGCGCATTCCCCTCTCACTGTGCATTCCTCATTCCTCACTCCCCTCTCACTGTCCATTCTCCATTCCTCACTCCCGTCTCACAACCCATTCCACATTCCTCGCTCCCCTCTCGCTGTCCATTCCCCATTCCCCTCTCACTGTGCATTCCTCATTCCTCACTCCCCTCTCACTGTCCATTCTCCATTCCTCACTCCCGTCTCACAACCCATTCCACATTCCTCGCTCCCCTCTCACTGTCCATTCTCCATTCCTCACTCCCGTCTCACAACCCATTCCCCATTCCTCACTCCCCTCTCACTATCCATTCCCAATTCCTCATTCCCCTCTCACTGTCCATTCCCCATTCCTCACTCTCGTCTCACTATCCATTCCCCATTCCTCACTCCTCTCTCACTGTCCATTCCCCAATCCTTACCCTCCCACCTCACTGACCATTCCCCATCCCTCACTCCCCCCTCACTGTCCATTCCCCATTCCTCACTCCCCTCTCACTGTCCATTCCCCAATCCTCTCCCTCCCACCTCACTATCCATTCCCCATTCCTCACTCCTGTCTCACTGTCCATTCCCCATTCCTCATTCCCTGTCACTCTCCATTTCCCATTCCTCTCTCCCCTGTCACTGTCCATTCCCCATTCCTCACTTCCATCTCACTCTCCGTTCCCCATTCCTCACTCCCCTCTCACTATCCATTCCCCATTCCTCACTCCCCTCTCACTGTCCATTCCCCATTCCTCACTGCCCCCTCACTGTCCATTCCCCATTCCTCACTGCCCCCTCACTGCACATTCCCCATTCCTCCCTGCCCCCTCACTAACCATTCCCCATTCCTCACTCCCATCTCACTGTCTATTCCCCATTCCTCACTCCCATCTCACTGTCCATTCCCCATTCCTCACTCCCATCTCACTGTCCATTCCCCATTCCTCACTCCCCTTTCACTGTCCATTCCCCAATCCTCACCCTCCCACCTCACTGTCCAATCCCCATTCCTCACTCCCCTCTCACTGTCCATTCCCCAATCCTCACCCTCCCACCTCACTGTCCAATCCCCATTCCTCACTCCCCTCTCACTGTCCATTCCTCATTCCTCTCTCCCGTCTCACTATCCATTCCCCATTCCTCACTCCCCTCTCACTGTCCATTCCTCATTCCTCACTCCCCTCTCACTGTCCATTCCCCATTCCTCACTCCCATCTCACTGTCGCTTCCCGCTTACTCACTCCCCCCTCACTGTCAATTCCCGCTTACTCACTCCCCCCTCACTGTCCATTCCCCATTCCTCACTCCCCTCTCACTGTCCATTCCCCATTCCTCACTCCCCTCTCAATGTCCATTCCCCATTCCTCACTCCCCTCTCACTGTCCATCCCCATTCCACACTCCCCTCTCACTGTCTATTCCCCATTCCTCACTCCCATCTCACTGTCCATTCCCCATTCCTCACTCCCATCTCACTGTCCATTCCCCATTCCTCACTTCCCTCTCTTGTCCATTCCTCAGTCATCACTCCATCTCTTTGTCCATTCTCCATTCCTCACTCCCCTGTCACTGTCGATTCCCTCTTCCTCACTCCCCCCTCACTGTCCATTCCCCATTCCTCACTCCCCTCTCACTGTCCATTGCGCATTCCCCTCTCACTGTGCATTCCTCATTCCTCACTCCCCTCTCACTGTCCATTCTCCATTCCTCACTCCCGTCTCACAACCCATTCCACATTCCTCGCTCCCCTCTCACTGTCCATTCCCCATTCCCCTCTCACTGTCCATTCCCCATTCCTCACTCCCCTCTCACTGTCCATTCCCCATTCCTGATTCCCGTCTCATTTCCATTCCCCATTCCTCACTCCAATCTCACTGTCCATTCCCCATTCCTCACTCCCCTCTCACTATCCATTCCCCATTCCTCACTCTCGTCTCACTGTCCATTCCCCATTCCTCACTCTCGTCTCACTATCCATTCCCCATTCCTCACTCCTGTCTCACTGTCCATTCCCCATTCCTCATTCCCTGTCACTCTCTATTTCCCATTCCTCTGTCCCCTGTCACTGTCCATTCCCCATTCCTCACTTCCATCTCACTGTCCGTTCCCCATTCCTCACTCCCCTCTCACTATCCATTCCCCATTCCTCACTCCCCTCTCACTGTCCATTCCCCATTCCTCACTGCCCCCTCACTGTCCATTCCCCATTCCTCACTGCCCCCTCACTGCACATTCCCCATACCTCCCTGCCCCCTCACTAACCATTCCCCATTCCTCACTCCCCCCTCACTGTCCATTCCCCATTCCTCACTGCCCCCTCTCTGTCCATTCTCCATTCCTCACCCGCCCCTCACTGTGCATTCCCCATTCCTCACTCCCCTCTCACTATCCATTCCCCATTCCTCACTCCCCTCTCACTGTCAATTCCCCATTCCTCACTCCCCCCTCACTGTCCATTGCCCATTCCTCACTCCACTCTCGCTCTCCATTCCTTATTCCTCACTCCCCTCTCACTGTCCATTCCCCATTCCTCACCCCCCTCTCATTGTCCATTCCTCATTCCTCACCCACCTCTCACTGTCCGTTCCCCATTCCTCACTCCCCTCTCACTGTCCATTCTCCATTCCTCACTCCCGTCTCTATATCGATTCCCCATTACTGACTCCCCCCTCACTGTCCATTCCTCAGTCCTCACTCCCATCACACTATCCATTCTCCATTCCTCACTCCCATCACACTGTCCATTCCCCATTCCTCACTCCCCTCTCACTGTCCATTCCACATTCCTCACTCCCGTCTCACTATCCATTCCCCATTCCTCACTCCCCTCACACTGTCCATTCTCCATTCCTCACTCCCCTCTCACTGTCCATTCCTCAGTCCTCACTCCCCTCTCACTGTCCATTCCCCATTACTCACTCCCCTCTCACTGTCCATTCTCCATCCTCACTCCCCTCTCACTGTCCATTCCGCAGTCCTCACTCCCCGCTCACTGTCTATTCCCCATTCCTCACTCCCCTCTCACTATCCATTGCCAATTCCTCATTCCCCTTTCACTGTCCATTCCCCATTCCTCACTCTCGTCTCACTATCCATTCCCCATTCCTCCCTGCCCCCTCACTGTACATCCCCATTACTCACTCCCCTCTCACTATCCATTCCCCATTCCTCAGCCCCCTCTCACTGTCCATTGCCCAGTCCTCACTCCTCTCTCGCTCTCCATTCCCTATTCCTCACTCCCCTCTCACTGTCCATTCCCCATTCCTCACCCCCCTCTCACTGTCCTTTCCCCATTCCTCACTCCCCTCTCACTGTCCATTCTCCATTCCTCGCTTCCGTCTCTCTATCCATTCCCCATTCCTCACGCCCCCCCTCACTGTCCATTCCTCAGTCCTCACTCCCATCACACTATGCATTCTCCATTCCTCACTCCCATCACACTGTCCATTCCCCATTCCTCACTCCCCTCTCACTGTCCATTCCCCATTCCTCACTCCCGTCTCACTGTCCATTCCCCATTCCTTACTCCCCTCTCACTGTCCATTCTCCATTCCTCACTCCCCTCTCACTGTCCATTCCTCAGTCCTCACTCCCCTCTCACTGTCCATTCCCCATTACTCACTCCCCTCTCACTGTCCATTCTCCATCCTCACTCCCCTCTCACTGTCCATTACTCAGTCCTCACTCCCCTCTCACTGTCCATTCTCCATTCCTCGCTTCCGTCTCTCTATCCATTCCCCATTCCTCACGCCCCCCCTCACTGTCCATTCCTCAGTCCTCACTCCCATCACACTATGCATTCTCCATTCCTCACTCCCATCACACTGTCCATTCCCCATTCCTCACTCCCCTCTCACTGTCCATTCCCCATTCCTCACTCCCGTCTCACTGTCCATTCCCCATTCCTTACTCCCCTCTCACTGTCCATTCTCCATTCCTCACTCCCCTCTCACTGTCCATTCCTCAGTCCTCACTCCCCTCTCACTGTCCATTCCCCATTACTCACTCCCCTCTCACTGTCCATTCTCCATCCTCACTCCCCTCTCACAATCCATTCCACATTCCTCACTTCCCTCTCACTATCCATTCCCCATTCCTCCCTCCCCTCTCACTATCCATTCCTCACTCCCCTCTCACTGTCCATTCCTCAGTCCACACACCCCTCTCACTGTCCATTCCCCATTCCTCACTCCCCTCTCACTGTCCATTCCCCATTCCTCACTCCCCTCTCACAATCCATTCCACATTCCTCACTTCCCTCTCACTATCCATTCCCCATTCCACACTCCCCTCTCACTATCCATTCCCCATTCCACACTCCCCTCTCACTGTCCATTCCCCATTCCTCACTCCCATCTCGCTGTCCATTCCCCATTCCTCACTTCCATCTCACTGTTCATTCCCCATTCCTCACTCCCATCTCACTGTCCATTCCCCATTCCTCACTCCCATCTCACTGTCCATTCCTCATTCCTCACTCCCCTCTCACTGTCCATTCCCCATTCCTCACTCCCCTCTCACTGTCCATCCCCATTCCACACTCCCCTCTCACTGTCCATTCCCCATTCCTCACTCCCCTCTCACTATCCATTCCACATTCCTCACTTCCCTCTCACTATCCATTACCCATTCCTCACTCCCCTCTCATTATCCATCCCCATTCCTCCCTCTCATCTCACTGTCCATTCCCCATTCCTCACTCCCCTCTCACAATCCATTCCACATTCCTCACTTCCCTCTCACTATCCATTCCCCATTCCACACTCCCCTCTCACTATCCATTCCCCATTCCACACTCCCCTCTCACTATCCATTCCCCATTCCACACTCCCCTCTCACTGTCCATTCCCCATTCCTCACTCCCATCTCTGTCCATTCCCCATTCCTCACTTCCATCTCACTGTTCATTCCCCATTCCTCACTCCCATCTCACTGTCTATTCCCCATTCCTCACTCCCATCTCACTGTCCATTCCTCATTCCTCACTCCCCTCTCACTGTCCATCCCCATTCCACACTACCCTCTCACTGTCCTTTCCCCATTCCTCACTCCCCTCTCACTGTCCATTCTCCATTCCTCGCTTCCGTCTCTCTATCCATTCCCCATTCCTCACGCCCCCCCTCACTGTCCATTCCTCAGTCCTCACTCCCATCACACTATGCATTCTCCATTCCTCACTCCCATCACACTATCCATTCCCCATTCCTCACTCCCCTCTCACTGTCCATTCCCCATTCCTCACTCCCGTCTCACTGTCCATTCCCCATTCCTTACTCCCCTCTCACTGTCCATTCTCCATTCCTCACTCCCCTCTCACTGTCCATTCCTCAGTCCTCACTCCCCTCTCACTGTCCATTCCCCATTACTCACTCCCCTCTCACTGTCCATTCTCCATCCTCACTCCCCTCTCACTGTCCATTCCTCAGTCCTCACTCCCCTCTCACTGTCCATTCCCCATTCCTCACTCCCCTCTCACAATCCATTCCACATTCCTCACTTCCCTCTCACTATCCATTCCCCATTCCTCCCTCCCCTCTCACTATCCATTCCTCACTCCCCTCTCACTGTCCATTCCTCAGTCCACACACCCCTCTCACTGTCCATTCCCCATTCCTCACTCCCCTCTCACTGTCCATTCCCCATTCCTCACTCCCCTCTCACAATCCATTCCACATTCCTCACTTCCCTCTCACTATCCATTCCCCATTCCACACTCCCCTCTCACTATCCATTCCCCATTCCACACTCCCCTCTCACTGTCCATTCCCCATTCCTCACTCCCATCTCGCTGTCCATTCCCCATTCCTCACTCCCCTCTCACTGTCCATTCCCCATTCCTCACTCCCCACTCACTGTCCATTCCTCACTCCTCACTCCCCTCTCTTTGTCCATCCCCATTCCTCCCTCTCATCTCACTGTCCATTCCCCATTCCTCACTCCCCTCTCACTATCCATTCCACATTCCTCACTTCCCTCTCACTATCCATTACCCATTCCTCACTCCCCTCTCATTATCCATCCCCATTCCTCCCTCTCATCTCACTGTCCATTCCCCATTCCTCACTCCCCTCTCACAATCCATTCCACATTCCTCACTTCCCTCTCACTATCCATTCCCCATTCCACACTCCCCTCTCACTATCCATTCCCCATTCCACACTCCCCTCTCACTGTCCATTCCCCATTCCTCACTCCCATCTCTGTCCATTCCCCATTCCTCACTTCCATCTCACTGTTCATTCCCCATTCCTCACTCCCATCTCACTGTCTATTCCCCATTCCTCACTCCCATCTCACTGTCCATTCCTCATTCCTCACTCCCCTCTCACTGTCCATCCCCATTCCACACTACCCTCTCACTGTCCATTCCCCATTCCTCACTCCCCACTCACTGTCCATTCCTCACTCCTCACTCCCCTCTCATTGTCCATCCCCATTCCTCCCTCTCATCTCACTATCCATTCCACATTCCTCACTTGACTCTCACTATCCATTCCCCATTCCACACTCCCCTCTCACTGTCCATTCCCCATTCCTCACTCCCATCTCACTGTCCATTCCCCATTCCTCACTACCGTCTCACTATCCATTCCCCATTCCTCACTCCCATCACACTGTCCATTCCCCATTCCTCACTCCCCTCTCACTGTCCATTCCACATTCCTCACTCCCGTCTCACTATCCATTCCCCATTCCTCACTCCCCTCACACTGTCCATTCTCCATTCCTCACTCCCCTCTCACTGTCCATTCCTCAGTCCTCACTCCCCTCTCACTGTCCATTCCCCATTACTCACTCCCCTCTCACTGTCCATTCTCCATCCTCACTCCCCTCTCACTGTCCATTCCGCAGTCCTCACTCCCCGCTCACTGTCTATTCCCCATTCCTCACTCCCCTCTCACTATCCATTGCCAATTCCTCATTCCCCTTTCACTGTCCATTCCCCATTCCTCACTCTCGTCTCACTATCCATTCCCCATTCCTCCCTGCCCCCTCACTGTACATCCCCATTACTCACTCCCCTCTCACTATCCATTCCCCATTCCTCACCCCCCTCTCACTGTCCATTGCCCATTCCTCACTCCTCTCTCGCTCTCCATTCCCTATTCCTCACTCCCCTCTCACTGTCCATTCCCCATTCATCACCCCCCTCTCACTGTCCTTTCCCCATTCCTCACTCCCCTCTCACTGTCCATTCTCCATTCCTCGCTTCCGTCTCTCTATCCATTCCCCATTCCTCACGCACCCCCTCACTGTCCATTCCTCAGTCCTCACTCCCATCACACTATCCATTCTCCATTCCTTACTCCCATCACACTATCCATTCCCCATTCCTCACTCCCCTCTCACTGTCCATTCCCCATTCCTCACTCCTGTCTCACTGTCCATTCCCCATTCCTCACTCCCCTCTCACTGTCCATTCCCCATTCCTCACTCCAGTCTCATTTCCATTCCCCATTCCTCACTCCCGTCTCACTGTCCATTCCCCATTCCTCCCTCCCCTCTCACTATCCTTTCCCCATTCCTCACTCCCCTCTCACTGTCCATTCCCCATTCCTCACTCCCCTCTCATTGTCCATTACCCATTCCTCACTCCCCTCTCACTGTCCATTCCCCATTTCTCACTCCCCTCTCACTGTCCATTCCCCATTCCTCACTCCCCTCTCACTGTCCATTCCCCATTCCTCACTGACTCTCACTCTCCATTCCCCATTCCTCACTCCCCTCTCACTGTCCATTCCCCATTCCTCACTCCCCTCTCACTGTCCATTCCCCATTCCTCACTCCCCTCTCACTGTCCATTCCCCATTCCTCACTCCCCTCTCACTCTCCATTCCCCATTCCTCACTCCCCTCTCACTGTCCATTCCCCATTCCTCACTCCCCTCTCACTGTCCATTCCCCATTCCTCACTCCCCTCTCACTGTCCATTCCCCATTCCTCACTCCCCTCTCACTGTCCATTACCCATTCCTCACTCCCCTCTCACTGTCCATTCCCCATTTCTCACTCCCCTCTCACTGTCCATTCCCCATTCCTCACTCCCCTCTCACTCTCCATTCCCCATTCCTCACTCCCCTCTCACTGTCCATTCCCCATTCCTCACTCCCCTCTCACTGTCCATTCCCCATTCCTCACTCCCATCTCACTGTCCATCCCCCATTCCTCACTCCCATCTCACTGTCCATTCCCCATTCCTCACTCCCATCTCACTGTCCATTCCTCATTTCTCACTCCCATCTCACTGTCCATTCCCCATTCCACACACCCCTCTCACTGTCCATCCCGATTCCTCACTCCCCTCTCACTGTCCATTCCCCATTCCTCACTCCCCTCTCACTGTCCATTCCCCATTCCTCACTTCCCTGTCACTGTCCATTCCTCATTCCTCACTCCCCTCTCACTGTCCATCACCATTCCTCACTCCCCTCTCACTGTCCATTCCCCATTCCTCACTCCCGTCTCACTGTCCATTCCCCATTCCTCACTCCCCTCTCACTGTCCATTCCTCACTCCTCACTCCCCTCTCACTGTCCATTCCTCACTCCTCACTCCCCTCTCACTGTCCATTCCTCACTCCTCACTCCCCTCTCACTGTCCATCCCCATTCCTCCCTCCCATCTCACTGTCCATTCCCCATGCCTCACTCCCATCTCACTGTCCATTCCCCATTCCTCACTCCCCTCTCACTGTCCATTCCCCATTCCTCACACCCCTCTCACTGTCCATTCCCCATTCCTCACTCCCATCTCACTGTCCATTCCCCATTCCTCTCTCCCATCTCACTGTCCATTCCCCATTCCTCACTCCCATCTCACTGTCCATTTCTCATTCCTCACTCCCCTCTCACTGTCCATTCCCCATTCCTCACTCCCACCTCACTGTCCATTCCCCATTCCTCACTCCCCTCTCACTGTCCATTCCCCATTCCTCACTCCCCTCTCACAATCCATTCCACATTCCTCACTTCCCTCTCACTATCCATTCCCCATTCCACACTCCCCTCTCACTATCCATTCCCCATTCCACACTCCCCTCTCACTGTCCATTCCCCATTCCTCACTCCCATCTCGCTGTCCATTCCCCATTCCTCACTTCCATCTCGCTGTTCATTCCCCATTCCTCACTCCCATCTCACTGTCCATTCCCCATTCCTCACTCCCATCTCACTGTCCGTTCCTCATTCCTCACTCCCCTCTCACTGTCCATCCCCATTCCACACTCCCCTCTCACTGTCCATTCCCCATTCCTCACTCCCCACTCACTGTCCATTCCTCACTCCTCACTCCCCTCTCTTTGTCCATCCCCATTCCTCCCTCTCATCTCACTGTCCATTCCCCATTCCTCACTCCCCTCTCACTATCCATTCCACATTCCTCACTTCCCTCTCACTATCCATTACCCATTCCTCACTCCCCTCTCATTATCCATCCCCATTCCTCCCTCTCATCTCACTGTCCATTCCCCATTCCTCACTCCCCTCTCACAATCCATTCCCCATTCCTCACTCCCATCTCACTGTCCATTCCCCATTCCTCACTCCCATCTCACTGTCCATTCCCCATTCCTCACTCCCCTTTCACTGTCCATTCCCCAATCCTCACCCTCCCACCTCACTGTCCAATCCCCATTCCTCACTCCCCTCTCACTGTCCATTCCCCAATCCTCACCCTCCCACCTCACTGTCCAATCCCCATTCCTCACTCCCCTCTCACTGTCCATTCCTCATTCCTCTCTCCCGTCTCACTATCCATTCCCCATTCCTCACTCCCCTCTCACTGTCCATTCCTCATTCCTCACTCCCCTCTCACTGTCCATTCCCCATTCCTCACTCCCATCTCACTGTCGATTCCCGCTTACTCACTCCCCCCTCACTGTCGATTCCCGCTTACTCACTCCCCCCTCACTGTCCATTCCCCATTCCTCACTCCCCTCTCACTGTCCATTCCCCATTCCTCACTCCCCTCTCAATGTCCATTCCCCATTCCTCACTCCCCTCTCACTGTCCATCCCCATTCCACACTCCCCTCTCACTGTCTATTCCCCATTCCTCACTCCCATCTCACTGTCCATTCCCCATTCCTCACTCCCATCTCACTGTTCATTCCCCATTCCTCACTTCCCTCTCTTGTCCATTCCTCAGTCATCACTCCATCTCTTTGTCCATTCCCCATTCCTCACTCCCCTGTCACTGTCGATTCCCTCTTCCTCACTCCCCCCTCACTGTCCATTCCCCATTCCTCACTCCCCTCTCACTGTCCATTGCGCATTCCCCTCTCACTGTGCATTCCTCATTCCTCACTCCCCTCTCACTGTCCATTCTCCATTCCTCACTCCCGTCTCACAACCCATTCCACATTCCTCGCTCCCCTCTCACTGTCCATTCCCCATTCCCCTCTCACTGTCCATTCCCCATTCCTCACTCCCCTCTCACTGTCCATTCCCCATTCCTGATTCCCGTCTCATTTCCATTCCCCATTCCTCACTCCAATCTCACTGTCCATTCCCCATTCCTCACTCCCCTCTCACTATCCATTCCCAATTCCTCATTCCCCTCTCACTGTCCATTCCCCATTCCTCACTCTCGTCTCACTATCCATTCCCCATTCCTCACTCCCCTCTCACTGTCCATTCCCCAATCCTTACCCTCCCACCTCAGTGACCATTCCCCATCCCTCACTCCCCCCTCACTGTCCATTCCCCATTCCTCACTCCCCTCTCACTGTCCATTCCCCAATCCTCTCCCTCCCACCTCACTATCCATTCCCCATTCCTCACTCCTGTCTCACTGTCCATTCCCCATTCCTCATTCCCTGTCACTCTCTATTTCCCATTCCTCTCTCCCCTGTCACTGTCCATTCCCCATTCCTCACTTCCATCTCACTGTCCGTTCCCCATTCCTCACTCCCCTCTCACTATCCATTCCCCATTCCTCACTCCCCTCTCACTGTCCATTCCCCATTCCTCACTGCCCCCTCACTGTCCATTCCCCATTCCTCACTGCCCCCTCACTGCACATTCCCCATTCCTCCCTGCCCCCTCACTAACCATTCCCCATTCCTCACTCCCCCCTCACTGTCCATTCCCCATTCCTCACTGCCCCCTCTCTGTCCATTCTCCATTCCTCACCCGCCCCTCACTGTGCATTCCCCATTCCTCACTGCCCCCTCACTGTCCATTCCCCATTTGTCACTAGCCCCTCACTGTACATTCCCCATTCCTCACTCCCCTCTCACTATCCATTCCCCATTCCTCACTCCCCTCTCACTGTCAATTCCCCATTCCTCACTCCCCCCTCACTGTCCATTGCCCATTCCTCACTCCACTCTCGCTCTCCATTCCTTATTCCTCACTCCCCTCTCACTGTCCATTCCCCATTCCTCACCCCCCTCTCATTGTCCATTCCTCATTCCTCACCCACCTCT
Source organism: Heterodontus francisci (assembly GCF_036365525.1). Taxonomy (NCBI): domain Eukaryota; kingdom Metazoa; phylum Chordata; class Chondrichthyes; order Heterodontiformes; family Heterodontidae; genus Heterodontus; species Heterodontus francisci. Next base: position 66,156,796 of record NC_090393.1, on the reverse strand, counting down.
CACTGTCCGTTCCCCATTTCTCACTCCCCTCTCACTGTCCATTCTCCATTCCTCACTCCCGTCTCTATATCGATTCCCCATTACTGACTCCCCCCTCACTGTCCATTCCTCAGTCCTCACTCCCATCACACTATCCATTCTCCATTCCTCACTCCCATCACACTGTCCATTCCCCATTCCTCACTCCCCTCTCACTGTCCATTCCACATTCCTCACTCCCGTCTCACTATCCATTCCCCATTCCTCACTCCCCTCACACTGTCCATTCTCCATTCCTCACTCCCCTCTCACTGTCCATTCCTCAGTCCTCACTCCCCTCTCACTGTCCATTCCCCATTACTCACTCCCCTCTCACTGTCCATTCTCCATCCTCACTCCCCTCTCACTGTCCATTCCGCAGTCCTCACTCCCCGCTCACTGTCTATTCCCCATTCCTCACTCCCCTCTCACTATCCATTGCCAATTCCTCATTCCCCTTTCACTGTCCATTCCCCATTCCTCACTCTCGTCTCACTATCCATTCCCCATTCCTCCCTGCCCCCTCACTGTACATCCCCATTACTCACTCCCCTCTCACTATCCATTCCCCATTCCTCAGCCCCCTCTCACTGTCCATTGCCCATTCCTCACTCCTCTCTCGCTCTCCATTCCCTATTCCTCACTCCCCTCTCACTGTCCATTCCCCATTCCTCACCCCCCTCTCATTGTCCATTCCTCATTCCTCACCCACCTCTCACTGTCCGTTCCCCATTTCTCACTCCCCTCTCACTGTCCATTCTCCATTCCTCACTCCCGTCTCTCTATCCATTCCCCATTCCTCACGCCCCCCCTCACTGTCCATTCCTCAGTCCTCACTCCCATCACACTATGCATTCTCCATTCCTCACTCCCATCACACTATCCATTCCCCATTCCTCACTCCCCTCTCACTGTCCATTCCCCATTCCTCACTCCCGTCTCACTGTCCATTCCCCATTCCTTACTCCCCTCTCACTGTCCATTCTCCATTCCTCACTCCCCTCTCACTGTCCATTCCTCAGTCCTCACTCCCCTCTCACTGTCCATTCCCCATTACTCACTCCCCTCTCACTGTCCATTCTCCATCCTCACTCCCCTCTCACTGTCCATTCCTCAGTCCTCACTCCCCTCTCACTGTCCATTCCTCAGTCCTCACTCCCCTCTCACTGTCCATTCCCCATTCCTCACTCCCCTCTCACAATCCATTCCACATTCCTCACTTCCCTCTCACTATCCATTCCCCATTCCTCCCTCCCCTCTCACTATCCATTCCTCACTCCCCTCTCACTGTCCATTCCTCAGTCCACACACCCCTCTCACTGTCCATTCCCCATTCCTCACTCCCCTCTCACTGTCCATTCCCCATTCCTCACTCCCCTCTCACAATCCATTCCACATTCCTCACTTCCCTCTCACTATCCATTCCCCATTCCACACTCCCCTCTCACTATCCATTCCCCATTCCACACTCCCCTCTCACTGTCCATTCCCCATTCCTCACTCCCATCTCGCTGTCCATTCCCCATTCCTCACTTCCATCTCACTGTTCATTCCCCATTCCTCACTCCCATCTCACTGTCCATTCCCCATTCCTCACTCCCATCTCACTGTCCATTCCTCATTCCTCACTCCCCTCTCACTGTCCATCCCCATTCCACACTCCCCTCTCACTGTCCATTCCCCATTCCTCACTCCCCACTCACTGTCCATTCCTCACTCCTCACTCCCCTCTCTTTGTCCATCCCCATTCCTCCCTCTCATCTCACTGTCCATTCCCCATTCCTCACTCCCCTCTCACTATCCATTCCACATTCCTCACTTCCCTCTCACTATCCATTACCCATTCCTCACTCCCCTCTCATTATCCATCCCCATTCCTCCCTCTCATCTCACTGTCCATTCCCCATTCCTCACTCCCCTCTCACAATCCATTCCACATTCCTCACTTCCCTCTCACTATCCATTCCCCATTCCACACTCCCCTCTCACTATCCATTCCCCATTCCACACTCCCCTCTCACTATCCATTCCCCATTCCACACTCCCCTCTCACTGTCCATTCCCCATTCCTCACTCCCATCTCTGTCCATTCCCCATTCCTCACTTCCATCTCACTGTTCATTCCCCATTCCTCACTCCCATCTCACTGTCTATTCCCCATTCCTCACTCCCATCTCACTGTCCATTCCTCATTCCTCACTCCCCTCTCACTGTCCATCCCCATTCCACACTACCCTCTCACTGTCCTTTCCCCATTCCTCACTCCCCTCTCACTGTCCATTCTCCATTCCTCGCTTCCGTCTCTCTATCCATTCCCCATTCCTCACGCCCCCCCTCACTGTCCATTCCTCAGTCCTCACTCCCATCACACTATGCATTCTCCATTCCTCACTCCCATCACACTATCCATTCCCCATTCCTCACTCCCATCTCACTGTCCATTCCCCATTCCTCACTCCCGTCTCACTGTCCATTCCCCATTCCTTACTCCCCTCTCACTGTCCATTTTCCATTCCTCACTCCCCTCTCACTGTCCATTCCTCAGTCCTCACTCCCCTCTCACAGTCCATTCCCCATTACTCACTCCCCTCTCACTGTCCATTCTCCATCCTCACTCCCCTCTCACTGTCCATTCCTCAGTCCTCACTCCCCTCTCACTGTCCATTCCCCATTCCTCACTCCCCTCTCACAATCCATTCCACATTCCTCACTTCCCTCTCACTATCCATTCCCCATTCCTCCCTCCCCTCTCACTATCCATTCCTCACTCCCCTCTCACTGTCCATTCCTCAGTCCACACACCCCTCTCACTGTCCATTCCCCATTCCTCACTCCCCTCTCACTGTCCATTCCCCATTCCTCACTCCCCTCTCACAATCCATTCCACATTCCTCACTTCCCTCTCACTATCCATTCCCCATTCCACACTCCCCTCTCACTATCCATTCCCCATTCCACACTCCCCTCTCACTATCCATTCCCCATTCCACACTCCCCTCTCACTGTCCATTCCCCATTCCTCACTCCCATCTCGCTGTCCATTCCCCATTCCTCACTTCCATCTCACTGTTCATTCCCCATTCCTCACTCCCATCTCACTGTCCATTCCCCATTCCTCACTCCCATCTCACTGTCCATTCCTCATTCCTCACTCCCCTCTCACTGTCCATCCCCATTCCACACTCCCCTCTCACTGTCCATTCCCCATTCCTCACTCCCCACTCACTGTCCATTCCTCACTCCTCACTCCCCTCTCTTTGTCCATCCCCATTCCTCCCTCTCATCTCACTGTCCATTCCCCATTCCTCACTCCCCTCTCACTATCCATTCCACATTCCTCACTTCCCTCTCACTATCCATTACCCATTCCTCACTCCCCTCTCATTATCCATCCCCATTCCTCCCTCTCATCTCACTGTCCATTCCCCATTCCTCACTCCCCTCTCACAATCCATTCCACATTCCTCACTTCCCTCTCACTATCCATTCCCCATTCCACACTCCCCTCTCACTATCCATTCCCCATTCCACACTCCCCTCTCACTGTCCATTCCCCATTCCTCACTCCCATCTCTGTCCATTCCCCATTCCTCACTTCCATCTCACTGTTCATTCCCCATTACTCACTCCCATCTCACTGTCTATTCCCCATTCCTCACTCCCATCTCACTGTCCATTGCCCATTCCTCACTCCTCTCTCGCTCTCCATTCCCTATTCCTTACTCCCCTCTCACTGTCCATTCCCCATTCCTCACCCCCCTCTCACTGTCCTTTCCCCATTCCTCACTCCCCTCTCACTGTCCATTCTCCATTCCTCGCTTCCGTCTCTCTATCCATTCCCCATTCCTCACGCCCCCCCTCACTGTCCATTCCTCAGTCCTCACTCCCATCACACTATCCATTCTCCATTCCTTACTCCCATCACACTATCCATTCCCCATTCCTCACTCCCCTCTCACTGTCCATTCCCCATTCCTCACTCCTGTCTCACTGTCCATTCCCCATTCCTCACTCCCCTCTCACTGTCCATTCCCCATTCCTCACTCCAGTCTCATTTCCATTCCCCATTCCTCACTCCCGTCTCACTGTCCATTCCCCATTCCTCCCTCCCCTCTCACTATCCTTTCCCCATTCCTCACTCCCCTCTCACTGTCCATTCCCCATTCCTCACTCCCCTCTCATTGTCCATTACCCATTCCTCACTCCCCTCTCACTGTCCATTCCCCATTTCTCACTCCCCTCTCACTGTCCATTCCCCATTCCTCACTCCCCTCTCACTGTCCATTCCCCATTCCTCACTGACTCTCACTCTCCATTCCCCATTCCTCACTCCCCTCTCACTGTCCATTCCCCATTCCTCACTCCCCTCTCACTGTCCATTCCCCATTCCTCACTCCCCTCTCACTGTCCATTCCCCATTCCTCACTCCCCTCTCACTCTCCATTCCCCATTCCTCACTCCCCTCTCACTGTCCATTCCCCATTCCTCACTCCCCTCTCACTGTCCATTCCCCATTCCTCACTCCCCTCTCACTGTCCATTCCCCATTCCTCACTCCCCTCTCACTGTCCATTACCCATTCCTCACTCCCCTCTCACTGTCCATTCCCCATTTCTCACTCCCCTCTCACTGTCCATTCCCCATTCCTCACTCCCCTCTCACTGTCCATTCCCCATTCCTCACTCCCCTCTCACTCTCCATTCCCCATTCCTCACTCCCCTCTCACTGTCCATTCCCCATTCCTCACTCCCCTCTCACTGTCCATTCCCCATTCCTCACTCCCATCTCACTGTCCATCCCCCATTCCTCACTCCCATCTCACTGTCCATTCCCCATTCCTCACTCCAATCTCACTGTCCATTCCTCATTTCTCACTCCCATCTCACTGTCCATTCCCCATTCCACACACCCCTCTCACTGTCCATCCCGATTCCTCACTCCCCTCTCACTGTCCATTCCCCATTCCTCACTCCCCTCTCACTGTCCATTCCCCATTCCTCACTTCCCTCTCACTGTCCATTCCTCATTCCTCACTCCCCTCTCACTGTCCATCACCATTCCTCACTCCCCTCTCACTGTCCATTCCCCATTCCTCACTCCCGTCTCACTGTCCATTCCCCATTCCTCACTCCCCTCTCACTGTCCATTCCTCACTCCTCACTCCCCTCTCACTGTCCATTCCTCACTCCTCACTCCCCTCTCACTGTCCATTCCTCACTCCTCACTCCCCTCTCACTGTCCATCCCCATTCCTCCCTCCCATCTCACTGTCCATTCCCCATTCCTCACTCCCATCTCACTGTCCATTCCCCATTCCTCACTCCCCTCTCACTGTCCATTCCCCATTCCTCACTCCCCTCTCACTGTCCATTCCCCATTCCTCACTCCCATCTCACTGTCCATTCCCCATTCCTCTCTCCCATCTCACTGTCCATTCCCCATTCCTCACTCCCATCTCACTGTCCATTTCTCATTCCTCACTCCCCTCTCACTGTCCATTCCCCATTCCTCACTCCCATCTCACTGTCCATTCCCCATTCCTCACTCCCATCTCACTGTCCATTCCTCATTCCTCACTCCGCTCTCATTTGCATTCCCCATTCCTCACTGCCATGTCACTGTCCATTGCCCATTCCTCACTCCCATCTCACTGTCCATTCCTCATTCCTCACTCCGCTCTCACTGTCCATTCCCCATTCCTCACTCCCATCTCACTGTCCATTCCCCATTCCTCACTCCCATCTCACTGTCCATTCCCCATTCCTCACTCCCCTCTCACTGTCCATTCCTCATTCCTCACTCCCCTCTCACTGTCCATCACCATTCCTCACTCCCCTCTCACTGTCCATTCCCCATTCCTCACTCCCATCTCACTGTTCATTCCCCATTCCTCACTCCCCTCTCACTGTCCATTCCCCATTCCTCACTCCCCTCTCACTGTCCATTCCTCATTCCTCACTCCCCTCTCACTGTCCATCACCATTCCTCACTCCCCTCTCACTGTCCATTCCCCATTCCTCACTCCCACCTCTGTCCATTCCCCATTCCTCACTCCCCTCTCACTGTCCATTCCCCATTCCTCACTCCCCTCTCACAATCCATTCCACATTCCTCACTTCCCTCTCACTATCCATTCCCCATTCCACACTCCCCTCTCACTATCCATTCCCCATTCCTCACTCCCCTCACACTGTCCATTCTCCATTCCTCACTCCCCTCTCACTGTCCATTCCTCAGTCCTCACTCCCCTCTCACTGTCCATTCCCCATTACTCACTCCCCTCTCACTGTCCATTCTCCATCCTCACTCCCCTCTCACTGTCCATTCCGCAGTCCTCACTCCCCGCTCACTGTCTATTCCCCATTCCTCACTCCCCTCTCACTATCCATTGCCAATTCCTCATTCCCCTTTCACTGTCCATTCCCCATTCCTCACTCTCGTCTCACTATCCATTCCCCATTCCTCCCTGCCCCCTCACTGTACATCCCCATTACTCACTCCCCTCTCACTATCCATTCCCCATTCCTCAGCCCCCTCTCACTGTCCATTGCCCATTCCTCACTCCTCTCTCGCTCTCCATTCCCTATTCCTCACTCCCCTCTCACTGTCCATTCCCCATTCCTCACCCCCCTCTCACTGTCCTTTCCCCATTCCTCACTCCCCTCTCACTGTCCATTCTCCATTCCTCGCTTCCGTCTCTCTATCCATTCCCCATTCCTCACGCCCCCCCTCACTGTCCATTCCTCAGTCCTCACTCCCATCACACTATGCATTCTCCATTCCTCACTCCCATCACACTATCCATTCCCCATTCCTCACTCCCCTCTCACTGTCCATTCCCCATTCCTCACTCCCGTCTCACTGTCCATTCCCCATTCCTTACTCCCCTCTCACTGTCCATTCTCCATTCCTCACTCCCCTCTCACTGTCCATTCCTCAGTCCTCACTCCCCTCTCACTGTCCATTCCCCATTACTCACTCCCCTCTCACTGTCCATTCTCCATCCTCACTCCCCTCTCACTGTCCATTCCTCAGTCCTCACTCCCCTCTCACTGTCCATTCCTCAGTCCTCACTCCCCTCTCACTGTCCATTCCCCATTCCTCACTCCCCTCTCACAATCCATTCCACATTCCTCACTTCCCTCTCACTATCCATTCCCCATTCCTCCCTCCCCTCTCACTATCCATTCCTCACTCCCCTCTCACTGTCCATTCCTCAGTCCACACACCCCTCTCACTGTCCATTCCCCATTCCTCACTCCCCTCTCACTGTCCATTCCCCATTCCTCACTCCCCTCTCACAATCCATTCCACATTCCTCACTTCCCTCTCACTATCCATTCCCCATTCCACACTCCCCTCTCACTATCCATTCCACACTCCCCTCTCACTGTCCATTCCCCATTCCTCACTCCCATCTCGCTGTCCATTCCCCATTCCTCACTTCCATCTCACTGTTCATTCCCCATTCCTCACTCCCATCTCACTGTCCATTCCCCATTCCTCACTCCCATCTCACTGTCCATTCCTCATTCCTCACTCCCCTCTCACTGTCCATCCCCATTCCACACTCCCCTCTCACTGTCCATTCCCCATTCCTCACTCCCCACTCACTGTCCATTCCTCACTCCTCACTCCCCTCTCTTTGTCCATCCCCATTCCTCCCTCTCATCTCACTGTCCATTCCCCATTCCTCACTCCCCTCTCACTATCCATTCCACATTCCTCACTTCCCTCTCACTATCCATTACCCATTCCTCACTCCCCTCTCATTATCCATCCCCATTCCTCCCTCTCATCTCACTGTCCATTCCCCATTCCTCACTCCCCTCTCACAATCCATTCCACATTCCTCACTTCCCTCTCACTATCCATTCCCCATTCCACACTCCCCTCTCACTATCCATTCCCCATTCCACACTCCCCTCTCACTATCCATTCCCCATTCCACACTCCCCTCTCACTGTCCATTCCCCATTCCTCACTCCCATCTCTGTCCATTCCCCATTCCTCACTTCCATCTCACTGTTCATTCCCCATTCCTCACTCCCATCTCACTGTCTATTCCCCATTCCTCACTCCCATCTCACTGTCCATTCCTCACTCCTCACTCCCCTCTCACTGTCCATCCCCATTCCACACTACCCTCTCACTGTCCTTTCCCCATTCCTCACTCCCCTCTCACTGTCCATTCTCCATTCCTCGCTTCCGTCTCTCTATCCATTCCCCATTCCTCACGCCCCCCCTCACTGTCCATTCCTCAGTCCTCACTCCCATCACACTATGCATTCTCCATTCCTCACTCCCATCACACTATCCATTCCCCATTCCTCACTCCCCTCTCACTGTCCATTCCCCATTCCTCACTCCCGTCTCACTGTCCATTCCCCATTCCTTACTCCCCTCTCACTGTCCATTCTCCATTCCTCACTCCCCTCTCACTGTCCATTCCTCAGTCCTCACTCCCCTCTCACAGTCCATTCCCCATTACTCACTCCCCTCTCACTGTCCATTCTCCATCCTCACTCCCCTCTCACTGTCCATTCCTCAGTCCTCACTCCCCTCTCACTGTCCATTCCCCATTCCTCACTCCCCTCTCACAATCCATTCCACATTCCTCACTTCCCTCTCACTATCCATTCCCCATTCCTCCCTCCCCTCTCACTATCCATTCCTCACTCCCCTCTCACTGTCCATTCCTCAGTCCACACACCCCTCTCACTGTCCATTCCCCATTCCTCACTCCCCTCTCACTGTCCATTCCCCATTCCTCACTCCCCTCTCACAATCCATTCCACATTCCTCACTTCCCTCTCACTATCCATTCCCCATTCCACACTCCCCTCTCACTATCCATTCCCCATTCCACACTCCCCTCTCACTGTCCATTCCCCATTCCTCACTCCCATCTCGCTGTCCATTCCCCATTCCTCACTTCCATCTCACTGTTCATTCCCCATTCCTCACTCCCATCTCACTGTCCATTCCCCATTCCTCACTCCCATCTCACTGTCCATTCCTCATTCCTCACTCCCCTCTCACTGTCCATCCCCATTCCACACTCCCCTCTCACTGTCCATTCCCCATTCCTCACTCCCCACTCACTGTCCATTCCTCACTCCTCACTCCCCTCTCTTTGTCCATCCCCATTCCTCCCTCTCATCTCACTGTCCATTCCCCATTCCTCACTCCCCTCTCACTATCCATTCCACATTCCTCACTTCCCTCTCACTATCCATTACCCATTCCTCACTCCCCTCTCATTATCCATCCCCATTCCTCCCTCTCATCTCACTGTCCATTCCCCATTCCTCACTCCCCTCTCACAATCCATTCCACATTCCTCACTTCCCTCTCACTATCCATTCCCCATTCCACACTCCCCTCTCACTATCCATTCCCCATTCCACACTCCCCTCTCACTGTCCATTCCCCATTCCTCACTCCCATCTCTGTCCATTCCCCATTCCTCACTTCCATCTCACTGTTCATTCCCCATTACTCACTCCCATCTCACTGTCTATTCCCCATTCCTCACTCCCATCTCACTGTCCATTGCCCATTCCTCACTCCTCTCTCGCTCTCCATTCCCTATTCCTCACTCCCCTCTCACTGTCCATTCCCCATTCCTCACCCCCCTCTCACTGTCCTTTCCCCATTCCTCACTCCCCTCTCACTGTCCATTCTCCATTCCTCGCTTCCGTCTCTCTATCCATTCCCCATTCCTCACGCCCCCCCTCACTGTCCATTCCTCAGTCCTCACTCCCATCACACTATCCATTCTCCATTCCTTACTCCCATCACACTATCCATTCCCCATTCCTCACTCCCCTCTCACTGTCCATTCCCCATTCCTCACTCCTGTCTCACTGTCCATTCCCCATTCCTCACTCCCCTCTCACTGTCCATTCCCCATTCCTCACTCCAGTCTCATTTCCATTCCCCATTCCTCACTCCCGTCTCACTGTCCATTCCCCATTCCTCCCTCCCCTCTCACTATCCTTTCCCCATTCCTCACTCCCCTCTCACTGTCCATTCCCCATTCCTCACTCCCCTCTCACTGTCCATTCCCCATTTCTCACTCCCCTCTCACTGTCCATTCCCCATTCCTCACTCCCCTCTCACTGTCCATTCCCCATTCCTCACTGACTCTCACTCTCCATTCCCCATTCCTCACTCCCCTCTCACTGTCCATTCCCCATTCCTCACTCCCCTCTCACTGTCCATTCCCCATTCCTCACTCCCCTCTCACTGTCCATTCCCCATTCCTCACTCCCCTCTCACTCTCCATTCCCCATTCCTCACTCCCCTCTCACTGTCCATTCCCCATTCCTCACTCCCCTCTCACTGTCCATTCCCCATTCCTCACTCCCCTCTCACTGTCCATTCCCCATTCCTCACTCCCCTCTCACTGTCCATTACCCATTCCTCACTCCCCTCTCACTGTCCATTCCCCATTTCTCACTCCCCTCTCACTGTCCATTCCCCATTCCTCACTCCCCTCTCACTGTCCATTCCCCATTCCTCACTCCCCTCTCACTCTCCATTCCCCATTCCTCACTCCCCTCTCACTGTCCATTCCCCATTCCTCACTCCCCTCTCACTGTCCATTCCCCATTCCTCACTCCCATCTCACTGTCCATCCCCCATTCCTCACTCCCATCTCACTGTCCATTCCCCATTCCTCACTCCCATCTCACTGTCCATTCCTCATTTCTCACTCCCATCTCACTGTCCATTCCCCATTCCACACACCCCTCTCACTGTCCATCCCGATTCCTCACTCCCCTCTCACTGTCCATTCCCCATTCCTCACTCCCCTCTCACTGTCCATTCCCCATTCCTCACTTCCCTCTCACTGTCCATTCCTCATTCCTCACTCCCCTCTCACTGTCCATCACCATTCCTCACTCCCCTCTCACTGTCCATTCCCCATTCCTCACTCCCGTCTCACTGTCCATTCCCCATTCCTCACTCCCCTCTCACTGTCCATTCCTCACTCCTCACTCCCCTCTCACTGTCCATTCCTCACTCCTCTCTCCCCTCTCACTGTCCATTCCTCACTCCTCACTCCCCTCTCACTGTCCATCCCCATTCCTCCCTCCCATCTCACTGTCCATTCCCCATTCCTCACTCCCATCTCACTGTCCATTCCCCATTCCTCACTCCCCTCTCACTGTCCATTCCCCATTCCTCACTACCCTCTCACTGTCCATTCCCCATTCCTCACTCCCATCTCACTGTCCATTCCCCATTCCTCTCTCCCATCTCACTGTCCATTCCCCATTCCTCACTCCCATCTCACTGTCCATTTCTCATTCCTCACTCCCCTCTCACTGTCCATTCCCCATTCCTCACTCCCATCTCACTGTCCTTTCCCCATTCCTCACTCCCATCTCACTGTCCATTCCTCATTCCTCACTCCGCTCTCATTTGCATTCCCCATTCCTCACTGCCATCTCACTGTCCATTGCCCATTCCTCACTCCCATCTCACTGTCCATTCCTCATTCCTCACTCCGCTCTCACTGTCCATTCCCCATTCCTCACTCCCATCTCACTGTCCATTCCCCATTCCTCACTCCCATCTCACTGTCCATTCCCCATTCCTCACTCCCCTCTCACTGTCCATTCCTCATTCCTCACTCCCCTCTCACTGTCCATCACCATTCCTCACTCCCCTCTCACTGTCCATTCCCCATTCCTCACTCCCATCTCACTGTTCATTCCCCATTCCTCACTCCCCTCTCACTGTCCATTCCCCATTCCTCACTCCCCTCTCACTGTCCATTCCTCATTCCTCACTCCCCTCTCACTGTCCATCACCATTCCTCACTCCCCTCTCACTGTCCATTCCCCATTCCTCACTCCCACCTCACTGTCCATTCCCCATTCCTCACTCCCCTCTCACTGTCCATTCCCCATTCCTCACTCCCCTCTCACAATCCATTCCACATTCCTCACTTCCCTCTCACTATCCATTCCCCATTCCACACTCCCCTCTCACTATCCATTCCCCATTCCACACTCCCCTCTCACTGTCCATTCCCCATTCCTCACTCCCATCTCGCTGTCCATTCCCCATTCCTCACTTCCATCTCACTGTTCATTCCCCATTCCTCACTCCCATCTCACTGTCCATTCCCCATTCCTCACTCCCATCTCACTGTCCATTCCTCATTCCTCACTCCCCTCTCACTGTCCATCCCCATTCCACACTCCCCTCTCACTGTCCATTCCCCATTCCTCACTCCCATCTCACTGTCCATTCCCCATTCCTCCCTCCCATCTCACTGTCCATTCCTCATTCCTCACTCCCCTCTCACTGTCCATCCCCATTCCACACTCCCCTCTCACTGTCCATTCCCCATTCCTCACTCCCATCTCACTGTCCATTCCCCATTCCTCCCTCTCATCTCACTGTCCATTCCCCATTCCTCACTCCCCTCTCACTATCCATTCCACATTCCTCACTTCCCTCTCACTATCCATTACCCATTCCTCACTCCCCTCTCATTATCCATCCCCATTCCTCCCTCTCATCTCACTGTCCATTCCCCATTCCTCACTCCCCTCTCACAATCCATTCCACATTCCTCACTTCCCTCTCACTATCCATTCCCCATTCCACACTCCCCTCTCACTATCCATTCCCCATTCCACACTCCCCTCTCACTGTCCATTCCCCATTCCTCACTCCCATCTCTGTCCATTCCCCATTCCTCACTTCCATCTCACTGTTCATTCCCCATTCCTCACTCCCATCTCACTGTCTATTCCCCATTTCTCACTCCCCTCTCACTGTCCATTCCTCATTCCTCACTCCCCTCTCACTGTCCATCCCCATTCCACACTACCCTCTCACTGTCCATTCCCCATTCCTCACTCCCCACTCACTGTCCATTCCTCATTCCTCACTCCCCTCTCATTGTCCATCCCCATTCCTCCCTCTCATCTCACTATCCATTCCACATTCCTCACTTGACTCTCACTATCCATTCCCCATTCCACACTCCCCTCTCACTGTCCATTCCCCATTCCTCACTCCTATCTCACTGTCCATTCCCCATTCCTCACTCCCGTCTCACTATCCATTCCCCATTCCTCACTCCCCTCACACTGTCCATTCTCCATTCCTCACTCCCCTCTCACTGTCCATTCCTCAGTCCTCACTCCCCTCTCACTGTCCATTCCCCATTACTCACTCCCCTCTCACTGTCCATTCTCCATCCTCACTCCCCTCTCACTGTCCATTCCGCAGTCCTCACTCCCCGCTCACTGTCTATTCCCCATTCCTCACTCCCCTCTCACTATCCATTGCCAATTCCTCATTCCCCTTTCACTGTCCATTCCCCATTCCTCACTCTCGTCTCACTATCCATTCCCCATTCCTCCCTGCCCCCTCACTGTACATCCCCATTACTCACCCCCCTCTCACTGTCCATTGCCCATTCCTCACTCCTCTCTCGCTCTCCATTCCCTATTCCTCACTCCCCTCTCACTGTCCATTCCCCATTCCTCACCCCCCTCTCACTGTCCTTTCCCCATTCCTCACTCCCCTCTCACTGTCCATTCTCCATTCCTGGCTTCCGTCTCTCTATCCATTCCCCATTCCTCACGCCCCCCCTCACTGTCCATTCCTCAGTCCTCACTCCCATCACACTATCCATTCTCCATTCCTTACTCCCATCACACTATCCATTCCCCATTCCTCACTCCCCTCTCACTGTCCATTCCCCATTCCTCACTCCTGTCTCACTGTCCATTCCCCATTCCTCACTCCCCTCTCACTGTCCATTCCCCATTCCTCACTCCAGTCTCATTTCCATTCCCCATTCCTCACTCCCGTCTCACTGTCCATTCCCCATTCCTCCCTCCCCTCTCACTATCCTTTCCCCATTCCTCACTCCCCTCTCACTGTCCATTCCCCATTCCTCACTCCCCTCTCATTGTCCATTACCCATTCCTCACCCCTCTCACTGTCCATTCCCCATTTCTCACTCCCCTCTCACTGTCCATTCCCCATTCCTCACTCCCCTCTCACTGTCCATTCCCCATTCCTCACTGACTCTCACTCTCCATTCCCCATTCCTCACTCCCCTCTCACTGTCCATTCCCCATTCCTCACTCCCCTCTCACTGTCCATTCCCCATTCCTCTCTCCCCTCTCACTGTCCATTCCCCATTCCTCACTCCCCTCTCACTCTCCATTCCCCATTCCTCACTCCCCTCTCACTGTCCATTCCCCATTCCTCACTCCCCTCTCACTGTCCATTCCCCATTCCTCACTCCCCTCTCACTGTCCATTCCCCATTCCTCACTCCCCTCTCACTGTCCATTACCCATTCCTCACTCCCCTCTCACTGTCCATTCCCCATTTCTCACTCCCCTCTCACTGTCCATTCCCCATTCCTCACTCCCCTCTCACTGTCCATTCCCCATTCCTCACTCCCCTCTCACTCTCCATTCCCCATTTCTCACTCCCCTCTCACTGTCCATTCCCCATTCCTCACTCCCCTCTCACTGTCCATTCCCCATTCCTCACTCCCATCTCACTGTCCATCCCCCATTCCTCACTCCCATCTCACTGTCCATTCCCCATTCCTCACTCCCATTTCACTGTCCATTCCTCATTTCTCACTCCCATCTCACTGTCCATTCCCCATTCCACACACCCCTCTCACTGTCCATCCCGATTCCTCACTCCCCTCTCACTGTCCATTCCCCATTCCTCACTCCCCTCTCACTGTCCATTCCCCATTCCTCACTTCCCTCTCACTGTCCATTTCTCATTCCTCACTCCCCTCTCACTGTCCATCACCATTCCTCACTCCCCTCTCACTGTCCATCCCCATTCCACACTACCCTCTCACTGTCCATTCCCCATTCCTCACTCCCCACTCACTGTCCATTCCTCATTCCTCACTCCCCTCTCATTGTCCATCCCCATTCCTCCCTCTCATCTCACTATCCATTCCACATTCCTCACTTGACTCTCACTATCCATTCCCCATTCCACACTCCCCTCTCACTGTCCATTCCCCATTCCTCACTCCTATCTCACTGTCCATTCCCCATTCCTCACTCCCGTCTCACTATCCATT
This sequence comes from Heterodontus francisci, assembly GCF_036365525.1. Lineage (NCBI taxonomy): Eukaryota > Metazoa > Chordata > Chondrichthyes > Heterodontiformes > Heterodontidae > Heterodontus > Heterodontus francisci. The sequence continues at coordinate 66,141,678 of NC_090393.1, read as the reverse complement.
CCCCATTCCTCACTCCCCTCACACTGTCCATTCTCCATTCCTCACTCCCCTCTCACTGTCCATTCCTCAGTCCTCACTCCCCTCTCACTGTCCATTCCCCATTACTCACTCCCCTCTCACTGTCCATTCTCCATCCTCACTCCCCTTTCACTGTCCATTCCCCATTCCTCACTCCCCGCTCACTGTCTATTCCCCATTCCTCACTCCCCTCTCACTATCCATTGCCAATTCCTCATTCCCCTTTCACTGTCCATTCCCCATTCCTCACTCTCGTCTCACTATCCATTCCCCATTCCTCCCTGCCCCCTCACTGTACATCCCCATTACTCACCCCCCTCTCACTGTCCATTGCCCATTCCTCACTCCTCTCTCGCTCTCCATTCCCTATTCCTCACTCCCCTCTCACTGTCCATTCCCCATTCCTCACCCCCCTCTCACTGTCCTTTCCCCATTCCTCACTCCCCTCTCACTGTCCATTCTCCATTCCTCGCTTCCGTCTCTCTATCCATTCCCCATTCCTCACGCCCCCCCTCACTGTCCATTCCTCAGTCCTCACTCCCATCACACTATCCATTCTCCATTCCTTACTCCCATCACACTATCCATTCCCCATTCCTCACTCCCCTCTCACTGTCCATTCCCCATTCCTCACTCCTGTCTCACTGTCCATTCCCCATTCCTCACTCCCCTCTCACTGTCCATTCCCCATTCCTCACTCCAGTCTCATTTCCATTCCCCATTCCTCACTCCCGTCTCACTGTCCATTCCCCATTCCTCCCTCCCCTCTCACTATCCTTTCCCCATTCCTCACTCCCCTCTCACTGTCCATTCCCCATTCCTCACTCCCCTCTCATTGTCCATTACCCATTCCTCACCCCTCTCACTGTCCATTCCCCATTTCTCACTCCCCTCTCACTGTCCATTCCCCATTCCTCACTCCCCTCTCACTGTCCATTCCCCATTCCTCACTGACTCTCACTCTCCATTCCCCATTCCTCACTCCCCTCTCACTGTCCATTCCCCATTCCTCACTCCCCTCTCACTGTCCATTCCCCATTCCTCACTCCCCTCTCACTGTCCATTCCCCATTCCTCACTCCCCTCTCACTCTCCATTCCCCATTCCTCACTCCCCTCTCACTGTCCATTCCCCATTCCTCACTCCCCTCTCACTGTCCATTCCCCATTCCTCACTCCCCTCTCACTGTCCATTCCCCATTCCTCACTCCCCTCTCACTGTCCATTACCCATTCCTCACTCCCCTCTCACTGTCCATTCCCCATTTCTCACTCCCCTCTCACTGTCCATTCCCCATTCCTCACTCCCCTCTCACTGTCCATTCCCCATTCCTCACTCCCCTCTCACTCTCCATTCCCCATTTCTCACTCCCCTCTCACTGTCCATTCCCCATTCCTCACTCCCCTCTCACTGTCCATTCCCCATTCCTCACTCCCATCTCACTGTCCATCCCCCATTCCTCACTCCCATCTCACTGTCCATTCCCCATTCCTCACTCCCATTTCACTGTCCATTCCTCATTTCTCACTCCCATCTCACTGTCCATTCCCCATTCCACACACCCCTCTCACTGTCCATCCCGATTCCTCACTCCCCTCTCACTGTCCATTCCCCATTCCTCACTCCCCTCTCACTGTCCATTCCCCATTCCTCACTTCCCTCTCACTGTCCATTTCTCATTCCTCACTCCCCTCTCACTGTCCATCACCATTCCTCACTCCCCTCTCACTGTCCATCCCCATTCCTCCCTCCCATCTCACTGTCCATTCCCCATTCCTCACTCCCATCTCACTGTCCATTCCCCATTCCTCACTCCCCTCTCACTGTCCATTCCCCATTCCTCACTCCCCTCTCACTGTCCATTCCCCATTCCTCACTCCCATCTCACTGTCCATTCCCCATTCCTCTCTCCCATCTCACTGTCCATTCCTCATTCCTCACTCCGCTCTCATTTGCATTCCCCATTCCTCACTGCCATCTCACTGTCCATTGCCCATTCCTCACTCCCATCTCACTGTCCATTCCTCATTCCTCACTCCGCTCTCACTGTCCATTCCCCATTCCTCACTCCCATCTCACTGTCCATTCCCCATTCCTCACTCCCATCTCACTGTCCATTCCCCATTCCTCACTCCCCTCTCACTGTCCATTCCTCATTCCTCACTCCCCTCTCACTGTCCATCACCATTCCTCACTCCCCTCTCACTGTCCATTCCCCATTCCTCACTCCCATCTCACTGTTCATTCCCCATTCCTCACTCCCCTCTCACTGTCCATTCCCCATTCCTCACTCCCCTCTCACTGTCCATTCCTCATTCCTCACTCCCCTCTCACTGTCCATCACCATTCCTCACTCCCCTCTCACTGTCCATTCCCCATTCCTCACTCCCCTCTCACTGTCCATTCCCCATTCCTCACTCCCCTCTCACTGTCCATTCCTCACTCCTCACTCCCCTCTCACTGTCCATTCCTCACTCCTCACTCCCCTCTCACTGTCCATTCCTCACTCCTCACTCCCCTCTCACTGTCCATCCCCATTCCTCCCTCCCGTCTCACTGTCCATTCCCCATTCCTCACTCCCCTCTGACGATCCATTCCCCATTCCTCACTCCTGTCTCACTGTCCATTCCCCATTCCTCACTCCTGTCTCACTGTCCATTCCCCATTCCTCACTCCCCTCTCACTGTCCATTCCCCATTCCTCACTCCAGTCTCATTTCCATTCCCCATTCCTCACTCCCGTCTCACTGTCCATTCCTCACTCATCACTCCCCTCTCACTGTCCATTCCTCACTCATCACTCCCCTCTCACTGTCCATTCCTCACTCCTCACTCCCCTCTCACTGTCCATCCCCATTCCTCCCTCCCATCTCACTGTCCATTCCCCATTCCTCACTCCCATCTCACTGTCCATTCCCCATTCCTCACTCCCCTCTCACTCTCCATTCCCCATTCCTCACTCCCCTCTCACCGTCCATTCCCCATTCCTCACTCCCCTCTCACTGTCCATTCCCCATTCCTCACTCCCATCTCACTGTCCATTCCCCATTCCTCTCTCCCATCTCACTGTCCATTCCCCATTCCTCACTCCCATCTCACTGTCCATTCCTCATTCCTCACTCCCCTCTCACTGTCCATTCCCCATTCCTCACTCCCATCTCACTGTCCATTCCCCATTCCTCACTCCCATCTCACTGTCCATTCCCCATTCCTCACTCCCATCTCACTGTCGATTCCCCATTCCTCACTCCCCTCTCACTGTCCATTCCCCATTCCTCACTCCCATCTCTGTCCATTCCCCATTCCTCACTCCCATCTCACTGTCCATTCCCCATTCCTCACTCCCATCTCACTGTTCTTTCCCCATTCCTCACTCCCATCTCACTGTGCATTCCCCATTCCTCACTCCCATCTCACTGTCCATTCCCCATTCCTCACTCCCCTCTCAGTCTCCATTCCCCATTCCTCACTCCCCTCTCACTGTCCATTCCTCATTCTTCACTCCCCTCTCACTGTCCATTCCCCATTCCTCACTCCCCTCTCACAATCCATTCCACATTCCTCACTTCCCTCTCACTATCCATTCCCCATTCCACACTCCCCTCTCACTATCCATTCCCCATTCCACACTCCCCTCTCACTGTCCATTCCCCATTCCTCACTCCCATCTCGCTGTCCATTCCCCATTCCTCACTTCCATCTCACTGTTCATTCCCCATTCCTCACTCCCATCTCACTGTCCATTCCCCATTCCTCACTCCCATCTCACTGTCCATTCCTCATTCCTCACTCCCCTCTCACTGTCCATCCCCATTCCACACTCCCCTCTCACTGTCCATTCCCCATTCCTCACTCCCCACTCACTGTCCATTCCTCACTCCTCACTCCCCTCTCTTTGTCCATCCCCATTCCTCCCTCTCATCTCACTGTCCATTCCCCATTCCTCACTCCCCTCTCACTATCCATTCCACATTCCTCACTTCCCTCTCACTATCCATTACCCATTCCTCACTCCCCTCTCATTATCCATCCCCATTCCTCCCTCTCATCTCACTGTCCATTCCCCATTCCTCACTCCCCTCTCACAATCCATTCCACATTCCTCACTTCCCTCTCACTATCCATTCCCCATTCCACACTCCCCTCTCACTATCCATTCCCCATTCCACACTCCCCTCTCACTATCCATTCCCCATTCCACACTCCCCTCTCACTGTCCATTCCCCATTCCTCACTCCCATCTCTGTCCATTCCCCATTCCTCACTTCCATCTCACTGTTCATTCCCCATTCCTCACTCCCATCTCACTGTCTATTCCCCATTTCTCACTCCCCTCTCACTGTCCATTCCTCATTCCTCACTCCCCTCTCACTGTCCATCCCCATTCCACACTACCCTCTCACTGTCCATTCCCCATTCCTCACTCCCCACTCACTGTCCATTCCTCATTCCTCACTCCCCTCTCATTGTCCATCCCCATTCCTCCCTCTCATCTCACTATCCATTCCACATTCCTCACTTGACTCTCACTATCCATTCCCCATTCCACACTCCCCTCTCACTGTCCATTCCCCATTCCTCACTCCCATCTCACTGTCCATTCCCCATTCCTCACTCCCGTCTCACTATCCATTCCCCATTCCTCACTCCCCTCACACTGTCCATTCTCCATTCCTCACTCCCCTCTCACTGTCCATTCCTCAGTCCTCACTCCCCTCTCACTGTCCATTCCCCATTACTCACTCCCCTCTCACTGTCCATTCTCCATCCTCACTCCCCTCTCACTGTCCATTCCGCAGTCCTCACTCCCCGCTCACTGTCTATTCCCCATTCCTCACTCCCCTCTCACTATCCATTGCCAATTCCTCATTCCCCTTTCACTGTCCATTCCCCATTCCTCACTCTCGTCTCACTATCCATTCCCCATTCCTCCCTGCCCCCTCACTGTACATCCCCATTACTCACCCCCCTCTCACTGTCCATTGCCCATTCCTCACTCCTCTCTCGCTCTCCATTCCCTATTCCTCACTCCCCTCTCACTGTCCATTCCCCATTCCTCACCCCCCTCTCTCTGTCCTTTCCCCATTCCTCACTCCCCTCTCACTGTCCATTCTCCATTCCTCGCTTCCGTCTCTCTATCCATTCCCCATTCCTCAGTCCTCACTCCCATCACACTATCCATTCTCCATTCCTTACTCCCATCACACTATCCATTCCCCATTCCTCACTCCCCTCTCACTGTCCATTCCCCATTCCTCACTCCTGTCTCACTGTCCATTCCCCATTCCTCACTCCCCTCTCACTGTCCATTCCCCATTCCTCACTCCAGTCTCATTTCCATTCCCCATTCCTCACTCCCGTCTCACTGTCCATTCCCCATTCCTCCCTCCCCTCTCACTATCCTTTCCCCATTCCTCACTCCCCTCTCACTGTCCATTCCCCATTCCTCACTCCCCTCTCATTGTCCATTACCCATTCCTCACCCCTCTCACTGTCCATTCCCCATTTCTCACTCCCCTCTCACTGTCCATTCCCCATTCCTCACTCCCCTCTCACTGTCCATTCCCCATTCCTCACTGACTCTCACTCTCCATTCCCCATTCCTCACTCCCCTCTCACTGTCCATTCCCCATTCCTCACTCCCCTCTCACTGTCCATTCCCCATTCCTCACTCCCCTCTCACTGTCCATTCCCCATTCCTCACTCCCCTCTCACTCTCCATTCCCCATTCCTCACTCCCCTCTCACTGTCCATTCCCCATTCCTCACTCCCCTCTCACTGTCCATTCCCCATTCCTCACTCCCCTCTCACTGTCCATTACCCATTCCTCACTCCCCTCTCACTGTCCATTCCCCATTTCTCACTCCCCTCTCACTGTCCATTCCCCATTCCTCACTCCCCTCTCACTGTCCATTCCCCATTCCTCACTCCCCTCTCACTCTCCATTCCCCATTTCTCACTCCCCTCTCACTGTCCATTCCCCATTCCTCACTCCCCTCTCACTGTCCATTCCCCATTCCTCACTCCCATCTCACTGTCCATCCCCCATTCCTCACTCCCATCTCACTGTCCATTCCCCATTCCTCACTCCCATTTCACTGTCCATTCCTCATTTCTCACTCCCATCTCACTGTCCATTCCCCATTCCACACACCCCTCTCACTGTCCATCCCGATTCCTCACTCCCCTCTCACTGTCCATTCCCCATTCCTCACTGCCCTCTCACTGTCCATTCCCCATTCCTCACTTCCCTCTCACTGTCCATTTCTCATTCCTCACTCCCCTCTCACTGTCCATCACCATTCCTCACTCCCCTCTCACTGTCCATTCCCCATTCCTCACTCCCGTCTCACTGTCCATTCCCCATTCCTCACTCCCCTCTCACTGTCCATTCCTCACTCCTCACTCCCCTCTCACTGTCCATTCCTCACTCCTCACTCCCCTCTCACTGTCCATTCCTCACTCCTCACTCCCCTCTCACTGTCCATCCCCATTCCTCCCTCCCATCTCACTGTCCATTCCCCATTCCTCACTCCCATCTCACTGTCCATTCCCCATTCCTCACTCCCCTCTCACTGTCCATTCCCCATTCCTCACTCCCCTCTCACTGTCCATTCCCCATTCCTCACTCCCATCTCACTGTCCATTCCCCATTCCTCTCTCCCATCTCACTGTCCATTCCTCATTCCTCACTCCGCTCTCATTTGCATTCCCCATTCCTCACTGCCATCTCACTGTCCATTGCCCATTCCTCACTCCCATCTCACTGTCCATTCCTCATTCCTCACTCCGCTCTCACTGTCCATTCCCCATTCCTCACTCCCATCTCACTGTCCATTCCCCATTCCTCACTCCCATCTCACTGTCCATTCCCCATTCCTCACTCCCCTCTCACTGTCCATTCCTCATTCCTCACTCCCCTCTCACTGTCCATCACCATTCCTCCCTCCCCTCTCACTGTCCATTCCCCATTCCTCACTCCCATATCACTGTTCATTCCCCATTCCTCACTCCCCTCTCACTGTCCATTCCCCATTCCTCACTCCCCTCTCACTGTCCATTCCTCATTCCTCACTCCCCTCTCACTGTCCATCACCATTCCTCACTCCCCTCTCACTGTCCATTCCCCATTCCTCACTCCCCTCTCACTGTCCATTCCCCATTCCTCACTCCCCTCTCACTGTCCATTCCTCACTCCTCACTCCCCTCTCACTGTCCATTCCTCACTCCTCACTCCCCTCTCACTGTCCATCCCCATTCCTCCCTCCCGTCTCACTGTCCATTCCCCATTCCTCACTCCCCTCTGACGATCCATTCCCCATTCCTCACTCCTGTCTCACTGTCCATTCCCCATTCCTCACTCCTGTCTCACTGTCCATTCCCCATTCCTCACTCCCCTCTCACTGTCCATTCCCCATTCCTCACTCCAGTCTCATTTCCATTCCCCATTCCTCACTCCCGTCTCACTGTCCATTCCTCACTCATCACTCCCCTCTCACTGTCCATTCCTCACTCATCACTCCCCTCTCACTGTCCATTCCTCACTCCTCACTCCCCTCTCACTGTCCATCCCCATTCCTCCCTCCCATCTCACTGTCCATTCCCCATTCCTCACTCCCATCTCACTGTCCATTCCCCATTCCTCACTCCCCTCTCACTCTCCATTCCCCATTCCTCACTCCCCTCTCACCGTCCATTCCCCATTCCTCACTCCCCTCTCACTGTCCATTCCCCATTCCTCACTCCCATCTCACTGTCCATTCCCCATTCCTCTCTCCCATCTCACTGTCCATTCCCCATTCCTCACTCCCATCTCACTGTCCATTCCTCATTCCTCACTCCCCTCTCACTGTCCATTCCCCATTCCTCACTCCCATCTCACTGTCCATTCCCCATTCCTCACTCCCATCTCACTGTCCATTCCCCATTCCTCACTCCCATCTCACTGTCGATTCCCCATTCCTCACTCCCCTCTCACTGTCCATTCCCCATTCCTCACTCCCATCTCTGTCCATTCCCCATTCCTCACTCCCATCTCACTGTCCATTCCCCATTCCTCACTCCCATCTCACTGTTCTTTCCCCATTCCTCACTCCCATCTCACTGTGCATTCCCCATTCCTCACTCCCATCTCACTGTCAATTCCCCATTCCTCACTCCCCTCTCAGTCTCCATTCCCCATTCCTCACTCCCCTCTCACTGTCCATTCCTCATTCTTCACTCCCCTCTCACTGTCCATTCCCCATTCCTCACTCCCCTCTCACAATCCATTCCACATTCCTCACTTCCCTCTCACTATCCATTCCCCATTCCTCCCTCCCCTCTCACTATCCATTCCTCACTCCCCTCTCACTGTCCATTCCTCAGTCCACACACCCCTCTCACTGTCCATTCCCCATTCCTCACTCCCCTCTCACTGTCCATTCCCCATTCCTCACTCCCCTCTCACAATCCATTCCACATTCCTCACTTCCCTCTCACTATCCATTCCCCATTCCACACTCCCCTCTCACTATCCATTCTCCATTCCACACTCCCCTCTCACTGTCCATTCCCCATTCCTCACTCCCATCTCGCTGTCCATTCCCCATTCCTCACTTCCAGCTCGCTGTTCATTCCCCATTCCTCACTCCCATCTCACTGTCCATTCCCCATTCCTCACTCCCATCTCACTGTCCATTCCTCATTCCTCACTCCCCTCTCACTGTCCATCCCCATTCCACACTCCCCTCTCACTGTCCATTCCCCATTCCTCACTCCCCACTCACTGTCCATTCCTCACTCCTCACTCCCCTCTCATTGTCCATCCCCATTCCTCCCTCTCATCTCACTGTCCATTCCCCATTTCTCACTCCCCTCTCACTATCCATTCCACATTCCTCACTTCCCTCTCACTATCCATTACCCATTCCTCACTCCCCTCTCATTATCCATCCCCATTCCTCCCTCTCATCTCACTGTCCATTCCCCATTCCTCACTCCCCTCTCACAATCCATTCCACATTCCTCACTTCCCTCTCACTATCCATTCCCCATTCCACACTCCCCTCTCACTATCCATTCCCCATTCCACACTCCCCTCTCACTGTCCATTCCCCATTCCTCACTCCCATCTCTGTCCATTCCCCATTCCTCACTTCCATCTCACTGTTCATTCCCCATTCCTCACTCCCATCTCACTGTCTATTCCCCATTCCTCACTCCCATCTCACTGTCCATTCCTCATTCCTCACTCCCCTCTCACTGTCCATCCCCATTCCACACTACCCTCTCACTGTCCATTCCCCATTCCTCACTCCCCACTCACTGTCCATTCCTCACTCCTCACTCCCCTCTCATTGTCCATCCCCATTCCTCCCTCTCATCTCACTGTCCATTCCCCATTCCTCACTCCCCTCTCACTATCCATTCCACATTCCTCACTTGACTCTCACTATCCATTCCCCATTCCACACTCCCCTCTCACTGTCCATTCCCCATTCCTCACTCCCATCTCACTGTCCATTCCCCATTCCTCACTCCCGTCTCACTATCCATTCCCCATTCCTCACTCCCCTCACACTGTCCATTCTCCATTCCTCACTCCCCTCTCACTGTCCATTCCTCAGTCCTCACTCCCCTCTCACTGTCCATTCCCCATTACTCACTCCCCTCTCACTGTCCATTCTCCATCCTCACTCCACTCTCACTGTCCATTCCGCAGTCCTCACTCCCCGCTCACTGTCTATTCCCCATTCCTCACTCCCCTCTCACTATCCATTGCCAATTCCTCATTCCCCTTTCACTGTCCATTCCCCATTCCTCACTCTCGTCTCACTATCCATTCCCCATTCCTCCCTGCCTCCTCACTGTACATCCCCATTACTCACTCCCCTCTCACTATCCATTCCCCATTCCTCACCCCCCTCTCACTGTCCATTGCCCATTCCTCACTCCTCTCTCGCTCTCCATTCCCTATTCCTCACTCCCCTCTCACTGTCCATTCCCCATTCCTCACCCCCCTCTCACTGTCCTTTCCCCATTCCTCACTCCCCTCTCACTGTCCATTCTCCATTCCTCGCTTCCGTCTCTCTATCCATTCCCCATTCCTCACGCCCCCCCTCACTGTCCATTCCTCAGTCCTCACTCCCATCACACTATCCATTCTCCATTCCTCACTCCCATCACACTATCCATTCCCCATTCCTCACTCCCCTCTCACTGTCCATTCCCCATTCCTCACTCCTGTCTCACTGTCCATTCCCCATTCCTCACTCCCCTCTCACTGTCCATGCCCCATTCCTCACTCCAGTCTCATTTCCATTCCCCATTCCTCACTCCCGTCTCACTGTCCATTCCCCATTCCTCCCTCCCCTCTCACTATCCTTTCCCCATTCCTCACTCCCCTCTCACTGTCCATTCCCCATTTCTCACTCCCCTCTCACTGTCCATTCCCCATTCCTCACTCCCCTCTCACTGTCCATTCCCCATTCCTCACTCCCATCTCACTGTCCATTTCTCATTCCTCACTCCCTCTCACTGTCCATTCTCCATTCCTCACTCCCATCTCACTGTCCATTCCCCATTCCTCACTCCCATCTCACTGTCCATTCCTCATTCCTCACTCCGCTCTCATTTGCATTCCCCATTCCTCACTGCCATCTCACTGTCCATTGCCCATTCCTCACTCCCATCTCACTGTCCATTCCTCATTCCTCACTCCGCTCTCACTGTCCATTCCCCATTCCTCACTTCCAGCTCGCTGTTCATTCCCCATTCCTCACTCCCATCTCACTGTCCATTCCCCATTCCTCACTCCCATCTCACTGTCCATTCCTCATTCCTCACTCCCCTCTCACTGTCCATCCCCATTCCACACTCCCCTCTCACTGTCCATTCCCCATTCCTCACTCCCCACTCACTGTCCATTCCTCACTCCTCACTCCCCTCTCATTGTCCATCCCCATTCCTCCCTCTCATCTCACTGTCCATTCCCCATTTCTCACTCCCCTCTCACTATCCATTCCACATTCCTCACTTCCCTCTCACTATCCATTACCCATTCCTCACTCCCCTCTCATTATCCATCCCCATTCCTCCCTCTCATCTCACTGTCCATTCCCCATTCCTCACTCCCCTCTCACAATCCATTCCACATTCCTCACTTCCCTCTCACTATCCATTCCCCATTCCACACTCCCCTCTCACTATCCATTCCCCATTCCACACTCCCCTCTCACTGTCCATTCCCCATTCCTCACTCCCATCTCTGTCCATTCCCCATTCCTCACTTCCATCTCACTGTTCATTCCCCATTCCTCACTCCCATCTCACTGTCTATTCCCCATTCCTCACTCCCATCTCACTGTCCATTCCTCATTCCTCACTCCCCTCTCACTGTCCATCCCCATTCCACACTACCCTCTCACTGTCCATTCCCCATTCCTCACTCCCCACTCACTGTCCATTCCTCACTCCTCACTCCCCTCTCATTGTCCATCCCCATTCCTCCCTCTCATCTCACTGTCCATTCCCCATTCCTCACTCCCCTCTCACTATCCATTCCACATTCCTCACTTGACTCTCACTATCCATTCCCCATTCCACACTCCCCTCTCACTGTCCATTCCCCATTCCTCACTCCCATCTCACTGTCCATTCCCCATTCCTCACTCCCGTCTCACTATCCATTCCCCATTCCTCACTCCCCTCACACTGTCCATTCTCCATTCCTCACTCCCCTCTCACTGTCCATTCCTCAGTCCTCACTCCCCTCTCACTGTCCATTCCCCATTACTCACTCCCCTCTCACTGTCCATTCTCCATCCTCACTCCACTCTCACTGTCCATTCCGCAGTCCTCACTCCCCGCTCACTGTCTATTCCCCATTCCTCACTCCCCTCTCACTATCCATTGCCAATTCCTCATTCCCCTTTCACTGTCCATTCCCCATTCCTCACTCTCGTCTCACTATCCATTCCCCATTCCTCCCTGCCTCCTCACTGTACATCCCCATTACTCACTCCCCTCTCACTATCCATTCCCCATTCCTCACCCCCCTCTCACTGTCCATTGCCCATTCCTCACTCCTCTCTCGCTCTCCATTCCCTATTCCTCACTCCCCTCTCACTGTCCATTCCCCATTCCTCACCCCCCTCTCACTGTCCTTTCCCCATTCCTCACTCCCCTCTCACTGTCCATTCTCCATTCCTCGCTTCCGTCTCTCTATCCATTCCCCATTCCTCACGCCCCCCCTCACTGTCCATTCCTCAGTCCTCACTCCTATCACACTATCCATTCTCCATTCCTCACTCCCATCACACTATCCATTCCCCATTCCTCACTCCCCTCTCACTGTCCATTCCCCATTCCTCACTCCTGTCTCACTGTCCATTCCCCATTCCTCACTCCCCTCTCACTGTCCATGCCCCATTCCTCACTCCAGTCTCATTTCCATTCCCCATTCCTCACTCCCGTCTCACTGTCCATTCCCCATTCCTCCCTCCCCTCTCACTATCCTTTCCCCATTCCTCACTCCCCTCTCACTGTCCATTCCCCATTCCTCACTCCCCTCTCATTGTCCATTACCCATTCCTCACTCCCTTCTTACTGTCCATTCCCCATTTCTCACTCCCCTCTCACTGTCCATTCCCCATTCCTCACTCCCCTCTCACTGTCCATTCCCCATTCCTCACTCCCATCTCACTGTCCATTTCTCATTCCTCACTCCCTCTCACTGTCCATTCCCCATTCCTCACTCCCATCTCACTGTCCATTCCCCATTCCTCACTCCCATCTCACTGTCCATTCCTCATTCCTCACTCCGCTCTCATTTGCATTCCCCATTCCTCACTGCCATCTCACTGTCCATTGCCCATTCCTCACTCCCATCTCACTGTCCATTCCTCATTCCTCACTCCGCTCTCACTGTCCATTCCCCATTCCTCACTCCCATCTCACTGTCCATTCCCCATTCCTCACTCCCATCTCACTGTCCATTCCCCATTCCTCACTCCCCTCTCACTGTCCATTCCTCATTCCTCACTCCCCTCTCACTGTCCATCACCATTCCTCACTCCCCTCTCACTGTCCATTCCCCATTCCTCACTCCCATCTCACTGTTCATTCCCCATTCCTCACTCCCCTCTCACTGTCCATTCCTCATTCCTCACTCCCCTCTCACTGTCCATCACCATTCCTCACTCCCCTCTCACTGTCCATTCCCCATTCCTCACTCCCCTCTCACTGTCCATTCCCCATTCCTCACTCCCCTCTCACTGTCCATTCCTCACTCCTCACTCCCCTCTCACTGTCCATTCCTCACTCCTCACTCCCCTCTCACTGTCCATTCCTCACTCCTCACTCCCCTCTCACTGTCCATCCCCATTCCTCCCTCCCGTCTCACTGTCCATTCCCCATTCCTCACTCCCCTCTGACGATCCATTCCCCATTCCTCACTCCTGTCTCACTGTCCATTCCCCATTCCTCACTCCTGTCTCACTGTCCATTCCCCATTCCTCACTCCCCTCTCACTGTCCATTCCCCATTCCTCACTCCAGTCTCATTTCCATTCCCCATTCCTCACTCCCGTCTCACTGTCCATTCCTCACTCATCACTCCCCTCTCACTGTCCATTCCTCACTCATCACTCCCCTCTCACTGTCCATTCCTCACTCCTCACTCCCCTCTCACTGTCCATCCCCATTCCTCCCTCCCATCTCACTGTCCATTCCCCATTCCTCACTCCATCTCACTGTCCATTCCCCATTCCTCACTCCCCTCTCACACTCCATTCCCCATTCCTCACTCCCCTCTCACCATCCATTCCCCATTCCTCACGCCCATCTCACTGTCCATTCCCCATTCCTCTCTCCCATCTCACTGTCCATTCCCCATTCCTCACTCCCATCTCACTGTCCATTCCTCATTCCTCACTCCCCTCTCACTGTCCATTCCCCATTCCTCACTCCCATCTCACTGTCCATTCCCCATTCCTCACTCCCATCTCACTGTCCATTCCCCATTCCTCACTCCCATCTCACTGTCGATTCCCCATTCCTCACTCCCCTCTCACTGTCCATTCCCCATTCCTCACTCCCATCTCTGTCCATTCCCCATTCCTCACTCCCATCTCACTGTCCATTCCCCATTCCTCACTCCCATCTCACTGTTCTTTCCCCATTCCTCACTCCCATCTCACTGTGCATTCCCCATTCCTCACTCCCATCTCACTGTCCATTCCCCATTCCTCACTCCCCTCTCAGTCTCCATTCCCCATTCCTCACTCCCCTCTCACTGTCCATTCCTCATTCTTCACTCCCCTCTCACTGTCCATTCCCCATTCCTCACTCCCCTCTCACAATCCATTCCACATTCCTCACTTCCCTCTCACTATCCATTCCCCATTCCTCCCTCCCCTCTCACTATCCATTCCTCACTCCCCTCTCACTGTCCATTCCTCAGTCCACACACCCCTCTCACTGTCCATTCCCCATTCCTCACTCCCCTCTCACTGTCCATTCCCCATTCCTCACTCCCCTCTCACAATCCATTCCACATTCCTCACTTCCCTCTCACTATCCATTCCCCATTCCACACTCCCCTCTCACTATCCATTCCCCATTCCACACTCCCCTCTCACTGTCCATTCCCCATTCCTCACTCCCATCTCGCTGTCCATTCCCCTTTCCTCACTTCCAGCTCGCTGTTCATTCCCCATTCCTCACTCCCATCTCACTGTCCATTCCCCATTCCTCACTCCCATCTCACTGTCCATTCCTCATTCCTCACTCCCCTCTCACTGTCCATCCCCATTCCACACTCCCCTCTCACTGTCCATTCCCCATTCCTCACTCCCCACTCACTGTCCATTCCTCACTCCTCACTCCCCTCTCATTGTCCATCCCCATTCCTCCCTCTCATCTCACTGTCCATTCCCCATTCCTCACTCCCCTCTCACTATCCATTCCACATTCCTCACTTCCCTCTCACTATCCATTACCCATTCCTCACTCCCCTCTCATTATCCATCCCCATTCCTCCCTCTCATCTCACTGTCCATTCCCCATTCCTCACTCCCCTCTCACAATCCATTCCACATTCCTCACTTCCCTCTCACTATCCATTCCCCATTCCACACTCCCCTCTCACTATCCATTCCCCATTCCACACTCCCCTCTCACTGTCCATTCCCCATTCCTCACTCCCATCTCTGTCCATTCCCCATTCTTCACTTCCATCTCACTGTTCATTCCCCATTCCTCACTCCCATCTCACTGTCTATTCCCCATTCCTCACTCCCATCTCACTGTCCATTCCTCATTCCTCACTCCCCTCTCACTGTCCATCCCCATTCCACACTACCCTCTCACTGTCCATTCCCCATTCCTCACTCCCCACTCACTGTCCATTCCTCACTCCTCACTCCCCTCTCATTGTCCATCCCCATTCCTCCCTCTCATCTCACTGTCCATTCCCCATTCCTCACTCCCCTCTCACTATCCATTCCACATTCCTCACTTGACTCTCACTATCCATTCCCCATTCCACACTCCCCTCTCACTGTCCATTCCCCATTCCTCACTCCCATCTCACTGTCCATTCCCCATTCCTCACTCCCGTCTCACTATCCATTCCCCATTCCTCACTCCCCTCACACTGTCCATTCTCCATTCCTCACTCCCCTCTCACTGTCCATTCCTCAGTCCTCACTCCCCTCTCACTGTCCATTCCCCATTACTCACTCCCCTCTCACTGTCCATTCTCCATCCTCACTCCACTCTCACTGTCCATTCCGCAGTCCTCACTCCCCGCTCACTGTCTATTCCCCATTCCTCACTCCCCTCTCACTATCCATTGCCAATTCCTCATTCCCCTTTCACTGTCCATTCCCCATTCCTCACTCTCGTCTCACTATCCATTCCCCATTCCTCCCTGCCCCCTCACTGTACATCCCCATTACTCACTCCCCTCTCACTATCCATTCCCCATTCCTCACCCCCCTCTCACTGTCCATTGCCCATTCCTCACTCCTCTCTCGCTCTCCATTCCCTATTCCTCACTCCCCTCTCACTGTCCATTCCCCATTCCTCACCCCCCTCTCACTGTCCTTTCCCCATTCCTCACTCCCCTCTCACTGTCCATTCTCCATTCCTCGCTTCCGTCTCTCTATCCATTCCCCATTCCTCACGCCCCCCCTCACTGTCCATTCCTCAGTCCTCACTCCCATCACACTATCCATTCTCCATTCCTCACTCCCATCACACTATCCATTCCCCATTCCTCACTCCCCTCTCACTGTCCATTCCCCATTCCTCACTCCTGTCTCACTGTCCATTCCCCATTCCTCACTCCCCTCTCACTGTCCATGCCCCATTCCTCACTCCCATCTCACTGTCCATTCCCCATTCCTCACTCCCCTCTCACTCTCCATTCCCCATTCCTCACTCCCCTCTCACTGTCCATTCCCCATTCCTCACTCCCCTCTCACTGTCCATTCCCCATTCCTCACTCCCATCTCACTGTCCATTCCCCATTCCTCTCTCCCATCTCACTGTCCATTCCCCATTCCTCACTCCCATCTCACTGTCCATTTCTCATTCCTCACTCCCTCTCACTGTCCATTCCCCATTCCTCACTCCCATCTCACTGTCCATTCCCCATTCCTCACTCCCATCTCACTGTCCATTCCTCATTCCTCACTCCGCTCTCATTTGCATTCCCCATTCCTCACTGCCATCTCACTGTCCATTGCCCATTCCTCACTCCCATCTCACTGTCCATTCCTCATTCCTCACTCCGCTCTCACTGTCCATTCCCCATTCCTCACTCCCATCTCACTGTCCATTCCCCATTCCTCACTCCCATCTCACTGTCCATTCCCCATTCCTCACTCCCCTCTCACTGTCCATTCCTCATTCCTCACTCCCCTCTCACTGTCCATCACCATTCCTCACTCCCCTCTCACTGTCCATTCCCCATTCCTCACTCCCATCTCACTGTTCATTCCCCATTCCTCACTCCCCTCTCACTGTCCATTCCTCATTCCTCACTCCCCTCTCACTGTCCATCACCATTCCTCACTCCCCTCTCACTGTCCATTCCCCATTCCTCACTCCTCTCTCACTGTCCATTCCCCATTCCTCACTCCCCTCTCACTGTCCATTCCTCACTCCTCACTCCCCTCTCACTGTCCATTCCTCACTCCTCACTCCCCTCTCACTGTCCATTCCTCACTCCTCACTCCCCTCTCACTGTCCATTCCTCACTCCTCACTCCCCTCTCACTGTCCATCCCCATTCCTCCCTCCCATCTCACTGTCCATTCCCCATTCCTCACTCCCCTCTGACGATCCATTCCCCATTCCTCACTCCTGTCTCACTGTCCATTCCCCATTCCTCACTCCTGTCTCACTGTCCATTCCCCATTCCTCACTCCCCTCTCACTGTCCATTCCCCATTCCTCACTCCAGTCTCATTTCCATTCCCCATTCCTTACTCCCGTCTCACTGTCCATTCCTCACTCATCACTCCCCTCTCACTGTCCATTCCTCACTCATCACTCCCCTCTCACTGTCCATTCCTCACTCATCACTCCCCTCTCACTGTCCATTCCTCACTCCTCACTCCCCTCTCACTGTCCATCCCCATTCCTCCCTCCCATCTCACTGTCCATTCCCCATTCCTCACTCCCCTCTCACTGTCCATCACCATTCCTCACTCCCCTCTCACTGTCCATTCCCCATTCCTCACTCCCCTCTCACTGTCCATTCCCCATTCCTCACTCCCCTCTCACTGTCCATTCCTCACTCCCCTCTCACTGTCCATTCCTCACTCCTCACTCCCCTCTCACTGTCCATTCCTCACTCCTCACTCCCCTCTCACTGTCCATTCCTCACTCCTCACTCCCCTCTCACTGTCCATCCCCATTCCTCCCTCCCATCTCACTGTCCATTCCCCATTCCTCACTCCCCTCTGACGATCCATTCCCCATTCCTCACTCCTGTCTCACTGTCCATTCCCCATTCCTCACTCCTGTCTCACTGTCCATTCCCCATTCCTCACTCCCCTCTCACTGTCCATTCCCCATTCCTCACTCAAGTCTCATTTCCATTCCCCATTCCTCACTCCCGTCTCACTGTCCATTCCTCACTCATCACTCCCCTCTCACTGTCCATTCCTCACTCATCACTCCCCTCTCACTGTCCATTCCTCACTCATCACTCCCCTCTCACTGTCCATTCCTCACTCCTCACTCCCCTCTCACTGTCCATCCCCATTCCTCCCTCCCATCTCACTGTCCATTCCCCATTCCTCACTCCCATCTCACTGTCCATTCCCCATTCCTCACTCCCCTCTCACTGTCCATCACCATTCCTCACTCCCCTCTCACTATCCATTCCCCATTCCTCACTCCCCTCTCACTGTCCATTCCCCATTCCTCACTCCCCTCTCACTGTCCATTACCCATTCCTCACTCCCCTCTCACTGTCCATTCCCCATTTCTCACTCCCCTCTCACTGTCCATTCCCCATTCCTCACTCCCCTCTCACTGTCCATTCCCCATTCCTCACTCCCCCCTCACTGTCCATTCCCCATTCCTCACTCCCCTCTCACTCTCCATTCCCCATTCCTCACTCCCCTCTCACCGTCCATTCCCCATTCCTCACTCCCCTCTCACTGTCCATTCCCCATTCCTCACTCCCATCTCACTGTCCATCCCCCATTCCTCACTCCCATCTCACTGTCCATTCCCCATTCCTCACTCCCATCTCACTGTCGATTCCTCATTTCTCACTCCCATCTCACTGTCCATTCCCCATTCCACACACCCCTCTCACTGTCCATCCCCATTCCTCACTCCCCTCTCACTGTCCATTCCCCATTCCTCACTCCCCTCTCACTGTCCATTCCCCATTCCTCACTTCCCTCTCACTGTCCATTCCTCATTCCTCACTCCCCTCTCACTGTCCATCACCATTCCTCACTCCCCTCTCACTGTCCATTCCCCATTCCTCACTCCCATCTCACTGTCCATCCCCCATTCCTCACTCCCATCTCACTGTCCATTCCCCATTCCTCACTCCCATCTCACTGTCGATTCCTTATTTCTCACTCCCATCTCACTGTCCATTCCCCATTCCACACACCCCTCTCACTGTCCATCCCCATTCCTCACTCCCCTCTCACTGTCCATTCCCCATTCCTCACTCCCCTCTCACTGTCCATTCCCCATTCCTCACTTCCCTCTCACTGTCCATTCCTCATTCCTCACTCCCCTCTCACTGTCCATCACCATTCCTCACTCCCCTCTCACTGTCCATTCCCCATTCCTCACTCCCGTCTCACTGTCCAATCCCCATTCCTCACTCCCCTCTCACTGTCCATTCCTCACTCCTCACTCCCCTCTCACTCTCCATTCCCCATTCCTCTCTCCCATCTCACTGTCCATTCCCCATTCCTCACTCCCATCTCACTGTCCATTTCTCATTCCTCATTCCCCTCTCACTGTCCATTCCCCATTCCTCACTCCCATCTCACTGTCCATTCCCCATTCCTCACTTCCATCTCACTGTCCATTCCTCATTCCTCACTCCGCTCTCATTTCCATTCCCCATTCCTCACTGCCATCTCACTGTCCATTGCCCATTCCTCACTCCCATCTCACTGTCCATTCCTCATTCCTCACTCCGCTCTCACTGTCCATTCCCCATTCCTCACTCCCATCTCACTGTCATTCCCCATTCCTCACTCCCATCTCACTGTTCATTCCCCATTCCTCACTCCCATCTCACTGTTCATTCCCCATTCCTCACTCCCATCTCACTGTTCATTCCCCATACCACACACCCCTCTCCCTGTCCATCCCCATTCCTCACTCCCCTCTCACTGTCCATTCCCCATTCCTCACTCCCCTCTCACTGTCCATCCCCATTCCTCACTCCCCTCTCACTGTCCATTCCCCATTCCTCACTCCCCTCTCACTGTCCATTCCTCATTCCTCACTCCCCTCTCACTGTCCATCACCATTCCTCACTCCCCTCTCACTGTCCATTCCCCATACCTCACTCCCCTCTCACTGTCCATTCCCCATTCCTCACTCCCCTCTCACTGTCCGTTCCTCACTCCTCACTCCCCTCTCACTGTCCATTCCTCACTCCTCACTCCCCTCTCACTGTCCATTCCTCACTCCTCACTCCCCTCTCACTGTCCATTCCCCATTCCTCACTCCCCTCTGACGATCCATTCCCCATTCCTCACTCCTGTCTCACTGTCCATTCCCCATTCCTCACTCCTGTCTCACTGTCCATTCCCCATTCCTCACTCCCCTCTCACTGTCCATCACCATTCCTCACTCCCCTCTCACTGTCCATTCCCCATACCTCACTCCCCTCTCACTGTCCATTCCCCATTCCTCACTCCCCTCTCACTGTCCATTCCTCACTCCTCACTCCCCTCTCACTGTCCATTCCCCATTCCACACTCCAGTCTCATTTCCATTCCCCATTCCTCACTCCCGTCTCGCTGTCCATTCCCCATTCCTCCCTCCCCTCTCACTATCCTTTCCCCATTCCTCACTCCCTTGTCACTGTCCGTTCTCCATTCCTCACTCCCCTCTCACTGTCCATTCCCCATTCCTCTCTTCCCCATCACTCTCCCTTCCCCATTCCTTACTCGCCTCTCACTGTCCATTCCTCATTCCACACTCCCCTCTCACTATCCATTTCCCATTCCTCACTGCCCTCTCACTATGCATTCCCCATTCCTCACTCCTCTCTCACTATCCATTCCCCATTCCTCACTCCCCTCTCACTATCCATTCCCCATTCCTCACTCCCATCTCACTCTCCATTCCCCATTCCTCACTCCCCTCTCACTGTACATTCCCCATTCCTCACTCCCATCTCACTCTCCATTCCCCATTCCTCACTCCCCTCTCACTGTCCATTCCCCATTCCTCACTCCCCTCTCACTGTCCATTCCCCATTCCTCACTCCCATCTCACTGTCCATCCCCCATTCCTCACTCCCATCTCACTGTCCATTCCCCATTCCTCACTCCCATCTCACTGTCCATTCCTCATTTCTCACTCCCATCTCACTGTCCATTCCCCATTCCACACACCCCTCTCACTGTCCATCCCGATTCCTCACTCCCCTCTCACTGTCCATTCCCCATTCCTCACTCCCCTCTCACTGTCCATTCCCCATTCCTCACTTCCCTCTCACTGTCTATTCCTCATTCCTCACTCCCCTCTCACTGTCCATCACCATTCCTCACTCCCCTCTCACTGTCCATTCCCCATTCCTCACTCCCGTCTCACTGTCCATTCCCCATTCCTCACTCCCCTCTCACTGTCCATTCCTCACTCCTCACTCCCCTCTCACTGTCCATTCCTCACTCCTCACTCCCCTCTCACTGTCCATTCCTCACTCCTCACTCCCCTCTCACTGTCCATCCCCATTCCTCCCTCCCATCTCACTGTCCATTCCCCATTCCTCACTCCCATCTCACTGTCCATTCCCCATTCCTCACTCCCCTCTCACTCTCCATTCCCCATTCCTCACTCCCCTCTCACTGTCCATTCCCCATTCCTCACTCCCCTCTCACTGTCCATTCCCCATTCCTCACTCCCATCTCACTGTCCATTCCCCATTCCTCTCTCCCATCTCACTGTCCATTCCCCATTCCTCACTCCCATCTCACTGTCCATTTCTCATTCCTCACTCCCTCTCACTGTCCATTCCCCATTCCTCACTCCCATCTCACTGTCCATTCCCCATTCCTCACTCCCATCTCACTGTCCATTCCTCATTCCTCACTCCGCTCTCATTTGCATTCCCCATTCCTCACTGCCATCTCACTGTCCATCACCATTCCTCACTCCCCTCTCACTGTCCATTCCCCATTCCTCACTCCCATCTCACTGTCCATTCCCCATTCCTCACTCCCCTCTCACTGTCCATTCCTCATTCCTCACTCCCCTCTCACTGTCCATCACCATTCCTCACTCCCCTCTCACTGTCCATTCCCCATTCCTCACTCCCATCTCACTGTTCATTCCCCATTCCTCACTCCCCTCTCACTGTCCATTCCTCATTCCTCACTCCCCTCTCACTGTCCATCACCATTCCTCACTCCCCTCTCACTGTCCATTCCCCATTCCTCACTCCCCTCTCACTGTCCATTCCCCATTCCTCACTCCCCTCTCACTGTCCATTCCTCACTCCTCACTCCCCTCTCACTGTCCATTCCTCACTCCTCACTCCCCTCTCACTGTCCATTCCTCACTCCTCACTCCCCTCTCACTGTCCATTCCTCACTCCTCACTCCCCTCTCACTGTCCATCCCCATTCCTCCCTCCCATCTCACTGTCCATTCCCCATTCCTCACTCCCCTCTGACGATCCATTCCCCATTCCTCACTCCTGTCTCACTGTCCATTCCCCATTCCTCACTCCTGTCTCACTGTCCATTCCCCATTCCTCACTCCCCTCTCACTGTCCATTCCCCATTCCTCACTCCAGTCTCATTTCCATTCCCCATTCCTCACTCCCGTCTCACTGTCCATTCCTCACTCATCACTCCCCTCTCACTGTCCATTCCTCACTCATCACTCCCCTCTCACTGTCCATTCCTCACTCCTCACTCCCCTCTCACTGTCCATCCCCATTCCTCCCTCCCATCTCACTGTCCATTCCCCATTCCTCACTCCCCTCTCACTGTCCATCACCATTCCTCACTCCCCTCTCACTGTCCATTCCCCATTCCTCACTCCCCTCTCACTGTCCATTCCCCATTCCTCACTCCCCTCTCACTGTCCATTCCTCACTCCCCTCTCACTGTCCATTCCTCACTCCTCACTCCCCTCTCACTGTCCATTCCCCATTCCTCACTCCCATCTCACTGTCCATTCCCCATTCCTCACTCCCCTCTCACTGTCCATCACCATTCTTCACTCCCCTCTCACTGTCCATTCCCCATTCCTCACTCCCCTCTCACTATCCATTCCCCATTCCTCACTCCCCTCTCACTGTCCATTCCCCATTCCTCACTCCCCTCTCACTGTCCATTACCCATTCCTCACTCCCCTCTCACTGTCCATTCCCCATTTCTCACTCCCCTCTCTCTGTCCATTCCCCATTCCTCACTCCCCCCTCACTGTCCATTCCCCATTCCTCACTCCCCTCTCACTCTCCATTCCCCATTCCTCACTCCCCTCTCACTGTCCATTCCCCATTCCTCACTCCCCTCTCAGTGTCCATTCCCCATTCCTCACTGCCATCTCACTGTCCATTGCCCATTCCTCACTCCCATCTCACTGTCCATTCCCCATTCCTCACTCCCATCTCACTGTCGATTCCTCATTTCTCACTCCCATCTCACTGTCCATTCCCCATTCCACACACCCCTCTCACTGTCCATCCCCATTCCTCACTCCCCTCTCACTGTCCATTCCCCATTCCTCACTCCCCTCTCACTGTCCATTCCCCATTCCTCACTTCCCTCTCACTGTCAATTCCTCATTCCTCACTCCCCTCTCACTGTCCATCACCATTCCTCACTCCCCTCTCACTGTCCATTCCCCATTCCTCACTCCCGTCTCACTGTCCAATCCCCATTCCTCACTCCCCTCTCACTGTCCATTCCTCACTCCTCACTCCCCTCTCACTGTCCATTCCTCACTCCTCACTCCCCTCTCACTCTCCATTCCCCATTCCTCTCTCCCATCTCACTGTCCATTCCCCATTCCTCACTCCCATCTCACTGTCCATTTCTCATTCCTCACTCCCCTCTCACTGTCCATTCCCCATTCCTCACTCCCATCTCACTGTCCATTCCCCATTCCTCACTCCCATCTCACTGTCCATTCCTCATTCCTCACTCCGCTCTCATTTCCATTCCCCATTCCTCACTGCCATCTCACTGTCCACTGCCCATTCCTCACTCCCATCTCACTGTCCATTCCTCATTCCTCACTCCGCTCTCACTGTCCATTCCCCATTCCTCACTCCCATCTCACTGTCCATTCCCCATTCCTCACTCCCATCTCACTGTTCATTCCCCATTCCTCACTCCCATCTCACTGTTCATTCCCCATTCCTCACTCCCATCTCACTGTCCATTCCCCATTCCTTACTCCCATCTCACTGTTCATTCCCCATACCACACACCCCTCTCCCTGTCCATCCCCATTCCTCACTCCCCTCTCACTGTCCATTCCCCATTCCTCACTCCCCTCTCACTGTCCATTCCTCATTCCTCACTCCCCTCTCACTGTCCATCACCATTCCTCACTCCCCTCTCACTGTCCATTCCCCATACCTCACTCCCCTCTCACTGTCCATTCCCCATTCCTCACTCCCCTCTCACTGTCCATTCCTCATTCCTCACTCCCCTCTCACTGTCCATTCCTCACTCCTCACTCCCCTCTCACTGTCCATTCCTCACTCCTCACTCCCCTCTCACTGTCCATCCCCATTCCTCCCTCCCATCTCACTGTCCATTCCCCATTCCTCACTCCCCTCTGACGATCCATTCCCCATTCCTCACTCCTGTCTCACTGTCCATTCCCCATTCCTCACTCCTGTCTCACTGTCCATTCCCCATTCCTCACTCCCCTCTCACTGTCCATTCCCCATTCCTCACTCCAGTCTCATTTCCATTCCCCATTCCTCACTCCCGTCTCACTGTCCATTCCCCATTCCTCCCTCCCCTCTCACTATCCTTTCCCCATTCCTCACTCCCTTGTCACTGTCCGTTCTCCATTCCTCACTCCCCTCTCACTGTCCATTCCCCATTCCTCTCTTCCCCATCACTCTCCCTTCCCCATTCCTTACTCGCCTCTCACTGTCCATTCCTCATTCCACACTCCCCTCTCACTATCCATTTCCCATTCCTCACTGCCCTCTCACTATGCATTCCCCATTCCTCACTCCTCTCTCACTATCCATTCCCCATTCCTCACTCCCCTCTCACTATCCATTCCCCATTCCTCACTCCCATCTCACTCTCCATTCCCCATTCCTCACTCCCCTCTCACTGTACATTCCCCATTCCTCACTCCCATCTCACTCTCCATTCCCCATTCCTCACTGCCCTCTCACTGTCCATTCCCCATTCCTCACACCCCTCTCACTCTCCATTCCTCATTCCACACTCCCCTCTCACTATCCATTTCCCATTCCTCACTGCCCTCTCACTATGCATTCCCCATTCCTCACTCCTCTCTCACTATCCATTCCCCATTCCTCACTCCCCTCTCACTATCCATTCCCCATTCCTCACTCCCCTCTCACTCTCCATTCCCCATTCCTCACTCCCATCTCACTCTCCATTCCCCATTCCTCACTCCCCTCTCACTGTACATTCCCCATTCCTCACTCCCCTCTCACTGTACATTCCCCATTCCTCACTCCCATCTCACTCTCCATTCCCCATTCCTCACTCCCATCTCACTGTCCATTCCCCATTCCTCACTCCCCTCTCACTATGCATTCCCCATTCCTCACTCCTCTCTCACTATCCATTCCCCATTCCTCACTCCCCTCTCACTATCCATTCCCCATTCCTCACTCCCCTCTCACTCTCCATTCCCCATTCCTCACTCCCATCTCACTCTCCATTCCCCATTCCTCACACCCCTCTCACTATCCATTCCCCATTCCTCACTCCCATCTCACTCTCCATTCCCCATTCCTCACTCCCCTCTCACTGTCCATTCCCCATTCCTCACTCCCATCTCACTCTCCATTCCCCATTCCTCACACCCCTCTCAGTATCCATTCCCCATTCCTCACTCCCATCTCACTCTCCATTCCCCATTCCTCACTCCCCTCTCACTGTCCATTCCCCATTCCTCACACCCCTCTCACTATCCATTCCCCATTCCTCACTCCCATCTCACTCTCCATTCCCCATTCCTCACTCCCCTCTCACTGTCCATTCCCCATTCCTCACTCCCCTCTCACTGTCCGTTCCACATTCCTCACTCCCCTCTCACTGTCCATTCCCCATTCCTCACTCCCCTCTCACTGTCCATTCCCCATTCCTCACTCCCCTCTCACTGTCCGTTCCACATTCCTCACTCCCCTCTCACTATCCATTACCCATTCCTCACTCCCCTCTCATTATCCATCCCCATTCCTCCCTCTCATCTCACTGTCCATTCCCCATTCCTCACTCCCCTCTCACTGTCCATTCCCCATTCCTCACTCCCCTCTCACTGTCCATTCCCCATTCCTCACTCCCCTCTCACTGTCCATTCCTCATTCCTCACTCCCATCTCACTGTCCATTCCCCATTCCTCACTCCCAACTCATTGTCCATTCCCCATTCCTCACTCCCCTCTCACTATCCATTACCCATTCCTCACTCCCCTCTCACTGTCCATTCCCCATTCCTCACTCCCCTCTCACTGTCCATCCCCATTCCTCACTCCCCTCTCACTGTCCATTCCTCACTCCTCACTCCCCTCTCATTGTCCATCCCCATTCCTCCCTCTCATCTCACTGTCCATTCCCCATTCCTCACTCCCCTCTCACTATCCATTCCACATTCCTCACTTCCCTCTCACTATCCATTCCCCATTCCACACTCCCCTCTCACTATCCATTCCCCATTCCACACTCCCCTCTCACTGTCCATTCCCCATTCCTCACTCCCATCTCACTGTCCATTCCCCATTCCTCACTCCCATCTTACTGTTCATTCCCCATTCCTCACTCCCATCTCACTGTCCATTCCCCATTCCTCACTCCCATCTCACTGTCCATTCCTCATTCCTCACTCCCCTCTCACTGTCCATCCCCATTCCACACTCCCCTCTCACTGTCCATTCCCCATTCCTCACTCCCCACTCACTGTCCATTCCTCACTCCTCACTCCCCTCTCATTGTCCATCCCCATTCCTCCCTCTCATCTCACTGTCCATTCCCCATTCCTCACTCCCCTCTCACTATCCATTCCACATTCCTCACTTCCCTCTCACTATCCATTCCCCATTCCACACTCCCCTCTCACTGTCCATTCCCCATTCCTCACTCCCATCTCACTGTCCATTCCCCATTCCTCACTCCCATCTCACTGTCCATTCCTCATTCCTCACTCCCCTCTCACTGTCCATCCCCATTCCGCACTCCCCTCTCACTGTCCATTCCCCATTCCTCACTCCCCTCTCACTATCCATTCCTCATTCCTCACTCCCCTCTCACTGTCCATTCCCCATTCCTCACTCCCCTCTCACTGTCCATTCCCCATTCCTCACTCCCATTTCACTGTCCATTCTCCATTCCTCAATCCCCTCTCACTATCCATTCCCCATTCCTCACTCCCATCTCACTGTCCATTCCCCATTCCTCACTCCCATCTCACTGTCCATTCCCCATTCCTCACTCCCCTCTCACTGTCCATTCCCCATTCCTCACTCCCCTCTCACTGTCCATTCCTGATTCCTCACTCCCCTCTCACTGTCCATTCCCATTCCACACTCCCCTCTCACTGTCCATTCCCCATTCCTCACTCCCATCTCACTGTCCATTCCCCATTCCACACATCCCTCTCACTGTCCATCCCCATTCCTCACTCCCCTCTCACTGTCCATCCCCATTCTTCACTCCCCTCTCACTGTCCATTCCCCATTCCTCACTCCCCTCTCACTGTCCATTCCTCAAATCTCACTCCCCTCTCACTATCCATTCCCCATTCCTCACTCCCCTCTCACTGTCCATTCCCCATTCCTCACTCCCATCTCACTGTTTATTCCCCATTCCTCACTCCCCTCTCACTGTCCATTCCCCATTCCTCACTCCCATCTCACTGTCCATTCCCCATTCCTCACTCCCATCTCACTGTTTATTCCCCATTCCTCACTCCCCTCTCACTGTCCATTCCCCATTCCTCACTCCCATCTCACTGTCCATTCCCCATTCCTCACTCCCCTCTCTCTGTCCATTCCTCATTCCTCACTCCCATCTCAGACTCCCCCTTCCCCTGTTCACATTGTTCTAATGTCCAGTCTGCTGCTCCTCTGCTTTCTGGCCCAATTATCTTTTTACTCAGAGGCCCAATTTGATTGACACTCCAGCCTGTTTCTGAGTTGGCTGTTGTTTCTTTTTATACTCCTGGCTGTTTTTTGTAGACTCCCGACAGTTTAGGGAGAAAGGAGTCTGGTGCAGCCTGAAATTCAAGCCATGATGGGAACTGTATTGCAAGCAATGCCTGCAAGACTGGCTCTCTGTGATTGGCCTGGAGAACATGTTTTCCCTCAAACTAAACAGGAGGCACAGAGTATGTACCCGATGTTTCACATTGTTCGGGTTGCTGCAGGAGATGGTCCTGCCAGTTAGCTTCCCCTCACTCCTGCTGCCTTTACCCAGTGAGTTGGTGCAGTTCCAACCCTTTGAATGTTTATCTGGACTTGGCTAATTGACTGATACGGCATCTCACCAAATGCAGCTGGGAAGTGATCCAGCTGGAGATCAGAATCAATCATGAAATGTCCCAGCAGGAGCTGTTCATCAAAGAGGTTCAGTTCTTGCCGGGTGAGTTTCTCCATGGACCATCAGACAACTTTACCACAATTCAAACAGGATCCTCTCCAAGTCAAGTGGGATCCTAACTACAAGAATAGCTTCACACTGAACCTAATGGAACCAACAGTGCTGCACATACACCTGCTGACCACCTGCTCCTGCAGAAAGGGTTCGTAGGTTGGTTCCATGCACAGTCCATCACTGATCAAAGCGTATTCGACACCCCATTGGGACTGGTTAGTAAGGTGTAATATGTATTCCAGGGCTGTCTGTAGTCTCTGTCTGGGCTCGTTCCTCTGTGTCCTCCAGCTGATTTTGCACTGACAGAGGTCTGGGATTGGATTCTTGACAGTCTGTCAGTCCAGGACAGGAAGACTGACTCTAAAAGGCTAATGGCAGGGGTGGGGGTGTGCATGGTGACATTAAGATGCAAATAATAGGAGGTGTGATTAGAGAAACATTATCCTTGACTTCCAGTGAGTTCACTGGAAGACCTGGGCGAGACACTGCTCCATCCAGTTATTCCTGACCCCTGCTCCGTTTCTTATTTCTTCTTTTCTCAGATGACGGGGAGGTTTGAGTCGTACGCTGAAGAACTTGCTCAGGCAGTACAGCCTGACTTTCAGCCCAACATCATCATGGAGTAATGACGTTACTGTGCACAGTCAGGCTGGAGGCTCTGCCAGAGATTAGCAGTGTTTGATCATGGGAGATATATTGATTTTACTGAATCATGTTCTCTTATTTCCTATTTCCTTTTGTCCAACGACGCATAATTGTTGTGATTTTACACCAGATGTTTTCTTGGGCTCAGGGTCACCACCAGGCTAACACACAGAACTCACATCTCAACCTGTACAACAAGCTTGCGTTTAAAAACTAGCTCACCTACTCCACTAAAAACTTCAATGCACAGAGCACTTGATCCACTCATGACAAGCCTGAAACTGACACGTGATGCCCAATATAATTCCGTCATTGGAAACCTCTGGAAATCAAAACAGGCTCCAGCCAAACAGTGACCTTGCCCTTTCCAAAAGGTCTTGGATAGAGCTACCAATCAAACCCTTAATCCAGGGTCAAGCCTGGTCCTTTGCTCTGTGTCACAGTGGCAGAACAGCACCTCTGCAGCTAAACTAAAACAAAAGGCAGTTGACCACTGCGTCTCACAATAGCATTAGTTCATTCAAAAGATTTTTGTGATGATTGTGATGGCTCTGGATCAATTAAATAATGAATATATCAGTCAAGCTATTGTATTTGCCCAGAAACGTGCACCTTGTGGAGCCCTCTTCAGTCAACATGCCCCATCTGACCTGATGCCCATCTGTTGAAAAATACTTTGACATCTTGGGCGTTAACCCCTTTCATGCTGATTCTGACAGTACAAAATACAAGTTAAAAATTCAACACAGACAATAAGTGCACTTTTATCACAGAAATTCATTCAAGCTGTTTTGATGTGTCAATTAGATCTTTAGTTTTCAGGTTAGCTAAGTGACAGGCAAAAAAAAATTAAAGAGTGTCTAATCCAAGCTACTGTGAAATCTGCAGCCATCAGTTAAGTTTCTCCTTGAGGGGACACAACCCACTTCCCTCAAACAGAGAACTCAGATTTAGTTTCCGTTAGAGCCAAGGCTTGGGAGCTCTTGTGTCTGAGCTGTGATATTGCTGGAGTTTAACCAGTCAAAGTCCCACAGCTCTCCAGAGCAAAACACTGGTAAACTTCCTACCTTCCCATGAGCAGGGTTCTCTGCGAACGCGTGCAAAGAATTACATCCTCCCGCCATTGACAGGTCTGTCTTCCATTACTGAGCCAAGCCCGTCTGGTCAGTTGTTAGTCCCTGGTATCAGGTTACTGGGTCCGCTATAGAGGGTTGACTTGTTTCTGAACTTTGATCATTGAGCCTGCTATCTTGGAGCCACCTTGACCCTAAAGGAGACCTGCATAACTCCCCCCATAGTCATTAAATGGTCATAGAAAATTGAAATTTGCAGGTTTGAGGCCTTGCTTGCTGGTCAGTAGGTACTGGGAGCTCCTCACAAGTGACATGGTGAACAGCTCAACTCAACACAAATTCTGATCCTTCCAGTCTAGCTGAGAGTAGGATTCTCTCCAGACATCCACATTCACAACAAAAACGTACAGCACTTTCAACATAAAAAATATCCCTAGGCTCTTTAAATTGTTGTAGCAAGAGGAATGTATTTGCCAACCTAGCAGGAGAGTTCAGGAGGAGCAGCTGAAGGCTTGGCTGAAAAGATAGGTTTTTAAAGCAGGTTGAAGAGGTGGGGGTGGGGGAAGCGGGGCGTGGGGGTGGGTGCGGGGACAGTCTCACAAGGGAGTTTCAGAAAGGAGAGCAGAGTCTAGGTAGCATGGAAGAAAGGAAAACAAGGAATAATGGAATGTGGAGCGTGGATAAGCGTTTCAGCAGCAGAGGGGCTAAGGTAGGGATATAGGTAGGGAATATTGCAGAGGTAGAATTGAGTACTCCTGGTGATGGAACAAACTTGAGGAAAGGTCGCTCTTAGGATTGAGGAGGACATCAAGGTTCCATTTGTATTGTACTGTAATAGACCTTATTTAAGTTTAATACTCTGCTTTCAGGCTTACCATCATTGCTGAAAATAGAGACATGTTGTCGAAGCTTGTCAAACATGTTAAACAACATGTCCCTTCCGCTGTTCACAATGGGCAAGGTACAGGCCGTACCCAACCAGCTTGTGCTTGCAAAACTCAAAACACAATATCCAACATTAGATGTGATTCCGTGATTGGACAACATTTGCCAAATAATCTTCAGTGTGCTAAGAATTACGCTGACAACCAATTTAAGATTGTCAGTAGGGTTCGCAGTGTGAAGCATTTGTGCGTACTGGAGGCTACATATATTAATACACGGGGCCCTGTTCTTTGCAGACAGAAAGAACATGGACAAACATTGTGCCTGTTCCAGCTAAACAAAATAAGTGACAGCCATTCACTGGTTCATTCCTCAGGGGCAATGCCTTGAGCAATCAGAGTCAAGCTGCCTGGGTTAGATTTCAAACAAAGCTTGGCAGTTGACTGTCAGTCACCGTAAATTGGTGCATTCTCCATGGCAATGCCTCTACCAATTAGAGTTCACTTGCCAACCAATCAGCACTGTCCTCTCCTACAGTATAAAGTTGTTGTTTTCCCTTACATTGCTATTCTTGTGGATTGTCCTGATGAGTGCAAGACGAAAAGCTTCAACAACATGTCTCTATTTTCAGCATTACTCAAGTTCTGTACTACCAAACGACTATTTGCTTACCATTATGATCACTCTTCCCCAAGTGACCCCCTTACTAAGAGACTATTAATTAACCCTGTCTCATTACACATTACACACCCAAAATACCCTCTTCCCAGGTTGGTTCCATAACCTATTCTTCTAGGAAACGGTCTTGAATATATTCCATTAACTCATTCTCCAAACTACTTTTGCCAAATTGCAAATAACTGACTGTATGAAGATTAAAGTCTCCCATGATTATTGGATTATCTTTTTTACAAGCATCTTTTATTTCTTGATTAATAGCTATACCATTGGATATGATATGATTAAAAGGCCTGCAAACTACTCTGATCAGTTTTTTTCTGCCCCTTGTTGTTTCTTATCTCCAACCAGACTCATTCTATTTCCTGCTGTTCCGAGTCAAGATCCTTCCTCACTACAATCCTTATAGCATCCTTTATTATCAGAGGTAACCCCGACCCCCACTTTTCCATTTTGTTTCTCTTTTCGAAAGATCAAGTACCCTGGAATATTAAGTTCCGAAACTTGGTCAGCCTGCAATCACGTCTCTGTAATGGCTATCAGATCAAATCCATTTATCTCTATTTGTGCCATTAATTCATCTATCTTGTTACAAATGCTTTGTGCATTCAGTTAAAACACCTTTGATTTTACCAGGTTTTCCTGATTTGACCTTATTCACTCGATTACCATTAAACTCTCTGCCCCTTCCTGTCACACTCAGCTTATCTTTACCCAAATCATTACACTGCTCTATGACTTTGCCTTTTCTCTTTAGATTTATGTTTCCCTTCATCTTCCCCTCCCTGGTCTTTATTTATTTAAAGCCCTGCTACTGTGCTAGTTATTCGATTAGCCAGGACATTGTCCCAAGCCTAGTTTAAGTGGAGCCTGCCAACACAGAGCAGCTCCCTCTTTCCTCAGTACTGGTGCCTGTGGCCCATGAATTGAAGCCCCTGCCTCCCACACCACTCTTTCAGCCAGGCATTTAACCTTCTAATCTGTTTATCCCCAAGTCAACTGGCACGCAGCTCAGAAAGTAATCCAGAAATTAATATCTATGAAGTTTTGTTTATTAATTTGGACACTAACTCCTCAAATTCCCTCAACAGAACGTCTTTCCTAAGTTGTTGTTTCCTACATAGACCATGACAACTGGAACCCCCTCCCCACTCCAAGTTCTTCTCCAACCACGGGGATATGTCCTAAACCCTGGCACCAAGGCAGGCAGCACAACCTACGGAACTCCCGACGGCAGCTGCAGAGAACACTATCTATTCCCCTGACTATACTGTCCCCTATCACTACCACATTCCTTTTCACTTCCCCCAGTTGAATGGCCTCCTGTACCACAGTGCTGTGCTCAGTTTTCTCATTCACTCTGCAGACTTTGCTCTCATCCACACAAGCAGCTAGAACCTCGTACCTATTGGATAAGGCCAAGGGTCGAGGCGCCTCCAGCACTGTACCTGGGGCCCCCTCACCCACCTGACTCACAGTCACACCCTGACCTGCATCAGTACCTAACCTAAGGGGTGTGACTGCCTCCTGGAACAAAGTGTCCAGGTATCTCTCCCCCCTCCCTGATGCCTTGCAATGTCTGCAGCTCAGACTCCAGCTCAACAACTCTGAGCTGAAGTTCCTCAGATGCAGACACTTATAGCAAGTGGGGTTGTCTGGGATCGCGATGATCTCCACAAGTGGCCATATGCTACAATTATGGCACACCACCTACACTGCAATGTCTGTAAAACTTTGTTTTCTTTATTTAACTAATTAATGTTTATGTATTTAATCAACTTAACTTCGAATCATAGAAAGTTTAAGTCACAGAAAGAGGCCACTTGACCCATCGTGTCTGCACCGGCCAAAAAACGATCCACCCAATCTAATCCCACCTTCCAGCATTTGGTCCGTAGCCCTGCAGATTACAGCACTTGAGGTGTATATCCAGACTCCTTTTAAATGAGTTCAGGGTTTCTGCCTCTACTACCCTTTCAGGCAGTGAGTTCCAGACCCCCCACCACCCTCTGAGTGAAAAAATGTTTCCCCATCTCCCCTCTAATCTTTCTACCAATCACTAAATCTATGCCCCCTAGTCACTGACCTCTCTGCTGAGGTAAATAGGTCCCTCACATTCACTCTATCCAGGCCCCTCAAAATTTTGTACATTTCAATCAGATCTCCCCTCAGCTTTCTCTGTTCCAAGGAGAACCTCCCGAGCCTATCCAATCTTTCCTCTTAGCTGCATTTTCCAGTACTGGCAACATCCTTGTAAATCTCCTCTGTACCCTCTCTGGTGCAATTACATCCTTTCTGTAATGAGGTGACCAGAACTGCACTCAGTACTCAAGTAGTGGCATAACTATGAGTTATACAGTTCCAGCATAACCTCTAAAATAAAAGCAAAATACTGCGGATGCTGGAAATCTGAAACAAAAACAAGAAATGCTGGAGTCACTCAGCAGGTCTGGCAGCATCTGTGGAAAGAGAAGCAGAGTTAACGTTTCGGGTCAGTGACCCTTCTTCGGAACTGACAAATATTAGAAAAGTCACAGATTATAAACAAGTGAGGTGGGGGTTGGGCAAGAGATAACAAAGGAGAAGGTGCAGATTGGACCAGGCCACATAGCTGACCAAAAGGTCACGGAACAAAGGCAAACAATATGTTAATGGTGTGTTGAAAGACAAAGCATTAGTACAGATTAGGTGTGAATATACTGAATATTGAACATCAGCAAGTGCAAACCTGAAGAAAAACAACCTGAAAAAAAACAGTGGGTAAGCAAACTGAACAAACTAAGATGAAATGAAATAAATGCAAAAAAAGATTGTAAAAAATGTAAAAAGGAATGCAAAAAAAAGGAAAAAATAACTAAAAATGACTAAAAATGAAAGTAAAGTGGGGGGCTGTCATGCTCTGAAATTATTGAACTCAATGTTCAGTCCGGCAGGCTGTAGTGTGCCTAATCGGTAGATGAGATGCTGTTCCTCGAGCTTGCGTTGATGTTCACTGGAACACTGCAGCAATCCCAGGACAGAGATGTGAGCATGAGAGCAGGGGGGAGTGTTGAAATGGCAAGCAACCGGAAGCTCAGGGTCCTGCTTGCGGACTGAGCGGAGATGTTCCGCAAAGCGGTCACCCAGTCTGCGCTTGGTCTCCCCAATGTAGAGGAGACCACACTGTGAGCAGCGAATACAGTATACTACATTGAAAGAAGTACAAGTAAATCGCTGCTTCACCTGAAAGGAGTGTTTGGGGCCTGGGATAGTGAGGAGAGAGGAGGTAAATGGGCAGGTATTACACCTCCTGCGATTGCAAGGGAAGGTGCCCTGGGACGGGGACGAGGTGGTGGGGGTAATGGAGGAGTGGACCAGGGTGTCGCGGAGGGAACGATCCCTTCGGAATGCTGACAGGGGAAGGGAGGGGAAGATGCGACTGGTAGTGGCATCACGCTGGAGGTGGCGAAAATGGCGGAGGATGATCCTTTGGATATGGAGGCTGGTGGGATGAAAAGTGAGGACAAGGGGAACCCTGTCACGGTTCTGGGAGGGAGGGGAAGGGGTGAGGGTAGAGGTGCGGGGAATGGGTCGGACACGGTTGAGGGCCCTGTCAACCACAGTGGGGGGAAATCCTCGGTTGAGGAAAAAGGAGGTCATATCAGAAGCACCGTCATGGAAGGTGGCATCATCAGAGCAGATGCGTCGGAGACGGAGAAACTGGGAGAATGGAATGGAGTCCTTACAGGAGGTAGGGTGTGAAGAAGTGTAGTCGAGATAGCTGTGGGAGTCAGTGGGCTTATAATGGATATTGGTAGACAACCTATCCCCAGAGATGGAGACAGAGAAGTCGAGGAAGGGAAGGGAAGTGTCAGAGATGGACCATGTAAAGGTGAGAGAAGGGTGGAAATTGGAAGCAAAGTTGATAAAGTTTTCTAGTTCGGGGCGGGAGCAGGAAACGGCACCGATACAGTCATCAATGTACCGGAAAAAGAGTTGGGGGAGGGGGCCTGAGTAGGACTGGAACAAAGAATGCTCGACATATCCCACGAAAAGACAGGCATAACTAGGACCCATGCGGGTACCCATAGCGACACCTTTTACTTGAAGGAAGTGCGTGGAGTTGAAGGAGAAGTTGTTCAATGTGAGAACAAGTTCAGCCAGGCGGAGGAGGGTGGTGGTGGATGGGGACTGGTTGGGCCTCTGTTCCAGGAAGAAGCGGAGAGCCCTCAAACCATCCTGGTGGGGGATGGAGGTGTAGAGCGATTGGACGTCCATAGTGAAGAGGAGGCGGTTGGGACCAGGAAACTGGAAATTGTCAAAATGACGTAGGGCGTCAGAAGAGTCACGGATGTAGGTGGGAAGAGACTGGACCAGCGGAGAAAAGATAGAGTCTAGATAGGAAGAAATGAGTTCAGTTGGGCAGGAGCAGGCTGACACAATGGGTCTGCCGGGACAGTCCCGTTTGTGGATTTTGGGAAGGAGGTAGAAGCGGGCTGTCCGGGGTTGCGGGACTATGAGGTTGGAAGCTGTAGAGGGAAGATCTCC
Source organism: Heterodontus francisci (assembly GCF_036365525.1). Lineage (NCBI taxonomy): Eukaryota > Metazoa > Chordata > Chondrichthyes > Heterodontiformes > Heterodontidae > Heterodontus > Heterodontus francisci. The sequence goes on along the minus strand of NC_090393.1, from coordinate 66,105,325 downwards.
AGAGGAGATGAGGTCAGTGACAGTCCTTTGGACGGTGGCTTGATGTTCGGTGGTGGGGTCATGGTCCAGAGGGAGGTAGGAAGAGGTGTCTGTGAGTTGGCGTTGAGCTTCTGCAAGGTAGAGGTCGGTACGCCATACAACAACAGCACCACCCTTGTCTGCAGGTTTGATGACCATGTCGGGGTTAGACCTGAGAGAACGGAGTGCCTCAAGTTCAGAGGGGGACAGGTTAGAGTGAGTGAGGGGGGCAGAGAAATTGAGACGACCAATGTCTCGCCGACAGTTTTCAATGAAGAGATCAAGAGCGGGTAAGAGGCCAGGGGGAGGGGTCCAGGTAGAGGGAGAATGCTGGAGGCGAGTGAATGGGTCTGCTGGTCGGGGGGAGGACTCCTGGTCGAAGAAGTGAGCCCGGAGGCGGAGGCGACGGAAGAAGAGCTCAACGTCATGCCGAGCGCGAAATTCATTGAGGTGGGGGCGTAAGGGGATAAAACTGAGACCTTTGCTGAGTACAGAACGCTCAGCATCAGAGAGGGGGAGGTCAGAGGGTATAATGAATACACGGCAAGGGGTCAGATCAGAAGGGGTGGGGTCAGAGGGAAGTGAAGCGGAAGGAGGATCTGGAGGGGCATTAGTCCCCATCAGCTGCTGGAGCTTGCGTTCCTTAACACCTGAAAGGAAGAAAAAAAGTTTTTTGTTAATGCGTCGGATGAGACGTAAGATGAGATGAAACTGCGGAGTAGAACAGATTTGAGATAAGGTGAGACGGTGCTGCTGGAGAGAGAGGTCCAGTGTGTGCATATGGCGGCGCATAGCACTGAGTGTGGATCTCAGGATGCGGCGAGAGTAGCAGTCCGAGGAACGTTGTATTTCTCGGAGATACCTGTGATCCTGGGTGGTTTCAAAGCGTGATGGGTGAAACTGCAGTTGGAATCCACGTGGAGTCAGTCGGAGCCGGAGACAGTCACTGAGGAAGGAGATGTGGCTGTGAAAACGAGTTTTGGTAGATACCTTATCAAACACCAGGAGGGAAATAGAAAGCAATGAAGGTGAACAAGGTAAAAGAGACAAACGAAAATCCCGTCGGAGAGAAGAGCAGAACTTCTTCAAGGTAGGCATTCCTGGAAGAGAAGTGGCAGTGAATTAAACACTAAAATAAAAGCAAAATACTGCGGATGCTGGAAATCTGAAACAAAAACAAGAAATGCTGGATTCACTCAGCAGGTCTGGCAGCATCTGTGGAAAGAGAAGCAGAGTTAACGTTTCGGGTCAGTGACCCTTCTTCGGAACTGACAAATATTAGAAAAGTCACAGATTATAAACAAGTGAGGTGGGGGTTGGGCAAGAGATAACAAAGGAGAAGGTGCAGATTGGACCAGGCCACATAGCTGACCAAAAGGTCACGGAGCAAAGGCAAACAATATGTTAATGGTGTGTTGAAAGACAAAGCATTAGTACAGATTAGGTGTGAATATACTGAATATTGAACATCAGCAAGTGCAAACCTGAAGAAAAACAACCTGAAAAAAAACAGTGGGTAAGCAAACTGAACAAACTAAGATGAAATGAAATAAATGCAAAAAAAGATTGTAAAAAATGTAAAAAGGAATGCAAAAAAAAGGAAAAAATAACTAAAAATGACTAAAAATGAAAGTAAAGTGGGGGGCTGTCATGCTCTGAAATTATTGAACTCAATGTTCAGTCCGGCAGGCTGTAGTGTGCCTAATCGGTAGATGAGATGCTGTTCCTCGAGCTTGCGTTGATGTTCACTGGAACACTGCAGCAATCCCAGGACAGAGATGTGAGCATGAGAGCAGGGGGGAGTGTTGAAATGGCAAGCAACCGGAAGCTCAGGGTCCTGCTTGCGGACTGAGCGGAGATGTTCCGCAAAGCGGTCACCCAGTCTGCGCTTGGTCTCCCCAATGTAGAGGAGACCACACTGTGAGCAGCGAATACAGTATACTACATTGAAAGAAGTACAAGTAAATCGCTGCTTCACCTGAAAGGAGTGTTTGGGGCCTGGGATAGTGAGGAGAGAGGAGGTAAATGGGCAGGTATTACACCTCCTGCGATTGCAAGGGAAGGTGCCCTGGGACGGGGACGAGGTGGTGGGGGTAATGGAGGAGTGGACCAGGGTGTCGCGGAGGGAACGATCCCTTCGGAATGCTGACAGGGGAAGGGAGGGGAAGATGCGACTGGTAGTGGCATCACGCTGGAGGTGGCGAAAATGGCGGAGGATGATCCTTTGGATATGGAGGCTGGTGGGATGAAAAGTGAGGACAAGGGGAACCCTGTCACGGTTCTGGGAGGGAGGGGAAGGGGTGAGGGTAGAGGTGCGGGGAATGGGTCGGACACGGTTGAGGGCCCTGTCAACCACAGTGGGGGGAAATCCTCGGTTGAGGAAAAAGGAGGTCATATCAGAAGCACCGTCATGGAAGGTGGCATCATCAGAGCAGATGCGTCGGAGACGGAGAAACTGGGAGAATGGAATGGAGTCCTTACAGGAGGTAGGGTGTGAAGAAGTGTAGTCGAGATAGCTGTGGGAGTCAGTGGGCTTATAATGGATATTGGTAGACAACCTATCCCCAGAGATGGAGACAGAGAAGTCGAGGAAGGGAAGGGAAGTGTCAGAGATGGACCATGTAAAGGTGAGAGAAGGGTGGAAATTGGAAGCAAAGTTGATAAAGTTTTCTAGTTCGGGGCGGGAGCAGGAAACGGCACCGATACAGTCATCAATGTACCGGAAAAAGAGTTGGGGGAGGGGGCCTGAGTAGGACTGGAACAAAGAATGCTCGACATATCCCACGAAAAGACAGGCATAACTAGGACCCATGCGGGTACCCATAGCGACACCTTTTACTTGAAGGAAGTGCGTGGAGTTGAAGGAGAAGTTGTTCAATGTGAGAACAAGTTCAGCCAGGCGGAGGAGGGTGGTGGTGGATGGGGACTGGTTGGGCCTCTGTTCCAGGAAGAAGCGGAGAGCCCTCAAACCATCCTGGTGGGGGATGGAGGTGTAGAGCGATTGGACGTCCATAGTGAAGAGGAGGCGGTTGGGACCAGGAAACTGGAAATTGTCAAAATGACGTAGGGCGTCAGAAGAGTCACGGATGTAGGTGGGAAGAGACTGGACCAGCGGAGAAAAGATAGAGTCTAGATAGGAAGAAATGAGTTCAGTTGGGCAGGAGCAGGCTGACACAATGGGTCTGCCGGGACAGTCCCGTTTGTGGATTTTGGGAAGGAGGTAGAAGCGGGCTGTCCGGGGTTGCGGGACTATGAGGTTGGAAGCTGTAGAGGGAAGATCTCCAGAGGAGATGAGGTCAGTGACAGTCCTTTGGACGGTGGCTTGATGTTCGGTGGTGGGGTCATGGTCCAGAGGGAGGTAGGAAGAGGTGTCTGTGAGTTGGCGTTGAGCTTCTGCAAGGTAGAGGTCGGTACGCCATACAACAACAGCACCACCCTTGTCTGCAGGTTTGATGACCATGTCGGGGTTAGACCTGAGAGAACGGAGTGCCTCAAGTTCAGAGGGGGACAGGTTAGAGTGAGTGAGGGGGGCAGAGAAATTGAGACGACCAATGTCTCGCCGACAGTTTTCAATGAAGAGATCAAGAGCGGGTAAGAGGCCAGGGGGAGGGGTCCAGGTAGAGGGAGAATGCTGGAGGCGAGTGAATGGGTCTGCTGGTCGGGGGGAGGACTCCTGGTCGAAGAAGTGAGCCCGGAGGCGGAGGCGACGGAAGAAGAGCTCAACGTCATGCCGAGCGCGAAATTCATTGAGGTGGGGGCGTAAGGGGATAAAACTGAGACCTTTGCTGAGTACAGAACGCTCAGCATCAGAGAGGGGGAGGTCAGAGGGTATAGTGAATACACGGCAAGGGGTCAGATCAGAAGGGGTGGGGTCAGAGGGAAGTGAAGCGGAAGGAGGATCTGGAGGGGCATTAGTCCCCATCAGCTGCTGGAGCTTGCGTTCCTTAACACCTGAAAGGAAGAAAAAAAGTTTTTTGTTAATGCGTCGGATGAGACGTAAGATGAGATGAAACTGCGGAGTAGAACAGATTTGAGATAAGGTGAGACGGTGCTGCTGGAGAGAGAGGTCCAGTGTGTGCATATGGCGGCGCATAGCACTGAGTGTGGATCTCAGGATGCGGCGAGAGTAGCAGTCCGAGGAACGTTGTATTTCTCGGAGATACCTGTGATCCTGGGTGGTTTCAAAGCGTGATGGGTGAAACTGCAGTTGGAATCCACGTGGAGTCAGTCGGAGCCGGAGACAGTCACTGAGGAAGGAGATGTGGCTGTGAAAACGAGTTTTGGTAGATACCTTATCAAACACCAGGAGGGAAATAGAAAGCAATGAAGGTGAACAAGGTAAAAGAGACAAACGAAAATCCCGTCGGAGAGAAGAGCAGAACTTCTTCAAGGTAGGCATTCCTGGAAGAGAAGTGGCAGTGAATTAAACACTAAAATAAAAGCAAAATACTGCGGATGCTGGAAATCTGAAACAAAAACAAGAAATGCTGGATTCACTCAGCAGGTCTGGCAGCATCTGTGGAAAGAGAAGCAGAGTTAACGTTTCGGGTCAGTGACCCTTCTTCGGAACTGACAAATATTAGAAAAGTCACAGATTATAAACAAGTGAGGTGGGGGTTGGGCAAGAGATAACAAAGGAGAAGGTGCAGATTGGACCAGGCCACATAGCTGACCAAAAGGTCACGGAGCAAAGGCAAACAATATGTTAATGGTGTGTTGAAAGACAAAGCATTAGTACAGATTAGGTGTGAATATACTGAATATTGAACATCAGCAAGTGCAAACCTGAAGAAAAACAACCTGAAAAAAAACAGTGGGTAAGCAAACTGAACAAACTAAGATGAAATGAAATAAATGCAAAAAAAGATTGTAAAAAATGTAAAAAGGAATGCAAAAAAAAGGAAAAAATAACTAAAAATGACTAAAAATGAAAGTAAAGTGGGGGGCTGTCATGCTCTGAAATTATTGAACTCAATGTTCAGTCCGGCAGGCTGTAGTGTGCCTAATCGGTAGATGAGATGCTGTTCCTCGAGCTTGCGTTGATGTTCACTGGAACACTGCAGCAATCCCAGGACAGAGATGTGAGCATGAGAGCAGGGGGGAGTGTTGAAATGGCAAGCAACCGGAAGCTCAGGGTCCTGCTTGCGGACTGAGCGGAGATGTTCCGCAAAGCGGTCACCCAGTCTGCGCTTGGTCTCCCCAATGTAGAGGAGACCACACTGTGAGCAGCGAATACAGTATACTACATTGAAAGAAGTACAAGTAAATCGCTGCTTCACCTGAAAGGAGTGTTTGGGGCCTGGGATAGTGAGGAGAGAGGAGGTAAATGGGCAGGTATTACACCTCCTGCGATTGCAAGGGAAGGTGCCCTGGGACGGGGACGAGGTGGTGGGGGTAATGGAGGAGTGGACCAGGGTGTCGCGGAGGGAACGATCCCTTCGGAATGCTGACAGGGGAAGGGAGGGGAAGATGCGACTGGTAGTGGCATCACGCTGGAGGTGGCGAAAATGGCGGAGGATGATCCTTTGGATATGGAGGCTGGTGGGATGAAAAGTGAGGACAAGGGGAACCCTGTCACGGTTCTGGGAGGGAGGGGAAGGGGTGAGGGTAGAGGTGCGGGGAATGGGTCGGACACGGTTGAGGGCCCTGTCAACCACAGTGGGGGGAAATCCTCGGTTGAGGAAAAAGGAGGTCATATCAGAAGCACCGTCATGGAAGGTGGCATCATCAGAGCAGATGCGTCGGAGACGGAGAAACTGGGAGAATGGAATGGAGTCCTTACAGGAGGTAGGGTGTGAAGAAGTGTAGTCGAGATAGCTGTGGGAGTCAGTGGGCTTATAATGGATATTGGTAGACAACCTATCCCCAGAGATGGAGACAGAGAAGTCGAGGAAGGGAAGGGAAGTGTCAGAGATGGACCATGTAAAGGTGAGAGAAGGGTGGAAATTGGAAGCAAAGTTGATAAAGTTTTCTAGTTCGGGGCGGGAGCAGGAAACGGCACCGATACAGTCATCAATGTACCGGAAAAAGAGTTGGGGGAGGGGGCCTGAGTAGGACTGGAACAAAGAATGCTCGACATATCCCACGAAAAGACAGGCATAACTAGGACCCATGCGGGTACCCATAGCGACACCTTTTACTTGAAGGAAGTGCGTGGAGTTGAAGGAGAAGTTGTTCAATGTGAGAACAAGTTCAGCCAGGCGGAGGAGGGTGGTGGTGGATGGGGACTGGTTGGGCCTCTGTTCCAGGAAGAAGCGGAGAGCCCTCAAACCATCCTGGTGGGGGATGGAGGTGTAGAGCGATTGGACGTCCATAGTGAAGAGGAGGCGGTTGGGACCAGGAAACTGGAAATTGTCAAAATGACGTAGGGCGTCAGAAGAGTCACGGATGTAGGTGGGAAGAGACTGGACCAGCGGAGAAAAGATAGAGTCTAGATAGGAAGAAATGAGTTCAGTTGGGCAGGAGCAGGCTGACACAATGGGTCTGCCGGGACAGTCCCGTTTGTGGATTTTGGGAAGGAGGTAGAAGCGGGCTGTCCGGGGTTGCGGGACTATGAGGTTGGAAGCTGTAGAGGGAAGATCTCCAGAGGAGATGAGGTCAGTGACAGTCCTTTGGACGGTGGCTTGATGTTCGGTGGTGGGGTCATGGTCCAGAGGGAGGTAGGAAGAGGTGTCTGTGAGTTGGCGTTGAGCTTCTGCAAGGTAGAGGTCGGTACGCCATACAACAACAGCACCACCCTTGTCTGCAGGTTTGATGACCATGTCGGGGTTAGACCTGAGAGAACGGAGTGCCTCAAGTTCAGAGGGGGACAGGTTAGAGTGAGTGAGGGGGGCAGAGAAATTGAGACGACCAATGTCTCGCCGACAGTTTTCAATGAAGAGATCAAGAGCGGGTAAGAGGCCAGGGGGAGGGGTCCAGGTAGAGGGAGAATGCTGGAGGCGAGTGAATGGGTCTGCTGGTCGGGGGGAGGACTCCTGGTCGAAGAAGTGAGCCCGGAGGCGGAGGCGACGGAAGAAGAGCTCAACGTCATGCCGAGCGCGAAATTCATTGAGGTGGGGGCGTAAGGGGATAAAACTGAGACCTTTGCTGAGTACAGAACGCTCAGCATCAGAGAGGGGGAGGTCAGAGGGTATAGTGAATACACGGCAAGGGGTCAGATCAGAAGGGGTGGGGTCAGAGGGAAGTGAAGCGGAAGGAGGATCTGGAGGGGCATTAGTCCCCATCAGCTGCTGGAGCTTGCGTTCCTTAACACCTGAAAGGAAGAAAAAAAGTTTTTTGTTAATGCGTCGGATGAGACGTAAGATGAGATGAAACTGCGGAGTAGAACAGATTTGAGATAAGGTGAGACGGTGCTGCTGGAGAGAGAGGTCCAGTGTGTGCATATGGCGGCGCATAGCACTGAGTGTGGATCTCAGGATGCGGCGAGAGTAGCAGTCCGAGGAACGTTGTATTTCTCGGAGATACCTGTGATCCTGGGTGGTTTCAAAGCATGATGGGTGAAACTGCAGTTGGAATCCACGTGGAGTCAGTCGGAGCCGGAGACAGTCACTGAGGAAGGAGATGTGGCTGTGAAAACGAGTTTTGGTAGATACCTTATCAAACACCAGGAGGGAAATAGAAAGCAATGAAGGTGAACAAGGTAAAAGAGACAAACGAAAATCCCGTCGGAGAGAAGAGCAGAACTTCTTCAAGGTAGGCATTCCTGGAAGAGAAGTGGCAGTGAATTAAACACTAAAATAAAAGCAAAATACTGCGGATGCTGGAAATCTGAAACAAAAACAAGAAATGCTGGATTCACTCAGCAGGTCTGGCAGCATCTGTGGAAAGAGAAGCAGAGTTAACGTTTCGGGTCAGTGACCCTTCTTCGGAACTGACAAATATTAGAAAAGTCACAGATTATAAACAAGTGAGGTGGGGGTTGGGCAAGAGATAACAAAGGAGAAGGTGCAGATTGGACCAGGCCACATAGCTGACCAAAAGGTCACGGAGCAAAGGCAAACAATATGTTAATGGTGTGTTGAAAGACAAAGCATTAGTACAGATTAGGTGTGAATATACTGAATATTGAACATCAGCAAGTGCAAACCTGAAGAAAAACAACCTGAAAAAAAACAGTGGGTAAGCAAACTGAACAAACTAAGATGAAATGAAATAAATGCAAAAAAAGATTGTAAAAAATGTAAAAAGGAATGCAAAAAAAAGGAAAAAATAACTAAAAATGACTAAAAATGAAAGTAAAGTGGGGGGCTGTCATGCTCTGAAATTATTGAACTCAATGTTCAGTCCGGCAGGCTGTAGTGTGCCTAATCGGTAGATGAGATGCTGTTCCTCGAGCTTGCGTTGATGTTCACTGGAACACTGCAGCAATCCCAGGACAGAGATGTGAGCATGAGAGCAGGGGGGAGTGTTGAAATGGCAAGCAACCGGAAGCTCAGGGTCCTGCTTGCGGACTGAGCGGAGATGTTCCGCAAAGCGGTCACCCAGTCTGCGCTTGGTCTCCCCAATGTAGAGGAGACCACACTGTGAGCAGCGAATACAGTATACTACATTGAAAGAAGTACAAGTAAATCGCTGCTTCACCTGAAAGGAGTGTTTGGGGCCTGGGATAGTGAGGAGAGAGGAGGTAAATGGGCAGGTATTACACCTCCTGCGATTGCAAGGGAAGGTGCCCTGGGACGGGGACGAGGTGGTGGGGGTAATGGAGGAGTGGACCAGGGTGTCGCGGAGGGAACGATCCCTTCGGAATGCTGACAGGGGAAGGGAGGGGAAGATGCGACTGGTAGTGGCATCACGCTGGAGGTGGCGAAAATGGCGGAGGATGATCCTTTGGATATGGAGGCTGGTGGGATGAAAAGTGAGGACAAGGGGAACCCTGTCACGGTTCTGGGAGGGAGGGGAAGGGGTGAGGGTAGAGGTGCGGGGAATGGGTCGGACACGGTTGAGGGCCCTGTCAACCACAGTGGGGGGAAATCCTCGGTTGAGGAAAAAGGAGGTCATATCAGAAGCACCGTCATGGAAGGTGGCATCATCAGAGCAGATGCGTCGGAGACGGAGAAACTGGGAGAATGGAATGGAGTCCTTACAGGAGGTAGGGTGTGAAGAAGTGTAGTCGAGATAGCTGTGGGAGTCAGTGGGCTTATAATGGATATTGGTAGACAACCTATCCCCAGAGATGGAGACAGAGAAGTCGAGGAAGGGAAGGGAAGTGTCAGAGATGGACCATGTAAAGGTGAGAGAAGGGTGGAAATTGGAAGCAAAGTTGATAAAGTTTTCTAGTTCGGGGCGGGAGCAGGAAACGGCACCGATACAGTCATCAATGTACCGGAAAAAGAGTTGGGGGAGGGGGCCTGAGTAGGACTGGAACAAAGAATGCTCGACATATCCCACGAAAAGACAGGCATAACTAGGACCCATGCGGGTACCCATAGCGACACCTTTTACTTGAAGGAAGTGCGTGGAGTTGAAGGAGAAGTTGTTCAATGTGAGAACAAGTTCAGCCAGGCGGAGGAGGGTGGTGGTGGATGGGGACTGGTTGGGCCTCTGTTCCAGGAAGAAGCGGAGAGCCCTCAAACCATCCTGGTGGGGGATGGAGGTGTAGAGCGATTGGACGTCCATAGTGAAGAGGAGGCGGTTGGGACCAGGAAACTGGAAATTGTCAAAATGACGTAGGGCGTCAGAAGAGTCACGGATGTAGGTGGGAAGAGACTGGACCAGCGGAGAAAAGATAGAGTCTAGATAGGAAGAAATGAGTTCAGTTGGGCAGGAGCAGGCTGACACAATGGGTCTGCCGGGACAGTCCCGTTTGTGGATTTTGGGAAGGAGGTAGAAGCGGGCTGTCCGGGGTTGCGGGACTATGAGGTTGGAAGCTGTAGAGGGAAGATCTCCAGAGGAGATGAGGTCAGTGACAGTCCTTTGGACGGTGGCTTGATGTTCGGTGGTGGGGTCATGGTCCAGAGGGAGGTAGGAAGAGGTGTCTGTGAGTTGGCGTTGAGCTTCTGCAAGGTAGAGGTCGGTACGCCATACAACAACAGCACCACCCTTGTCTGCAGGTTTGATGACCATGTCGGGGTTAGACCTGAGAGAACGGAGTGCCTCAAGTTCAGAGGGGGACAGGTTAGAGTGAGTGAGGGGGGCAGAGAAATTGAGACGACCAATGTCTCGCCGACAGTTTTCAATGAAGAGATCAAGAGCGGGTAAGAGGCCAGGGGGAGGGGTCCAGGTAGAGGGAGAATGCTGGAGGCGAGTGAATGGGTCTGCTGGTCGGGGGGAGGACTCCTGGTCGAAGAAGTGAGCCCGGAGGCGGAGGCGACGGAAGAAGAGCTCAACGTCATGCCGAGCGCGAAATTCATTGAGGTGGGGGCGTAAGGGGATAAAACTGAGACCTTTGCTGAGTACAGAACGCTCAGCATCAGAGAGGGGGAGGTCAGAGGGTATAGTGAATACACGGCAAGGGGTCAGATCAGAAGGGGTGGGGTCAGAGGGAAGTGAAGCGGAAGGAGGATCTGGAGGGGCATTAGTCCCCATCAGCTGCTGGAGCTTGCGTTCCTTAACACCTGAAAGGAAGAAAAAAAGTTTTTTGTTAATGCGTCGGATGAGACGTAAGATGAGATGAAACTGCGGAGTAGAACAGATTTGAGATAAGGTGAGACGGTGCTGCTGGAGAGAGAGGTCCAGTGTGTGCATATGGCGGCGCATAGCACTGAGTGTGGATCTCAGGATGCGGCGAGAGTAGCAGTCCGAGGAACGTTGTATTTCTCGGAGATACCTGTGATCCTGGGTGGTTTCAAAGCATGATGGGTGAAACTGCAGTTGGAATCCACGTGGAGTCAGTCGGAGCCGGAGACAGTCACTGAGGAAGGAGATGTGGCTGTGAAAACGAGTTTTGGTAGATACCTTATCAAACACCAGGAGGGAAATAGAAAGCAATGAAGGTGAACAAGGTAAAAGAGACAAACGAAAATCCCGTCGGAGAGAAGAGCAGAACTTCTTCAAGGTAGGCATTCCTGGAAGAGAAGTGGCAGTGAATTAAACACTAAAATAAAAGCAAAATACTGCGGATGCTGGAAATCTGAAACAAAAACAAGAAATGCTGGATTCACTCAGCAGGTCTGGCAGCATCTGTGGAAAGAGAAGCAGAGTTAACGTTTCGGGTCAGTGACCCTTCTTCGGAACTGACAAATATTAGAAAAGTCACAGATTATAAACAAGTGAGGTGGGGGTTGGGCAAGAGATAACAAAGGAGAAGGTGCAGATTGGACCAGGCCACATAGCTGACCAAAAGGTCACGGAGCAAAGGCAAACAATATGTTAATGGTGTGTTGAAAGACAAAGCATTAGTACAGATTAGGTGTGAATATACTGAATATTGAACATCAGCAAGTGCAAACCTGAAGAAAAACAACCTGAAAAAAAACAGTGGGTAAGCAAACTGAACAAACTAAGATGAAATGAAATAAATGCAAAAAAAGATTGTAAAAAATGTAAAAAGGAATGCAAAAAAAAGGAAAAAATAACTAAAAATGACTAAAAATGAAAGTAAAGTGGGGGGCTGTCATGCTCTGAAATTATTGAACTCAATGTTCAGTCCGGCAGGCTGTAGTGTGCCTAATCGGTAGATGAGATGCTGTTCCTCGAGCTTGCGTTGATGTTCACTGGAACACTGCAGCAATCCCAGGACAGAGATGTGAGCATGAGAGCAGGGGGGAGTGTTGAAATGGCAAGCAACCGGAAGCTCAGGGTCCTGCTTGCGGACTGAGCGGAGATGTTCCGCAAAGCGGTCACCCAGTCTGCGCTTGGTCTCCCCAATGTAGAGGAGACCACACTGTGAGCAGCGAATACAGTATACTACATTGAAAGAAGTACAAGTAAATCGCTGCTTGACCGTGACCTTTTGGTCAGCTATGTGGCCTGGTCCAATCTGCACCTTCTCCTTTGTTATCTCTTGCCCAACCCCCACCTCACTTGTTTATAATCTGTGACTTTTCTAATATTTGTCAGTTCCGAAGAAGGGTCACTGACCCGAAACGTTAACTCTGCTTCTCTTTCCACAGATGCTGCCAGACCTGCTGAGTGAATCCAGCATTTCTTGTTTTTGTTCCAGCATAACCTCCCTGCTCTTATATTCTATACCTCTGCTAATAAAGGAAAGGATTCCATATGCCTTCTTAATCACCTTATCGAGCTGTCCTGTTACTTTCAGGGATCTGTGGATATTCACTCCAAGGTCCTTCACTTGCTCTACACCTCTCAGTATTTTCCTATTAATCATATATTCCTTTGCCTTGTTTGACCTTCCCAAATGCATCACTTCACACTTCTCTGCGTTCCATTTGCCACTTTTCTGCCAACCTGACCAGCCCATCAATATCTTCCTACAGCTATCCTCCTCGCTTTCTACCACACGGCCAATCTTTGTGTCGTTTGCAAACTTCTTGATCATGCCCCCTACATTTATGTCCAAAGCGTTAATATATAACAAAAAAATTAGGGGACCCAGTACTCAGCCCTGCGGAACGCCACTGGAAACAGCCCTCCAGTCGCAAAAACACCATCAGCAATTACCCTTTGTTTCCTGCCACTGAGCCAATTTTGTATCCGCCCTGCTGCATTTCCCTGGATCCTATGGGCTTTTTTTTTTAACCAGTCTGCCATGTGGGACCTTGTCAAAAGTCTTGCTAAAATCAATGTAGATCACATCAACTGCACTACCCTCATCAAGCCCTCTGGTTACTTCTTGAAAAAATTCGATCAAGTTGGTCAGACAAGATCGCCCCTTAACAAATCCATGCTGACTATCCTTGATTAATCTGTGCCTAAGTGACAGTTTATCCTGTCTCTCAGAATAGATTCCAATAATTTTCCCACTGCTGAGGTTAGACTGAGTAGCCTGTAATTATTTGGTCTATCCCATACTCCTTTTTTAAACAAAGGTAGCACACCCCCTGCATCTAGTGAGGACTGAAAAATGATGGGCAGACGTTCTGCTATTTCCTCCAAGGCTTCTTTTAACAACCTGTGGTACATTTCATCAGGCCCTGATGATTTATCCACTTTCAAGGATGCTATTCCCATTTATACTCCCTCGCTCCCTGTGTTAATCACATCCAATACTTCACACCCCTCTTCCTTAACGACAACATCTGCATCGTCCTCCTCTTTTGTGGTGACAGACGTAAAGTATTCATTAAGAACCATACCAATATCTTCCGCCCCTACACACACAGGTTACCTTTTTGGTCTTTTATGGGCCCTACTCTTTCCTTAGTTATCCTCTTACTCTTAATGTATTGATAAAAAATCTTTGGGTTCACCTTGATTTTGCTTGCCAATATTCTTTTGTGCCCTCTCTTTACTTTCCTAACTTCCTTTTTGATTTCACCCCTCCTGTCAGTTTTCTGTAGTATTGAGTTCTTGGTATTGGACATCAGGGCGGCACAGTGGTTAGCACCACAGCCTCACAGCTAGAGCGACCCAGGTTCAGTTCTGGGTACAGCCTGTGCGGAGTTTGCAAGTTCTCCCTGTGACCGCGTGGGTTTCCGCCGGGTGCTTCGGTTTCCTCCGACAGCCAAAGACTTGCAGGTTGATAGGTAAATTGGCCATTGTAAATTGCTCCTAGTGTAGGTAGGTGGTAGGAGAATGGTTGGGATGTGGTAGGAAATATGGGATTAAAGTAGGATTAGTATAAATGGGTGGTTGTTGGTCAGCACAGACTCGGTGGGCTGAAGGGCCTGTTTCATTGCTGTATCTCTAAATATAAAAATAAGCTTTCCTTTTCTGCCTTATCTTACTCTATAAGCTCCTAGATTTGGCTGTCCCACCGTTTTTCTTTGTGAGAACATGTTTACTCTGAACCCCTCGAATCTCCCCTTTGAATGCCTCCCACTGTTCTGACACTGATTTACTTTCAAGTAGCTGTTTCCAATCCACTTTCGCTAAATTACTCCTCAGTTTAGTAAAATTGGCCTTGCCCCAATTGAGAACTCTAACTCCTGTTCTATCTCTGTCCTTTTCCATAATTATATTAAAATTGACTGAATTATGATCACTACCACCAAAATGCTGTTTCACTGCCACTCCTTCCACTTGCCGTCTTCATTTCCTAAAACTAAGTCTAAAACTGCACCTTCTCTTGTTGGGTTGCTACGTATGGCCAAAAAGGTTCTCCTGAATGCACCTCAAGAATTCTGCTCCTTCAATTCCTTTCACACTAAAACTATCCCAGTTAATACTGGGGTAGTTAAAATCCCCGACTATTACTGCCCTGTTCTTTTGGCACTTCTCAGAGATTTGCCAACATATCTGCTCTTCTATCTCCTGCTGACTGTTTGTCTGACAGTCTCTAGTACACTCCCAGCAGTGTGATTGTCCCTTTTTGGTTCCTTATGGCCTCATTTGATGAACCTTCCAACATATCATCCCTCCTCACAGCTGTAATTGTTTCTTTGATCAAAATTGCCACTCCCCCTCCTTTCTTATCCCCCTCCCTATCACGTCTGAAAATCCTGTAACCAGGAACGTTGAGCTGCCATTCCTGTCCCTCCTTAAGCCATGTTTCTGTAATAGCTATGATATCAGACTGCCACGTGTCTATCTGTGCCCTCAGCTCATCTGCTTTATTTGCTATACTCCTTGGATTGAAATAGATACCCTTGAGCACTGCCAAACTCTTTTTTATTTTCTAACCTTTGTTTCCTCTGCCTTCCAGACTCATCCATTAATTTTCTGCCTTCCATTTTCATTTCTGATTTTGTCCCAACTCAGTGCCCTCAGGTCCCCATCCCTCTGCCAAATGAGTTTAAACCTTCCACAACAGCACTAGCAAAATATCCCATGTCTGGTATCTGCTGCTACTCTTTTTAAATCACTGGTGCTCAGGGTTCCTGTTCTTTTGATCAGGGGAGTGGAGTGTCTCCCAGAGGGAGGGGAGTGTTTACAGTTGAGAGGAGATGATGATTGCAGTGATCACATTCTGAGTCAAAATGTTGTGGGTCCCCGTCCCACTCCAGAGATCCATGCTGACCTTTCAGGGCAGTACTGAGGGAGTGCTGCACTGCCAGATGTGTCATCTTCTGGATGAGACATTAAACCAAGGCCGTGTCTTCTGTCTCAGGTGGACTTAAAAGATCCCATGACATTATGTGACGAGCAGGGGAGTTCTTCCAGTGTCTTGACCAATACTTATCCCTCAACCAACATCACTGCAGGTTATCTGGACATTCACCCATTTGCTGTTTGTCCAATTCATTTCTAATTTCATGAATTCCACTTCCAATTCTACTATCCCCACTACTATCAACTGCAAATTTGACCAATTTGGATTGAGTTCCTAAAGCCAATTGATTGACATAAATTTTAAACAGTTTTCTCCACACCAAGCTCTGGGACAACCCCACTCAGTACCACCACCCTGCTGACAAAACTGCTGGAATAAATGTCTATTATTTTCTGGTCTTCAGCCATTCCCAAAGTTTAACATGAATTCCCTCAACTTAGCTAATAGCTTTTCATGTGGAACTTTGTCAGATGCCTTCTGGAAGTCTCAGCACATCACAGGGCTTCCCACAATCGACTTGGTTTCTCATTTCCTCAAAGAAGTTGGAGCGGTTGATCAGGCAGGATCCTTCGCAATCCATGTTGTCTGGTGGTAATTTGGCTATTGCTGTACAAAGCAACAACTTATATTGCACCATTAACATCATAAAATGCCCCAAGGCATTTGACAGGAGTATTATAAAGCAACATTTGATACTCAGCCACATAAGATAATATTAGTGCAGATGGCTGAAAGTTTGGTCAAAGGGTAGGTTTAGGGACTGTTTTAAAGGAGAAAAGAAAGGTGGAAAGGTTTAGGAAGGGAATTCCAGATCTTAGGGCATTGGCAGCTGAAGGCACAGCCACCAATGGTGGGGAAATTAAAATCAGGATGTACAGGAGGCCAAAATTGGAGGAGCGCAGATATCTCAGATTGTTGTGTAGCTGCCGATTACAGAGATAGAGCAGGGCAAGGCCATGGAGGGATTTGAAAACAAGGGTGAGAATGTTAACATCAAGGCATTGCTTAACTAGGAGCCAATGTGGATCAGTGAGCATAGGGATGATGGGTGAATAGGATTTGATGCAAGTTAGACACGGTCAGCAGAGTTTTGGATAACCTCAAGTTTATGGAGGGTAGAATTGGGAGGCCGGCCAGGAGTGTGTAGAAAATAACAAAGGCATGGATGAGGGTTTCAGCACCAGCTAAGCTGAGCCAGGGACAGTAAAACGCAGATGGAAATAGGCAGTCTTAATGATGGCACAGGTATGTGGGCAGAAGCTGATCTCAGGGTCAAATGATGGCACAGTGGTCAGCACCGCAGCCTCACAGCTCCAGGGACCCGGGTTCGATTCTGGGTACTGCCTGTGTGGAGTTTGCAAGTTCTCCCTGTGACCACGTGGGTTTTCGCCGGGTGCTCCGGTTTCGTCCCACAGCCAAAGACTTGCAGGTGATAGGTAAATTGGCCATTGTAAATTGCCCCTAGTGTAGATAGGTGGTAGGGAATATGGGATTACTGTAGGGTTAGTATAAATGGGTGGTTGTTGGTCGGCACAGACTCGGTGGGCCGAAGGGCCTGTTTCAGTGCTGTATCTCTAAATAAAATTAAATAAATAAATATAACACCAGAATTGTGAACAGTCCAGTTCAGCCTCAGACTGTTGCCAGGGAGAGGGATGGAGTCAGTAGCTAGGGAACAGAGCTTGAAATGGGGACCAAATCCAATGGCTTCTGTCTTTCCAATGTTTTAACTGGAGGAAATTCTGCTAATCCAGTCCTGAATGTTGGATAATCAGTCTGATAACTTAACAGTAGAGAAGTGGTGAGGTAGAGCTGAGTGTCGTCAGTGTACATGTGAAAACTAATGCTGTGCTTTCAGATGATGTCACCGAAGGCAGCCTGTAGATGAGAAATAGGAGAGGCCAAGGATAAATCCTTGAGGGACACCATAGATAAAAATGGAACCAGGTGAGAGCAGTCCCACCCAGCTCGAGACAATGGAGAGGCTTTGGAGAACAATGGTGTCGTCAACCATGTCAAAGGCTGCAGACAGGTCAAGAAATACAAGGAGTGATAGTTTACAACAAAAACAGAAAATGCTGAATATACTCAACCTGTCAGGCAGCATCTGTGGAGAGAAAAACAGACCTTACCAATGTGTCACAGTCACAGAGGATGTCATTTGTGGCTTTGTAAGAGCTGTTTCAATACTGTAGCAGGGGTGGAAACCTGATTGGAGGGATTCAAACATGGAGTTTTGAGAAAGATTGGCCCGGATTTGGGAGGTGACAACATGTTCAAGGACTTTGGAGATGGGGCAATAGTTTGCAAGGTGTTATGACCTCAATGAGGTGATTAACATTAAAACATGAGATGTGAACTCCCCAGACCAATTTAAAGTACATGACAAGATTTCATGTTTTAAGACTTCTACTATAACAACTAAACTAAAAATCAACATTAACTTAACAGTACTTCGGAATTAGCTAACACAGATTACAGAGAAAGGTATTTCCCTTTAAGACACTTGAAAACCGCACACCACATTTGTACGTTACACAATGTCCTCATTGAAGCCATAACTTTGCAGTTAAAAGTCCCAAGTTCCTCCCAGTTGCAATGGATTAGATCTCCCAGTCCTTCTCAAAGTCAATGTCCTTTTTGCTTACTTCTTCCGAGCACTTTCAACTTGGACTTGCATGAATAAGGCAATCTCTGGTGACCCCAGTGGTCCTTTCCTCTGCCAACCTCAGCTTTTGAACTGGGTTCAAGTCTTAGCAGCCTCTGGCTGTGTCACTGTTCTGACAGCAGATGTTTTCTCTCTCGCTCTCTCTCTGAGGCTGCCACTGCTGATCTTTGCATCTTCCAGTCTTCCCTACAGTCTCCAGATTTCTGAAAGCCTGTTGAATTGTCCAGAATCTAAAGTCAATAGTCATTTGCCTTTTCCAATATGCAGAGTCCGCAAATCTGGCCACAGCAGAACTACCCAGGCCTTCCTTTGTTTCCAGGTGTTACAAATTTCAACTCGAGTTTGCACCTTAAGAGCCCTTGGCTCCCTGTTTATGATCTGAGAGTCTGGGAGAGCAAAAGTTCTTCAGGTTTTACAACCTTGCATTCTGCTTTCAAAAGGGTCTTTGGTCGGAGTTCCTCGTTTACATGGGTCTCTGGGTAGAGTTGGTGTGAGGTCACTTTTCTCCTCCGAATCCTTCTTACACTACATTAACAATCACAGCTTTTAAAACCATAATCATACTGCAAAGTCCAGCGTTCATAACATCTCCTCCCCAAAAACAGAAAATTCATTATTGTAGTAATGTTTCTCTCCAATTTTATCAACACATAACATTGTAAACACTTTCATTGTTAACATTTTACATAGGTAACAACATTATTTTCATTCTTTTCAGTTTTTTTTCCATTATACCCTTTCTTTAAATTCTGGACACAGCATCGGCAATTACATTGCTCTTTCCTGTAACATGTACAATCTTTAGGGTAACTGGTTGTAACATTAAACTCCATCAGAATAATCTGCTGCTCCTGGTTTTGAATTTCTCTAAAAACCTTAATGAATTATGATTGGTGTAAATGGTTATTTCCATTTGGCCATTATTGACGTATACTTCAAAATGTTGAAGAGCCAATACGAGACCTAAAGCCTCCTTTTCAATAGCAGAGTACTTTTTTTGGCACTTGTTAGTTTTTAGAAAAGTAACTGGTTGTTTGATACCAGCATCATTATCCTGGAATAACACTGTTCCTACTCCTACATCTCTGGCATCAATAGCTACTTTAAAGGGCTTCCTAACATTGGGTGCCGCCAGGGCAGGTTCATTTATGAAAATGGCCTTTAATTTCTCAAATGCTATTTGACAGGATTTTGTCCACTGGACCTTCATTCCCTTTTTTTAACAAATTTGTCAGTGGGGTAACTACTGTACTGAAGTTAAGAACGAATTTCCAGTAGAACCCACACATTCCTGGGAATCATAGTATATCCTTTTTTGTCTTGGGGGCTGGAAAGTCTAATATCGCCTGAACCTTAGCTTCTCTAGGCAACACTTGACCGTGACCCACGACATGCCCCAAACAGATGCCCTTAGCCTTGGCAAACTCACTCTTCACTAAGTTTATTACCAAATTGGCTTTCGTTAACTTGTCGAACAGAGCCTTTAAGTGTTCACTGTATATCAATAAATCATGATGTACACTGCCTGAACAGGTCCCATCTCCCCTGGAGCTGGTCCCAATGTCCAAGGAATCTAAAGCCCTCTCTCCTGCATCATCTTTCCAGCCATGCATTCACCTGCTTTATCCTCCTATTTCTATACTCACTTGCACGTGGTACCGGGAGTAATCTGGATTTTCAAAGGCCTTTGATAAGGTGCCCCATAATAGATTAATGAATAAAGTCAGAGAATGTGGAGTTAGGGGACAAGTGGCAGAATAGATTGCAAGCTGGCTTCAAGACAGAAAGCAGAGAATGGGAGTAAAGGATAGTTCTTCAGTGGGCCAGAAAGTGGGAAATGGCGTTCCACAAGGGTTAGTGCTGGGACGACTGCTGTTCACAATTTCATTAATGATTTGGACTTTGTGGGTACTCAATACTGAGGAGGACTGCAAAAAATTACAGAAGGACAATAATAAACTTGCAGAATGGGCAAATAATTGGCAAATGAAGTTCAACATGGATAAATTTGAGGTGATACATTTTGGTAGGAAGACTAGGAAGGTCATTTATTACTTGGAAGTGGGGTACAGGAAGAAAGGGATCTCGGGATACAAATACACCAATCGCTAAAAGTTGCACCACAGCTTAGCAAAGCTACGAAAAAGCAAATTAAGCACTAGGCTTTATTTCTAGGGGATAGAATTGAAAAGTAGGAAGGTTATGCTAAACCTATATCAAACCTTAGACCAGATGTAGAGTTATTATAGATAGAATATAGAAACATTAGAGTGGGTGCAGAAAATATTTACAAGGATGACACCAGAAATGTGTGGGTGTACATATCAAGAAAGGATAAACAGACTGGGTCTCTTCTCTTGAAAAAAGGCTAAAGGGGTGACCCAATAGAGGTCTTTAAAGTTATGAAAGGTTTTGATAGTGTGGATACAGACAATGTTTCCACTTGTGGGGAAGAGCATAACTAGAGGCCATCGATGTAAGATAGTTTTGAAGGAATTCAATAGGGCGTTCAGGAGAAACCTCTTTATCCAAGAGTGGTGAGAATATGGAACTCGCTACCACAAGTAGTGGTTGAAGTGAATAGTATAGATGCATTTAAGGGGAAACTAGACCAGCCTATGAGGGAGAAGGGAATAGAGGGTTATAAGGTTCAATTTAGATGAGAAAAGACGGGAGGAAGCTCGAGTGGAGCATGGACTGGTTGGGCCAAATAGCCTGTTTCTGTGCTGTATATCCTATGTTGCAATTGCTTAGTCCAGCAATCACCTGGTTAACCAACCTTTGAAATGTGGCTGCTGCATTTTTCATACCATACGACACTGAAATAGGCCATCTGGGATCACAAAGGCAGAAATTTCTTCAGCTTGTAAGTCAAGGGGTCTTGCCAATATCCTTTCAGCAAATCAATCTTGCTAATAAAGACTGAATTCCCCACTCTGTCAATACAATCTTTAAGTCGTGGGTTTGGATAAGACTCTATTTTAGTTACTGCATTGACTTTCTGATAATCAATAGAAAATCATTTGGAACCATCTGGCTTTGATACCAGCACAACTGGAGAACTCCAGCTACTTTGACTGGGTTCAATTATATTATTCTTTAGCATATATTGAACCTCTTTGACCTGAGCCACTTTATCAGGATTGAGTTAATAAGGGTTCTTTTTAATGGGTGTAGTTGTCCCTACACCAACCCCATGAATAGCCAAAGTGCATCCTGGCTTATCTGCACAATCCACTTTAAACTCTTAACAGCTCAGCTATGTCCCTTTTATGCTGTTTAGTGAGATAGTGTAGAACTATATTTAAACTTTCTAATACTTCTGTGTTGGCCAGTTTCACCGCATGGGATTTAATCTGAGAGTTTCTGCCCCTTCACCCAGTTCAGTAAAAGTCACACTATCCTTATCCTCCTCTTCTGTCATTTGGCATATATTAGTTGACAAGGTTCACAGTCATAGAACCTTTTCAACAGATTCTCTTTGACTTTTCCATCTGCCTGAGGTACTAACCAAATAGTTGACTTCACTAAGTTTCCCCAGGCAAAGGCAACAACACTGACACCTCGTCTCCAGGTTGAAAACTACATGCCTTAGCTGTTCTATCCACTTGGATTTTCATCACTTGCTGAGAAACCTTGAGATGTTCTCTGGTCATCTCACAAGCTCTTGAGAGTCGCCCTCGAAATTCTGACAAATAATCTAAGAGTGCAGTTTCCTCTTCCTGTGCTAAAGGTCTGAATGAGTTTAAGGGGACCCCTAACTTCATGCCCATAGACTAATTCAAAAGGACTAAAAGCAGTAGACTCATTTGGAGTGCCCCTGGTGGTAAATAATAAAAATGATATCCCCTTATCCCAATCATAGGGATAGTTAGGCATTAATCATGCTCTTTAGGGTTTGGTGATACCTTTCCAAAGCATCTTGTGACTGCGGATGATTTGAGCTGTCTCACTCCCAAATTACACGTGACCTCTTGAAATATCCCTGACATGAAATTTGACCCATGGTCCAACTGAAGATGAACCCATAATAAAGTGAAAAACTGAATCAACCCCTCAATCTCAACTTTTGCTGTGTTTTCAAGGATATTGCCTCTGGAAACTGAGTGGATAAATCCATGACGGTTAGGAGAAACCTGTGACCTGACTTGGTTGTGGGTAAGGGTCCAACACAATCCACAAGAATCCTACTAAACGCTTTGTCAAAAGCAGGTATCAGAATTAATATGGCTGGCTTAATTGAAGGCTGTGGCTTCCCAATCATCTGACATGTGTGACAAGTCTTACAGATGTTGACAATATCCCTATGCAGTTTCGGCCAATAAAAATGCTTCGTTACCCTAGCCTGAGTCTTCCGAATACTCAAATGACCTGCCACTGGCATCTCATGGGCAATTCTCAAAATTTTACAGTGGCAGCAGGGGTCAACAGAGGGGTCAAGGTTGTTTTTTTTTTAGGAGGAGTGATGACAGCAGATTGAAGGACAGGGACAGCACCTGAAAAGAAAGCTGTTAACAATATCAGCTAACATGGGGGCCAGGAAGGGAAGTTGACAGGTCAGTAGTTTAGTGGGAATAGGGTTGAAGGAGCAGGAAGTGAGTCACATGGACAAGATGAGCGTGGAGAGAACATGAAGGAAGCTAGGAAACTTGAAAACGATGAGCGTTCAGGGCAAGGACAGAGGGGGACCTTAGAGGAAGTTTGGCCCAAAGGGCTAGGGGAAGGGATGGAGGGAGGTACACGGCAAAGGAACCAGTTTGGATGGGTCTAGATCTCAGTGACAAAGAATTCTATGAGCTCCTCACACTTATTGTTGGAGGAGACAGGGGAGAGAGGTTTATGATGAATTGCAGTAGAGAAAAGAAGTCGGGTTATCTTTGCATTCCAAGATGTTCCTGGAATAGTGAAGTTTTAGAAGACAGGAGCGGGACCCTATATTGTTTTATGTGGTCCAGCCAGATATAGTGATGAATGGCTAAACCAGTTGTCTGCCATATCCATTCCAGTCTGTGTGCTTTGGACTTAAAGGAGTGGAGCTGAGGGCCATACTGAGGGTAATGCAGGGTGAGGGAGAGTCATAGAGAGATACAACACTGAAACAGGCCCTTCGGTGCACCGAGTCTGTGCCAACCATCAACCACCCATTTATACTAAAATGGAGAGTAATGGTTTTATTGGCGACTATGGCAGCAAAGGTAAACGTGAAAGTGCAGATGAGCAAATCAATAGCTGGAGAAATGTTGCGATGAATGGAGGGCCAAAGGCTAAGCAGCTGGGATTTTGAAAGTGCAATAGTAAGGGAATTGGGGGATAGTTTTTTTTTCAGGGATGGAATTAGGGTTGGGACATAGGTGGAGAGTGATACAAGAAAATTATCAGATAATCTTCAGGTTTAGTCCTCATAATTTATCCCTTTAAATGGGGTTGAAGTAAAGCTAACAGGCCTGTGGTTGCTGGTGTCCCCCTTTTGAATAGGGGATCATGCTAGTCCCAATCTACTGGTCTCTCCTGTCCAGTACTCAGTGACTCCTCAATGATAGTCTGTGCCTCACAAATCTCCCAGTCTCTCTCAGCTCTTTGGGATAAATAACATGTTTCCCTAGGATTTATTTGTTTTGACCCCTTTTAATCTGTCTGGGAATCCATCTCATATCAGTGACTAATTTTACTCAGGTTGTGTGTTTGGAGAAGACTGTTGCTCATGTTTTCCACTGTGAATATTTGGAGGAAGTAATCATTTAGAATATTTATTATTTTGTGCTCATCCTCAGTTTCAATCTAGTTTGCATCTTTTCATGTTTTCACCTTTTCTCTGATTGATCTTTACAGTTGCAATAGCTGTTTTTAAGTCCCTGTTGCCTCTTTGGCCCACTGATCATCCTTTCAACATGTTTCTTAATTTTCTAATATGAATCCCAGAGGATCCCTTCCTGTCTCCCTCACTGCCATTTGTTCAGGTTCTTTAATCTCCTTCATTCACTTGTAATTTATTTGTTCATCTGTTCAGGGCAATGCCTCATCAGCCTATGTTTTGCTGGTTTCGGTGATGTATTTATCATTATTCCATTAAAGTTCCTCTACTGTCTGTTTTTAAACAAGCTCCCCCCCCCCCCCACCCCCCCACCCCCCCCACCAGACAAAAAATAACTTGCTCAAATTGCTCCATTTTTTTTAGCTTAGCCCTTTTAAAGTTATATACCTGCTTCCCGATCTTTGACATTTCTCACTCCCAATCATTCTGTTGTTACTGTTCCCCAGAGCTGCTAAGACTTTCAATTCCTGGACCATGAATGAATGCCAGGTCAAGGGTGAGCAATTCTTGGGACTTCCTTGATACACTGGGTCAAGAAAGAGTCAGGCATTGCATCTTCCAACTCCAACTCTAATTCACCAGGGTTTTCCCTGATTATTTTAGGTTGACTGAAATCTCCTATTAAAATAATTTTCTTCTCAGCCTTTATCCCTATCTCTTCACAGGACAAGCTGTCTTCCCTATTGCTGACCTGGTGGTCTTGAGTACATGCAGTTAACTTGGATTCTTTTATATTAGAGATAGCAAATCAATATAGTTCATTTTGAACTTTTCTACCCCTCCATAGGATGTAAAAGTTGATACTATGTGCAGCAGACATATGCAGCTACACCACCTCCTTTTCTGAACACGCTGTGTCCCTGTAACTGTGTCAAGCCTTACAGCTTGTGAATATTCAACACAAAATAGTAAAATTGAAGTCAATGGGAATCAGAGGGAAAGCTCTCTATTGACTGGAGTCATACCTAGCACTAAGGAAGATGCTTGTGTTTGTTGGAGATCAATCATCTCAGCTCCAGGCCATCACTGCAGGAGTTGCTCAGAGCAGTGCACGAGGCCCAACCATCTTCAGCTGCTGCATCAATGCCTTCCATCCATCATAAGGACAGAAGTGGGAATGTTCACTGATGATTGCAGTGTTCAGTTCCATTCGCAACTCCTCAGATAATGAAGCAATCCGTGTCCACGTGCAGCAAGACCTGGACAACATTCAGACTTGGACTGATAAGTGGCAAGTAACATTCACGCCACACAAGTGCCAGACAATGACCATCTCCCCTTGACATTCAATGGCATTAACATTGTCGTATTCCCCTCCATAGACATACTGGAGGGGTCACCATTGACCAGAAACTTAATTGCATCAGTCCTATAAATACGTGGCTGAAAGAGCAAGTCAGACACTGGGTATCCTGCGGCGAGTAACTCACCTCCCGACTTCCCCGAAACCTTTCCATCATCTATGAGGCACAAGTCAGAAATATGATGGAATACTCTCCACTTGCCAGGCTGAGTGCAGCTCCAACAACACTCAAGAAGCTTGACACTATACAAGACAAAGCCCCACTTGATTGGCACCCCATCCACCATCTGCAACCTTCACTCCCTTCACCACCGACACTCAGTGGCAGCAGTGTGTACCATCTACAGGATGCACTGCAGCAACTCGCCAAAGCTCCTTTGACAGCCCTTTCCAAATCCGCAACCTCTACCACCTAGAAGGTCAAGGGCAACTGATGCATGAGATCACCACCTGCAAGTTCCCCTCCAAGTCACACACCATCCTGACTTGGAACTATATCACCATTCCTTCACGGTTGCTGGGTCACAATCCTGGAACTCCCTTCCGAACAGCACTGTGGGTGTACCTACCCCACATGGACTGCAGCGGTTCAAGGTGGCAGCTCACGGGGAACTAGGTATGGACAATAAATGCTGGCCTTTTCAGTGACGTCCCACACCCCACAAATTATTTTCTTTAAAAAAAAGTTCATGTAGTTCCCAAGAACAACCTCAATATCTCCACAAAGCCACTTCTTTAGACTTTTGCTTTTACAATGTAAACAACACCCTCACATTTACATTTCACCGTTAAAATAGAAAAACATCCCAAGAACCTTCACAGAGGCATAACTAAAGATTGACATGCAGCCAAAGGAAACATTTGGACAAGTGACTAAAAGTTTGGCCAAAGAGTTAAGTTTTACAGAGGATCAATAGGAGGAGGAGGAACTCAGGGATGAAGTACTAGAACGTGGGGCCTAGATGGCTGAAAGCATGGGCGCCAATAGTAGGGTGAGGGAATTGAGGGATGTGGAAGGGACCGGGAGTTCTGTGAGTGTTATAGGTTTGACAGCAGATATGGGGTGATTGAGGCTATGAAAGGCTTTAAACACAAGAATGTAAGTTTTAATTTGGAGACTTGGGAGGACTGGGAGTGGATGTAGGTCAGCTTGGGGCTTGGTGTGAGTCAAGATATGGGTAGCAGACTTTTGGATGGTGGTTTATGGAAAGTGGAAGATGGGAGGCCAGTCAGGTATTGGGATAGTCATGTCTGGAGGTGAAAAAGGCACAGATGAGGGTTTCAGCAGCAGATGCGCTGAGACACAGGTTGATTGGGTGAGGTGAAAAGAAATGGTCTTGGTGATAGGACGATATGGGGTCGGAAGATTAACTCAGGATCACAAGGGCACAGAAGTTGTGGCAGTCTGGCTCAACCTGAGACAGTGGCCAGGGAGAGGGATGAAATAGGTGGCTAGTGTGGAGAGTTTGTGGTGGGAGCTGAAGCCAATGGCTTTGGTCTTCTTGATGTTTAACTGCAGAAAATTACAGCTCTCCAAGACTAAATGCTGGGCAAGAAGTATGCCAAATCAGAAGCAGTGGAGGGGTGGAGAGATGTAGAGCTCCGTGCATGTGGAAGCTGATTCCATGTCTTACAGTAATGAATCCAAGAGGCAGCACATAAATGAGTAATAGGAGATGGCCATGGATAGGTCCTTGGGGGTATTTGAGAGGAAGTGGGAAGCCATTGCAGGTGATTCTCTGGCTAAAACTGGATGAAAAGAATGGAACCAATTGGATAACAGTAAAGAGGCGCGGAGGAGGATGGTGTGGTGAACCGTGCCAAAGGCTGCGGGTAAGTCAAGCAGGAAGACGAGGGATAGTAACCATGGTCAGGCACATAGGATGTAATTTTTAAACTTTGATTAGTGGTTTCAGGGCTGTGGCTACTTGCTGGTACCTACAGACTTTCATCATTCATTTGCAGAGCCCCATTTATATCTTAAATAAAAGCAAAATACTGCGGATGCTGGAAATCTGAAATAAAAACAAGAAATGCTGGAACCACTCAGCAGGTCTGGCAGCATCTGTGAAAAGAGAAGCAGAGTTAACGTTTCGGGTCAGTGACCCTTCTTCGGAACTGACAAATATTAGAAAAGTCACAGGTTATAAGCAAGTGAGGTGGGGGTGGGGCAAGAGATAACAAAGGAGGTCTAGATTGGACCAGGCCACATAGCTGACCAAAAGGTCACGGAGCAAAGGCAAACAATATGTTAATGGTGTGTTGAAAGACAATGCATTAGTACAGATTAGGTGTTAATACACTGAATATTGAACAGCAGCAAGTGCAAACAGTGGGTAAGCAAACTGAACAAACTAAGATGAAATGAAATAAATGCAAAAAAAAATTGTAAAAAAGAATGTAAAAAAAAAAGGAAGAAAAAATAACTAAAAATGAAAGTAAAATGGGGGGCAGTCATGCTCTGAAATTATTGAACTCAATGTTCAGTCCGGCAGGCTGTAGTGTGCCTAATCGGTAGATGAGATGCTGTTCCTCGAGCTTGCGTTGATATCTTAGTTATATTTATATCTTAGTTGCCTTTGCATCCACCAAGTCCAGAACTCGCCCCTGTCGCAAATCTTCACACCCACTGCCAAGGGACTCTGGCAGAGATTGAATAGTTTTTTGGTGCGTTCCCAAAGATCTGCATCATCCCACTGCACAGTGCAAACAAACAGAGCCATGGGAGAGCTGTCGTTAATGTCATTTTAGATGAAGAATAACTAGTCACCTCAATGAGTTACAAAGCAATGCCCCCAATTAAGGTCAAAGTTATCTGACTAGATTCCAGCACCTACAGGTGTGTGGAGAAGCACCTATCCAATAGACATAGTGAGAGAATCAGGAGCTTTAAGTGCTTATCGTGTGAACATAGGTAACAGATTGAATGGAGTGCAACGACCTGGCGCAGTCTAATATACCAGCCTGGGTTTCCTCAGCTTTTTGCATGTTATACATACGAGCCACAGCAATACAGGATGTGTAACCCAGAAACAGCAGTGGTTGTTGCAATTACAGTAAATGAGAGGAAAATGCATTTGTTCACACAAGTCAGGTGTTGGCAGGGAGCTGGGACCAAAGAGGTAGAAATTACTACAAACGCTTCACTTGTACCAACAACTAATGTTCCAGTACTGAGTCCGCCTCTCAATTCCTTTTAAATAGTTAAAACAGTAAGCGATGAACTTTAGGATGAATGTTTTAGCTCCAGTCATAAGCGGAGAGTTCCTACTCTTCTTTGTAAATAACAACCTGATAATGAAATAAAAAACAGAAAGTTCTGGAAATACTCAGCGGGTCTGGCAGCATCTGTGGAGAGAGAAACAGAGTTAAGGTTTCAGGTCAATGACCCTTCAACAGAACTAAATGGTTAACTGTTTCACTCTCACAGGTGCTGCCAGACCTGCTGTGAATTTCCAGCATTTTCTATTTTCATTTCAGATTTCCAACAACCACAGTATTTTGCCTTCGTTTTAGCTGATAACGAGAAATGGCAGGTTTCAAGGTTGTATGTTCCTGCAATGTTAATGGCCATTATTCCAGACAAATATATGCAGCTTTTTTTGTTACAAGGGAAATTTAGCTACCCTGTTTTTCCTAAAAGCTGTACACATCCCATCTGTCGGCAGCACCCATACTGCACACGTGTAAAACACAAACCATTAGCCAGAAACTGCAGATCATGCATTTATATAGCAACTTTAACATAGTAAAATGTCCCATGACACTTCACAGGAGCATTATGACACCAAAATGTGACACCAACCCAAAGGAGGAGATATTAGAGCTAAAGCTTGGTCCAAGAGGTAGGTTTTAAGGAGCATCTTAAAGGAGGTAGAGAGATTTAGGGTGGGAATTCTAGTGCGTCGGATCCAACTATGTACTCCCCCTCCAGTGAAACGGGGCTCCCTGAGCACCTCTCCCAGCGAGTTCGCTGAAGTCCATTACAATTAAACATTTGTCCAAGAAAAGACTGTTGAGAAATCCAGCCTGGAATACTTATCAAATCATCTTTTAATTAGACACTATGATATTCAAATAAACCTGATTATAAAACACACTGAAACATTGATCAGAACACCATGAACAAAAAGGAGAAATGGTGCCTCAGATGAGCTGTGTCAATATCCTGGGTCGGGCTCAAAACGCCTGACAGAATTTAAGTGCATCCAACAGCCGCTGAGTCACTGAGTTCCCAATATTAGTGACGCGCAGCAAACAACTGAACACTTCAATTTTAGAAACACAAGACCAACCAACAGGGTCACTGCCTTTTGCCAATCCAAAATTGGACAAGATTTGGGTGAGGTTTGGGGGGAGATGAATTACAGCTGGGGTTTGGGGACTGAGATTCTGATGTTTTAGGTGCAATGAGCTTCCACATTATGAGGGACAGAATCTTTTTTTAATTATCCTGATTTTCTATGCAGATTGGCTGCAATATATTGTGGTTGGGGTATATTGTCCTCTCTATAAAGTTAAAGGAAATCCTTCACTAAATGATTTTTTTTTAATTAAAAGCTTCCAGACACACAGTATCCCATTTAGCATTTTATGCCGAGAATCCTATTTGAAAGGTGCATGAATGGAAATACCAGTCTTGGTCAAGATGGAATCAGTCAGTCAAATTCTTCTCTCACCCCTTAGGACAGACTGTGACACTGAGCTACAGACTGCTCCAGTTAGAGCCAGGCTCGGCATGGGATTATTAACTGCCAAGACAGGGCTGGCCCTGGAACTCGCCATCTTGTACAGGGGAGGGCAGGCCCAGAGCTTTCTGGATGCCTGGCCCTCATTTCAACGTGCTCGACTTGTATAGGTTGTTGAACCTGGTGACCCTCAGCTGAGGCAGTGCAAGAGGCTGATCCTGATTAAAGGTCATTTGGGCAAAAGCAATCCTGAAGCAATGCAGCAACCAACAAAACATCGTGTTCTGTCGCATACTAAATTAAAGACAGAGTTTGTGGCCAACAGTTCCTCACCATCCGCCTGTAAAAAAAAAATCATACAGCAGCATTTTCAGCATGTGAAACCAAAGCATTTTACCAGAATTAAGGCTTTCCTTAGTTCTATAGTAAGGTCTGATACATGGAAACAGTCAGGTTTGACGCTAGCATTCAAAACCAGTTTAACTCAAAGTGGCTCGTAAGCAATAAACTGAGCAGTCAACGGAAACCTGATACGATAGCCAAGTGTGGACCGTATTCCGAGGCTGAATCAAGTTACTTTTCACCATGATATGATTTCTCAGTGAGATTACTCGGCACGTTTCAAGTAAAAGGGAAGGAACTGCCGACAGGAGGAGTTGCATAAAGATTCTGTCCAATAAGTGACCATCATTAGGGGAACTGGGGTGGGCGGGGGGGGGGGGGGGGTGCGGAAACAGACTTTGGGTACTGTGCAGCGACAGAAATTGGACACGCACTGTGCAAAGCGAGGAATGCAATTGCGACGCCTCCACCTTATATCCTTAGGTAGTATGTGTATTGGAGTGAGGAGCCTGCTCTGTGATACTGTAATCAGCTGTCCTTGTAAACAAACAGGATGTCTTCATCTGTCCCGTAGCTCGTGCGGGCTTCGTTGAAGTTACTTACGGTTGTGCAGCAGACTCCTGCAGAGCAGAAACAGGGCAAATGTCAATCAACACTCGACTCAAAAACTGCTCACATTTTTTTTTAATTTATTCTACTGAGGCGCTGGCCCTTGATGGGATAAGGTCAGACCGGGACCGGCAGCCCTGTTCAACTGGTCAGAATCTGTCCAAGTGTCGACTAGCTATTCAACCATGGAGGTGTCATGGCGAAACCAAACCCCCGGCTTAGTCAATGTGACACATACATACACTTCGCCTTCCCCTAGCTCAGGGTGTTGAGGTCAATTGCAGTCCAAGCCAAATAAGCAGTCCCCAAAAGGGTAAGTAGAAAAGACAAAAGAAAAGTTTAAAACTCTGGAGTGGGAGGGGTGGTTGGGGGGGGGGGGGGGGGGGGGGGAGTGATGGATGACAGGCTCCTTAGACAGCACCTTCCAAACCCGCAACCTCCACCTCGAAGGACAAGAGCAGCAGATGCATGGGAACATCACCACCTGCAAGTTCCCCTCCAAGTCACACACCACCCTGACTTGGAACTATATCGCCGTTCCTTCACTGTAGCTGGGTCAAAATCCTGGAACTCCCTTCCTAACAGCACTGTGGGTGCACCTACCCCACATGGACTACAGCAGTTCAAGACGGCAGCTCACCACCACCTTCTCAAGGGCAATTAGGGATGGGCAATAAATGCTGGCATAGCCAGTGATGCCCACATCCCATGAATTAATAAAAAAACATAGGCATTTACTTACAGGCAGGGCATTAAACAGAGAAATTATAGGACCCAGGAAAAGGAGAGAATCGTTTGGCAGTACAGAACTTGAGTATTGCTGAAAAGAGAGACATGTTGAAGCTTTTCATCTTGCACTCATCAGGGCAATCTGAAAGAATACCAATGTAAGGGAAAACAATTACTTTATACTGTATGAGAAGAGAATGCTGATTGGTTGGCAAGTGAACTCTGATTGGTAGAGGCGTTGCCATGGAGAATGCACCAGTTTACGGTGATTGATAGTTAACTACCAAGCTGTGTTTGAAATTTAAACCAGGCAGCTTGACTCTGATTGTCCTGAGGAATGAACCAGTGAATGGCTGTCACTTATTTTGTTTAGCTGGAACAGGCACAATGTTTGTACACATTCTTTCTGTCTGCAAAGAACAGGGCCCCGTGTATTAATATGCGCAAATGCGCCATACTGAAAGGCCCGACTGAATCTTAAATTGGTTGTTAGCGTAATTCCAAGCACGCTGAGGATTATTTAGCAAATGTTATCCAATCGCAGAATCACATCTAATGTTGGATACTGTGTTTTGAGTTTTGCAAGCACGAGCTGGTCAGGTACGGCCCGTACCTTGCCCGTGGCGAACAGTGGCAACCTCGTAACTAGGGCCCAAGCCATTTGCTCATCATGCAAGCTTGATGCTGAAATAGGGCGAATCAAAAATATCCTGTGTGACAATGACTACCCTGATCAGATCATTTCTCACTGTATATCGCTTAAACTTATGAACGGGCTTAAGGCCGTCATTTTCGGCCCTGAATAGTGCCCAGTCTACCTCAGCTTACCCTGGTGTATCCCAAAATTTGAGCAACAAGTGAAGCTAGCTGTTTCAAGCTGCTACTATGCAGTAGCAACACGTGAAGTATTCGCCACTAACAGGTTGCTGCCATTGAGCCAGAAAGGCACCCTGCCAATCACATAAATGAGTAATGCGATATATGAATTTCAATGCCAGTGTGATGCTAGGTATATAGCCCATACGTCCCAAAGGCTGGCGGATCATATCAAACATGTCCTTTCCATCCTACGGAACATACCCAACCAGCCCGTTTTTTGAGTTTTGCAAGTACAGTACCCAACATTAGATGTGATTCCGCCTGTTCCAGCTAAACAAAATAAGTGACAGCCATTCACTGGTTCATTCCTCAGGGGAATCAGAGTCAAGCTGCCTGGTTTAAATTTCAAACACAGCTTAGCAGTGAACAGTCAAGTCACCGTAAACTGGTGCATTCTCCATGGCAACGCCTCTACCAGAGTTCACTTGCCAATCAATCAGCACTCTCTTCTTGTACAGTATAAAGTCATTGTTTTCCCTCAATTTGGTTATTCTTGCGGATTGTCCTGATGAGTGCAAGACGAAAAGCTTCGACAACATGTCTCTCTTCGCAACAAAGACAATAACAAACATTTCACATTCAACACCTTCTTCCAGTCTCAACAGTTAAAGACTCATTGAGAAAGGTAGAACTGAATGGAAAAAGTAATAGTGGTGCGAATATAGTTAACATATTAATAGTCACTAAAAATTAATTATTAAAGAGGACACCAGTCTTGCTGTCCAGTTTCTGTAACATACCCAATAACTCAGGTGGCAAGCGTCTATCCCTATGTAGACGTAAGAGATTTAATGGCACTATTCAAAGAGGCTTCTCCCAGTGTCCTGACCAATATTTATCCCCCAGCCAACATCACGGAGATGCAGCTCCTTCTACGCTGTGCCATCAAGCACTCCCGGGGCAGGTACAGCACAGGTTAGATACAGAGTAATGTTCCAACACTGACTGCATTTGAAAAGTCTTTAATTTGCTGTAAAATATTTTGTGACTTCCTGAGGCCATGAAAGATGCTATATAAATGCAAGTTCCTCTCATCTTTCCTACCTAATTAGGAAAGGGATTGAATATCACCCGCAGCCAGATGGAAAATTGCATAGCATAAGAAATAGGAGCAGGAGGAGGCCACACAACCACTCATCCCCATATCCCTCGATTCCCTTAACAGTCCAAAAATCTATTGATCTCAGTCTTAAATATGCTCAATGACTGAGCATTCACAACCTTCTGGGCTAGAGAATTCCAAAGATTCATAACCCTCTGTGTGAAGAAATTTCTCCTCATCTCAGTCCGAAATGGCCGTGCTTTATCCTGAGACTATGATCCCTAGTTCTAGACTCTCCAACCAGGAAACAGCTTCTCAGCATCCACCCTGTCAATCCCACTCATAATTTTAGGTGATCTCATTGAAACATATATTCTTCTAAACTCCAGAGTATAGGCCCATTCTACTCCATTTCTCCACATAGAACAACGCTCTCTTCTCAGGAATTAATCTAGTGAACCTTCGTTGAACCCCCTCTAACGCAAGTATATCCTTCCTTAGGTACAAAGACAAAAAGTGTGCACAGTACTCCAGGTGTGTTTCACCAAAGCCCTGTGCAATTGCAACAAACCTTCCTTACTCTTGTACTCCAACCCCTTGCAATAAAGGCCACCATACCATTTGCCTTTCTAATTGCTTGTTGTACCTGCATGCTAACTTTTATGTTTTGTGTACAAGGACACCCAAGTCCTCTGAACACCAACATTTAATAATTTCTCACCATTTGAAAAATATTCAGTTTGTCTATTCTTCCCCACATTATACTCCATCTGCCACCTTGTTGCCCACTCACCTAATCTATCTATATCCCTTTGCAGACACTGCCTCCTTACAGCTTACTTTCCCACCTAGCTTTGTATTGTCAGCAAATTTGATTACATTACAGTCGGTCCTTTCACCTAAATCAGCACTGAATCTTGCGGCACCTCCGGTGCTAACAGCCTGTCAACCTGAAATGACCCATTTACCCCTACTCTTCGTTTTCTATCCATTTACCAATCCTCAATCCATGCTAGTTACATCCTCAAAATACTCGAATGGATTTGTGAAGCACAATTTCCCTTTCATAAAATCTTGCTGACTCTGCCTAATCATATTATGATTTTATAAGTGCTCTGTTACCACTTCCTAAATAATGGATTCCAGCATTTTTCCAATGACTGATGTCAGGCTAACTGGCTTATAGTTCACTGTTTTCGCTCTCCCTCCTTTCTTAAATAGCAATATTACCTTTTCTACCTTCAAATCCACAGGCACCCTTCTAGAATCTAGGGATTTTTGGAAAATCACAGCCAGTGCATCCACTACTTCTGTAGCCACCTCTTTTAAAGTCCTAGGATGCAGGCCATCAGATCAGTGGCGCAGTGGTTAGCACCGCAGCCTCACAGCTCCAGCGACCCGGGTTCAATTCTGGGTACTGCCTGTGTGGAGTTTGCAAGTTCTCCCTGTGTCTGCGTGGGTTTCCTCCGGGTGCTCCGGTTTCCTCCCACAGCCAAAAGACTTGCAGGTTGATAGGTGAATTGGCCATTATAAATTGCCACTAGTATAGGTAGGTGGTAGGGGAATATAGGGACAGGTGAGGATGTGGTAGGAATATGGGATTAGTGTAGGATTAATATAAATGGGTGGTTAATGGTCAGCACAGACTCGGTGGGCCGAAGGGCCTGTTTCAGTGCTGTAACTCGAAATATAAATCTCATTCTAAGAATCATGGGGATTCTTTGGCTTTTAGTCTCATTAATTTCTCCAGGACTATTTCTTTACTAATATTAGTTCCTCATTCTCATTATCCCCTTGGTTCCCCACTACTTTTGGTATGTTTTCTGTGTCTTCTACTGTGAAGACAGATACAAAATAATAGTTTAATGTCTCTGCCATTTCCTTATTCCCCATTGTAATTCCTCCGGTCTCAGTCTCGAAGGGAGTAATGCTTACTTTCACATCTTTCTTGCTTTTTCATACTTGGAGAAGCTCTTACGTGTTTTTATACTTTTGTGCTAGTTAACTTTCATATTCCATTTCTCCCTCTTTATCAATTTTGCTATCCTTTGTTGGTTTCTAAAAAACTCTCCCAATCCTCAGGCTTACCACTCTTCTTTGCAATACTATAAGCCTCTTCTTTTAATCTAATACTATTCTTAATCTCTATAGTTAGCCAAGGATGGATCTCTTTTCCCATCGAGCTTTTATTTCTCAATGGAATGTATATTCATTGAGAATTGAGAAATATTTCTTTAAATGTTCACCATTGTTTATCTGTTCTACTTTTTAATCTAATTTCCTGATCTACTTCAGTCAGCTCTCCCCTAATACCTACATAATTGGCTTTATTTACATTTAATACTCTAGTTTCAGGCTTATCTACGTCACTCAAGAACTCAATGTGAAATTATATCATATTATGATCAATCTTCCACAGGGGATCCCTCAATGTAAGATTATTAGTTAACTCTATCCCATTATACAAGACAAGATCTAAAATAGTCTCTTCCCTGGTTGGTTCTACAAGAGCTGATGAAGAGAAGGATTTGTGGACTCTGGTGAGGCGCTGCTTCACAAACCACTGACCACCTCCAGGCGCTTACCCATTGTCTCTTGAGACAAAGAGGCCAAAGAAGGTGAGGTCCCACAGGACTGGTAGCAACGACCGATTCACGGATTCAGGGAGCTTCCCCTTCCCTGTCTCAGTGGATTGCTGAGCTCCACTTACTGTCAGCATAAGCCGGGTTGTTGTAGAAGATGCAGCCCGAGTTCCTGTTGTAGCCACACACCACAATAAAATGTCCCTGATAGTCTGGCTTCCTGCAGAAACATTTCTGTCCAATGGGCAGTAGGCAACAGAACTTGACCGGAGCTGAGCAGAGGTCACAGACGAGCAGGACTGCATTCACCAGTACGATGACCACATGATCCTTGGCCAGGTGCTCCTGGATCTCCTGAATGGTGACAGACCTGTTCCAGGGACAGATAAGAGTCATAGAGTTATACAGCACAGAAACAGGCCCTTCAGCCCATCGTGTCTGTGCCAGCCATCAAGCACCTAACTATTCTAATCCCATTTTCCAGCACTTGGCCCGTAGCCTTGTATGTAATGGTGTTTCAGGTGCTCATCTAAATACTTCTTAAATGCTGTGAGGGTTCCTGCCTCTACCACCCCTTCAGGCAGTGCATTCCAGATTCCAACCACCCACTGAGTGAAAAAAGTTTTCCTCAAGATAGAGATCGACTCATCCTCCAAGAAATGATTAAACACACACACAGAACCCTATAGTCCCAGATGGGGTCCCAATCCCCAGCTCAAGTGCCTCATTTTGCCCTGAGCAGCGTGAATCTACAGGGTCTTCCAATTCTCAGGTCACCCACCAGGTCCCACAAAGTTTGGATTTGAGTTATTGTTAACTCTGTTGGGAGAGACAGTGCTGAGGCAGGTACAGCACTTCCAGTGACAGCTTTGGCTTCTGCTTCACAGTGAGGGCTCCTGATTGCCTTGGAACCTTCTCTGGCCTGCTGCTACCCCTCTCCAGGGACAGCATCCCTTCAAAATAAAACAATTGGAGAAAATTTCCATTTGGAGCTAAGTTTAAGGTGGCATTGGCTCACAAAAGCAAGAAATGGAAATGAAAATGGGTACATAGGAAATAGAAGCAGGAGTAGGCCATTCAACCCCTTGAGCCTGTTCTGCCATTCAACCAGATCATGGCTGATCCATCTCAATGCCATTTTCCACACTATCCGCATATCTTTTGATAAAAGGGTCTCCCTTTTAAGACTGAGATGAGGAGGAATTTTTTTCTCTCAAAGGGTCATCGATCTTTGGAATTCTCTTCCCCAGAGAGCAGTGGAGTCTGGGACATTGAATATACTCCAGGCTGAGTTCGACAGATTTTTGATCGACAAGGGAGTCAAGGGTTATGGGGGGCAGAAAGGAAAGTGGAGTTAAGACCACAATGAGATCAGCCATCATTTACCAGTCCTTTCGCAACCTTGATGTCATATCTGACCCCGAGTTGTGCTTCCGACCACATATCCACGCCACCGCCAAAACCACCCATTTCCATGTCAATAAAGTCGCCAGGCTCCATCTCCGCCTCAGCTCATCTGCTGCTGAAACCCTCATCCATGCCTGTGCTATCTCTAGATTTGATTATACCAACACTCTCCTGGTCATCTTCCCTTGGTCTATCCCCCGCATACTTAATATGAACAGGTACAGCTGGAGTTAGAAAATATTACTGTCAATAAGATTTAAACACTAGCAGATCATCCATGGTGTTGCACATAGGAGCTCAGAGGATTCATAAAGTGCGACGGGATGTAGGTGTGATGGAAAGCAAATATGTTATCAGAAATGCATGCTGTGCATTACTGCGAAGCTCCTGTGATACTGGCCCATGACACTGAAGCTTTATGAAGGAACAGCCTGTGGGTGTAATATATGTCGTTGGCTTGTGGTGCAGTAGATTGAAGGTGGTTGGAGAAATGGGTTTAGCATTGGTAAGGAAAGGGTTGTGAATGATTGGAGCAGTTAGCGACTGGGGTACAGTCACAGAATGGATGAGGGGTGGAGGCAAGAACTGGGGTGTGGATTGTGCGAGTCACATGGTGTTCTCCAATGACTAATGAGTATATTATAATCAGTGATACGACAGCACCAGCTATCTGGGAGATAACAGACCTGAGTCACCAACACTACAGCATGACAAGGTGTGACAAAACCAAGGCAGCAAGAAGTAAGCATGGCAAACAGGAAGCATGCACTGGACACAAGACCTTTGATACAAGATGGAATAGTGTTCGTAATATTTAGACAATCTGAAGAAATACACACACATGACAATAACAGGCATCATAATCTAACATTATAGCATAAGCACACAGTAAAGAGAATTCTCAGAAAGGATAACGATCAGACATGGAGAACTGCATAACCCAGACATGCTGCAGCTAGTTTACCAGCCAACAATGTCCTTGTCTGACCAGTGTGCCTGACAGGGCTTTCTACACACAATCAGACAGAGAAATGCCTGTAATAGCCAGGGGCCAATCACAGGGAGACATCAGACAATCACAGGGAGAAACTGTGCAATAGAAAGCCAATCATGCGGAGTGCTATGCAATAAGAGTCAATGTGAAACCAAGAGCCAATCGCCAGGCAACACTAATCTGAGACAAAAATATGCTGTATACTTGAGGTCCTTATGTCCTCCCATTTATGAATATGTTTATTCATTTTTTTCAGTCATGTTAATATACTGTAAGAAAGGTAAAAAAGAAATTAGCATTTATCTGATATTTGAATAAAATGGTGTTTAATTGTGAAATCTGACAGAGTAAAGCTCTCCCTTCTGCCCAAATGGCCCCCTTAACTACTTCAACCAACTCCCCAGTGCCACACCATCCATCCTTCCGAGTAACATCACAATCTCTGCACCTTGTAAATGAACAGGCCTTGACTCCACCTCATTTATCACAGGGTCACATTAAAGTTACAGCTTCCTACCTCTTTTCTACCTGAACACCATTTGCTTCCGCACGAGCAAACAGCTGATTTACCCGGTCCTCTTCGGTGTCGAAATGTTTCCGATAGAATGACTGAGGAAAGGAAAGGAAAGGGCGGGTCACTTCTTTAAGAGAAATCATACCCCATAGAGCCCCATGAGATATCTGTCCAAACACCTTGAGTGACAACTAATCATGTGGCACAGGTATATCAATATTAATATATTAAAAGGTCTTGGGGGTATTGTCTGCACTTCCTATCCATAAATGTTACTTCTCATGTCAACATTTATAATGGAAACAACTTCTTCAAACAATTAGAATGGAATTTTGTATGCAAACAGTGCACCATCACGGTTTTGTCAATGAACCAATCAAATCACTCAAAATTCCTTTTGAAAAAATTAGTCCACCATTTCTCAGTAAGTGAAATTACTAAAATGTTTTAAACCAAATTAAAAAAACACAATTAAATTGATCCATTAATCTAGGGACAACTTGTAAAGATTCCCTGTATGCAATCTGAATCAACAAGAGTCATGAGCTTTGCATCCAATAGGAATTTTCTTTTCTCAATTAAGAGATTGAATTTTCAAGGTTTATTTCAAAAAGTGATTACATTTAGTTGAACTTTATTAATTGTTATAAAATTCTCACAGACGCATCTTACGATCAGCAGATATGTGATCATAGTTTTTTTTTAAAGTTAGTAAAGAAAACAGATTGTTTATCGAGAATGAATTCCTTTTCAGTCACCCTTTTTATTACTCTTGAAAATTCAGCTCAAAAACTCCTGAAGACATACAGATTTTTTGAAATTGAAAACTTAGAAATTGTTCTAACAGAATTTTGAGTATTTTCAGGTAATTTGTGTTCATGGAAATCTATGTTACGACAGTGCAATACTGAGGGAGTGTTGCACTGTCAGAGATGCTGTCTTTCAGATGAAATGTGAAACCTGTTTGGTGGATGTAAAAGTTCTCATGGCACCATTCGAAGAAGAGTAGGGGAGCTCTCCTGGTGCACTGACCAATGATTATACTTCAATAAACATCACTAAAATAGGTTATCTGTTCATTAATTTCATTGCTGTTGATGGGAGCTTGCTGTGCTCATCTTGGCTGCCACATTACATTTCCTACATTACAACACTGAGTATTGTCATGCTAGGCCCCCACCTGCCAAGAACAAGGCACATTAATTTTGTCATGAACTTTGATTTTAAACTGTTACTGGAGCGAATAAAGGACTTGTTAAACAGATCAGTTGTGGCTGGAAAAGACATTTGCATATTAACAGACAGTGTTTGGAAGGACAAAGCAGCCATTCCCTAACATCCAACCCACAATGAACTTTTGATCAACAGACATTGAAGGTGGGGGAGCTCGCATTCTAGGTTAACTGCTAAGATGGCCGAATACACAAATGGACATGGTCAAACCAGCTAGTCACATGACTAACCTGCTGGGCAACCTGAGTTTTTTGAATTTGTACAAAGAGTTTGGGCAGAAAGCTGTTTGCTCCTGGACTAAGAAGATCTCTCTCCTGTCTGCTCCCATCTCTTTCCCACAAGCCTCTGAATCCACTGAAGACACATGAATCCCAACAGAGAAAAGCCTCCTACAGCGAACAAGGTGTAAGAATACTAGGCCCCAACGAAAAGCAAGATCTACCTACAATAAAGGACTCTACATTGAGCTCGAAGAACCATTACAACAACTCTTCAGATATTGCCTCAAACTTTTCCACTTTATTTTTCTTCTGCTCTTTTCTGTCTCTATTTGCATGTGTATCGTATGCATGCTAGCGTGGGGCGTGGTATGTATCCATAGGCATTAACCAAATTAGAGTTTAAGTTTAATAAATTTCAACTTTTCTTCTTTAAACTTAAGAAAGCCTGTTTGTGCTGGTTTCTTTGCCTTATAATTGGAAAGTGGCGAACAAGGATTCACCAAAGGGGAGCTAAAAACATGGTGTGTTTAAAATTAAACCCTGTTACAGTAAGACCAGCTGAAGGCTAAAAGGGACCCCTAGACACCTTTCTCACCTGGTCGTAACAGTATACTTCAAAAGTACTTCATTGGCTGTAAAGCACATTACGGCATCCTGAGGTCTTGAAAGGAGCTAAATAAATGCAAGTTCTATTTTTAATCCAGTCACAGACAAGACAAAGTCTAGGGGGTAAATGGATGAGTACAAATTTGGGATAATTATCAGCAATCAGGACCGTGAAGAACCTGATCAGACCGTGGGATTCTGGCCACGCAACAGATGAACAGGCACTGAGAAACAGGCAACAGATAGACACAGATGATGATTTGAATAATAATGCGATGTAATTCACAGGTTGTAATGTGTTTGAAGGTATCCCATAGACATGATTAGGCTCTGTATAAATACAAATCATTGATTTCTCTCATAACTGAAATCAGACACAGTTCACCCAGCAGAAAGACGTGTAATCCCACCCATCCTCAAAAATGGAGAATCATTGGAAGTACAGAAATGTTCCTGGATTAGGAATATTGAAGTAGAAATAATTCAGTCATCTGGAAAGGGCTGAACCCAGAAGTTCTGGAATCTGTGCAACAGACTAAGGTAAAATGAAGAGTTTGACAAGGATTCTAGTATTATCAAAAGGGGAAACAAACATGAGCACAGAACTACTGGTGTAATCTACACTGCTGTATTTGTGACAATCTCAATTTTATAAATTGGGAAGAGGAAGACGACAGGAGAGAAGTTGAAAGAGAGAAAAAGACGAGGTTCCACTCATCACTCAAATTTCACGGTGTAATATTGCTGTAGCTGTTAGGATTCTGTTCAGTGACACAAACATTGGTGTTAAATTAAGAAGCCCACTGTAAATAAACTTAAACTTATCATTGCAATGCTGTAGAAATTAATAGTGAAATAAACAGAATGCATGGCGCTAACAATTTGGCCTTAGGGTGGGAGATGTCAACCAATGATCCTGGCCCTGCTCCCTATACACCAAGTCCCACCAGAAACTGAGTCAGTGTGAACATGGAATAAGGAGAGGGTCAGACTCCACTGGCAAATAGCCTGGCTTCACATGTAAGCTCTGGCACAAGCTCGGGCAATTGGGTGAGTTGCGAGGGGGCTGCAGTGCCAG
The DNA here is from genome assembly GCF_036365525.1 of Heterodontus francisci. Lineage (NCBI taxonomy): Eukaryota > Metazoa > Chordata > Chondrichthyes > Heterodontiformes > Heterodontidae > Heterodontus > Heterodontus francisci. The sequence continues at coordinate 66,063,548 of NC_090393.1, read as the reverse complement.
CGAAACCATACCCCTGCAAGAGTCAGCACCATCAGGACAGGACAGGACTACAACTGGAGAAAGAAAGATTTCTGCTACAGGCTTTCTTTAGTAAGGTACTGTCAGCAAGAGGAGACAGTAGGAATGGCTAAAAATGTGACAGTGGAGAGGACCACTGGATGGCAGATGCTGTCATGATATTTGGTGCGTGCGGTGAGAATATTTTGAGCTCACCTGGTATCGATAGCCCTTGTCCACTCCCAATGTCTTTGTACAGAACCTGTGCACAACACCAAACTGCTGCATCAGATAAGCCAGGTCTATCGTCCAGACACTTTCACTGAGCTGCAATCGCCAGCAGGTGGTCTGAAATTCTTCCTCACTCACAGGATGGAGGTACCTTTATATAGGATAGAAAGAGAAAGGGCTACAGCGGGGAGTTACCAGTCACTCTGCAATGCCCAGTGAAAACTCGACTCCCAGCCTGGACTCCTCCTGCACTATGTAAGGCTCCTTGATTAAAATGCTGCATTAAACAGGAACTGTAGCACATTAATAAACACAGGATTTAAACTGCACCCCCCACCCCCCCATCCCAGGGTGGAACCTGCTAGATCCCTGCAGCAGGAGAGACATTCACCCAAACAGCCATTCTGCAGCTAAAAGCCCAGCCAGCAAGTGTCAGGACATTCAACCATGGAGGGCAATATCACAACTGATCCTCTTGACTCACTGTCCAGACACACCTGTTAGCAGGGAGTCACTGGACAGTCTTGAGGAGCAGGAAAGCTGGCTGATTCTCCCCCTCCTTACCCCAGTGTTGCACAAGCCAGTTCATCTTCAGCTGCTTCATCAATGACCTTCCTTCAATCATAAGGTCAGAAGTGGGGATGTTCGCTGATGATTGCACAATGTTCAGCACCATTCGTGACTCCTCAGATACTGAAGCAGTCCGTGTAGAAATGCAGCAAGACCTGGACAACTTCCAGGCTTGGGCTGATAAGTGGCAAGTAATATTCGCACCACACAAGTGCCAGGCAATGACCATCTCCAACAAGAGAGAATCTAACCATCTCCCCTTGACATTCAACGGCATTACCATCGCTGAATCCCCCACTATCAACATCCTTGGGGCTACCATTGACCAGAAATTGAACTGGAGTAGCCATATAAATACCGTGGCTAGAGGCTAGGAATCCTGAGGCGAGTAACTCACCTCCTGACTCCCCAAAGCCTGTCCTCCATCTACAAGGCACAAGTCAGGAGTGTGATGGAATACTCTCCACTTGCCTGGATGGGTGCAGCTCCAACAACACTCAAGTGAAGCTCAACACCATCCAGGACAAAGCTGCCCACTTGATTGGCACCCCATCTACAAACATTCACTCCCTCCACCACCGACGCACAGTGGTAGCAGTGTGTACCATCTACAAGATGCACTGCAGCAATGCACCAAGGCTCCTTAGACAGCACCTTCCAAACCCACGACCTCTACCAACTAGAAGGACAAGGGCAGCAAATGCATGGGAACACCACCACCTGCAAGTTCCCCTCCAAGTCACACACCATCCTGACTTAGAACTATATCACCGTTCCTTCACTGTCGCTGGGTCAAAATCCTGGAACTCCCTTCCTAACAGCACTGTGGGTGTAGCTACCCCACATGGACTGCAGCGCTTCAAGAAGGCAGCTCACCACCACCTTCTCAAGGGCAATGAGGGATGGGCAATAAATGCTGGCCTGGCCAGTGATGCCCACATCCCATGAATGAATAAAAAAAAAGTTGTAGTGCTCCTGTTGCAGCTCTAGCCTAGGATCAGCTAACTCAGCTGAGATTGGGGATCAAACCTCAGCCCCTGGTCTACATGGTTCAGCAGCACACTGCTCAGGCCTTCTATATACTGAGACACTGGTGCAGCCCGACAGGTCGTCTGATGAAATGTGACTCAGTAGCCGGCTGAAACAGACTTGGATTGATGAGAGATGTTTCCTCAGCTATTCAACGCCCTGAGTTGAAACTCCACCACACACCTCCGGGCAATCTGCCATGTGCAATGCTACTGGAACTCAGCACTTCTAAAAGGTGCAATTATGTTTCCTCTCATCCCCAGGGAAGGCAGGGTGGAGGTACAGTTGGGGCAATGCAGGCAGTTACCCAGGGACAGAGCAGGGAAGGATGTCAGTTGGGATGTGGAACTGGAACAGGCTGCAATGCAGAAGTGGAGGGATTTGCAATGAGGACTATGATCTTACAATCAACTCACTGAGGCACAAGGGTTCTGCGTTACAGCACAAGGTATATGCAGCTATTCTTCCAGACTATTACAAGTTAAGCATGACAAGGCATGTTCAGGACTGTTCTGAGGAAGCACATCTTCACACAAACAATGATCTGGATTGAATTCCCGGAGGCAAAAACTCTGGAGTCATTAAAGAGGAAACTGGATGCTGTGATGGAACAATTGTAGGTTTCTATACAAGGATGAGTAGATGGGCTGAATAACCTTATCTGTGTGCACACTCTGTTCCACCACTAGTTCAGTGTTGTCCAATATGCTTGTCACTAGCCACATGGGGCTAACTGGAAATCCAGATGTGGTTATTTACATAAAATAAAAACAAAATACTGCAGATGCTGGAAATCTGAAACAAAAACAAGTACTGGAAATACTCAGCAGGTCTGGCCGCTGGACAGAGAAACAAAGTTAACGTTTCAGGTCTGTGAGCTTTCATCAGAACTGGCAAATGTTAGAAAAGAATTAGGTTTTAAGCAAATGAAGGGGAGGGGGGTGGGGGAAGAGAACAAAGGGGAAAGTGTTTGATAGGGCAGAGGGAGATTAAATAACAAAGCTGTCCTGGGACAAAGGCAAAAGCGTATGTTAATGCTTGTGGTGAAAGACAAAGCATTAGCCCAGAGAGACTGTTAATAGCGAATAATGAGCAGCTCTGACTACATGAAAAGCAGACACATGGTTCAAAAATAAATTATAAAAAGGCTGGTCATGCTCTGAAGTTATTGAACACAATATTCAGTCCGCAAGGCTGTAGAGTGCCTAACCAAAAGAACAGGTGCTGCTCCTCGAGCTTGCGTTGATGTTCACTGGAACACAGCAGCAGGCCAAAGACAGAAATGCTGGTATGAGAGCAGAGGGGAGTGTTGAAATGACAAGCAACGGAAGCTCAGGGTCATGCTTTCGGACTGAGCGGAGGTGCTCAGCAAGGCGGTCACCCAGTCTCCATTTGTAGAGGAAACCACATTGTGAGCAGCAAATACAGTACACTAAATTGAAAGAAGTACAAACAAATCACTGCGTCACCTGAAAGGAGTGTTTGGGGCCTTGGATAGTGAGGAGAGAGGAGGTAAAAGGGCAGGTATTACATCCCCTGCGATTGCATGGGAAGGTGCCGTGGGAAGGGAACAAGGTGTCAGGGAGGGAACGATCCCTTCAGAATGCTGACAGGGGAGGGGAAGATGCGTTTTGTGGTGGCATCACGTTGGAAGTGGCAGAAATAGCGGAGGATGATCCTCTGGATCTGGAAGCTGGTGGGGTGGAAAGTGAGGACAAGGGGAACCCTGTCGCTGTCGTGGGAGGGAGGGGAAGGGATGAGGGTAGAGGTGCGGGAAACGGGCCAGACACGGTTGAAGGCCCTGTCAACCACATTGGGGGGTGGGGGAATCCTCGGTTGAGAAAAAAGGAAGACATATCAAAAGTGCTGTTGTGGAAGGTTGCATCATCAGAGCAGATGCGTCGGAGATGGAGAAACTGGGAGAATGGAATGGAATCCTTACAGGATGCGAGGAAGTGTAGTCAAGGTAGCTGTGAGAGTCGGTGGGCTTAGAAAGAATATTAGTGGACATAAACAGCTATTTACATGTCTGATCAGTAACTGAATAATGAGGAATTGACACAGTCAATGAGCAAGTGATCTCAAGACTCATTCACACAATGCATCGTGTGAACATTGGGAATTGTTTAGAAACCAACAGCGGATGACTAAAAAAACAAATAAAGAGAGAGAAAATTGATGAGAGTAAATTGGCAAGAAATATAAAAACAAACAATAAGAGCTTCTATGGGTATATAAAAAGGAAGAGAGTAGCTAAAGTTAAGCGTGGGACCCTTCGAGGATGAGACTGGGGAAGTAACAGGGAACTGGCAGATAATTTAAACCAATATTTCGCATCGATCTTCACGGCGGAGGACATTATAAACATCCCAACAATAGCTAAACAAGGTGTAAATGGGAGGGAGGGACTTGTAACAATCTCTATCAAGAGGGAAAAGGTGCTGGGCTAACTGATGGGACTAAAGGCAGACAAGTCACCAGGACCTGATGGTCTGCATCCAAGGGTTTTAAAAGTGGCTGCAAGAGATAGTGGAGGCATTGGTCATAATATACCAAAACTCACTGGATTCCAGTAGGGTACCAGCGGATTGGAAAACCGCTAATGTGATACCCATATTCAAGAAAGGAGAAAGACAGAAAGCAGGAAGCTATCGACCAGTTAGCTTAACATCAGTCATTGGGAAAATGCTACAGTCCATTATTAAGGAAGAAATAGCAGGACATTTAGAAAAACATAATGCAATCAAACAGAGTCAACATGGTTTTATGAAAGGGAAATCATGTTTGACAAATTTGTTAGAGTTCTTTGAGGATATAACAAGCAGAGTGAATAAAGGGGAACCAGTAGATGTAGTGTATTTGGATTTTCAGAAGGCATTCCATAAGGTGCCACATAAAAGGTTATTGCACAAAATAAGAGCTCAGGGTATTGGGGGGTAATGTGTTAGCATGGATTGAGGATTGGCTAACACACAGAAGGCAGAGAGTCGGGACTAATGGGTCTTTTTCAGGTTGGAAAGCTGTAACTAGTGGGGTGCCACAAGGATTGGTCCTAAGGCCTCAACTATTTACTATCTATATTAATGACTTAGAGGAAGGGACAGAGTGTAGTGTATCCACATTTGCTGATGATACAAAAATAGGTGGGAAGGCATGTTGTGACAAGGACACAAAGAATCTGCAAAGGGATATAGATAGGTTAAGTGAGTGGGCAAAAACTTGGCAGATGGAGTTCAATGTGGGAAAGTGTGAGATCATCCACTTTGGTAGGAAGAATAAAAAGGCAGATTATTTAGATGGAGAAAGACTACAAAATACTGCAGTACAGAGGGATCTGGGTGTTCTTGTATATGAAACACAAAGATAGCATGCAGGTGCAGCAAATAATTAGGAACGCAACTAGAATTTTGGCCTTTATTGCTAGGGGGTTAGAGTTTAAAAATAGGGAAGTCTTGTTACAACTGTATAGGGTGTTGGTGAGGCCACACCTGGAGTACTGCATACAGTTTTGGTCCCCGTATTGAAGGAAGGATATACGAGCATTGGAGGCAGTTCAGAAAAGGTTCACTAGGCTGATTCCTGGGATGAAGGCATTGTCTTATTAAGAACGGGTAAACAGGTTAGACCTTTATTCATTGGAGTTTAGAAGAATGAGAGGTAATCTTATTGAAACATATAAGATTTTAAGGGGGCTTGACAGGGTAGATGTTAAGATGATGTTTCCAATAGTGGGGGAATCTCGAACTAGGGGCATAGTTACAGAATAAAGGGGCACACATTTAAAACTGAGATGCAAAGGAATTTCTTCTCAGAGGGTGGTGAATCTCTGGAATTCTCTACCTCAGAGTTGTGGAGGCTAGGTCACTGAATGTATTTGAGGAGGCAGATAGATTTTTGAAACCTCGGGGAGTTGAGGGTTATGCGGAGCAGGCCCGAAAGAGAAGTTGAGGCCTGGGACAGATCAGCCATGATCTTATTAAATGGCGGGACAAGCTTGAGGGGCAGAATGGCCGACTCCTGTTCCTATTTCTTATGCTATTAACCTTTTTGTACGTCTGCTGGTGAAATGATAAGGTGAAAAGCTGAGTCTATGAGGGTTTTTTGATCATGATAAATCACAGAACGATACAGCAGAGAAGGAGTCCATTCAGGCCATCGGAGCTGTGCTGGCTCTTTGGTGGACCTATTAATTCAGTTCCATTGCCCTGCTCTTTCCCTTGGCCCTGTAAATCATCTTAACTTCAAGTATTTATCCAATTCTCTTTTGAAATTTACTATTGTATCTGCTTCCACCACCTTTCCAGGCAGCGCATTCCATTCATAACCACTCACTGTGTAAAAAAAAAGTTTCATCTCCCCACTGGTTCTTTTGCCAATACCTGCGTCCACCGATTACCGACCCTTATGCCACTGGAAACAGTTTCTCCTTATTTATTGCACCCCTAGCCAAGCTGTTCCAGTACAGTTACAACACAGGCATCTACCCAATATTGTGGAAAATTGCCCTGATCTATCCTGCGCACAAGAAGCGGGACAAGTCCAACTCTATTAGCGCCCAATCAGTTTACTCTCTATCATCAGCAAAGTGATGGAAGGGGTCATCAACAGTGCTATCAAGCTGCATTTGCTCAGCAATAACCTGCTCACTGACTCAGTTTGGGTTCTGTCAGGGCCAGTCAGCTCCTGACCTCATTACAGCCTTAGTTCAAACATAGACAAAAGAGCTGCACTCCAGAGGTGAGGTGAGAGTGACTGTCCTTGACAGCAAGGCACAATTTGACCGAGTATGGCATCAAGGAGCCGTAGCAAAACTGGAGTCAATGGGAATCAGGGGGAAAACTCTCTGCTGGTTGGAGTCATACCTAGCACAAAGGAAGATGGTTGTGGTTGTTGGAGGTCAATCATCTCAGTCCCAGGATATTACTGCACAATGTTCAGCATCATTCGCGACTCCTCAGATACTGAAGCAGTCCGTGTAGAAATACAGTAAGATCTGGACAGCATCCAGGCTTGGGCTGATCAGTGGCAAGTAACATTCGCGCCACACAAATGGCAGGCAATGACCATCTCAAATAACAGAGAATCTAACCATCTCCCCCCTTGATGTTCAATGACATTACCATCGCTGAATCCTCCACTATCAACATCCTGGGGGTTACCATTGACCAGAAACTGAACTGGGCCACCACATAAATTCTGTGGCTCCAAGAGCAGGTCAGAGGTGAGTAACTCAGCTCCTGTCTCCCCAATCCCTGTCCACCATCTACAAGGCACAAGTCAGGAGTGTGATGGATGCAGCTCCAACAACACTCAAGAAGCTTGACACCATCCATGACAAAGCACCTTTGACTGGCACCTCATCCACCACCTTCAACATTCACTCCCTTCACCACCGGCGCATAGTGGCATAAAGCCTGGCTCAGGTATAAAATTAAAGTCCGACCGGAGCCCTTTAATTTTTTTTCACGCCCGACCCTACACGAATCTCCTTCATCTGGCAGCGGGCTATTACTGCAGCTGGAATTGTGGGGAGTCATGGGTAAGTCTGATCCTGTGACTTCCCGGAAGCAGCATCCAGACCCGACCCAGACATATGTAGTTGGGTCTAGTCGGGTAGCCAGGCTTTACAGTGACAGCAGTGTGTACCATCTACAAGATGCACTGCAGCAAAGCATCACGGCTCCTTAGACAGCACCTTCCAAACCCACGACCTCTACCACATAGAAGGACAAGGGCAACAGATGCATGGGAACACCACCACCTGCAAATTCCCCTCCAAGCCACACACCATCCTAACTTGGAACTATATCGCCATTCCTTCACTTCGCTGGGTCAAAATCCTGCAACACCCTTCCTAACAGCACTGTGGGTGTACCTACCCCCCGCCCCAAGGACTGTAGTGGCTCAAGAAGGCAGCTCACCACCACCTTCTCAAGGGCGATTAGGGATGGGCAATAAATGCTGGCCTGGCCAGTGACACCCACATCCCACGAACAAATTTTTTAAAAAAATCATGATTTTGAACACCTGTTAAATCTCCTCTCAACTGTTTCTGCTCTAAGGAGACCAACTGCAGCTTCTCCATTCTATCCATATAACAGATGTCTTTCATCCCTGCTACCATTCTAGTAAATCTCTTCTACATCCTCTCCAAAGCCTTGACATCTTTCCTAAAATATGGTGCCCAGATTTGAACACAACATCCCAGCTGAGGCCCAACCAATGTTTTATTAACATTTAGCATAACTTCCTTACTTTTGTACTCTAGCCTCTATTAATAAGTCCAAGATCATATTTTATTATCACCCTTCTCAACTTGTTCTGCCACCTTCAAAGATTTGAGTTCATACACTCCCAGTTCATTCTGTTCTTGCAGCCCCTTTAAAGTTGTACCATTCAGTTCATATTGCCTCAGCCGTGACTCAGTGGATTGCTCTCTCGCCTCTTAAGTCAGAAGGTTGTGGATTCAAGTCCCACTCCAGGACTTGAGCACAAAATCTAGGCCAACACTCCAGTGCAGTAGAGGGAGTGCTGCACTGTCAGAAGTGCCACCTTTCAGATGAAACGTTAAACCGAGGCCCCGTCTGCCTTCTCAGGTGGTGTAAAAGATCCCATGGCAGTATTTTGAAGAGGAGCGGGTGGAGTAATTCCAGTGTCCTGGCCAATACTTATTCCTCAATCAACATCACAAAAACAGATTTGGTCATTACCACATTGCTGTTTGTGGGAGTTTGCTGTGCGCAAATTGGCCGTGTTTCCTACTTTACAACAGTGACTACACTTCAAAAGTACTTCACTGGCTGTAAAGCGCTTTGAGACAACCTGAGGTTGTGGAAGGTGCTATATAAATGCAAGTCTGTCTTTTTTCCTCATTCCTATCAAAATGCATCACTTCACTGCATTAAATTTCAACTGCGATGTGTCTGCCCCCCGAAGGCTATTACTAGCCTGTTCAGTGTTTACGACATTCTTGAGTTTTGTATCTTAAGTAAACTTTGCAATTCTGTCCTGTATACCCAATATATATCAAAAGGAGCAGCAATCCTAATACTGACCCTGGGAACATTGCTGTATACTCCACTCCCTATCACCACCAACCCCCACACCCCCCCCCCCCCCCTACCCACCCCCACACACACTCCCATCACAACTCTCTGCTTTCTGTCCCTTAGCCTAGTTTGCATCCAGGCTGCCACTGTTCCTTTAATCCCTCGGGTGCTTTAGTTCCTTGATTACTGAATGGCGGTAGATGTGTATTAAGTAAATACACGCGTGAAGTACAGTTACTGTTTGTATGAGTGCCTGTAAGGTGTTTGCTGCTAAAATTAGTGCATGTGGCTAAAAGTGAGAGACTGTAACCACACATGTGGCTAATCAGCAATTTCTATTGGACAACATTGGATCAGATCAAGGATGACACTTCCTGATACCTTCATTTATTGATATTAAACTGAGTCTGCCCATTCTGCCAGCCTACCCATGGCTCCAGTATTTTTCCTCCATTAGCTGAAGATGAAGCCTGTAACCCAATGAGAACAATTGATTCCCAAAAGACAAAGTTGTACATTAGGGTTTAAGCAGGGATGGGGAAGAGGTGAGGGTGTAAATGGCATCTATACTTACTGTAGCACCATCCTGGAGCAGGCGAATCCACAATCCCAGTGAAAAGATTGTTGAATCACAGGAACATTTAGCTGAACCAAGTCATCTGGGAGAACAGAAGCAGAGAACTTGATAAACATCTGGATTTTAACAGGGTTAACAAGGCTGAGTGTTACCTCCTCCCTGGGCAGGAATTAATTATTGCACTGAGGGTGGCTGCCAGCCCGGGGCTAAGTCACTCCCCCCCCCCCCCCCCACCCACCCCAGGGCTCAGTCTCTGTCTCCCCACGCCCCCCCCCCCCCCCCCAGGGCTCAGTCACTCTTTACCACTCCTCAATTCCACCACCGGCCCAGTCTCTTTCTCCCCCCACCCCCGGCCTCAGTCCCAGGCCCTGGATCCCACATTTACCCCTTAGCATCTCCGGCTCACTGGGTTTCATGGTCGCGGCCACTCCCCGGGCCGGAAGGAGCCGTTACCGCGGTTACACTCTCCCTGACAACCAGGCCCCGGTGCTAGTCAAACTCCAATGGTGCTGCCCGGAAACCGAATCTTTGTTTACGCCTTCACCAGCCGCTTCTCCCCGCCTGGCACCGAAAGGGCGGCGGGCGCTGGGAGAAAATACCGTCCAGCAGCCATTACAGGGGAAAATATGTTAAGTGGCGTTGCCAGGTTCAACGCGGAACAGCAAAAACGGTAATTTGCCGTAGAAAAAAGTTCTATGTCAGACTGATTACGTAGGCGAATGAGCCCTTCTGATTCAGGGCAGCCTGGGACATGGAAGAGCACTCGCCGCGGTGCCGCCTGGGACGGTGGAGGAGCACTCGCCGCGGTGCCGCCTGGGACGGTGGAGGAGCACTCGCCGCGGAGCCGCCTGGGACGGTGGAGGAGCACTCGCCGCGGAGCCGCCTGGGACGGTGGAGGACTATTAAAAGGCAAAGCGCGCGGTGGCGGAGGCTGCATCATGTCGATCGGAGTTCCTATCAAAGTGCTGCATGAGGCTGAGGGCCATGTCGTGACCTGTGAGACTAACACGGGCGAGGTTTACCGGGGCAAGCTGATCGAGGCTGAGGACAATATGAACTGTCAGGTGAGGCCCGGGGAAGGTTCGCTTAATGCTCGGGGATTGAGGCCTTGAGGAAGCCGGTTCTCTGGGGCTGGAGCAGTTGCTGCTCCAACACCGGCTCTGATCTCTTTCTTCACCCCCAATCCCGTCCCTTCTGAGTCAGCAGTTTGTGGGTTCAAGTCATACTCCAGAAATTGGGGCATAAAAATCAAGGCCAATATTTATCTCCGTCAACATCACAAAAACAGATTATCTGGTCATTACCAGATTGCTGTGTGTGGGATCTTACTGTGTGCAAATTGGCTGCTGGGTTTCATACATTACAACTTCAGAACTACTTCAGCTGTAAAATGGTTTGGGATATTGTGACTATCAATGCAAGTCTGTCTTTCTGACCCTCCTGAAAATTTTCTTCTAAATTCCCCTTTCACTTTTTCAGTGCTCACCTATAACTGTTAATTGGCTCCATATATCAGCAAAATGACCAGTCCTCATGTTATTCTAAAAACAATTTGTATTCTTCAGTTTTTATTTGTGATACTGCCTCTTTTTCAATCTGTGACCTCCCTCAGACTTGTGGGTTTTCTTCTCCCTGATATTGACTGCCACCACCTCTCTTTCCCCCCCCCCCCCCCCCCCACACACCTCCAACCCCACCCTGTTGTAAAATGATTCAGCACAAAAGGAGGCCATTTAGTCCATTGCTTTTGGACTAGTAAACTGCATCTGCCAATTCAGCTTGAGGCTCCTGGACTGCTGAATAAGATACTCCATGATCATCTCTTGTGGACAATCTCTCTTGTCTCCTTGTATGAGGGCAGCTATATGATGGGTAGCTCTTTCCCAGTGTGATGATGTAAGATGGTCACTAAGGCTGCCAAGGCTTCTTGGCCAGTGCCCTGTGTACAGGCTCAGTGTCGCATCCTCTAGTCTCTGCAGTATTCTGTGTGTTGTATACCCCCGGATGCTGCTGTATTTATTGCTGTCACACATGATACTGATGGTTTCATTGCTCATTCTGCTGATTTCCCAATTACTTTCTCTATATCCCTCCAGCTTGTAATTCCAATGTTTATTTTCCTTTCCTAATGCTCACTTTACACTTGTGCTGCTAAATTTCACTTTTTTTTTTCTCTGTCATCTCTGTTCAATTTGCTCTTCTATCTGGATTTCTCTCCAACCCAGCTACCTGATCTGAATAGTTTGCAGCAATGCCTGTACCCCTGGTATTTTGGGAAAATTGATAGCTGTTTGTACCCCTGCTGCTAAATCACTGGGTAATAAGGTTCTCTTGGGATTGCTCCTCCCTCCCACCTGCCTCTTTCCAGGCACAGCTCTTTCCTCCTCTTCACCTCCACCACCCCCCCGCCCCCCCCCCCCCCCCCAAAACCTCCAACCAGGACACTGCTGCTTGTCCACCTGCTGTCTCCACTGGTGCAGCCGGTTGCAAATGAATGTCCTTTATTCTGTGTTTTATTGCCCCTGGAGACAATTTTGCTGGACATTTAGTGTCCTGTGTGAGGCCATCTGCTCCAAGGGTCATATCCCCCTTTTTAGTAACTTCCATGTTTCCATCAGTTCCTGAATACTTCTCACTTCCCATAAAATGAGCCCTTCCCTCTGGGCGAGGACTTTGGTTTACTTCTAAGCATAGGGGTTGTTCAGGGTGGCCTCAGTTTCCTGGTTGCCTGATCTCTCCTCATGCTGTTTAAGAACTCTGTTCCTTCTGTCTGTTTGGATGGGAAGCATTGGGGTCTGCAAAGATCAGCACACTTAGTCTAGCACAGTCTGCTCCAGATCTATGCCCTTTCACATTGGTGAGGCTGAGTGCAAACAGCTCCTATTGTAAGTGACGTGTCTCACCTTTGCCCACTGTGTCCGAAACCTTATCTTTCACTTGTGATTTCACAAAAATTAGTCCAATTGAGTTCTGATGAAAGGCCACAGGCCTGAAACGTTGACTGTTTGTTTCTCTTTGCACAGCTGCTGCCAAACCTGCTGTGTATTTCCAGCACTTTGTTTTTATTTCAGATTTCCAATATCTGCAATATTTTTCCTTTTTTTGTGTTTAATTCACAGCCACATCTCTTCCAGGAATGCCTGCCTTGAAGTTCTAATCTTCTGTCTGATGGGATTTGCATTGGTCTCTTTTCCATTGTTCACCTTTAGGGTTTTCCATTTCCCTTCTAGCGTTTGGTAAGATGTCTGCCAAAACTCATTTTCAAAGCCACATTTTCTTCTCCAGTGACTGTCTCTGGCTCAGACTTATTAGATGTGGATTCCAAATGAAGTTCCATCCTTCATGTTTCGAATCCACCCAGGATTGCAGGTATCTCCAAGACATACAACATTCCTTGGACTGCTGCTGTCGCTGTGTCCGGAGATCCACACTCAGTGCCATGTGCCACCACATGCACACACGTCTGTCTGTGTGTGTCTCTCTCAAAGCTGCCCTGCTCCACGGTTTCATTTCATTCATTCTTCATCTTATATGATGCGTTAACAACATTTTTTTCTCTTCCTTTCAGATGTGAAGGAACACAAGCTCCAGCAGCTCATGGATGCCAGCGCCCCTCCAGATCTCTCCTCCTCTTCACTTCCCTCTGACCCTATCCCTTCTTCTAATCTCGCCCCTTGCCATGCAGTCTCTGACCTTTCTCTCTGGCACTGAACAATCAGTTCTGATGACAGGTCACAGACCTGAAATGTTAACTGTTTTTTCTCTCTGCACAGATGCTGCCAGACCTGCTGAGTATTTCCAGCACTTTGTTTTTATTTTAGTACGGCTGAGAGAAACCTACAATCTTCCAACTCACCTTTTCTTACACTTAAGCCCCTCCCGCTTGCCTCCTTTCAATGCTGAATAGTCAGTTTCTCTGACCTTTACTCTCAACACTGACCCTGGGGACCAGCCTTGTGTCTATAATTTTTCATTATTGGCATGTAGTGAGTGTACTATGCAGCTTCACAGTTGGACAGTTACACTTCACCAGGCTTGCTAACTATCTTCACTGCTCTTTTTTTGCTGTGGGCCATGAGTTCTGGATGTTGGATGGGGTGCTTGGTATATGTGATGCTTGAGCTGCTTAAAGCTGCCAGAAGTGCTGCGCAAATGACTACTGGCAACACCTATGAAGTCATATTCAGCTAGCCTCTGACACAGGAAATATCAGAGGAATGTATGATGGCATTGAGAGCTTTTGGGCCAACCATCAAGAAGATCGCCCCCCTCAAATCTAAATCAGGGGACACAATCACTGACTAATGCAAGCAAATGGACCGCTGGGTGGAACATACCTAGAACTGTACTCCAGGGAGAATGTTGTCACTGAGACCGCCCTCAATGCAGCCCTGTCTCGGCCAGTCATGGATGAGCTGGACGTACAGCCAACAAAATCGGAACTCAGTGATGCCACTGATTCTCTAGCCAGTGGAAAAACCCCTGGGAAGGACGGCATTACCCCTGAAATAATCAAGAGTGCCAAGCCTGCTATACTTTCAGCACTGCACGAACTGCTTTGCCTGTGCTGGGACGAGGGTGCAGTACCACAGGACAAGCGCGATGCCAATATCATCACCCTCTAAGAACAAGAGTGACTGCAACAACTACCGTGGAATCTCCCTGCTCAGCATAGTGGGAAAATTCTTCACTCGTGTCACCTTAAACAGGCTCCAGAAGCTGGCTGAGCGTCTCTATCCTGAGGCACAGTGTGGCTTTTGAGCAAAGAGATCCACCATTGACATGCTGTTCTCCCTTTGCCAGCTACAGGAGAAATGCCGTGAACAACAGATGCCCCTCTACGTTGCTTTCATTGATTTTACCAAAGCCTTTGACCTCGTTCGCAGACGTGGTCTCTTCAGAATACTAGAAAAGATTGGATGCCCACCAAAGCTACTAAGTATCATCACCTCATTCCATGACCATATGAAAGGCACAATTCAGCATAGCGGCGCCTCATCAGACCCCTTTCCAATCCTGAGTGGCGTGAAACAGGGCTGTGTTCTCACACCTACACTGTTTGGGATTTTCTTCTCCCTGCTGCTCTCATGCGTTCAAGTCCCCTGAAGAAGGAATTTTCCTCCACACAAGATCAGATGGCAGGTTGTTCAATCTTGCCCGTCTAAAAGCGAAGACCAAAGTATGGAAATTCCTCATCAGGGAACTCCTCTTTGATGATGCTGCATTAACATCTCATACTGAAGAGTGTCTGCAGAGTCTCATCAACAGGTTGGCGGCTGCCTGCAATGAATTTGGCCTCAAGAAAAGTAACATCATGGGACAGGACGTCAGAAATGCCCCATCCATCAATATCGGCGACCACACTCTGGAAGTGGTTCAAGAGTTCACCTACCTAGGCTCAACTATCACCAGTAACCTGTCTCGTTGCAGAATTAAACAAGCGCATGGGAAAGGCTTCCTCTGCTATGTCCAGACTGGCCAAGAGTGTGGGGAAAATGGCACACTGACACAACACAAAAGTCCGAGTGTATCAAGCCTGTGTCCTCAGTACCTTGCTCTACGGCAGTGAGGCCTGGACAACGTACGTCAGCCAAGAGCGACATCTCAATTCATTCCATCTTCGCTGCCTCCGGAGAATCCTTGGCATCGGGTGGCAGGACCGTATCTCCAACACAGAAGTCCTTGAGGCGGCCAACATCCCCAGCATATACACCCTTCTAAGCCAGCGGCGCCTGAGATGGCTTGGCCATGTGAACTGCATGGAAGATGGCAGGATCCCCAAGGACACATTGTACAGCGAGCTCGTCGCTGGTACCAGACCCACTGGCCGTCCATGTCTCCGCTTTAAAGACATCTGCAAACGCGACATGAAGTCCTGTGACATTGATCACAAGTCGTGGGAGTCAGTTGCCAGCGATCGCCAGAGCTGGCGGGCAGCCATAAAGGTGGGGCTAAAGTGTGGCAAGTCTAAGAGTTGGCAGGAAAAAAGATAGAAGCGCAAGGAGAGAGCCAACTGTGTAACAGCCCTGACTACCAATTTTATCTGCAGCACCTGTGGAAGAGTCTGTCACTCTAGAATTGGCCTTTATAGCCACTCCAGGCGCTGCTTCAAAAACCACTGACCATCTCCAGGCACTCACCCATTATCTCTCGAGACAAGGAGGCCAAAGAAGAGCTGCAGTATTACTGGAGTTTGAGTGTAGTGATTCTTTACTGTGTATCTAAGAATTTGCAGACTGATTAACAGGCTGTGATGTGAACATTCCTTCGATGGTCATAGCCACCTTCATACCAGCTCACAGGGCCCCTCACCCACTAGTCGTGACTAGCCTACTGAATGTCAGTCCAGAATTCAGAGCCAGACCTCTGGTCTGTGCTGACAGCAACACTCTGGAGCACATTTTGAACCATACACTAACTGGCTCAGAGGTGGTGATCCATATCACTTGCTGTATGTTTGTTTCTGCTCCAGTCCCACAAGTGTTGGGTGCAGTTCCTATACTGTTACCATTTCTAACCAGCTGTGCTGCACTGTTCTGGAACCTGTCTAGTTACTCTGGATAATCTGATTGGAGCTGTGCTGTTTTAGTGGCTTCAGCTAGTGCCCCAGTGATCTGACAAACACGAGGCAATGTGCTGATTGCACAGATACCAGTGTTCAGAGAATAGTCCCCCTCCAGTTAGATATTTGGGCGGCGCAGTGGTTAGCACCGCAGCCTCACAGCTCCAGCGACCCAGGTTCAATTCTGGGTACTGTCTGTGCAAAGTTTGCAAGTTCTCCCTGTGACTGTGGGTTTTCGCCAGGTGCTCAGGTTTCCTCCCACAGCCAAAGACTTGCAGGTTGATAAGTAAATTGGCCATTATAAATTGCCCATAGTATAGGTAGGGGAGTTGAGGGAAGGTGGGGATGTGGTAGTAATTTGGGATTAATGTAGGATTAGTTATAAATGGGTGGTTGATGGTCAGCACCGACTCGGTGGGCTGAAGGGCCTGTTTCAGTGCTGTATCTCTAAATACATAAATATACTTGCACTGCAGTATTTCTTTACTGTCTGACATCCTGACCAGCCTCAGCTGGCTTTATTTCTGTCTGGGCTTTGGCAGATCATTTCCATTGTTAAAATGTGGTTAATCCTCCTCTGTTTTGGAGTGGATGATGCTGTGATCCCAGTGCCTGTACTGACCCTGTTCCCCTTTCCACTGCAGATGTCCAACATCACCGTCACCTACCGGGATGGGCGTGTGGCACAGCTGGAGCAAGTGTACATCCGTGGCAGCAAGATTCGCTTCCTGATCTTACCAGACATGCTGAAAAACGCCCCCATGTTAAAGAGCATGAAGAACAAGAACCAGGGAACTGGGGCTGGCCGAGGGAAGGCTGCAATCCTCAAAGCTCAAGGTCAGTGTGTCTGCATCCTGAGCCCTTGTCTCTTCAGTCCTTTACAGATGGATAATGTGATTGACTTGTATGTTCCATGTGCATGAGCTGTTCCTGGCCTGGGACTGTGAGCTGGGCCAGGGTCACTTTGCTGCATTACAAGTACAGCTGGGGTCACTGCATAGTGCAGCCTGATTGCTGCCCTTTTGCCACTAATGTCTAAACTCCAAGTCGAGCTGAGGAGATCAAACTGTGCTGTCTGTGAAAGCGCTTGGTGTATTGGACAAGTAGTTTCAGTCCAAATCTGTGCATGTTTTTGAGTATTGTTTGAAGATCTGAGGGAGGAAAGGATGGCTGGTTGGGAAATGGGGGGCAAATGATTCTCTGATACTTGACTAAGATCCATGGACATTAAGGGTTATAGAAATAGGACACGAAAATGGAGTTGATGTAGAAGTTCAGCATGCTCGAGGACTTATATTTATGTTACGTTGCTGCTCCATGTTGTAGCAGTGTAGAGGGAGCTTTACTCTGTATATAACCCCATTTTTTTTCTGGTAACATGTTTGTGTATTATGTTTTCTACCCTGGGAGTATTTGATGGAGTTAGTGTAAAGCTCCCTCTACACTATCTAACTCTGTTTTTCTTTTTTGAAAGTGAACTTTATATCCCAGGCCCCTTTTGTGTATTTTATGTTGAGGGGGCCTTTATTCCTCAGGGCCCCCCCCCCCCCCCCATATACATTTTATAAAATCGATCTATTAAAATTGAATAAATAAGACAAAATTCAAATTAAAATGCCATTCTCTGCGTCAGTGAAGGTACCTAACCTTTTTTTGTTTTTTGTTTTTTCCGCTGTACCTGTCCTGGGAGTGTTTGGGGACTGTGTAGAGGGAGCTTTACTCGTATCTGAACTGGTTTTTTTTCTCTTTTTTTTTGAAGGTGGCCTTTATACCCCAGGCAGCTTTTCATATACATTTTAAAATAACTTTATTTAAAAACATATAAATCAAAAACTCAAATTAAAATGTCGTTCTCTGCATCAATGATGTGCTGTCGTCCCTGTGGTGCCCATCAGTTGTGGAAGGTATCTAACCCCATTTTTTTTTTTCTCTATTGGTCACACTCCCATCGTACAGGTTACTATCCATGGTGAACCTTGTAACCTTTCGATTTCACCTGCGGGAGAACATGCTGTACCTGCCCTTGGAGTGTTTGATGGACAGTGTAGAGGGAGCTTTACTCTGTATCTAACCCCATGCGACAGCTGCGCAGGGAGTATTTGATAGGTCAGTATAGTTGGCACTTAACCCAATGTGCACCTTCCCTGAGAGCTGACAAATGATGCCAGAAATGAAAATATCTGTTCCCATGAGCAACTTGAGCACACTAATAAAGACCAAATAATTAACAAGATACAATTCTTTACAGTGGCTGCCCGAGGGCGAGGCCGTGGAATGGGCCGTGGGAACATCTTCCAGAAGAGGAGGTGAGGTTGGTCACCCGGAAGGAGTTCCAGCATTGCTTGTGTATTTGTTACTTTATAATTCTGCAGAATGACGAAGTCCATTTTGTTAAGATTTATTGTCAATAAACTTTTTTTTTCCATAACCGGGTCTGTGTTTGGTCATGTTGAGTGTGAGATGAATTATCTCCTTTTTAAATTACTCTTTGGGCAGTAACCATGATGAACTCTTTGGTTTCTCCTGCTCCTTTCACTGTACATCTTTTTCATAGCCTCCTTCTGTTCTGTATGATTCTATTCAGCTCATCATGCTTTTGCTATCCCTTTGAAAAAGCTATGCAAATAGTCCCACTCTTCTACTTGTGCCCTGTAAATTTATCTTTTTTTTTTTTTCTTTTCCCTTCCCTTCCTTGTGTCAGACTGGCTGTGGTTCAGTGCCAACAACGCTGGGTTCAGCAGTGTAATTGCCTCAATTCTGTTTTTCCCTAGGCTGGGCTTTCTGACAGTGGTACACTGTATTGCTAGGTCAGTGACTGTTGTATATCTGCAGTATTACCATGGTTTGCGGTGTTTGTCCCAACTCAAGAGGCTATAGGAGATGACTGGTGTGAGCAATGGAAAATGACACCAGTAAAACAGGTACTCCTTTATAGGTTTGGAGCTTTACTCCTGCAGCTAACCTGTCCTGGAAACGTGCAGAGTACATCTCCCATTCAGATAGGCCACAGGATGGGAAGGGTATCCCACACACATACAGTTTGCTCATGTGAGACCCACTCCCCATTCCTGTAAGTCCAGATTCAGGGAGTCCCAAGTGTGAGCAGGATTCTGCTAGAATCTAACCCAAATTAAGCAATGTATTTGAAAGGCACCTCAACAGGATATAATTAAGTCAGGATGAGTAAGAAACAAACCAGCTGTTGGGGCAGAAGCCAGACCAGGGAGTGAAGGTTGATAGCTGGGAACTGTATAGACTTCACAACATGGAATGTTTGATTAATGTGAAACAAAGGTAATGGACTCCAGCTAGAGACATCTGGGGTGGGCACTGATAAAGACTAGAATGGTGTGTTTAGAGTATATGATCAATCAACCATTGTTGGACCATATTTTGTGAGAATAGTATATAGGTTTGTGTCTTTGTGTGTGATATCAGAGCATTATCTCAAATTGCCCAAGGTGGACTCTCCCTGCACATGCTTGAATAAATGATCAAAACCTGTACCCGAGTTTCCTCGTGTGGTGATTTGAGTTGTCCCACAACAGGGGGAACATGACAGAATTGTGAAGATGTGAGCAGTGTGGATGGCAATGAGGGCTATGGGAAGGGCTGATTAATTCAGAGGCAGTAAATAAAGCTTGGCTACTTCAGATGTGTCTCCTTGTGGATATTGCTTCAGCTGGAAGAGTTTAATGTCACAGTGGAGAGTGGCAGGAAACCAGACAGGGAAGGGAGCCTGCTGTCATCACTGTGGCAGCTGAGGTTGGTACAGGGAGGCCTGGTTAATGTTCAAGGCCCAGCTGAGGTAGGTCAGATGGGAACAGGCTCCTATGGCATTGGACAGAGGAGCCATGATGAGCTGCTGCAGATGCAACCTCCTGGACAGCAGGAGGCCAAAGAAACAGTGTGTGGCTGCAAAGGAATATGTTCCCGTCCCCACTCGGGCCCTCTGAAATCCCTGGTGATTGATTTGTATAGGCAATGGCTGCTGCTTGCCTTTAAAGATCGCATTCAGTTCTCCATTTCCACCTCCATAATGCTTTCAGCGTCTCTAATTGGACCAATTATTTTGCATTTAAAAATTGCGGTGGGGTTGGGACTCGGAAATGCTCTGATCATCAGGGTCCTGATCAAAAATCCAGCCCAAAGTATTTCTTCATCTCTGCTGTTTTCTCATTCCCCATCATTTCTCGTGTCTCTGCCTCTAAGGGGCCAACGTCTACTTTAGCTACTCCTTTTTATAAAAGCTCTCGTAATCTGTTTTTATATTCTTGGCTACTTTAACTCTCGTTCTATCTTTTTCCCTTTTTATCAACCTTTTTGCTGGTTTCTAAAACTCTCCCAATCCTCAATCTTACTACCTTCACAAAATTATAAACCTCTTTTAATCTAATACTGTCTTTAACTTCCCTAGTAAGCCACGAATGGATCTTTCTCACTAAGTTTCAGTTTTTTAACTGAACGCATTAAATGTTTCCCACTGTTTATTTACTGCCATACCTTTTGGTCTATATAAATGCAAGCCTTTTTTTCATTGTAAATTGCCCCTAGTGTAGGTAGGTGGTAGGGAATATGGGATAACTGTAGGGTTAGTATAAATGGGTCGTTGGTCGGCACAGACTCGGTGGGCTGAAGGGCCTGTTTCAGTGCTGTATCTCTAAATAAATATATTGGAGATGTTAGGACTGTTTTTCTTGGAGAAGAGAAGGACTCTTTTCTTGCAGAAGTGACCAGAGGATTGGAGGACAGCGAATGTGGTACCATTATTCAAGAAGGGTAGTAGAGATAAACCAGGTAATTACTGGACAGTGAATCTAACATCAGTGGTTGGGAAACTATTGGAAAAAGTTCTGGGGGATAGGATTGATCACCACTTGGAGAGGCAGGGATTAATCCAGGATGGTCAGCATAGCTTTGTCAGGGGGACATCATGTCCAACAAATTTGATTGAATTTTTCGAGGCGGTGACTAGATGTGTAGATGAAAGGAAAGCAGTTGATGTAGTCTACATGGACTTCAATAAGGCTTTTGATAAGGTCCCGCATGGGAGATTGGTTAAGAAGGTAAGAGCCCATGGGATCCAGGGAAAATTGGATCCAAAACTGGCTTAGTGGCAGAGGGTAATGGTCAAGGGTTGGTTTTGCGATTGGAAACCTGTGATCACAGGGATCGGCGCTGGGACCCTTGCTGTTTTGTAGTGTACATTAATGATTTAGACGTGAATATAGGAGGTATGATCAGTAAGTTCACAGATGACATGAAAATTGGTGGTGTCGTAAATAATGAGGAGGAAAGCCTTAGATTACAGGACGATATAGATGGGCAGAGCAGTAGCAAATGGAATTTAATCCTGAGAAGTGTGAGGTGATGCATTTTGGGAGGGCTAACAAGACCAGGGAATATACAATGGATGGTAGGACCCTAAGAAGTACAGAGAGTCAGAGGGACCTTGGTGTACTTGTCCATAGATCACCTGAAGATAGCAACACTGGTAGATAAGGTGGTTAGGAAGGCATATGGGATACTTGCCTTTATCAGCCGAGGCATAGAATATAAGAACAGGGAGGTTATGATGGAGCTGTATAAAATGCTAGTTAGGCCACAGCTGGAGTACTGTGTACAGTTCTGGGCACCACACTATAGGAAGGATGTGATTGCACTGGAGAGGGTGCAGAGGAGATTCACCAGGATGTTGCCTGGGCTGGAGCATTTCAGCTATGAAGAGAGACTGAAAAGATTAGGGTTGTTTTCCTTAGAGCAGAGAAGACTGAGGGCGGACATGATTGAGGTATACAAAATTATGAGGGGCATTGATAGATTAGATAGGAAGAAACTTTTTCCTTTAGCAGACGGGTCAATAACCAGGGGGCATAGATTTAAGCTAAGGGGCAGGAGGTTTAGAAGGTATTTGAGGAAAAAAAATTTTACCCAGAGGGTGGTTGGAATCTGGAACACACTGCCTGAAGTGGTGGTAGAGGCAGGAACCCTCAACATTTAAAAAAATATTTACATGAGCATTTGAAACGTCATAGCATACAAGGCTACAGGCCAGGTGCTAACAATGGGATTAGAGTACTTGGGTGCTTGATGGTCGGCACAGACACGATGTTTCTGTGCTGAATGACTATGACATGCGCTCTTTAAATGCTATCCATTGTCTCTCCACTGTCAACCCTTTAAGTAACGTTCCCCAATCTATCATAGCCAACCCGCGCCTCATACCTTCATAGTTTCCTTTATTTAGATTCAGGACCCTTGTCTCAGAATCAACTCTCTCACTCTCCATCTTAATGAAGAATTCTGTCATGTTATGGTCACTGTTCCCCAAAGGATCCCATACAACAAGATTGTTAACTAATCCTTTCTCATTACACAATACCCAGTCTCGGGTGGCCTGTTCTTTAGTTGGCATGGCAGGGAACCTCAGCCCCTTGGAATGCACATCCGGAGGCATGTGGGAAATCCTGGATGTTTCTCATGGCCTGGGCGACTGCACGTGCAGGAAGTATCATCAGTTAGAGCAGCTCGAGCTCTGGGTTTCAGAGCTTGAACAGCAGTTGGAGTCACAATAGGCCATCTGTGAGGCTGAGAGCTCTGTGGATAGCACATTTTGGAGGTAGTCACTCCGCAGCTTAAAAATGTGCAGTTACAGAGGAAATAGGTGATTGGCAGAAGGACAAGGAAGGCCAGGCAGGGACCCCATGAGTGCAGTTTTGAAAACTGGTGAGAGTGATGATTCCTCTGGGGAGTGTGGACAGAGCCTCGTCCATGGCACCATGAGTAGCTCAGCTGCACAGCGGGGAAGGAACAAGAGTGGAAGAGCAACAGTGGTAGGGGATTCAATAGTGAGAGGGAAAGACAGGCACTTCTGCAGCCATAGACGTGACTCCAGGATGGAATGTTGCCTCCCTGGTGCCGGGGTCAATGATGTCACTGAGTGGCAGCAGGACATTCTGAGGCGTAGGGTGACCAGCCAGAGATTGTAGTTCATATCGGCACCAATGACATATGCAGAAAGAGGGATGAGGTCCTGCAGGCAGAGTTCAGGGAGCTAGGAGAGAGATTGAAAAGCAGGATCTCAAAGGTCATAATCTCCAGATTACTTCTGGTGCCACGTGCCAGTGAGGACAGAAATAGGAAGGCAAAGCTGATGAATATGTGGCTGGACCGATGCTGCAAGAGGGAGGGCTTCAGATTCCTGAGGTATTGGGAGCAATACTTGGGGAGTGGGACCTGTACAAGCCGGGCTGTTGCACCTCAACAGGATCAGGACCAATATCCTCGCAGGGGGATTTGCTATTGCTGTTGGGGAGGGTTTAAACTAGCTCACCATGAAGATGCAAACCTCAGAGTAGATTCAGAAGGGAGAGAAGAAAAGTTAGAAATGGAAGGCAGGAAATTAGGAGGCCTGTTTGGAAGGCAGAGGTAATAAAGGATAGAAAATAGACAACAAGGGAGTTTGGCAGTGCTAAATGGTAAAAACTTCAATGCAAGAAATCTAGGAAATAAGGCAGATAAGGTGAGAGCGCAGATTGACACATGGGAGTATGATATTATAGCTATTACTGAGGCATGACTGAAAGAAGGACAGGAATGGCAGCTCAGCATTCCTAGTCACAGGGTTTTCAGAAGAGATAAAGAAGGGGATAAAAAAGGAGGGGAGGTTGTTGCAATATTGATTAAAGAAACACTTAGAACTGAAGAGAGATGACATGGTAGAAGGGTCATCATATGAGGCCAAATGGGCTGAACTGAAGAACAAACAAGGGACAATCACTCTACTGGGAGCGTACATTAGACTCTCGAACAGTCAGAGGGAGATAGAAAATCAAATGTGTAGGCAAATTTCTGTGAAGTGAAAAAAAAGGGCAGAAATTGAGGGGGATTTCATCTACTGTAATATTAACTGGGATAGAATTAATGTGAAAGGCACTTGAATGTAGGGGGTATGATTAAGAAATTTGGCTGTGTGTTTCTTAATGAAGAAAGCTGTAGACTGCAGGAAGATATCAATGGACTAGTCGGGTGGGCAGACCAGTGACAAATGGACTCAATCTGGAGAAGTGCAAGATAATGCATTTGGAGAAGGCTAACAAGGCAAGGAAATACACAATAAGTGGTAAGATACTGAGAAATGTAGAGGAACTGAGGGACCTTGGAGTGTATGTCCACAGATCCCTGAAGGTGGTTGGACAGTTGGATTAGGTGGTCAAGAATGTGTACAGGATACTTGCCTTTATTAGCCGAGCCATAGAATATAAGAGCTGGGAGGTAATGCTGCAACTGTATAAAACACTAGTCAGGCCACAGCTGGAATACTGCGTGCAGTTCTGGTCACTGCGCTATAGGAAAGATGTGATTGCATTAGAGAGAGTACAGAGGAGATTTACAAGGATGTTGCCTGAACTGGAGAATTTTAGTTGTGAGGAAAGACTGCATAGGCTAGGGTTGTTTTCTTTGGAAGAGAGGAGGTTGAGGGGAGACCTAATTGAAGTGTATAAAATTATGAGGCGTCTATTTAGAGTAGATAGGAAGGCTTTATTCCCCTTGGTTGAGGGGTCCATAACCAGGGGACATAGATTTAGGGTAAGAGGTAGGAAGTTTAGAGGGTATTCAAGGGAGATTTTTTTCACCTAGAGGGTGGTGGGGGTCTGGAATTCACTGCCTGAAAGGGTGGTAGAAGAAGAAACCCTCATAACATTTAAAAAGTACTTGGATATGCAGTTGAAGTGCCTAAACCTACAAGGCTACAGACCAAGAGCTGGAAAGTGGGATTAGGCTGGATGGCTCCTTGTCAGCCAGCACCCACACAATGGGGCAAATGGCTGTAAATTTCTATATTTCTATGGCAACACCTGCCCTTTTACCTCTTCCCTCTTCATATAGCTAGAGTCTATAGCTTCTGTTCAACTATCATTTTAATTCTCCACATTGCTCATGCTGAGCTTTCTGTCCTCAGCCTACTGCAATGTTCCAATGAAGCTCAACACAAGCTCAAGGAACAGCACCTCATCTTTCCTTTAGGCACTTTACTTTTGGACTCAACACTGAGTTCAGCAATTTCAGACCAGAATCTCAGCCCCCATTTTGTTTCCTTTTTGCAGGTTACAATTGTACTCCCGTTTTCCCTGTTTTTGCTTTCAGACAGCAGCTTTTCATTATTCTGCCATTCACACCTCCTCTAGACACATCTTTTGCTTCTTGTCTTACTTTTACTTGTCCTATTACCACTCCCTTTGGCCTTACACCAGCAACTCTTTTTGTCATCTAATCTCTCCTGTCTTCTACCCTATCACAGATCCCTTTTGTTCTTCTTTCCACCCTCCTCCTTTTCACTCACTTAAAACCTATTACATTTCTAACTTTTCCCAGTTCATAGCATCATAGAATGGTTACAGCACAGAAGGAGGCCATTTATTTATTTATTTAGAGATACAGCACCGAAACAGGCCCTTCGGCCCACCGAGTCTGTGCCGACCATCAACCGCCCATTTTTACTAATCCTACATTTCTACAACATCCCCACCTGTCCCTATATTCCCCTACCACCTACCTCTACTAGGGGCAATTTATAATGGCCAATTTACCTATCAACTGCAAGTCTTTGGTGGCGGGAGGAAACCAGAGCACCCGGCGAAAACCCACGCAGACACAGGGAGAACTTGCAAACTCTGCACAGGCAGTACCCAGAATTGAACCCGGGTCACTGGAGCTGTGAGGCTGCGGTGCTAACCACTGCGCCACTGTGCCGCCCATTTGGCCCGTTGTGTCTGTGCCAGCTCTCTGCAAGAACAACTCACCTCGTCCCACTCCCCTGCCTTTTCCCTGTAATCCTACAACATTTTTTTCTCTTCAGATAATTATCCAATTTTCCTTTGAATGCCTTGATTGAATCTGCCTCCACCACACTCTCTGGCAGTGTATTCCAGATCCTAACCATTTTCTACGTAAAAAAGTTTTTCCTCATCTTCAAGCAGTGTCCCCTGGTTCTGGATCCTTCCACCAATGAGAACAGTTTCTCCCTATCTACTCAGTCCAGACCACTCATGGTTTTGAACACCTTTATCAAATTTGGGGCAGGCAATGACGTAGTGGTAATGTCACTAGACTAGTAATCTAGAGCCCAGGCTAATGCTCTGGGAACATGGGTTCGAATCCCACCATGGCAGATGGGGAAATTTGAATTCAATTAGTAAATCTGGAATTTTAAAGCAAGCTAGTTTAATCCTACATGTGACTCCAGATCTACAGCCATGTGGTTGACTCTTAAATGCCCTCTGAAATGGCCGAGCAAGCCACTCAGTTCAAGGGCAATTAAGGATGGGCAATGAATGCTGGCCTAGCCAGTGACACCCACATCCCACAAACGATTAAAAAAAACCTTTATCAAATCTCCTTTTAATCTTCTTTTCCCTGAGGAGAACAGCGCCATTTTCTCCAACCTATCCATGTAACTGAAGTTCCTTATCCCTGGATCTATTCTCGTGAAACTTTTCTGCACCCCCTCTAATGCCTTCACATCCTTCCTAACTGGACACAATACTCCAGTTGAGGCCGAACCAGTGTTTTATCCAGGTTTACCATAACTTGCTTGTTCTCGTACTCTATGCCCCTATTTATAAAGCCCTGCATGCTATTTGCTTTATTAATCACTTTCTCAACCTGCCCTGCAAACTTCAATGATTTGTGCACATATACCCCCAGGTCCCTCTGCTCCTGCACCCACTTTAGAATTGTACCCTTTAATTTATATTGCCTCTCCTATTGCCTCTCCTCGTTCTTTATACCAAAATGAATCACTTCACACTGTTCTGCATTAAATTCCATCTGCCATCTGTCCACCCATTCCACCAGCCTCTTGAAGTTTATCACTATCCTCCTCACAGTTCACAACATTTCCAAGTTTTGTGTCATCCACAAATTTTGACATTGTGCCCTGTACACCAAAGTCCAGTTCATTAATATATATCAAGAAAAGCAGGGGTCCTAACGCAGACCCCTGGGGAACCTCACTTTATACCTTCCTCCCATCTGAAAAACAACCATTAACCACTACTCTCTGTTTCCTGTCACTCAGCCAATTTTGTATCCATGCTGCTACTGTCCATTTTATCCCATGGGCTTTAACTTTGCTGACAAACCTGTTATGTGGCACTCTATCACATGCCTTTTGAAAATCCATGTACACCACATCAATCACCGTAATCAACCCTCTCTGTTACCTCATCAAAAAACTCAAGTAATTTAGTTAAACATGATTGTCCCTTAACAAATCCATGTTGGCTTTCATTAATTAATCCACATTGTCCAAGTGACGGTTAATTTTGTCCCAAATTATCGTTTCTAAAAGCCTTCCCGCCACAGACGTTAAACTAACTGGCCTGTAGTTACTGGACTTGTCCTTACACCTTTTTTAAACAAGGGTGTAACATTTGCAATTCTCCAGGCCTCTGGTATCACTCCTGTATCTAAGAAGAATTGGAAAATTATGGCCAGTGTCTTTGCAATTTCCACCCTTCCTTCCCTCAGTATCCTTAGATGCATCTCATCTGGTACTGGTGACTTATCATCTTTAAGTACAGTTAGCCTATCTAATACCTCCTCTTTACGAATTTCATCCAGTGTTTCAACTACCTCCTCTATCACTAAGACTTGGGCAGCATCTTTTTCCTTGCGAAAGACAAATGCAAAGTACTTATTTAGTATCTCAGCCATGCCCCCCCTACCTCTTTCGTAAATCCTCCTTTTACCACCCTTTTATTATTTGTATGCCTATAGAAGACTTTTAGATTCCCTTTTATGTTAGCTGCCAGTTTCTTCTCATACTCTCTCTTTGAGTCATAGGGTTATACAGCACAGAAACAGGCTCTTCAGCCCATCGTGTCCAAGCCGGCCATCAAAAACCTATCTATTCTAATCTCATTTTCCAGCACTTGGCCCATACCCTTGTATGCTATGGCATTTCAAATGCACACTTAAATATTTCTTAAATGTTGTGAGGGTTCCTGCCTCTACCACCCCTTCAGGCAGTGCGTTCCAGATTCCAACCACCCTCTGAGTGAAAAAGATTTTCCTCAAATCCCCTCTAAACCTCCTGCCCCTTACCTTAAATCTATGCCCCCCGTTTGTTGACCCCTCCGCTAAGGGAAAACATTTCTTCCTATCTATCCTATCAATGACCCTCATAATTTTGTATACCCCAATCATGTCCCCCCTCATCCTTCTCTGCTCTAAGGAAAACAATCCTAGCCTATCCAGTCTCTCTTCATAGCTGAAATTCTCCAGCCCAGGCAACATCCTGGTGAATCTCCTCTGCACCCTCTGCAGGCCAATCACATCCTTCCTGTAGTGTGGCGACCAGAGCTGTACACAGTACTCCAGCTGTGGCCTAACTAGTGTTTTATACAGCTCCATCATAACCCCCCTGCTCTTATATTCTATGCCTCAGCTAATAAAGGCAAGTATCCCATATGCTTTCCTAACCACCTTATCCACCTGTGCTGCTGCCTTCAGTAATCTATGGACAAGTACACCAAGGTCCCTCTGACCTTCCTAGGGTCCTACCATCATTTGTATATTCCCTTGCCTTGTTAGTTCTCCAAAATGCATCACCTCACATTTCTCAGGATTAAATTCCATTTGCCACTGCTCTGCCCATCTTACCAGACCATCTATATCATCCTGTAATCTAAGGCTTTCCTCCTCACTATTTACGACACCACCAATTTTCGTGTCATCTGCAAACTTACTGATCATATCTCCTATATTCACGTCTAAATCATTAATGTACAATACAAACAGCAAGGGTCCCAACACCGATCCCTGTGGTACACCACTGGTCACAGGCTTCCAATCGCAAAAACAACCCTCACCCATCACCCTCCTGCCACTAAGCCAATTTTGGATCCAATTTGCCAAATTGCCCTGGATCCCATGGGCTGTTACCTTCTTGACCAATTTCCCATGAGGGACCTTATCAAAAGCCTTATTGAAGTCCATGTAGACTACACACCTAGGCACCTCCGCAAAAAATTCAATAAAATTTGTTAGACATGATCTCCCCCTGACAAAGCCATGCTGACTATCCTTGATTAATCCCTGCCTCTCCAAGTGGAGATTAATCCTGTCCCTCAGAATCTTTTCCAATAGTTTCCCTACCACTGATGTTAGACTCACTGGCCAGTAATTACCTGGTTTATCCCTACTACCCACCTTGAATAATGGTACCACATTTGCTGTCCTCCAGTCCTCTGGATCCTCTCTGGCACCTCTCCTGTGGCCGGAGAGGATTTGAAAATTTGTGTCAGAGCCTCTGCAATCTCCTGCTTTGCCTCACGTAACAGCCTGGGATACATCTCATCTGGGCCTAGGGATTTATCCACTTTTACGCCCACTAAAACAGTTAATACCTCCTCCCTTTCAATGCTAATTTGTTCAAGTATATCACAATCCCCCTCCCTGATCGCTACACCTACATCGTCCTTCTCCACAGCGAACACAGATGCAAAGTAATCATTTAAAAACTCACCTATGTCCTCCAGCTCCACACACAGATTGTCACTTTGGACCCTAATGGGCCCTACCTTTCCCTGGTTATCCTTTTGCCCTTAACATACTTATAAAATACCTTTTAGCGTGCCCGCCAGTGTTTTTGCATGCCCACTCTTCACTCTCCTCATTACTTTTTTTAAGTACCACCTACACTTTCTGTACTCCTCTAGGGCCTCTGCTGTTTTCAGCCCTCTGAATCTGCCATAAGCCTCCTTTTTTTCCTGATCCAATCCTCTACATCCCTTCCCTCTGGACTTGTCGGTCCTACCCTTCACCTTAACTGGAACTTGCTGGCCCTGACCTCACACTATTTCCTCTTTGAATGACTCCCACTGGTCTGATGTAGACTTTCCTACAAGTAGCTGCTCCCAGTCCACTTTGGCCAAATCCTGTTTTATCCTTTTGAAATCGGCCTTCCCCCAATTCAGTACCTTTATTTCCAGTCCCTCTTTGTCCTTTTCCATAACTACCTTAAATTTTACAGAGTTATGGTCACTATCCCCCGAAATGCTCCCCCACTTGTCTGGCTTCATTCACGAAGATTAGGTCCAGTACTGACCCTTCTCTTGTCGGACTTTCTATGTGCTGGCTCAAAAAGCTCTCCTGTGTGCAGTTTAAGAATTCCGTCCCCTTTAAGCCTTTTGCACGAAGACTATCCCAGTTAATATTGGGGAAGTTGAAATCCCCTACTATTACTACCTTAATATTTTTACACCTATCTGAGATTTGCATATATATCTGCTCCTCTGTCTCTCCCTGACTGTTTGGAGGCCTGTAGTACATTCCCAGCAAAGTGATTGCCCCCTTTTTGTTTTTAAGTTCTACCCATATGGCCTCATTTGAGGGACCTTCTAAGATATCATCCCTCCATACTGCAGTAATTACTCCTTGATCAACAGTGCATTGCCACCTGCTCTTTTACAACCCCCCCACCCCACCCCCACACCGTCATGCCTGAATATTCTATACCCTGGAATATTGAGCTGCCAGTCCTGCCCTTCCCTCAACCATGTCTCTGTGATAGCAACAATATCATATTCCCATGTGTTAATCAATGCCCTCAATTCATCTGCCTTACTTGTAAGACTCCTTGCATTAAAATAGATGCAATCCAGCCTTGCATTATTCGCTTGTGCCTTAACATGTGTATATTTGCTCTGCCTTCCAATCTGACTTAGTTTCTCTTCTATATTTGGCTGTGCATCACCTCCTACTGTACCTCCACTCTGTATCCTATCCCCCTGCCAAATTAGTTTTAAACTCACTAGTATGTGGCACTGGAGTAATCCAGAGATTACAACCTTTGAGGTCCTGATTTTTAATCTGCTACCTAGCTCCCTAAATTCTTGTTGCAGAACAATATCCCTCTTTTTACCTTTGTCGTTGGTACCAATATGAACCACAACCTCTGACTGTTCACCCTCCCCTTCCGTGATACCCGAGCACCAGGGAGGCAACATACCATCCTGGAGTCACATTTGTGGCCACAGAAACGCCCATCTATACTCCTTATGATGGAATCAACTATCACTTTAGTTCTCCCACTCTTTTACCTCCCTTCCTGTGCAGCTGAGCCACCTGTGGTGCCACAGACTTGGATCTTGCTGCATTCCCCTGAGAAGCTATCTCTCCCAACAGTATCCAAAGTGGAAAATCTGTTAGCGAGGAAGATGGACCCAGGGGAGTCCTGCACTACCTGCCTAGTTCTTCTACTCTGGCGATCACCCATTCCCTTTCTGCCTGAGCAGTCTTTACCTGCCGTGTGTCCACGATGATCTCAGCCTCGCAGATGCTCAACAGTGTCCCCAGTCGCTGCTCCAGATCGGAAATGCAGATTTTGAGTAGCTGCAGCTGGAGACACTTCCTGCACACGTGTTCGCCCTGGACACTGGAAGTGTCCCTGACTTCTCACATTGCACAGGAGGAGCACTCCACGCTGCCGAGCTACCCTCTCATGACTTACCCTTTGTTTCTCTTATTTGTTTTTTAACTTCCTCTCTGAACCTTCTATATTCAGCTTGGTTCTCAATTGTATTATCTGTCATATGTACCCATTTTCTGCTTCATCTTACTCTCTAGCCTTTTTCTGCTTTGTCTTACTCTCTAGAGACATGATTGTATGCTTGTAATACCTGTGCACCAAAGGGAGGACAGCCTGCTGGCATCTATCTAGCTTGTAGCTACAAGTGTCATGAAGGCCATGAGCTGTTTGAATTGTACACAGAAAGGAAATTTTGTTGCGATTGTGGGAACAGCAAGTTTAATAATCTGCAGTGCAGATTTTTCTCAGAAAAAAGAAAATTATGGCAATAAATGGAACAACAATTTCTTTGGACTGTACTGTACCTGCAAGATCCCAAGGATGAAATCCCTGATGAAATGATTCAGTTTGTCATGTCTGCAGACTGGTTCCATGGAAGGGTAAGGCAACCGATCACATATATGTAGTTTTTTTATGTCTGATGATCTTTTATTTTGGAACCATTGAGATTTATAGAACATAACTCATTGCTCATCAGCAAAACAGTTCTGCTGACCTCTCCCTGTAGCCATGTTTCATCTGCTTCAAATATTTATCTGCTTTTTCTCTAAGAAGATGCAATAGTGTCTCTGCCTCAATTATTCCTTGTGGCAAAGCATTCCATATTCCATCTGTTCCTAATGGAGAAAATAAAATGAATTATTGTTACCTGGTCATTAGTGCCACATAATGGACTTGTTAGAAAATTTAAAGCCTGTGGGATTAATGTCAGCAGGATACAAAATTGGCTTAGGAACAGAGAACAGAGAGTAGCAGTAAATTGTTTATCAGACTGGGGTTAAGGACACAGTGATGTTCCCGAGAGTTGCCTCAGTTCAAGTATTGTGTGTCCAATTCAGGGCATTACACTTTAGGAAGGATGTCAAGGCCTTGGAGAGGGTGCAGAGGAGATTTACTGGAATGGTTTCAGCGATAAAGGACTTCAGTTATGGGAGAGACTGGACAAGCTGGGGCTGTTCTCCTCAGAGTAGGGAATGTTACGGGGAGATTTGACACAAGTGTTCGAAATCATGAACTGATTTGATAAATAAGGAGAAACTGTTTCCACTGATAAAAGGGTTGGTAACCAGGGGACACAGATTTAAAATGATTGGCAAAGCGACAGTAGATTTGTCAAGCATGAGTTCCCTTTCATAAATCCATGTTGACTTTGTCTCAATTCGCGGAGTATTTGCAATAAGGTAGACGAATTAACCGTGCAAATGGATACAATATAGTTGCGATTACGGAGACATGGCTGCAGGGTGACCAAGGAATGGAACTGTACATCCAGGGGTACTCAATATTTAGGAAGGACAGGCGAAAAGGGAAAGGAGGTTGGGTAGCATTGTTAGTAAAGGAGGAAATCAATGCAATAGTGAGGAAGGATATTAGCTCAGAGAATCCTGATGTGGAATCTGTATGGGTGAATCGAAGAAACACCAAGGGGCAGAAAACATTGGTGGGGGTTGTATATAGACCCCCAAACAGCAGTGGTGATGTAGAGGATGGCATTAAACAGGAAATTAGAGACGCATGCAATAAGGGTGCAACTGTAATTATGGGTGACGTTAATCGACATATAGATTGGGCAAACCAAATTAGCAATAATATTGTAGAGGAAGAATTCCTCAAGTGCATACGTGATGGTTTTTTTAGACCAATATGTTGAGGAACCAACTAGAGAACAGGCCATCCTAGACTGGGTATTGTGTAATGAGAAAGGATGAGTTAACAATCTTGTTGTGCGGGGTCCCTTGGGGAAGAGCGACCATAACGTGATAGAATTCTTCATTAAGATGGAGAGTGAGAGAGTTGATTCCAAGACTAGGGTCCTGAATCTAAATAAAGGAAACTATGAAGGTATGAGGTGTGAGTTGGCGATGATAGATTGGGGAATGTTACTTAAAGAGTTGACAGTGGAAAGGCAATGGCTAGCATTTAAAGAGCGCATGGATGAATTACACCAATTATTCATTCCTGTCTGGCGCAAAAATAAATCAGGAAGGATGGTTCAACCGTGGCTTACAGAAGAAATTAGGGATAGTATTAGATCCAAAGGGGAGAAATATAAAATGGCCAGAACAAGCAGCAAACCTGAGGATTGGGAGCAATTTAGAATTCAGCAAAGGAGGACAAAGGGATTGATTAAGAAGGGGAAAATAGAGTATGAGAATAAGCTTGAAGAGAACATAAAAACTGACTGTAAAAGCTTCTATAGATATGTGAAAAGAAAAAGATTAGTGAAGACAAATGTCGGTCCCTTACAGTCAGAAACAGGGGAATTTATGATGGGGAACAACGAAATGGCGGACCAATTAAATACATACTTTGGTTCTATCTTCACAAAGGAGGACACAAATTACCTCACAGAAATGTTGGGGAACATACAGTCTAGTGAGAAGGAGGAACTGTATGAAATCAGTATTAGTAAGGAAATTGATGGGATTGAAGGCCGATAAATCCCCCAGGCCTGATAATCTACAACCCAGAGTACTTAAGGAAGTGGCCCTAGAAATAGTAGATGCATTGCTGGTCATTTTTCAAAATGCTATAGACTCTGGAACAGTTCCAACTGATTGGAGGGTAACTAATGTAACCCCACTATTTAAAAAAAAAGGTAGAGAGAAAACAGGGAATTATAGACCTGTTAGCCTGACATCAGTAGTGGGGAAAATGCTAGAGTCCATTATAAAGATGTAATAGCAGAGCACTTGGAAAACAATGACAGGATTGGACAAAGTCAACGTGGATTTATGAAAGGGAACTCATGCTTGACAAATCTACTGGAATTTTTTGAGGATGTGATTAGCAGAATAGATAAGGGAGAACAAGTGGATGTGGTGTATTTGGACTTTCAGAAGGCTTTCAATAAGGTTCCACATAAGAGATTAGCATGCAAAATTAAAGCACATGGGATTGGGGGTAAGGTACTGACATGGATAGAGAACTGGTTGGCAGACAGGAAAGAAAGAGTAGGAATAAACGGGTCTTTTTCCGACTGGCAGTGACTACTGGGGTACCGCAGGTATCAGTGCTAGGACCCCAGCTATTCACATTTTTTTAATGATATAGATGAGGGAATTAGCCACGAGGTCATGCTGCAGCTGTACCAAACTCTGGTGAGACCGCACCTGGAGTATTGTGTGCAGTTCTGGTCACCGCATTATAGGAAGGATGTGGAAGCTATGGAAAGGGTGCAGAGGAGATTTACTAGGATGTTGCCTGGTATGGAGGGAAGGTCTTACGAGGAAAGGCTGAGGGACTTGAGGTTGTTTTCGTTGGAGAGAAGGAGGAGGAGAGGTGACTTAATAGAGACATATAAGATAATCAGAGGGTTGGATAGGGTGGATAGTGAGAGTCTTTTTCCTCGGATGGTGATGGCAAACACGAGGGGACATAGCTTTAAGTTGAGGGGTGATAGATATAGGACAGATGTCAGAGGTAGTTTCTTTACTCAGAGAGTAGTAGGGGCGTGGAACGCCCTGCCTGCAACAGTAGTAGACTCGCCAACTTTAAGGGCATTTAAGTGGTCATTGGATAGACATATGGATGAAAATGGAATAGTGTAGGTCAGATGGTTTCACAGGTCGGCGCAACATCGAGGGCCGAAGGGCCTGTACTGCGCTGTAATGTTCTAATTCTAATTCTAAATGTAATATATCCAAGTTTGCAGATGACACAAAGCTGGGTGGGAGTGTGAACTGTGAGGAGAATGCAGAGAAGCTCCAATGTGATTTGGACAGGTTGAGTGAGTGGGCAAATACATGGCAGATGCAGTATAATGTGAATAAATGTGGGGTTATCCACTTTGGTGGCAAAAACAGAAAGGCAGATTATTATCTGAATGGCAATAGATTGGGAAAGGGGGAGGTGCAGCGAGACCTGGGTGTCCTTGTGCACCAGTCGCAAAAAGTATGCATGTAGGTGCATCAGGCAGTTAAGAAGGCAAATGGTATGTTGGTCTTCATAGCGAGAGGATTCGAGTACAGGAGCAAGGATGTCTTGCTGCCTTGGTGAGGCCATACCTGGAGTATTGTGTGCAGTTTTGGTCTCCTTATCTGAGGAAGGATGTTGTTGCTATGGAGGGAGTGCAGCGAAGGTTCACCAGACTGATTCCTGGGATGGCAGGACTGACGTATGGAGAGAGATTGGGTCGATTAGGCTTGTATTCATTCGAATTTAGAAGAATGAGAGGGGATATCATAGAAACCTACAAAATTCTAACAGGACTGGACAGACTAGATGCAGGAAGGATGTTCCTGATGGCGGGGGAGTCCAGGACCAGGGGTCACAGTCTAAGGATAAGGGGTAAGCTTCACCCAGAGAGTGGTGAACCTGTGGAATTCTCTACCACGGAAAGCAGTTGAGGCCAAATCATTAAATATATTCAAGAAAGGGTTAGATATAGTTCTTAGGGTTAAAGGAATCGAGGGATACGGGGAGAAAGTGGGAACAGGTTACTGAGTTTGGATGATCAGCCATGATTGTATTGAATGGCAGTGCAGGCTCGAAGGGCCAAATGGCCTAATCCTGCTCCTATTTTCTACGTTTCTATGTTTCTAAGTGTCACAAGGAAATTTTTTAGTCACCGAGTTGTTGTGATCTGGAATGCACTGCTTGAAAGGGTATAGGAAATAGATACAATAGTGACTTTCAAAAGGGAATTGGATACATAGTTGAAGGTGTAAAATTACAGGGTTATGGGGAAAGAGCAGGGAAGTGGGGCACAATGGATAGCTCCTTCAAAGAGCCAGCACAGGCATGATGAGCCTCCTTCTGTATTCTATTATTCTATGATTCTATGAACTCAAGTATCGTATTTCTAGTTACTTGCTGTGTGTTACTGCTCCTGTGTAATGATCTTCCATGTAAATAAATCTTACTGTTGATATTAACCTGATTGAAATTATCCTGGAACTCCCTTCCTAACAGCACATGGACTGCAGTGGTTCAAGAAGGCGGCTCACCACCACCTTCTCAAGGGAAATTAGGGATGGGCAATAAATGCTGGCCTTTCCAGCAATGCTCACATCCCGTGAAAGAATAAAAAAAAATCTTGAGTTCTCTATTTATTGCCTTTGGCATTCACACTACACAGGTGCCAGGCAATGACCAGCTCCAACAAGAGAATCTAACCATCTCCCCTTAACATTCAATTATTATCATCGCTGAGTCCCCCACTGTCAACATCCTGGGAGTTATCTTAGATCAGAAACTTAACTGGACCAGCCATTTAAGTACTGTGGCTACAAGAGCAGAACAGAGGCTGGGAATTCTGCAGCGAGTGACTCATGTCCTGACACCCCAAAGCCTGTCCATGCTGCCCATCAGAGGAGCCATCTTTCAGATTAGGTGTTATCCCAAAAAGTCAGCTGGTGTTCATCACTTTGAAAACAAACATCTTTGTATAATGAGTGGAGAGGGAGGAAAGTGCAAAAGCCACACAGTGGGTGCACCAACCACTCAGACCATCCTATACACTGAGAAAGATGTGTGGTCGGTGAAGAACCTGAGACATTCCTTGAAAGTCCAGTCACATGCAATATGAGAGCCAATCTGTGCTTTGTAATGCTCTTAATTGTGCCTAGATTAGCAAACTGATGATTGTCAAATGTTTTTCCACTCAGTAATGTAGTAAACCATCAATACATGTGATTCTGTATATCAGGAGTTTAATTTATAAAGAAAGGTTAAAGGAAACTGAGATTATTCTGTTTGGAAAAGAGACGTCAATCTGATGAGATCAATGGCTTTACAGTTAGACTCGGATGTTGATAGCGGGGATAGTTGGTATTCACTAATAGTAATGACATTGAATGTCAAGGGGAGATTTTTTTTTTATTCGTTTGTTCATGGGATGTGGGCGTCGCTGGATGGGTCAGCATTTATTGCCCATCCCTAATTGCCCTTGAGAAGGTGGTGGTGAGTTGCCTTCTTGAAATGCTGCAGACTGTGTTGGGTAGGTACACCCACAGTGCTGTTAAGGAGGGAGTTCCAGGATTTTGACCCAGTGACAGTGAAGGAACAGCGATATAGTTCCAAGTCAGGATGGTGTGTGACTTGGAGGGGAACTTGCAGGTGGTGGTGTTCCCATGAATCTGCTGCCCTTGACCTTCTAGTTGGTAGAGGTCGTGGGTTTGGAAGGTGCTGTCAAAGGAGCCTTGGTGCATTGCTGCAGTGCATCTTGTAGATGGTACACACTGCTGCCACTGTGCGTCGGTGGTGGAGGAAGTGAGTGGGGTGCCAATCAAGCGGGCTGCTTTGTCCTGGATGTTGTCGAACTTCTTGAGTGTTGTTGGAGCTGCACCCATCCGGGCAAGTGGAGAGTATTCCATCACACTCCTGACTTGTGCCTTATCGATGGTGGACAGGCTTTGGGGAGTCATGAGGTGAGTTACTCGCTGCAGAATTCTCAGGCTTGACCTGCTCTTGTAGCCACAGTATTTATGTGGCTGGTCCAGTTCAGTTTCTGGTCAATGGTAACTCCCAGGATGTTGATAGTGGTGGATTCAACTATCGTAATACCATTGAACATCAAGGGGAGATGGTTAGGTTCTCTCTTAATGGAGATGGTCATTGCCTGGCACATGTGTTTTGTGAATGTTGCTCAACACTATCAACCCAAGATTGAATGTTGTCCAGGTCTTTCTGCACGCAAACACGGACTGCTTCAGTATCTGAGGAATGGAACTGGACATTGTGCAATCATCAGTGAACATCCCCATTTCTGACCTCATGATGGAAGGAAGGTCATTGATGAAGTAGCTGATGTCAAACTGATGTGATTGAAGGATTTATGGTTCAACAATTTTATCAAAATTGAGTTAGTTACATTGTTCACTGTAATGAAGTACACAACAACTTGTATTTATATAGCACCATTAACATAGTAAAATCATCCCAAGGCACTTAACTGGAACCTTATCGGACAAAATTTGACGATGAACCACATAAGAGATATTAAGACAGATGACCAAAAGCTTGGTCAAATATGTAAGTTTTAAGGAGTATCTTAAGAGAGATACAAGATGTAGAGAGGCAGAGGGGTTTAGGGAAGGAATTCCAGAGCTTAGGGCCAAGGTAGCTGAAGGCTTAGCCACCAATGGTGGAATGAAGAAAATCAGGGATGTGCAAAAGGGCCGAATTAGAGGAGTGCTGAGTTCCCAGAGGATGGTGAAGACTGGAGGAGGTAACAGGAAGCAGAGGACCATGGAGGAATTTGAAAACAAAGATGAAAATTTTTAAATCAAGGTGTTACTTAACCCATAGCCACTGTAGGTCAGGGAGCACAGGCATGGTGGAAAAATCCAATCTGGCCAATTATCGCTCCATCAGTCTACTCTCAATCATCAGCAAAGTGATGGAAGGTGTCATTGACAGTGCGATCAAGCAGCACTTACGGAGCAATAACCTGCTCACTGACACTCAGCTTGGGTTCCACCAGGGCCACTTGGCTCCAGACCTCATTATAGCCTTGGTCCAAACATGGACAAAAAAGCTGAATTCCAGAGGTGAGGTGACAGTGACTGCCCTTAACATCAAGGTGGCATTTGACTGAGTATGACATCAAGGAGCCCTAGCAAAATTGAAGTCAATGGGAATCAGGGAGAAAACTCTCCACTGGTTGGAGTCACACCTAATGTCATGCAGACCCCCACCTGCCAAGAATGAGGCATATTAATTTTGTCATATGATCATTGATTTTAAACTGTTGCTGGAGTGAAGAAATTATTTGTTTGAAGATAACCAGACACTGGGCTGGAAGTACATTTGCATACTCAGAGATGCTGCTTGTGGAAACAAATGACTATTCCCTGCTCCAGTTAACCCAAATGGATTTTGATCACCAGACATTGAAGGTGTAAAGAAGTGCATTCCAGGCCCTGCTAAGATGATACAATCCACAGAGCCAGGACTGGTTAAACCAGCTGGTCACATGAGTAACTGGCTGGTCCAGGTTTTTTTGAAATAGTCACAGGACAGTTTTAATTCAGAAGGCTGTTTGAAACTGAAGCTGGAACAAGGAAGCCTCTTTCTCTCTCTCACTTTCTCCCAAGCCACCGGACCCACGGAAGACACGTAAACCTCAAGAGAGAAAATACTCCTACATCTGAACAAGTTGAAGCGTGAACTGGGTCCCAACGAATTGCAAGACTTACCAGCAACCAAAGACTCCACATTGAACTGAAAGGACTGTAACTACCAGATATCGCCTCAAACTTTTCCCCTTTATTCCTTCTACATTTTCTGTCTCTATCTGCGTGTGCATGCTAGCGTGGTCGCGTCAGATATTTGTGGTGGTTAACCGGATTAGAGTTTAAGATGAATAAACTTTTACCTTTCTTGTTTAAATCTAAGGAAACCTGCCTGATTTCTTTGCCTTACAATCGGAGCGATGAATCAGGTTCACTGAGGGGGAGCTAAAAACACGGTGTTTCTAAAATTAAATCCTGTTACAGTTGAACCAGGCAAAGGCTGAGAGGGAATCTCTTCTCATCTGGTCGTAACACTAGCATAAAGGAAGATAATTGTGGTTGTTGGAGGTAAATCATCTCTGGACATCACTGCAGGAGTTCCTCAGGGTAGTGTCCGAGGTCCAACCATCTTCAGCTGCTTCATCAATGACCTTCCCTCCATCATAACATTAGAAGTGCTAATATTTGCTGATAAGTTGTGGCTCAGTTAATAGCACTCTTACCTCTAAGTCCCAAGATCCTGGGTTCAAATACCACTCCAGGGCTTGAGCACAGAAATCAACCCTGAGGGAGTGCTGCACTATTGGAGGTGCTGTTTGTCAAATGAGACATTAAACTGAGACCCAGTCTGCCCTCTCAGGGTGGATGTAAAAAATCCCATGGAATTATTTCGAAGAAGAGCAGGAGAGTTATTCCCAGTACCTTGGCCAATATTTATCTCTCAATCAACATCACAAAAAACAGATTATGTGGTCATTAGAGCCGTAGAGTTATACAGCACAGAAACAGGCCCTTCGGCCCATCATGTCTGTGCCGGCCATCAAGCACCTAACTATTCTAATACCATTTTCCAGCACTTGTCCCGTAGCCTTGTATGCTATGGCATTTCAAGTGCTCATCTAAAGACTCCTTAAATGTTGTGATGGTTCCTGCCTCTACCACCCCTTCAGGCAGTGTGTTCCAGATTCCAACCACCCTCTGGGTAAAAAATTTTTTCCTCAAATCCCCCCTTCCCTTAAATCTATGCCCCCTGGTTTTTGACCCCTCCACTAAGGGAAAAAGTCTCTTCCTATCTATTGGGGTGGCACAGTGGCGCAGTGGTTAGCACCGCAGCCTCACAGCTCCAGGAACCCGGGTTCGATTCTGGGTACTGCCTGTGCGGCGTTTGCAAGTTCTCCCTGTGACTGTGTGGGTTTCCGCTGGGTGCTCCGGTTTCCTCCCACAGCCAAAGACTTGCAGG
The DNA here is from genome assembly GCF_036365525.1 of Heterodontus francisci. NCBI lineage: Eukaryota > Metazoa > Chordata > Chondrichthyes > Heterodontiformes > Heterodontidae > Heterodontus > Heterodontus francisci. The sequence continues at coordinate 66,022,521 of NC_090393.1, read as the reverse complement.
TGATAGGTAAATTGGCCGTTGTAAATTGCCCCTAGTGTAGGTAGGGAATATGAGATTACTGTAGGGTTAGTATAAATGGGTGGTTGTTGGCCGGCACAGACTCGGTGGGCCGAAGGGCCTGTTTCAGTGCTGTATCTCTAAATAAAAATAAAAAATAAAATCTACCCTATTAATGCCCCTCATAATTTTGTATACCTCAATCATGTCCCCCCTCATCCTTCTCTGTTCTAAGGAAAACAACCCTAGCCTTTTCAGTCTCTCTTCATAGCTGAAATACTCCAGCCCAGGCAACATCCTGGTGAATCTCCTGTGCACCCTCTCCAGTGCAATCACATCCTTCCTATAGTGTGGTGACCAGAACTGTACACAGTACTCCAGCTGTGGAGTAGCATTTTATACAGCTCCATCATAACCTCCCTGCTCTCATATTCTATGCCTCGGCTGATAAAGGCAAGTATCCCATATTCCTTCCTAACCACCTTATCTACCTGTGCTGCTGCCTTCAGTGATCTATAGACAAGTACACCAAGGTCCCTCTGACCTTCTGTACTTCCTAGGGTCCTACCATCCATTATATATTCATCTAGAACAGCTAGACCAGTTGTTAATTTTAAATCTGAGATAGACAGATTTTTGTTAAGCGAAGATACTAAGGGATATGGGCCAAAGGCAGGTATATGCAGTTAGGCCGCGGATCAGCCATGATCTCATTGAATGGCAGGACAGACTCAAGGGGCTGAATGGCCTACTCCTGTTCCTATCTTCCTATGTTCCTATGTGTCCTCCCAAAATGCATCACCTCACACTTCTCAGGATTAAATTCCATTTGCCACTGTTCCGCCCATCTTACCAGCCCATTTATATCGTCCTGTAATCTAAGGCTTTCCTCCTCACTATCTACAACACCACCAATTTTTGTGTCATCTGCGAACTTACTGATCATACCTCCTATATTCACATCTAAATCATTAATGTACACTAAAACAGCAAGGGAAACAGCACCGATCCCTGTGGTACACCACTGGTCACAGGCTTCCACTCCCAAAAACAGCCCTCAACCATTACCCTCTGTTTCCTGCCACCAAGCCAATTTTAGATCGAATTTGCCAAATTGTCCTGGATCCCATGGGCTGTTACCTTCTTAACCAATCTCCCATGCGGGACCTTATCAAAAGCTTTACTGAAGTCAATGTAGATGACATCAATTGCTTTACCCTCACCTACACATCTAGTCACCTCCTCGAAAAATTCAATCAAGTTAGTTAGACATGGTCTCTCCCTGACAAAGCCATGCTGACTATCCCTGATTAATCCCTGCCTCTCCAAGTGGAGCTTAATCCTGTCCCTCAGAATTTTTCCAACCACTGATGTTAGACTCACTGGCCAGTAATTACCTGGTTTATCCCTACTACCCTTCTTGAATAATGGCACCACATTCGCTGTCCTCCAGTCCTCTGGCACCTCTCCTGTGGCCAGAGAGAATCTGAAAATTTGTGTTAGAACCCCTGCTATTACCTCCCTTGCTGGGATACATCTCATCTGGGCCTGGGGATTTATCCACTTTTAAGCCCGCTAAAACATCTAATACTTCCTCCCTTTCAATGCTAATATGTTCAAGTATATCACAATCCCCCTCCCTGATCTCTACACCTACATCGTCGTTCTCCACAGTGAACACAGATGAAAAGTAATCATTTAAAACTTCACCTATGTACTCCGGCTCCACACACAGATTGCCACTTTTGTCCCTAATGGGCCCTACTCTTTCCCTGGTTATCCTCTTGTCCTTAATATACTTATAAAACACCTTAGGATTTTCCTTTATCTTGCGCGCCAATGTTTTTTCATGTCCCCTCTTTGCTCTCCTAATTACTTTTTTAAGTACCACCCCCCCCCCCCCCTCTACACTTTCTGTACTCCTCCAGGGCCTCCGCTGTTTTCAGCACTTTGAATCTGTCATAAGCCTCCTTTTTTTTCCTGATGCAATCCTCTATATCCCTTGACATCTAGGGTTCCCTGGACTTGATGGTCCTACCCTTCACCTTAATGGGTACATGTTGGTCTGAACTCTCACTATTTCCTCTTTGAATGACTCCCACAGGTCTGATGTAGACTTTCCTACAAGTAGCTGCTCCCAGTCCACTTTGGCCAGATCCTGTTTTATCAAATGGAAATCGGCCTTCACCCAATTCAGTACCTTTATTTCTAGCCCGTCTTTGTCCTTTTCCATAACTACATTAAATCTTACAGAGTTATGGTCACTATCCCCAAAATGTACCCCCACTGATACTTCTACCACTTGTCTGGCTTCATTCCCTAGGATTAGGTCCAGTACTGACCCTTCTCTTGTAAGACTTTCTACGTGCTGGCTCAAAAAGCTCTCCTGTATGCATTTTAAGAATTCCTCCCCCTTTAAGCCTTTTGCACTAAGACTATCCCAGTTGATATTAGGTAAGTTGAAATCCCTTACTATTATTACCCTATTATTTTTACACCTGACTGAGATTTGCCTACATATCTGCTCCTTTATCTCTCCCTGACTGTTTGGAGGCCTGCACTAAGACTATCCCAGTTGATATTAGGTAAGTTGAAATCCCTTACTATTATTACCCTATTATTTTTACACCTGACTGAGATTTGCCTACATATCTGCTCCTTTATCTCTCCCTGACTGTTTGGAGGCCTGTAGTACACACCCAGCCAAGTGATTGCCCCCCCCCCCTTTTGTTTTTAAGTTCTACCCATATGGCCTCATTTGAGGAACCTTCGAAGATATCATCCCTCCTTACTGCAGTAATTGACTCCTTGATCAACAGTGCAATGCCACCTCCTCTTTTATTCCCTCCCCTATCACGCCTGAATATTCTGCCATTGCTGTTTGCAGGAGCTTGCTGTGCACAAATTGGCTGCTGTGTTTCCTACATTAAAACAGTGATTCCACTTCAAAAGAACTTAATTGGCTGTAAAGTGCTTTGAGATGTCCAGTGGTTGCGATAAAGCGCTATATAAATGCAAGTCTTTCTTCCCTTTATGATTGCACAGTGTTCAGTTCTATTTGTAACTCCTCAGATAATGAAGCAGTCCGTGTTCCGATGCAGCAAGTCCTGGACAACATTCAGGATTGGGCTGATATGTGCTAAGTAACATAAACACTACACAAGTGCCAGGCAATGACCATCTCCAACAAGAGAGAACCCAACCATCTCCCCTTGACATTTAATGGCATTACCATCACTGATTTCCGCACCATCAGCATCCTGGGAGTTACCATTGACCAGAAGCTGAACTGGACCAGCCACATAAATACCGTGACGACAAGAGCAGGTCAGAGGCTGGGAATTCTGCAGTGAGTGACTCGTGTCATGCCTGTCCATCATCCACAAGGCACAAGTCAGGAGTGCCTGGATGAGTGCAGCTCCAAGAACACTCAAGAAGCTCAACACCATCCAGGACAAAACAGCCCGCTTGATCAGCACCCCATCCACCACCTTAAACATTTACTCCCTCCACCACCAGCGCACAATGGCAACCGTGTGTATCATCTACAAGATGCACAACAGGAATTCACCATGCCTCCTTCAACAGCACCTTACATACTCACGACCTCGTCCACCTGGAAGGACAAAGTATGGGAACACCACCACCTACAAGTTCCCCTCAAAGCCACACACCATCCTGACTTGGAAATAAATCACAGTTCCTTCACTGTTGTTGGGTCAGAATCCTGGAACTCCCTCCTTAACAGCACTGCGGGTGTACCTACACTACATGGACTACAGCGGTTCAAGAAGGTGGCTCACCACCAGCTTTTCAAGGGCAATTAGAGATTGGCAATAAATGCTGGCCTAGGCAGAGATGCTCACATCCCATGAATGAATAATAAAGGGATTTGGTGTGAGTTAGGATATGGGCAGAAGAGTTTTGGACGAGCTCAAGTTTATGGCCAGGAGAGCATGTGTGAGGGTTCCAGGATTGTGGCGGAGTCAGGTGATATCCTGTTGGTAGAAGTAGATGGTCTAGGTAATGGTGTAGACATGTCATCTGAAGGTCATGAATAAATAAGAAAAGTTAAGGCTAAAAAGAGGATGTGCAACTAACACAAAAGGTAGTAGATTTTAAGGATAAGACACGGATGGTGGAATTAGGTTCAAGAGACAATTGCATGTCATAGTGTTGCTGAACAAGGCATAATTGAGGGACATGATGTGGATAGGTGGGGTCCACAGAATCACAGAATTGTTACAGTGCAGAAGGAGGCCATTCGGCCCATCATGTCTGCACCGGCTCTCTGAAAGAGCAATTCCCTCAGTTCCATTCCCCTGCCTTCTCTCCATAACCCTGCACATTCTTCCTTTTCATATAACTGTCTAATTCCCTTTTGAATGCTTCAATTGAACCTGCCTCCACCACACTCTCAGGCAGCGCATTCCGGACCTTAACCACTCGCTGCGTGAAAACGTTTTCGTCATGTCACTTTTGCTTCTCTTACCAAATACTTTAAATCTGTGCCCTCTTGTTCTCAATCCTTTCATGAGTGGGAACAGTTTCCCTCTATCTACTCTGTCCAGACCCCTCATGATTTTGAATACCTCTATCAAATCACCTCTCAGCCTTCTCTTCAAGGAAAACAGTCCTAACTTCTCCAATCTATCTTCATAACTGAAATTCCTCATCCCTGTGTCATGCAGGCCCCCATCTGCTAAGAATGAGGCATATTAATTTCACCACATGGACATTAAATTTCAAATTGTTGCTGGGAAGAAGAGAAGGCCTGTTACAAGGGTTTGCAGGCCCCTGGCTGGAAGGACATTTTTGCATATTAGCAGACAGTATTGGAACAAAGGAGCTATCCCCTGCTCCCAGAACAGATGTGGTCTGATCAGTTTAGTCACATGACTAACTGGCTTTTGCAGGGTTTGAACTGAGTTTTAAATTGGAGAAACAGTGTTTGAAGACAGTGCTCCTGCATTGAAAAGACCTCCTCTCCTCCTGTCTGCTCCCATCTCTTTCTCACGGAACTGAAGCCCACAAAAAAGTCTCTTACAGTGAATAAGGTTTAAGAAGAATACTGGGTCCCAACAAAAAGCAGGATCAACCTACAAAAGGACTCTACAGGGTAAGGTAAGACAGAAAAGGAAAGCTTATGTCCGAAACCGAGAACTCAATACTACAGGAAGCCGAGAGGAGTATAGAAAGTGGAGGGGTGAAATCTAACAGGAAATTAGGAAAGCAAAGAGAGGGAATGAAAGAATATTGGCAAGCAAAATCAAGGTGAACCCAAAGATGTTTTATCAATGCATTAAGAGTAAGAGGATAACTAAAGAGAGAGTAGGGCCAATAAAAGACCCAAAAGGTAAACTATGTGTAGGAGTGGAAGATAATGGTATGGTTCTTAATGAATATTTTGCGTCTGTCTTCACAAAAGAGGGGGACAATGCAGATATTGTAGTTAAGGAGGAAGAGTGTGAAGTATTGGATGTGATAAACATAGGGAGAGAGGAAGTATTAATGGGATTAGCATCCTTGAAACTTGATAAATCACCAGGGCCAGATGAAATGTATCCTAGGCTGTTTAAACAAGCAAGAGAGGAAATAGCAGAGGGTCTGACCATCATTTTCCATTCCTCACTGGATACAGGTGTGGTGCCGGATGATTGGAGAATTGCTAACATTGTACCTCTCTTTAAAAAGGGAGCGAAGGATATACTGAATAATTACAGGCCAGTCAGTCTAACCTCCGTAGTGGGCAAATTATTGGAATCTATTCTGAGAGACAGGGTAAACTTAGAAAGGCACAGGTTAATCAAGGATAGTTAGCATGGATTAGTTAAGGGAAAATCTTGTTTGACCAACTTGATTGAATTTTTTGAAGCGGTAACAAGAAAGATAGATGAGGGTAGCGCAGTTGATGTGGTCTACATGGATTTTAGCAAGGCTTTTGACAAGGTCCCACATGGCAGACTGGTTAAAAAAATAAAATCCCATGGGATCCAGGGAAATGCAACAATGCAACAAAATTGGCTCAGTGGCAGGATACAAAGGGTAATTGTTGACGGCTGTTTTAGCGCCTGGAGGGCTGTTTCTGGTGGTGTTCCGCCGGGGTCAGTACTGGGTCCCCTGCTTTTTGTGGTGTATAGTAATGATTTGGACGTAAATGTAGGGGGCATGATCAAGAAGTTTGCAGACGACACAAAGATTGGCCGTGTGGTAGATAGCGAGGAGGATAGCTGTAGGCTGCAGGAAGATATTGATAGTCTGGTCAGATGGGCAGAAATGTGGCAAATGGAATTCAACCTGGAGAAGTGTGAGGTGATGCATCTGGGGAGGTCAAACAAGGCAAAGGAATACACGATTAATGGGAAAATACGGAGAAGTGTAAAGGAAGTAAGGGACCTTGGAGTGAATGTCCACAGATCCCTGAAGGTAGCAGGATAGGTCGATAAGGTAGTTAAGAAAGCATATGGAATCCTTTCCTTTATTAGCCGAGGTATAGAATATAAGAGCAGGGAGGTTATGTTGGAACTCATTGGTTAGGCCACAACTTGAGTATTGTGTGCAGTTCTAGTCACCTCATTACAGAAAGGATGTAATTGCACTAGAGAGGGTACAGAGGAGATTTACGAGGATGTTGCCAGGACTGGGAAAAATGCAGCTGTGAGGAAAGATTGGATAGACTGGGGTTGTTCTCCTTGGAACAGAGAAGGCTGAGGGGAGATCTGATTGAAATGTACAAAATTTTGAGGGGCCTGGATAGAGTGGAGGTGAGGGGCCTATTCACCTTAGCAGAGAGGTCAGTGATTACGGGACATAGATATGAAGTGATTGGTCAAAAAATTAGAGGAGAGTTGATCTGGAACTCACTGCCTGGAAGGGTAGTTGAGGCAGAGACCCTCAACTCATTCAAAAGGGGTCTGGATATGCACCTCAAGTGTCGTAATCTGCGGGGCTACAGACCTAATGCTGGAAGGTGGGATTAAAATAGGTGGATCATTTTTCAGCCGGCACAGACACGATGGGCCAAGTGGCCTCTTTCTGTGCCTTAAACTTTCTATGATTCTATACTTCTATTCTGTAAGCTCGAAGAACTATAACAAACTCTTCAAATATTGCCTCAAACCTTTCCACTTTATCTTTTCTTCTGCTCTTTTCTGTCCCTATCTGCATGTATGTATCGCATATGCATGCTAGGGCGGGCGCTTCGTTTATCTGTAGGCATTAACCGAATTAGAGTTTAAGTTTAATAAATTTCACTTTTCTTCTTTAAACCTTAGAAAGCCTGTTTGTGCTGATTTTTTTGTCTTATAATTGGAAAGCGGTGAACAAGGATTCACCAAGGGGGAGCTCAAAACACGGTGTGTTTAAAATTAAACCCTGTTACAGTAAGACCAGGTGAAGGCTGAGAAGGACCCAGACACCTTTCTCACCTGGTTGTAACACCTGGAACCATTCTCGTGAATCTTTTCTGTACTCTCTCCAATGCCTCCATGTCTTTCCTCAAGTGCGGTGCCCAGAACTGGATGCAATACTCCAGCTGAGGCCGAACTAGTGTCTTATACAAGTTCAACATAACTTCCTTGCTCTTGTACTCTATGCCCTTATTAATAAAGCCCAGGATACTGTATGCTTTATTAACTGCTCTCTCAACCTGTCCTGCCACCTTCAATTACTTATGCATAGATACACCCAGGTCCCTCTGCTCCTGCACCCCCTTTAGAATTGTACCCTTTATTTTATATTGTCTCTCCATGTTCTTCCTACCAAAATGAATCACTTCACATTTCTCTGCATTGAACTTCATCTGCCACCTGTCTGTCCATTCCACCAACTTGTCTATGTCCTTTTGAAGCTCTGCACTATCCTCCTCACAGTTCACAATGCTTCCAAGTTTCGTACCGTCTGCAAACTTTGAAATTGTGCCCTGTACACCAAGGTCTAGGTCATTAATATATATCAGGAAAAGCAAGGGTTCCAACACTGACCCCTGGGGAACTCCACTACAAACCTTCCTCCAGCCCTAAAAGCATCCATTAACCACTACTCTTTGTTTCCAATTTCATATCCATGTTGCTACCATCCCATTTATTCCATGAGTTATAACTTTGCTCACAGGTCTGTTGTGTGGCACTGTATCAAATGCCTTTTGAAAGTCCATGTACACCACCTCAACAGCAGTGCCCTCATCAACCCTTTCTGTTACCTCCTCAAAAACTCCAGCAAGTTAGATAAACATGATTTTCGCTTAAGAAATCCATGCTGGCTTTCCTTAATTAACTCGCATATATCCATGTGACTACTGATTTTGTACCTAATTAATTTTTCTAGAGGTTTTCCCACCACCAAAGTTAAACTGACTGGCCTGTAGTTGCTGGGCTGATCTTTACACCCTTTTTTTAACAAGGGTGTAACATTTGCAATTCTCCAGTTTCTGGCACCATCCCCGAGTCTAAGGAAGACTGAAAAATTATGGCCAGTGCCTCTGCAATTTCCACCCTCACTTCCCTCAGTATCCTTGGATGCATCTCATCCGGCCCTGGGGCGGCAGAGTGACGCAGTGGTTAGCACTGCAGCCTCACAGCTCCAGGGACCCGGGTTCAATTCTGGGTACTGCCTGTGCGGAGTTTGCAAGTTCTCCCTGTGACCGCGTGTGTTTTGGCTGGGTGCTCCGGTTTCCTCCCACTGCTAAAGACTTGCAGGTAATAGTTAAATTGGCCATTGTAAATTGCTCCTAGTGTAGGTAGGTGGTAGGAAATATGGGATTACTGTAGGGTTAGTATAAATGGGTATAAAAGCAAAATACTGTGGATGCTGGAAATCTGAAACAAAAACAAGAAATGCTGGAGTCACTCAGCAGGTCTGGCAGCATCTGTGGAAAGAGAAGCAGGGTTAACGTTTCGGGTCAGTGACCCTTCTTCGGAACTGACAAATATTAGAAAAGTCACAGATTATAAACAAGTGAGGTGGGGGTGGGGCAAGAGATAACAAAGGAGAAGGTGTAGATTGGACAAGGCCACATAGCTGATCAAAAGGTCATGGAGCAAAGGCAAACAATATGTTAATGGTGTGTTGAAAGACAAAGCATTAGTACAGAAAAGGTGTTAACGGACTGAATATTCAGTTTTAATATTTTTAATATTTGTCAGTTCCGAAGAAGGGTCACTGACCCGAAACATTAACTCTGATTCTCTTTCCACAGATGCTGCCAGACCTGCTGAGTAGTTCCAGCAGTTCTTGATATTATATTAGTATAAATGGGTGGTTCTTGGTCGGCACAGATTCTGTGGGCCGAAGGGCCTGTTTCAGTGCTGTATCTCTAAATTAAATAAAAAATACTTCCTCTTTATCAATTTTAAACCGCTCCAGTGTCTGACTTACCTCCTATTTCAACATTGCCTGAGTTGCATCTTCTTCCTCTGCAAAGTATTCATTTAATACCTCAGTTATGCCCTCTGCCTCCATGTGTAAATCCCCTTTCTGGTCCCTAATCGGCCCCACTCCTCCTTTTACCACCCTCTTACTATTTATCTGCCTATAGAAAATGTTGGGATTTCCTTTAATGCTAGCTGCCAGTCTCTTTTCATGCTCTCTCTTTGCTTCTTTTATTTTCTTTTTCACTTCCCCTCTGGACCTTCCAAATTCAGCCTGGTTCTCAATAGCATTTTCTACCTAGCATCTGTCATAAGTACACTTTTTCTTCTTTATCTTAATCTCTACCTCTTTTGTCATCCAGGGAGCTCTGGATTTGTTTTCTCTACTTTTCCCCTTCGAGGGAACATACCTTGACTGTGCCCAAACTATCTCTTCTTTGAGGGTAGCCCATTGTTCATCTACTGGTTTTCCTGCCAGCATTTGACTCCAATTTATTCGCCCTAGCTCCATTTTTACCCCATTGAAGTTGGCCTTCCCCCTAATTATTCTTACCCTGGATTGCTCTTTGTCCTTTCTCATAGTCAGCCTAAACCTTATGATACAATGATCACTATCCCCTAAATGTTCTCCTATTGTTACTTGATCCACTTGTCCTACCTCATTCCCAAGAATCAGCTCTACCAGTGCCTCCTTTCTCACTGGATTCGAAACATACTGCTGTAGAAAATTTTCCTGAACACATTCTAGGAACTCTTGCCCCTCACTGCCCTTTACACTACTATTATCCCAGTCTATGTTTGGATAATTAAAGTCTCCCATTATAACTACCCTATAATTTTTGCACATCACTGTAATTTCCTTACAAATTTGTTCCCTCACATCTTTTCCACTAGCTGGTGGCCTATAGACAACACCGAGCAATGTAACCTCACCTTTTTTGTTCCTTAGCTCGAGCCAAATTGATTCTGTCGTCTACCCCTCTGGGACATCCTTTTTCTCCAGCACTACAATGCTCTCCTTAATTAACATCGCCACCCCTTCACCTTTTTTCCTTTTCCTATCTTTCCTGAACAGCTTGTATCCAGGAATATTAAACACCCAGTCCTGCCCTTCTTTGAGCCAGGTCTCTGTTATAGCCACAACATCATATTTCCACATGGCAATCTGTGCCTGTACCTCAGCAGTCTTATTAACCACACTCTGTGCGTTCACATGCATGCACATTAACCCTGATTCAGATTTCATTACTTTCTCCCTTACTCTAACCCCACCCAATAACATACTCTTGTGCTATCTATCTGCCCCAGTGTTCTGTGCACCTTGGTATTCCTCTCTAATAATAATACACCTTCTTCTGGCAGGGCATGGATCCTGAAGAACCAAGACAGCATGGAGTGGGCTTCGCCATCAGAAACTCCTTGCTCAGCACGATAGAGCCTCCCTCAAATGGCTCGGAACGCATACTGTCCATCCGACTGCTCACCACCTCTGGTCCAGTACACCTACTCAGCATCTATGCTCCAACACTCTGCTCCCCACCTGAAGCTAAAGACCAGTTCTACGAGGAACTCCATAACATCATTAGTAGCATTCCCAACACCGAACACCTGTTCCTGCTGGGTGACTTTAATGCCAGGGTTGGGGCCGACCATGACTCATGGCCCTCCTGCCTTGGGCGCTATGGCGTTGGAAGGATGAATGAGAATGGGCAGAGACTGCTTGAGTTGTGTACCTATCATAACGTCTGCATCACCAACTCGTTTTTTCACACTAAACCCTGTCACCAGGTTTCATGGAGGCACCCAAGATCACGCCATTGGCACCAGCTAGACCTCATTGTCACAAGGCGAGTGGCCTTAAACAGTGTTCAAATCACACGCAGCTTTCACAGTGCGGACTGCGACACTGACCACTCCCTGGTGTGCAGCAAGGTTCGACTCAGACCAAAGAAGTTGCATCATTCCAAGCAGAAGGGCTGCCCGCGCATCAACACGAGCAGAATTTCTCACCCACAGCTGTTACAAAAATTTCTAAATTTACTTGTAACAGCCCTTCAAAACATTCCCACAGGGGATGCTGAGACCAAGTGGGCCCACATCAGAGACGCCATCTATGAGTCAGCTTTGACCACCTGCGGCAAAAGTGCGAAGAGAAATGCAGACTGGTTTCAATCTCATAATGAAGAGCTGGAACCTGTCATAGCCGCTAAGCGCATTGCACTGTTGAACTACAAGAAAGCCCCCAGCGATTTAACATCCGCAGCACTTAAAGCAGCCAGAAGCACTGCACAAAGAACAGCCAGGCGCTGCGCAAACGACTACTGGCAACACCTATGCAGTCATATTCAGCTGGCCTCAGACACCGGAAACATCAGAGAAATGTATGATGGCATTAAGAGAGCTCTTGGGCCAACCATCAAGAAGATCGCCCCCCTCAAATCTAAATCAGGGGACATAATCACAGACCAACGCAAACAAATGGACCGCTGGGTTGAGCACTACCTAGAACTGTACTCCAGGGAGAATGCTGTCACTGATACTGCCCTCAATGCAGCCCAGCCTCTACCAGTCATGGATGAGCTGGACATACAGCCAACCAAATCGGAACTCAGTGATGCCATTGATTCTCTAGCCAGCGGAAAAGCCCCTGGGAAGGACAGCATTACCCCTGAAATAATCAAGAGTGCCAAGCCTGCTATACTCTCAGCACTACATGAACTGCTTTGCCTGTGCTGGGACGAGGGTGCAGTACCACAGGACATGCGCGATGCCAATATCATCACCCTCTATAAAAACAAAGGTGACCGCGGTGACTGCAACAGCTACCGTGGAATCTCCCTGCTCAGCATAGTGGGGAAAGTCTTTGCTCGAGTCGCGCTGAACAGGCTCCAGAAGCGTCTACCCTGAGGCACAGTGTGGCTTTTGTGCAGAGAGATCGACCGTTGACATGCTGTTCTCCCTTCGTCAGATACAGGAGAAATGCCGTGAACAACAGATGCCCCTCTACATTGCTTTCATTGATCTCACCAAAGCCTTTGACCTCGTCAGCAGACGTGGTCTCTTCAGACTACTAGAAAAGATCGGATGTCCACCAAAGCTACTAAGTATCATCACCTCATTCCATGACAATATGAAAGGCACAATTCAACATGGTGGCTTCTCATCAGACCCCTTTCCTATCCTGAGTGGCGTGAAACAGGGCTGTGTTCTCGCACCCACACTTTTTGGGATTTTCTTCTCCCTGCTGCTTTCACATGCGTTCAAGTCCTCTGAAGAAGGAATTTTCCTCCACACAAGATCAGGGGGCAGGTTGTTCAACCTTGCCCGTCTAACAGCGAAGTCCAAAGTACGGAAAGTCTTCATCAGGGAACTCCTCTTTGCTGACGATGCTGCTTTAACATCTCACACTGAAGAGTGCCTGCAGAGTCTCATCGACAGGTTTGCGGCTGCCTGCAATGAATTTGGCCTAACCATCAGCCTCAAGAAAACGAACATCATGGGCAGGACGTCAGAAATGCTCCATCCATCAATATTGGCGACCACGCTCTGGAAGTGGTTCAAGAATTCACCTACCTAGGCTCAACTATCACCAGTAACCTGTCTCTAGATGCAGAAATCAACAAGTGCATGGGAAAGGCTTCCACTGCCATGTCCAAACTGGCCAAGAGAGTGTGGGAAAATGGCGCACTGACACGGAACACAAAAGTCCGAGTGTATCAGGCCTGTGTCCTCAGTACCTTGCTCTATGGCAGCGAGGCCTGGACAACGTATGTCAGCCAAGAGCGACGTCTCAATTCATTCCATCTTCGCTGGCTCCGGAGAATACTTGGCATCAGGTGGCAGGACCGTATCTCCAACACAGAAGTCCTCGAGGCAGCCAACATCCCCAGCTTGTACACACTACTGTGTCAGCGGCGCTTGAGATGGCTTGGCCATGTGAACCGCATGGAAGATGGCAGGATCCCCAAAGACACATTGTCCAGCGAGCTCGCCACTGGTATCAGACCCACCGGCCGTCCACATCTCCGCTTTAAAGACGTCTGCAAACGCGACATGAAATCCTGTGACATTGATCATAAGTTGTGGGAGTCAGTTGCCAGCGTTCGCCAGAGCTGGCGGGCAGCCATAAAGCCAGGGCTAAAATGTGGCGAGTCGAAGAGACTTAGTAGTTGGCAGGAAAAAAGACAGAGGCGCAAGGGGAGAGCCAACTGTGCAACAGCCCCGACAAACAAATTTCTCTGCAGCACCTGTGGAAGAGCCTGTCACTCTAGAATTGGCCTTTATAGCCACTCCAGGCGCTGCTTCACAAACCACTGACCACCTCCAGGCGCATATCCATTGTCTCTCGAGATAAGGAGGCCCAAAAGAATTTGCTCCTGGTTCCCATACCTCAGACAAGTTACCAGTTTTGCTTCCCTCCAATCTGACCTCCGTCTGAGGTTCCCATCCCCCTGACAATTTAGTTTAATCCCTCTCCAATAGCACTAGCAAATCTCCCTGCGAGGATATTCGTCCCAGTCCTGCTAAGATGCAACCCGTCCATCTTGTACAGATCCCACCTGCCCCAGAACTGGTCCCAATCTCACAGAAATCTGATCCCCTCCCTCCTACACCAGTTCTCCAGCCACATGTTCAATCACTCAATTTCCTTATTCCTACGCTCACTTGCATGTGAGACTGGATTAATCCTGAGAATACTGCTTTTGAGGTCTTGCTTTTTAATCTCCTTCCTAGTTCCCATGAAATCTGCTTTCAGGACCTTACCCCCCCCCCCCCCCCCCTTCATACCTATGTCATTGAGGAGAGATTGAGCACAATGGACCTTTATTCCCTGGAGCATGAGAGGTGATCTAATTGAAAAGTATAACATTATTAGAGAGCTTGACGGGGTAGGTGCCGAGAGGCTGTTTCTCAGAGCTGAGAGTTTAAAAATAGGGGTCATAGACTCAAGATAAGGGGTTGGCCATTTTGGACTGAGATGATGAATCTCTTCAACACAGAGGTTTGTGAATCTTTGGAATTCTCTAGCCCAGAGGTTGTGGATGCTCTGTCGATGAGTATATTCAATGCTGAGATGGACAGATTTTTTGGACTCTTGGGGAGTTGATTTAGAAGTTCAGCCTTGAACTTATTAAATGGCACGGCAGACATGAAGGGCCGAATAGCCTCTCCATGCTTTATTGTCTGATGGTGTTTTGCGGGGAGAAAAGAAAGGCACAGCGCCACCTACATGGAGGATGTCACTGCGCCACCTGTCGTTTGGAAGACTCAGCACCTCCTGCGGTGGGAGGACTCGGCGCCCCCTGCGGTGGGAGGACTCGGCGCCTCCTGCTGCGGAAAGACTCGGCGCCCCCTGCGGTTGGAGGACTCGGCGCCTCCTGCTGCGGGGAGACTCGGCGCCCCCTGCGGTGGGAGGACTCGGCGCCCCCTGCGGTGGGAGGACTCGGCGCCTCCTGCTGCGGGAAGACTCGGCGCCCCCTGCGGTTGGAGGACTCCTCCCGCCTCGCGTCTCCCCCGGTCCTGCTCCTGCCCGTCAGGCTGTGCGTTGTTCTGTGAGTCAGTGTGGCGGCACCATGGATGTGAACGTGAACGACAGCGACTGGCGGAGCCTCGCATTTCGGCAGAAAGTGGTGGCGCAGATGTGAGTATGGAAGCGGGGCAAATCCGCAACGGCAGACACGGTCCCGGGCCTCGGAACCACCGCAGGGCCGGGGAATGAACCTAGGCCTAGACACCGGGGGAGACCTCGGGCTTTGCTGAGAATCGCTGCCGGGTGACAGCTTCCTGCGTGGGCGAGAGATCCGGAGCTGCCTCTTAATGAGTGTAAGCTCCGGAACTGAGAGGGGCCAAGGCAGGGCAGCGGATTCTCATCCACCCCCCCCAGATCTCCCACATTTACTCCTCTATTCCAGCCACCCCTGAACCCTTCCGATCATTCCCCCGTCATTTCACCCGCATCAGCACCCTCCCAGCAACCCCCCCCCCATCAAACCCCCACCCCCATCAAACCCCCACCCCCCTCATCGACCACCCATTTATCCAACCCCCCCCATCAACCCTTTCATCAGCCCCCCCATCAACCCCTTCATCAATCCCCCCATCAACCCCTTCATCAATCCCCCCATCAACCCCTTCATCAATCCCCCCATCAACCCCTTCATCAAGCCCCCCATCAACCCTTTCATCAGCCCCCCCATCAACCCTTTCATCAGCCCCCCCATCAACCCTTTCATCAGCCCCCCCATCAACCCTTTCATCAGCCCCCCCATCAACCCCTTCATCAAGCCCCCCATCAACCCTTTCATCAGCCCCCCCATCAACCCTTTCATCAGCCCCCCCATCAACCCCTTCATCAATCCCCCCCATCAACCCCTTCATCAACCCCTTCATCAATCCCCCCATCAACCCCTTCATCAAGCCCCCATCAACCCCTTCATCAATCCCCCCCATCAACCCCTTCATCAATCCCCCCATCAACCCCTTCATCAATCCCCCCATCAACCCCTTCATCAATCCCCTCCATCAACCCCTTCATCAACCCCTTCATCAACCCCTTCATCAATCCCCCCCATCAACCCCTTCATCAACCCCCCCACCAACCCCTTCATCAATCCCCCATCAACTCCTTCATCAGTCCCCTCGTCAACCCCCCCATCACCAACCCCCCCATCACCAACCCCCCCATCACCAACCCCCCCATCACCACCCCCCCCATCACCAACCCCCCCATCACCAACCCCCCCCATCACCAACCCCATCTCACCCTCCCTCCACTCACCCTCCCTCCACTCACCCTCCCTCCACTCACCCTCCCTCCACTCACCCTCCCTCCACTCACCCTCCCTCCACTCACCCTCCCTCAATTCGCCCTCCCTCAATTCGCCCCCTCTCTACTTACCCCCTCTCTACTCACCCCCTCTCTACTCACCCTCTCTCTACTCACCCTCTCTCTACTCACCCCCTCTCTACTCACCCCCTCTCTACTCACCCCCTCTCTACTCACCCCCTCTCTACTCACCCCCTCTCTACTCACCCCCTCTCTACTCACCCCCTCTCTACTCACCCCCTCTCTACTCACCCCCTCTCTACTCACCCCCTCTCTACTCACCCCCTCTCTACTCACCCCCTCTCTACTCACCCCCTCTCTACTCACCCCCTCTCTACTCACCCCCTCTCTACTCACCCCCTCTCTACTCACCCCCTCTCTACTCACCCCCTCTCTACTCACCCCCTCTCTACTCACCCCCTCTCTACTCACCCCCTCTCTACTCACCCCCTCTCTACTCACCCCCTCTCTACTCACCCCCTCTCTACTCACCCCCTCTCTACTCACCCCCTCTCTACTCACCCCCTCTCTACTCACCCCCTCTCTACTCACCCCCTCTCTACTCACCCCCTCTCATCTCACCCCCTCTCATCTCACCCCCTCTCATCTCACCCCTCACCCCCCACTCATCTCACCCCCCACTCATCTCACCCCCCACTCAACTCACCCTCCCTCAACTCAACTTCCCTCAACTCACCCTCCCTCAACTCACCCTCCCTCAACTCACCCTCCCTCAACTCACCCTCCCTCAACTCACCCTCCCTCAACTCACCCTCCCTCAACTCACCCTCCCTCAACTCACCCTCCCTCAACTCACCCTCCCTCAACTCACCCTCCCTCAATTCTCCCCTCTCTACTCACCCCCTCTCTACTCACCCCCTCTCTACTCACCCCTCTCTACTCACCCCCTCTCATCTCACCCCCTCTCATCTCACCCCCCCCTCAACTCACCCTCCCTCAACTCACCCTCCCTCAACTCACCCTCCCTCAACTCACCCTCCCTCTACTCACCCCCTCTCTACTCACCCCCTCTCTACTCACCCCCTCTCTACTCACCCCTCTCTACTCACCCCCTCTCTACTCACCCCCTCTCGACTCACCCCCTCTCGACTCACCCCCTCTCGACTCACCCCCATCACCCCCCCTCATCACCCCCCTCACCCCCTCACCCCCCACCCCCCCTCACCCCCCTCACCCCCCCTCACCCCCCCTCACCCCCCCTCATCACCCCCCTCAACCCCCCCTCACCCCCCCTCACCACCCCCTCATCCACCCCCCTCACATCACCCCCCTCATCTCATCTCATCTCACCTCCCCTCCCCTCATCTCACCCACTCCCTCGTCTCGCCCCCCCCTCGTCTCGCCCCCCCCCTCGTCTCGCCCCGCCCCTCGTCTCGCCCCCCCTCGTCTCGCGCCCCCTCGCCTCGCGCCCCCCTCGCCTCGCGCCCCCTCACCTCGCCCACCCCTCATCTCACCAGCCTCATCTTACCCCCCATCTTACCTACCTGATCACACCCCCCCCTCAACTCACCCCGCTCATCTCACCCCTTCAACTCTCCCTAACTCAACTCACCAGCCTCGTCTCGCCCCCCCCTCGTCTCGCCCCCCCCTCGTCTCGCCCCCCCCTCGTCTCGCCCCCCCCTCGTCTCGCCCCCCCCTCGTCTCGCCCCCCCCTCGTCTCGCCCCCCCTCGTCTCGCCCCCCCCTCGTCTCGCCCCCCTTCGTCTCGCCCCCCCCTTCGTCTCGCCCCCCCCTTCGTCTCGCCCCCCCCTTCCTCTCGCCCCCTTCCTCTCGCCCCCCTTCCTCTCGCCCCCCCTTCCTCTCGCCCCCCCTCCTCTCGCCCCCCTCGACCCCCTCACCTCGAATCCCTCACCTCGACCCCCCTCACCTCGCCCCCCCCTCACCTCGCCCCCCCCTCACCTCGCCCCCCCTCACCTCGCCCCCCCTCACATCGCCACCCCCTCACCTCGCCCCCCCTCACCTCGCCCCCCCCCTCACCTCGCCCCCCGCTCAACTCGCCCCCCCGCTCAACTCGCCCCCCCGCTCAACTCGCCCCCCCGCTCAACTCGCCCCCCCGCTCAACTCGCCCCCCGCTCAACTCGCCCCCCCCGCTCAACTCGCCCCCCCGCTCAACTCGTCCCCCTCTCTGCTCTCCCCCTCTCTGCTCTCCCCCTCTCTGCTCTCCCCCTCTCTGCTCTCCCCCTCTCTGCCCTCCCCCTCTCTGCCCTCCCCCCTCTCTGCCTCCCCCTCTCTGCCCTCCCCCTCTCTGCCCTCCCCTCTCTGCCCTCCCCCTCTCTGCCCTCCCCCTCTCTGCCCACCCCCTCTCTGCCCTCCCCCTCTCTGCCACCCCCTCTCTGCTCACCCCCTCTCTGCTCACCCCCTCTCTGCTCACCCCCTCTCTGCTCACCCCTCTCTGCTCACCCCCTCTCTACTCACCCCCCTCTCAACTCCCCCCCATAACCCCCTCAAATCACCTCCCCTCAAATCACCCCCCTCAACTCAACCTCCCTCAATTCACCCCCTCTCGACTCACCCTCCTCATCTCACCCCCCCATCACTTCCCATATCTCTCCCCCAATCATCCCCGCTCACTCACCCCCCTCATTTCACCCGCCCATTTACCCCTCATCTTACCCCCCTCATCTTACCCCCCTCATCTTACCCCCCTCATCTTACCCCCCTCATCTTACCCCCCTCATCTTACCCCCCTCATCTCACTCCCCCTCAACTCACCCCGCTCATCTCGCCCCTTCAACTCACCCTAACTCAACTCATCTCCCTCGTCCCGCCCCCCCCTCGTCCCGCCCCCCCCTCGTCCCGCCCCCCCCTCGTCCCCCGCCCCCCCCTCGTCCCGCCCCCCCCCTCGTCCCGCCCCCCCCTCGTCCCGCCCCCCCCTCGTCCCGCCCCCCCCTCGTCCCGCCCCCCCCTCGTCCCGCCCCCCCCTCGTCCCGCCCCCCCCCTCGTCCCGCCCCCCCCTCGTCCCGCCCCCCCCTCGTCCCGCCCCCCCTCGTCCCGCCCCCCCCTCGTCCCGCCCCCCCCTCGTCCCGCCCCCCCCTCGTCCCGCCCCCCCCTCGTCCCGCCCCCCCCTCGTCCCGCCCCCCCCTCGTCCCGCCCCCCCCTCGTCCCGCCCCCCCCTCGTCCCGCCCCCCCCCTCGTCCCGCCCCCCCCTCGTCCCGCCCCCCCCTCGTCCCGCCCCCCCCCTCGTCCCGCCCCCCCCTCGTCCCGCCCCCCCCTCGTCCCGCCCCCCCCTCGTCCCGCCCCCCCCTCGTCCCGCCCCCCCTCGTCCCGCCCCCCCCTCGTCCCGCCCCCCCCTCGTCCCGCCCCCCCCTCGTCCCGCCCCCCCCTCGTCCCGCCCCCCCCTCGTCCCGCCCCCCCTCGTCCCGCCCCCCCCCTCGTCCCGCCCCCCCCTCGTCCCGCCCCCCCCTCGTCCCTCCCGCCCCCCCCTCGTCCCGCCCCCCCCTCGTCCCGCCCCCCCCTCGTCCCGCCCCCCCCTCGTCCCGCCCCCCCTCGTCCCGCCCCCCCTCGTCCCGCCCCCCCCTCGTCCCGCCCCCCCCTCGTCCCGCCCCCCACTCGTCCCGCCCCCCCACTCGACTCGCCCCCCCACTCGACTCGCCCCCCCACTCATCTCAACCTCCCTCAATTCACCCCCCACTCATCTCAACCTCCCTCAATTCCCCCCCCTCTCGACTCACCCTCCTCATCTCACCCCCCCATCACGTCCCATATCTCTCCCCCAATCATCCCCGCTCAACTCACCCCCCTCATCTCACCTGCCCATTTACCCCCCCATCTTACCCCCCTCATCGCACCCCCCCTCAACTCACCCCGCTCATCTCACCCCGCTCATCTCACCCCTTCAACTCACCCTAACTCAACTCATCCCCCTCGTCTCGCCCCCCCCTCGTCTCGCCCCCCCCCTCGTCTCGCCCCCCCCCTCGTCTCGCCCCCCCCTCGTCTCGCCCCCCCCTCTACTCGCCCCCCCTCGTCTCGCCCCCCCTCGTCTCGCCCCCCCCCTCGTCTCGCCCCCCCCTCTACTCACCCCGCTCATCTCACCCCTTCAACTCACCCTAACTCAACTCATCCCCCTCCTCTCGCCCCCCTCCTCTCGCCCGCCCACTCAACTCGCCCCCCCACTCAACTCGCCCTCCCACTCAACTCGCCCCCCCACTCAACTCGCCCCCCCACTCAACTCGCCCCCCCCCTCATCTCGCCCCCCCTCTCTGCTCTCCCCCTCTCTGCTCTCCCCCTCTCTGCTCTCCCCCTCTCTGCTCTCCCCCTCTCTGCTCTCCCCCTCTCTGCTCTCCCCCTCTCTGCTCTCCCCCTCTCTGCTCCCCCCCTCTCTGCTCCCCCCCTCTCTGCTCCCCCCCTCTCTGCTCCCCCCCTCTCTGCTCCCCCCCTCTCTGCTCCCCCCCTCTCTGCTCCCCCCCTCTCTGCTCCCCCCCTCTCTGCTCCCCCCCTCTCTGCTCCCCCCCTCTCTGCTCCCCCCCTCTCTGCGCACCCCCTCTCTGCTCTCCCCCTCTCTGCTCTCCCCCTCTCTACTCACCCCCTCTCTACTCACCCCCTCTCAACTCCCCCCCCATAACCCCCTCAAATCACCTCCCCTCAACTCAACCTCCCTCAACTCAACCTCCCTCAATTCACCCCCTCTCGACTCACCCTCCTCATCTCACCCCCCCATCACTTCCCATATATCTCCCCCAATCATCCCCGCTCAACTCACCCCCCTCATTTCACCCGCCCATTTACCCCTCATCTTACCCCCCTCATCTTACCCCCCTCATCTTACCCCCCTCATCTTACCCCCCTCATCTCACCCCCCTCATCTCACCCCCCCTCAACTCACCCCGCTCATCTCGCCCCTTCAACTCACCCTAACTCAACTCATCCCCCTCGTCCCGCCCCCCCTCGTCCCGCCCCCCCTCGTCCCGCCCCCCCCCTCGTCCCGCCCCCCCCTCGTCCCGCCCCCCCCTCGTCCCGCCCCCCCCTCGTCCCGCCCCCCCTCGTCCCGCCCCCCCCTCGTCCCGCCCCCCCCTCGTCCCGCCCCCCCCTCGTCCCGCCCCCCCCTCGTCCCGCCCCCCCCCTCGTCCCGCCCCCCCCTCGTCCCGCCCCCCCTCGTCCCGCGCCCCCCCCTCGTCCCGCGCCCCCCCTCGTCCCGCGCCCCCCCCTCGTCCCGCGCCCCCCCCTCGTCCCGCGCCCCCCCCTCGTCCCGCGCCCCCCCCTCGTCCCGCGCCCCCCCCTCGTCCCGCGCCCCCCCTCGTCCCGCGCCCCCCCTCGTCCCGCCCCCCCCTCGTCCCGCCCCCCCTCGTCCCGCCCCCCCTCGTCCCGCCCCCCCTCGTCCCGCCCCCCCTCCTCCCGCCCCCCCCTCCTCCCGCCCCCCCCTCCTCCCGCCCCCCCTCCTCCCGCCCACCCCTCCTCTCGCCCCACCCTCCCCTCGCCCCACCCTCCCCTCGCCCCCCCCACTCGACTCGCCCCCCCACTCGACTCGCCCCCCCACTCGACTCGCCCCCCCACTCGACTCGCCCCCCACTCGACTCGCCCCCCCACTCGGCTCGCCCCCCTCTCCGCTCGCCCCCCTCTCCGCTCGCCCCCCTCTCCGCTCGCCCCCCTCTCCGCTCGCCCCCCTTCTCCGCTCGCCCGCCCGCTCCTCACGCCCCCAGCTCCGCCCGCCTCCCCCCGCTCCGCCCGCCCCCCTCTCCGCTCGCCCCCCTCTCCGCTCGCCCCCCTCTCCGCTCGCCCCCCTCTCCGCTCGCCCCCCTCTCCGCTCGCCCCCCTTCTCCGCTCGCCCGCCCGCTCCTCACGCCCCCAGCTCCGCCCGCCTCCCCCGCTCCGCCCGCCCCCCGCTCCGTCCGCCCCCCTCAACGCACCCCCCTCAACGCACCCCCCTCAACGCACCCCCCTCAACGCACCCCCCTCAACGCACCCCCCTCAACTCAATCCTCATCTGACCCACCTCATCTCACCCCCCCTCAACTCACCCCCCCCTCAACTCACCCCCCCCTCAACTCACCCCCCCTCAACTCACCCCCCCCTCAACTCACCCCCCCCTCAACTCACCCCCCCCTCAACTCACCCCCCCCTCAACTCACCCCCCCCTCAACTCACCCCCCCCTCAACTCACCCCCCCCTCTCGCCCCCCCCCTCTCGCCCCCCCTCCTCTCGCCCCCCCTCCTCTCGCCCCCCCTCCTCTCGCCCCCCCTCCTCTCGCCCCCCCTCCTCTCGCCTCCCCCTCCTCTCGCCCCCCCCTCAGCTCGCCCCCCCCCTCAGCTCGCCCCCCCCTCAGCTCTCCCCCCCCTCAGCTCTCCCCCCCTCAGCTCTCCCCCCCCTCAGCTCTCCCCCCCCCCTCAGCTCTCCCCCCCCTCAGCTCTCCCTCCCCCTCAGCTCTCCCCCCCCCCTCAGCTCTCCCCCCCCCCTCAGCTCTCCCCCCCCCCTCAGCTCTCCCCCCCCCCCTCAGCTCTCCCCCCCCCCTCAGCTCTCCTCCCCCTCAGCTCTCCCCCCCCTCAGCTCTCCCCCCCCTCAGCTCTCCCCCCCTCAGCTCTCCCCCCCTCAGCTCGCCCCCCTCTCCCCCGCACGCCCCCCTCTCCCCCGCACGCCCCCCTCTCCCCCGCACGCCCCCCTCTCCCCCGCACGCCCCCCTCTCCCCCGCACGCCCCATCTCCCCCGCACGCCCCATCTCCCCCGCACGCCCCCCTCTCCCCCGCACACCCCCCTCTCCCCCGCTCGCCCCCCTCTCTCCCCACTCCCCCCCTCTCCCCCGCTCGCCCCCCTCTCCCCCGCTCGCCCCCCTCTCCCCCGCTCCCCCGCTCCCCCGCTCGCCCCCCCCTCCCCCGCTCGCCCCCCCTCGTCCCGCCCCCCCGTCCCGCCCCCCCGTCCCGCCCCCCCTCGTCCCGCCCCCCCTCGTCCCGCCCCCCCTCGTCCCGCCCCCCCTCGTCCCGCCCCCCCTCGTCCCGCCCCCCCTCGTCCCGCACCCCCTCGTCCCGCACCCCCTCGTCCCGCACCCCCTCGTCCCGCCCCCCCCTCGTCCCGCCCCCCCCTCGTCCCGCGCCCGCCCTCGTCCCGCGCCCCCCCTCGTCCCGCGCCCCCCCTCGTCCCGCGCCCCCCCTCGTCCCGCGCCCCCCCTCGTCCCGCGCCCCCCCTCGTCCCGCGCCCCCCTCGTCCCGCGCCCCCCCTCGTCCCGCGCCCCCCCTCGTCCCGCGCCCCCCCTCGTCCCGCGCCCCCCCTCGTCCCGCGCCCCCCTCGTCCCGCGCCCCCCCTCGTCCCGCGCCCCCCCTCGTCCCGCGCCCCCCCTCGTCCCGCGCCCCCCCTCGTCCCGCGCCCCCCCTCGTCCCGCGCCCCCCCTCGTCCCGCGCCCCCCCTCGTCCCGCGCCCCCCCTCGTCCCGCGCCCCCCCTCGTCCCGCGCCCCCCCTCGTCCCGCGCCCCCCTCGTCCCGCGCCCCCCCTCGTCCCGCGCCCCCCCTCGTCCCGCGCCCCCCCTCGTCCCGCGCCCCCCCTCGTCCCGCGCCCCCCCTCGTCCCGCGCCCCCCCTCGTCCCGCGCCCCCCCTCGTCCCGCGCCCCCCCTCGTCCCGCGCCCCCCCTCGTCCCGCGCCCCCCCTCGTCCCGCGCCCCCCCTCGTCCCGCGCCCCCCCTCGTCCCGCGCCCCCCCTCGTCCCGCGCCCCCCCTCGTCCCGCGCCCCCCCTCGTCCCGCGCCCCCCCTCGTCCCGCGCCCCCCTCGTCCCGCGCCCCCCCTCGTCCCGCGCCCCCCCTCGTCCCGCGCCCCCCCTCGTCCCGCGCCCCCCCTCGTCCCGCGCCCCCCCTCGTCCCGCGCCCCCCCTCGTCCCGCGCCCCCCTCGTCCCGCGCCCCCCCTCGTCCCGCGCCCCCCCTCGTCCCGCGCCCCCCCTCGTCCCGCGCCCCCCCTCGTCCCGCGCCCCCCCTCGTCCCGCGCCCCCCCTCGTCCCGCGCCCCCCCTCGTCCCGCGCCCCCCCTCGTCCCGCGCCCCCCCTCGTCCCGCGCCCCCCCTCGTCCCGCGCCCCCCCTCGTCCCGCGCCCCCCCTCGTCCCGCGCCCCCCCTCGTCCCGCGCCCCCCCTCGTCCCGCGCCCCCCCTCGTCCCGCGCCCCCCCTCGTCCCGCGCCCCCCCTCGTCCCGCGCCCCCCCTCGTCCCGCGCCCCCCCTCGTCCCGCGCCCCCCCTCGTCCCGCGCCCCCCCTCGTCCCGCGCCCCCCCTCGTCCCGCGCCCCCCCTCGTCCCGCGCCCCCCCTCGTCCCGCGCCCCCCCTCGTCCCGCGCCCCCCCTCGTCCCGCCCCCCCCCTCGTCCCGCCCCCCCCCTCGTCCCGCCCCCCCTCGTCCCGCCCCCCCCTCGTCCCGCCCCCCCCTCGTCCCGCCCCCCCCCCCTCGTCTCGCCCCCCTCGTCTCGCCCCCCTCCTCTCGCCCCCCTCCTCTCGCCCCCCCTCCTCTCGCCCCCCCCTCCTCTCGCCCCCCCCTCCTCTCGCCCCCCCCTCCTCTCGCCCCCCTCCTCTCGCCCCCCTCCTCTCGCCCCCCCCTCCTCTCGCCCCCCCTCCTCTCGCCCCCCCTCCTCTCGCCCCCCCTCCTCTCGCCCCCCCTCCTCTCGCCCCCCCTCCTCTCGCCCCCCCTCCTCTCGCCCCCCCTCCTCTCGCCCCCCCCCTCTCGCCCCCCCTCCTCTCGCCCCCCCTCCTCTCGCCCCCCCTCCTCTCGCCCCCCCTCCTCTCGCCCCCCCTCCTCTCGCCCCCCCTCCTCTCGCCCCCCCTCCTCTCGCCCCCCCTCCTCTCGCCCCCCCCTCCTCTCGCCCACCCCTCCTCTCGCCTCGCCCTCCCCTCGCCTCGCCCTCCCCTCGCCCCGCCCTCCCCTCGCTCCGCCCGCCCCCGCAACGCACCCCCCGCAACGCACCCCCCGCAACGCACCCCCCGCAACGCACCCCCCTCAACGCACCCCCCTCAACGCACCCCCCTCAACGCACCCCCCTCAACGCACCCCCCTCAACGCACCCCCCTCAACGCACCCCCCTCAACGCACCCCCCTCAACGCACCCCCCTCAACGCACCCCCCTCAACGCACCCCCCTCAACGCACCCCCCTCAACGCACCCCCCTCAACGCACCCCCCTCAACGCACCCCCCTCAACGCACCCCCCTCAACGCACCCCCCTCAACGCACCCCCCTCAACGCACCCCCCTCAACGCACCCCCCTCAACGCACCCCCCTCAACGCACCCCCCTCAACGCACCCCCCTCAACGCACCCCCCTCAACGCACCCCCCTCAACGCACCCCCCTCAACGCACCCCCCTCAACGCACCCCCCTCAACGCACCCCCCTCAACGCACCCCCCTCAACGCACCCCCCTCAACGCACCCCCCTCAACGCACCCCCCTCAACGCACCCCCCTCAACGCACCCCCCTCAACGCACCCCCCCCCTCAACGCACCCCCCTCAACGCACCCCCCTCAACGCACCCCCCTCAACGCACCCCCCTCACGCACCCCCCTCAACGCACCCCCCTCAACGCACCCCCCTCAACGCACCCCCCTCAACGCACCCCCCTCAACGCACCCCCCTCAACTCACCCCCCTCAACTCACCCCCCTCAGACCCACCTCAACTCACCCCCCCTCAACTCACCCCGCTCATCTCACCCCTTCAACTCACCCTAACTCAACTCATCCCCCCTCTCGCCCCCTCCTCTCGCCCCCCCTCCTCTCGCCCCCCCTCCTCTCGCCCCCCCTCCTCTCGCCCCCCCTCCTCTCGCCCCCCCTCCTCTCGCCCCCCCTCCTCTCGCCCCCCCTCCTCTCGCCCCCCCTCCTCTCGCCCCCCCTCCTCTCGCCCCCCCTCCTCTCGCCCCCCTCCTCTCGCCCCCCCTCCTCTCGCCCCCCCTCCTCTCGCCCCCCCTCCTCTCGCCCCCCCTCCTCTCGCCCCCCCTCCTCTCGCCCCCCCTCCTCTCGCCCCCCCTCCTCTCGCCCCCCCTCCTCTCGCCCCCCCCTCCTCTCGCCCCCCCTCCTCTCGCCCCCCCCTCCTCTCGCCCCCCCCTCCTCTCGCCCCCCCCTCCTCTCGCCCCCCCTCCTCTCGCCCCCCCCTCCTCTCGCCCCCCCTCCTCTCGCCCCCCCTCCTCTCGCCCCCCCTCCTCTCGCCCCCCCTCCTCTCGCCCCCCCTCCTCTCGCCCCCCCTCCTCTCGCCCCCCCTCCTCTCGCCCCCCCTCCTCTCGCCCCCCCTCCTCTCGCCCCCCCTCCTCTCGCCCCCCCTCCTCTCGCCCCCCCTCCTCTCGCCCCCCTCCTCTCGCCCCCCCTCCTCTCGCCCCCCCTCCTCTCGCCCCCCCTCCTCTCGCCCCCCCTCCTCTCGCCCCCCCTCCTCTCGCCCCCCCTCCTCTCGCCCCCCTCCTCTCGCCCCCCCTCCTCTCGCCCCCCCTCCTCTCGCCCCCCCTCCTCTCGCCCCCCCTCCTCTCGCCCCCCCTCCTCTCGCCCCCCCTCCTCTCGCCCCCCCTCCTCTCGCCCCCCCCTCCTCTCGCCCCCCCTCCTCTCGCCCCCCCTCCTCTCGCCCCCCCCTCCTCTCGCCCCCCCCTCCTCTCGCCCCCCCCTCCTCTCGCCCCCCCCTCCTCTCGCCCCCCCCTCCTCTCGCCCCCCCCTCCTCTCGCCCCCCCCTCCTCTCGCCCCCCCTCCTCTCGCCCCCCCCTCCTCTCGCCCCCCCCTCCTCTCTCGCCCCCCCTCCTCTCGCCCCCCCCTCCTCTCGCCCCCCCCTCCTCTCGCCCCCCCTCCTCTCGCCCCCCCTCCTCTCGCCCCCCCTCCTCTCGCCCCCCCTCCTCTCGCCCCCCCTCCTCTCGCCCCCCCTCCTCTCGCCCCCCCTCCTCTCGCCCCCCCTCCTCTCGCCCCCCCTCCTCTCGCCCCCCCTCCTCTCGCCCCCCCCCTCTCGCCCCCCCCTCTCGCCCCCCCCTCCTCTCGCCCCCCCCTCCTCTCGCCCCCCCCTCCTCTCGCCCCCCCTCCTCTCGCCCCCCCCTCCTCTCGCCCCCCCCTCCTCTCGCCCCCCCCTCCTCTCGCCCCCGCCGCGCCTCGCCCCCCTCATCTCACCCGCCCATCTTACCCACCTCATCACACCCCCCCCATCTACCCACCCCCGCTCAACCCCCCCCCATCACCCCCCTCATTTCACCTCCCTCAAATCACCCCCCTCAACCCCCCCCTCGACTCACCCCCCTCATCTCACCCCCCCATCACTTCCCATATCTCTCCCCCGATCATCCCCCCTCAAGTCGCCCCCCTCAAGTCGCCCCCCTCAAGTCGCCCCCCTCAAGTCGCCCCCCTCAAGTCGCCCCCCTCAAGTCGCCCCCCTCAAGTCGCCCCCCTCAAGTCGCCCCCCTCAAGTCGCCCCCCTCAAGTCGCCCCCCTCAAGTCGCCCCCCTCAAGTCGCCCCCCTCAAGTCGCCCCCCTCAAGTCGCCCCCCTCAAGTCGCCCCCCTCAAGTCGCCCCCCTCAAGTCGCCCCCCTCAAAGTCGCCCCCCTCAAGTCGCCCCCCTCAAGTCGCCCCCCTCAAGTCGCCCCCCTCAAGTCGCCCCCCTTCAAGTCGCCCCCCTTCAAGTCGCCCCCCTTCAAGTCGCCCCCCTTCAAGTCGCCCCCCCTCAAGTCGCCCCCCCTCAAGTCGCCCCCCCTCAACTCGCCCCCCCTCAACTCGCCCCCCCTCAACTCGCCCCCCCTCAACTCGCCCCCCCTCAACTCGGCCCCCCTCAGCTCGCCCCCCTCAGCTCGCCCCCCCTCAGCTCGCCCCCCCTCAGCTCGCCCCCCCTCAGCTCGCCCCCCCTCAGCTCGCCCCCCCTCAGCTCGCCCCCCCCCTCAGCTCGCCCCCCCCCTCAGCTCGCCCCCCCCCTCAGCTCGCCCCCCCCCCCTCAGCTCGCCCCCCCCCTCAGCTCGCCCCCCCTCAGCTCGCCCCCCCTCAGTTCGCCCCCCCTCAGTTCGCCCCCCTCAGTTCGCCCCCCCTCACCTCGACCCCCCTCACCTCGACCCCCCTCACCTCGACCCCCCTCACCTCGACCCCCCTCACCTCGACCCCCCTCACCTCGACCCCCCTCACCTCGACCCCCCTCACCTCGACCCCCCCTCACCTCGACCCCCCTCACCTCGACCCCCCTCACCTCGACCCCCCTCACCTCGACCCCCCTCACCTCGACCCCCCTCACCTCGACCCCCCTCACCTCGACCCCCCTCACCTCGACCCCCTCACCTCGACCCCCCTCACCTCGACCCCCCTCACCTCGCCCCCCCTCACCTCGCCCCCCCTTCCTCTCGCCCCCCCCTGCGCCTCGCCCCCCTCATCTCACCCGCCCATCTTACCCACCTCATCACACCCCCCCCATCTACCCACCCCTGCTCAACCCCCCCCCCCCATCACCCCCCTCAAATCACCCCCCTCAACCCCCCCCCTCGACTCACCCCCCTCATCTCACCCCCCATCACTTCCCATATCTCTCCCCCAATCATCCCCCCTCAAGTCGCCCCCCTCAAGTCGCCCCCCTCAAGTCGCCCCCCTCAAGTCGCCCCCCTCAAGTCGCCCCCCTCAGCTTGCCCCCCCTCAGCTCGCCCCCCCTCAGCTCGCCCCCCCTCAGCTCGCCCCCCCTCAGCTCGCCCCCCTCAGCTCGCCCCCCCTCAGCTCGCCCCCCCTCAGCTCGCCCCCCCCTCAGCTCGCCCCCTCCTCAGCTCGCCCCCTCCTCAGCTCGCCCCCCCCTCAGCTCGCCCCCCCCTCAGCTCGCCCCCCCCTCAGCTCGCCCCCCCCTCAGCTCTCCCCCCCTCAGCTCTCCCCCCCTCAGCTCTCCCCCCCCCTCAGCTCTCCCCCCCCCTCAGCTCTCCCCCCCCCTCAGCTCTCCCCCCCCTCAGCTCTCCCCCCCCTCAGCTCTCCCCCCCCCTCAGCTCTCCCCCCCCCTCAGCTCTCCCCCCCCCTCAGCTCTCCCCCCCCCTCAGCTCTCCCCCCCCCCTCAGCTCTCCCCCCCCCCCTCAGTTCTCCCCCCCCCTCAGCTCTCCCCCCCCCCTCAGCTCTCCCCCCCCCCCTCAGCTCTCCCCCCCCCCCTCAGCTCTCCCCCCCCCTCAGCTCTCCCCCCCTCAGCTCGCCCCCCTCTCCCCCGCACGCCCCCCTCTCCCCCGCACGCCCCCCTCTCCCCCGCACGCCCCCCTCTCCCCCCACGCCCCCCTCTCCCCCGCACGCCCCCCTCTCCCCCGCACGCCCCCCTCTCCCCCCACGCCCCCCTCTCCCCCGCACGCCCCCCTCTCCCCCGCACGCCCCCCTCTCCCCCGCTCGCCCCCCTCTCCCCCTCTCGCCCCCCTCTCTCCCTCCTCTCTCCCCCCTCTCTCCCCCCTCTCTCCCCTCCCCCCCGCTCGCCCCCCTCTCCCCAGTCGCCCCCCTCTCCCCCGCTCGCCCCCCTCTCCCCCGCTCGCCCCCCTCTCCCCCGCTCGCCCCCCTCTCCCCCCTCTCCCCCGCTCGCCCCCCTCTCCCCCCCTCTCCCCCGCTCGCCCCCCTCTCCCCCGCTCGCCCCCCTCTCCCCCTCTCGCCCCCCCTCTCGCCCCCCCTCTCGCCCCCCCTCTCGCCCCCCCTCTCGCCCCCCCTCTCGCCCCCCCTCTCGCCCCCCCTCTCGCCCCCCCTCTCGCCTCCCCCCTCTCGCCTCCCCCCTCTCGCCTCCCCCCTCTCGCCTCCCCCCTCTCCCCACTCCCCCCTCTCCCCACTCCCCCGCTCCCCCCCTCTCCCCCACTCCCCCCCTCTCCCCACTCCCCCCCTCTCCCCACTCCCCCCCTCTCCCCACTCCCCCCCTCTCCCCACTCCCCCCCTCTCCCCACTCCCCCCCTCTCCCCACTCCCCCCCTCTCCCCACTCCCCCCCTCTCCCCACTCCTCCCGCCCCCCACTCCTCCCGCCCCCCCTCTCACCCCCTCCCCCCCCCATTCCCCCGCCCCTCCCCTCTCTCCCGCAGTGGTTAGCACCGCAGCCTCACAGCTCCAGCGACCCAGGTTCGATTCTGGGTACTGCCTGTGTGCAGTTTGCAAGTTCTCCCTGTGACCGCGTGGGTTACCGCAGGGTGCTCCGGTTTCCTCCCACAGCCAAAGACTTGCAAGTTGATAGGTAAATTGGCCATTATAAATTGCCCCTCGGATAGGTAGGGAAATTAAGGGAAGGTAGGGATGTGGTATGAACATGGGATTAATGTAGGAGTAGTATAAATGGGTGGTTGATGGTCAGCACAGACTCAGTGGGGCAAAGGGCCTGTTTCAGTGCTGTATCTCTAAAATAAAAAAAAACCTACCTGGAGAAGCTTTTACAGTCCATTTTTATATGTTTTGCTAGCTTACATTCATATTCTCATCTCCCTTTCTTTATCAGTTTCTTGGTCCTCCTTTGCTGTATTCTAAAATCCTCCCAGTCCTCAGGTTTACTACTATTTCTGGCAACTTTATAGGCCTTTTCTTGCCCTGCAGCGGGTCCCACACTGGATCAGACTCCAGATTGGACCGAAAACATTCAAAAACTTTGAGGGTAGCTATCAGCAAGGTGAACTGTGAGCATCGTTCTTTTGCCGCTGATTGTAAAGTCCACCTTGTTAACACCTGAACGGAAATGAGCAAACTTAATATGAACGGGAATCAAACCTGGCCACACAGCTCCTGCCTGTACACCTCTCATCGTTAAAAGAGATAGCTGGCAGAGAGTGGAGATCTGCACCTATGCTATACGGATGCATGGTTCTTCCTAGCAGCTGGCTGCAACCTGCAGCAATGAGCAGTATAACTGTTGATCTGCAGATTGCACATTGCACTGCAAGAATAGATTCTGAGGCTGGTAGCTGTGGTATAATTGGAGCATTGTTTAGTGTTAAACTGTGACTTCACTGAATTAACTGATGAAAGAACTGTTCAGTCAGACTCAACTGAGCGTCTGCGATGAACCTTTTATTTAAACAAGGTTCATTTTTGTGATGGGCAGACATAGAATTTTGGGAGAATTTTATTTCAATGATTTTATAAATGCCAGTCTGACAGTTTTCGTTATCGAGTGATTCTCCGTTTCTATGAACTCCACCCAGAATAGACCATCAGAGTCTGGATACGAAGAACACTTACCTGGAGACAGTGCAACTGATTATGGAAAGCATGCTCTGGGATTTCCCACAGTCACTCTAAGACCAGCCTGCCCCCTGTTCATTGTGCTGATGGAAGTCCTGTTGCCTCTGATGGCTGTTTTTCTTTACAGAGACGAGGCCATGAGGACAGCTGGGACTCCAATCACCAAATCCAGCAAAGATATGGAAAACCACGTTTTCCTGAAAGCAAAGACCAGGGTAAGTGAGGTGGCCCCAGAACGTGCTGGGCTCGGTTGGAAATGTAGTGCAGTTTGAGATGTGATGAAACAGATTGAGCTGCCGCTCGCCTGTGATAGCTTTTCGTTCCCCTCACTCCCTGCGCCCCTCCATTCCCTTTGCCCCTTCCTCCCTCCTGTTCTCCTCCTTCCCCCACCCACTCCCTCCCCAACACCCTGCCCCTTCACCTCCCATTCCCCCTCCCCCTCACATCCCCCCACCCCCTCCCTGCATCCCCCGTACCCCCTCCTTGTTCTTTCCCCACTCCCCTTTTATTTAGGCTCTGCCTGTAACCTTTTTTGTATGCTTTTGTGCTCGGTGAAGGAATGGAGCACTTTCCATTTCAGGCTTTTTTTGTCAGCATCGAACTCTTGCAGCATGGGTTAGATACAGAGTAAAGCTCTCTCTACACTGTCCTACCACACATTGTTGGACCATGTACAGTGTGCACTACAGAGTAACGCTCCTTCCATACTATCTCATTAAACATTCCCCGGTCAAGTACAGCCCAGGTTAAATATAAAGTTCCCTTACGTTATCCCATTAAACATTGCCAGGTCAGATGCAGTATGGGTTAGATACAGAGTAAAGCGAGTTGGCCCCAGAACGTGCTCTGGACTCTACAAAATTTGAAATTCTGCCCTGTATGTCCAAATCCAGGCCATTAATACATATCAAAAATAGCTGTGGTCCCAACACCAATCCTTGGGGGATACCACTGTATACTGCACTCTAATCTGAAGAACAACTGTTCACCACTACTCTCTACTTTCTGTCCTTAGCCAATTCTGTATCCATGCTTCCAATGTCTCATTAATCCCATGGGCTTTAATTTTATTAACAAGTCTATTATGTGATACTTTGTCAAACGCCTTTTGAAAGTCCACATACACAACATCAACCACACTACTCTCTTCAATCTTCTCCGTTGCTTCATCAAAAAACACAATCAAATTGGTCAAACATGATTTGCCTTTAATAAATCTGTGCTGACTTTCATTAATTAGCCCATACTTTACTAAATGCCAATTCATTTTGTCCTGGATTAATGTCTCTGAAAGTTTCCCCACACCAATGTTAGGCTGACTGGCCTATAGTTGCTTGGTTCATCCTTCTCCCTTTTTCCAGCGGGGGTCTAACATTTACAATCCTCTAGACTTCTGCACCAGGGAAGATTAGAAGATTGTGGCCAGAGGCAAAGCAATTTCCATGCTTCCCCCAGTAACCTAGGATGCATCCATCTGGACTTGGGGGACATTTCTATTTTGAGGACTGCTAACTTTTAAGTATCTCATCTTTATTTTTATCAGTTAAGAAATGCTTTATATCATAAGGACAGTGGCATACAGGTTGAGTTTCGGTCATTCTGTTCTGTATTCCAACAGGAAGAGTATCTCAGTCTGGTGGCAAGGCTTATTCTGCACTTTCGAGACATTCGTAAGTACTCAAGGTTATCGCTGATGTGGGGTTTTGTTGAAGCAGCATGTGATTTTTGTTCAGAGAATGCTCTTATTGGTGTATTGTGTTGCACTGAGTTTTAATTTTTCTAAAATTAGAGGTTCTTTAACTAGTTTAGGTCCATGAGATTACAGTATATTCTGCAACAAGCAACCTGCCAGTTAAAATTATCACTGAACTATGAGCACTCCTGCCAACCTGCCGGACAAACAAGTTGACTGTGGCTCTGCTGAAGCTTGGTGTTGCCAGCCAGCTCTATCCTGGTGCTTTTTTGAGGGCCACTTTTACATCTCCAGCAGCTGGTAGGACGGCTGAAGCTTAGGTGTGAGTCTGTGATGCTGATAGGGTGATGGAAGCAGACTAACAGTAACCTTCAACAGTAATTTGGATATACACTTCAGAAGGAAACATTTACAGGGCTGTGGGAATATAGCAGGGTAGTTGGATTAATTGAATAACTCTCTCGTACGGGCAAGATGGGCTGAATGTCCTTCTGTGCTGTAGGATTCTATATCCCTTGTGCACAGTGGCTGCAGTGTGTACCATCTACAAGATGCAGCAACTTGCCAAGGCTTCTTCGGCAGCTCCTTCCAAACCCACAGCCTCCATCGGCTAGAAGGGCAAGGGCTACTGGTGCATGGGAACACCACCACCTGCAAGTTCCTCTCCAAGTCACACGCCATGCATATATCACCGTTCCTTCATTGTCTTTGGGTCAAAATTCTGGAACTTGCTCCCTAACAGCACTGTGGATGTACCTACACCACACGGACTGCAGCGGTTCAAGGAGAAGGCCGACCAACACCACCACAAGCAACCCGGGATGGGCAATAAATGTAAGCTTTGCCAATGATGCCCACATCCAGAGAATGAATCGAAGTCAGTATGTGTGGAAGCTTTACTTTGTTCATTTTGGATCAGGTGGAACTATATTTTTGCCCAGTTTCTACTCTCTCTTTGGTGGTAACCCCTGCTGGGTCATGTACACACCCATGGGACTAACGTTCAACAGGAGCTGGCAGTTTCAGATGCGCAGCGAATTAGATATACTGTGACTGTACCAGTGGACATGTCATGAATCTGGGAGTGCCGGTGCTCGCCATTGTACACTTGCTTTACTCCTATTCTACATCCAGAAAGGTTCGCTCTCTGGTTTTTGCACCAACTGCTTTGCACAACATATTTATAGTGTATAGAAAAGTACAGTGGGCTTTATTGCTCCAGTTTTCCGCCCTTTACCCTCCTGAAGACACTAACTGTTGCTGGGGTATGGTAGCTTATGCCCTGCTGCATTCCGGTGTATTGTCCAAATGACTGTCCTTTGTGTGTAAGCTGAGGCAATGAACTTGGTTGGTTATTCAACTCCATGGGTCACAGCTGAGCTCAGGTCTTCACCTGCTGTTCCTACAAAGGCACTTTTCAAGACGGATCACCAGTTAGCAATTAGAAGCGTGAACCTCAGCTATTTTCTGCTTTCCCGCCTGAGGCACACGCCTTTTGCTGTAATGCACCCTATGGTTGAATTGCACAGTAATGTTTTTTATCTCGGCTCACACATGATGGCCACTCGCTGAAGTACCAGTGTTAGTCAGTGACTTCTGGAAAGGAAGATAAATAAAACAGTTCATTTCAGTTCAGCAACTATGGCTTCAAGTTTATCTCAAGCCCTGAAGAAACAGAATATTGCATCTCGCTTGGGTTAATTTTTGAATCCATGTCAGGAACACAGCAATTTCATGATTTTTGTTTAGTGTAACTGAATTGGCAATGCTTTCGTTGATTCATTAAACTGTTAACACTAAGATTTTAAAAATATTCATTCTCAGGATTTGGGCGTTGTTGACAAGGCCAGCATTTATTGCCTATCCCAGGTTTCCCTATACAACTGAATTGCTTGCTCGGCCTCTTCAGTAGGCAGTTAAGAGTCAGCCATGGTGTAGGACTGGAATCACATAGGCCAGACTGGGTAAGGATGGCAGATATCCTTTCCTGAAGCACATTTGTGAACGAGTTGGCAGCTTCTTGGTCACTATTGCTGACACCAGCTTTTTATTTCCAGATTATTTTAAAAGCAAATTTAAATTCTCAAACTGCCATAGTAGGATTTGAACTCATGTTCTTTGAATTATTTGTCTAATAATACAAATTATATGTCTCGCATTAAGAATATAATTTCACTACAACAAGGTTTCTCTGAAGTCCGATTGTTGCTCCTCATTTGGCAAACTTGCTTTCTTTGGTTGCAGCAATGTGCAAAGTATGCTCTGCGCTTGGTGACTTTAAATCTGCTGTTTCTAATTAGCAATGAAAGTGTAGAATCTGAGTCTGCATTAAAGGAAAGACTTGCCATGTACCATTCAGCTCTCTTGCCTCTGAGTCAAAGGTTGTGGGTTCAAGTTCCACTCCAGAGACTTGACCACAAAATCTAGGCTGATAATTCAGTGCAGTACTTGAAGGATTGCTGCACTGTCAGAGATGCTATTTCTCCAGATGAAATGTTAAACCAATACCTCATCTGCCCTCTCAGATGGATGTAAAAGATCCCATGGCACTTTTCAAAGAAGAGCAGGGGAGTTCTCCCCAGTGTCCTGACCAATATTTGTCCCTCGACCTACACCTAAAAACAGATTATCTAGTGATTATCAAACTGCTGTTTGTGGGACCTTCCTGTGAGTAAATTGGCTGCCATGTTTCCTACATTACAACAGCAACTACCTTTCTAAAGTATTTCATTGTTTGTAAATTGTTGTGGGATGTCCTGAGGTCGTGAAAGGTGTTATATAAATGCTTTCTTTGTGTGTTTGCATTACTCGTCACATATCTCAAGCAGACTTTATCAAATGCCATTTGAAAGTCCATATATACACATCTACTGCACGACCTTCATCAACCCTCTGTTAGTTCATCAAAGAATGCAATCAGACACAACTTGCCTTTAACAAATCCATGCTTGCTGTCCCTTATTATCCCATGCTTCTCTACATGGTCGCTAGTACTTTTCCACCACTGACATTAGACTGATTGACCTGTAGTTATCAGGTTTGTCTGTATCTGCTTTTTTGAACAGGGTTGTAATATTTGCAACTCTCCGGTCCTTTGCCACCACTCTCAAATCCAAGGAAAGTTGAAAGGTTGTGGTCAGAGTTTCTATTATCGCCACCATAGCTTCCCTAAGCACCCTAGGATGCATTCTATCTGAACCAGGTGACTTGCAAAATTTGAGTGATGCCAGCCTACTTACTACTTCCTTTCTATAAACTTTCATCCAATCCAATAACCCTGCTCCCTTCTCCTCAACAGCAGTAACTGCACCCACTTCTTTTATGAAGACATGCAAAGTACTCATTCAGTACCTCAGCCACGCCCTTTGCGCCCGCAAGAGATTTCCTTTTTTGGCCCAAGTCGGTCCCACCATTCCTTTAACTATCATTTTACTTTTTATATGTCTATAAAAGATTGTTGAGTTCCCTTTTACATTATCCACTCATCTTTTTTTCCTGTTCCATCTTTGCTCTCCTATCCTTTTTCAGTTTCCTCCTGCACTGTCTGATTCTGCCTGATTTTCTACTCTATCCTGTACCTGACATTTGTCATAAAGCTCCTTTTTCTGTTTTAATCTCTATTTCCTTTGTCATCCAGGGATCTCTGCTTTGGCCATGCTATCTTTCCTCCTTATGAAAATATGATAATATGCTTAGTTTGCACTTGAACTATCTTTGCTTTGAAGGCCTGTCATTGCTTATTTAATGTTTTCCGGGCCAATCAGTCCACTTGTTCTAAATTACCTCTGAAATCAGTGAAATTGGCTCTCTTCCAGTTGGGTAATTTCAAATTTGGTTTTTCTTTGTCCCTTTCCATAATTACCCTCAGCTGAATTATATTGTGATCACTATTACCCAGATGTTTCTCCACTAATACTTAATCTACTTCATCCTTCGAACTAGATCCAGCATTGCTTCCTTCCTTGTTGGGCTGGAAACATACTGATTAAGGAAGTTCACTTGTACACATTTGAGGAATTCTTCACCCTCCTTACCCTTTACTCTTTTTTTTCCCCAGT
The DNA here is from genome assembly GCF_036365525.1 of Heterodontus francisci. Taxonomy (NCBI): domain Eukaryota; kingdom Metazoa; phylum Chordata; class Chondrichthyes; order Heterodontiformes; family Heterodontidae; genus Heterodontus; species Heterodontus francisci. Next base: position 65,985,510 of record NC_090393.1, on the reverse strand, counting down.
ATATGTGAGGGTAATTGACATCTCCTACTATTACCTTTTTTCATACATTTCTCTGGAATATGCCTACAAATTTCCTACTCTAAACTTCTCATTATTTTGGGGTCTGTAGTACTCACCTAGCAATATAACTGTTCCCTTTCTGTTCTTTAACTCTTAATAAATTGATTCAGTCTTGATATAGTATAGTTTATCATCCCTCTGTAGAATTATTGTATTACCCTTGATAATACTGCCAAGACGCTCTTTTTTTCCGTCCCTATCTCTCCTGGATACATTGCAGCCAGGAATAGAGTCATAGAGTCGTACAGCATATAAACAGGCCCTTCGGCCCACCACGTCCATGCCAACCATAATGCCTATCTATACAAATCCCACCTGCCTGCATTAATTCCATATCCCTCTATGCCTTGCTCATTCAAATACCTGTCCAGATGCCTCTTAAATGTTGCTACTGTTCCTGCCTCCACCACCTCCCCTGGCAGCTCATTCCAGATACCCACATTTCTTTGTGTGAAAAATTTACCCCTTTGATTCCCTTTAAACCTCCTCCCTCTCACCTTAAATCTATGCCCTCTAGTTTTACTCACCCCTACCATGGGAAACAGTCTCTGGCTGTCTACCGTATCTATGCCTCTCATAATTTTATATACCTCTATCATGTCCCCTCTCAGCCTCCTTCTCTCCAGGGATAACAGACCCAGCTTATCCAATCTCTCTTTATAACTCAAGCCCTCCAAACCAGGCAACATCCTTGTGAATCTTTTAGAACAAAGAGAAGAAAGATAATTACAGCACAGGAACAGGCCCTTCGGCCCTCCAAGCCTGCGCCGATCCAGATCCTCTCTCTAAACATGTCGCCTATTTTCTAAGGTTCTGTATCTCTTTTCTTCCTGCCCATTCATGTATCTGTCGAGATACATCTTAAAAGACTCCATCGTGCCCGCATCTACCACCTCCGCTGGCAATGCGTTCCAGGTGCCCACCACCCTCTGCGTAAAGAACTTTCCACGCATATCCCCCCTAAACTTTTCTGCACCCTCTCTAGCTTAATCACATCTTTCCTGTCGTGCGGCGACCAGAACTGCACACAGTACTCCAAATGCGGCCTAACCAACGTTATGTACAACTGTAACATGACGTCCCAACTCTTGTACTCAGTGCCTCGGTGGATGAAGGCAAGCATGCCATACGTCTTCTTCACCACCCTGTCTACCTGTGTTGCCACTTTCAGGGAACTTTGTACTTGCACCCCAAGGTCTCTCTGCTCATGAACACTCCCCAGGGCCCTGCCATTCAATGTATATGTCCTGCCCTGGTTTAACTTCCCAAAATGCATCACTTCGCACTTGTCTGCATTAAATTCCATTTGCCAATCCCTTGCCCACTTTCCCAGTTGATCTATATCCTGTTGTAACCTTAGACAACTTCTTCACTGTCCACTATACCACCAATTTTGGTGTCATCTGCAAACTTACTAATCATGCCCCCTACATTCACATCCAAGTCATGAATATATATGACAAACAACAGAGGGCCCAGCACCGATCCCTGTGGCACACCACTGGTCACCGGCCTCCAATCTGAAAAACAACTCTCCTATCACCAAGCCAATTTTGTATCCAGTTGCCTAGTTCACCCTGGATCCCATGTGTTCGAACCTTCTGGACCAGCCTACCATGCGTGACCTTGTCAAAGGCCTTGCTAAAGTTCATGTAGACATTGTCCTGCCCTCGTCAATCCTCTTGGTCGCCTCCTCTAAGAACTCAATCAAATTTGTGAGACATGATTTCCCACGCACAAAGCCATGCTGACTATCCCTAGTCAGACCATGCCTCTCCAAATGCATATAAATCCTGTCTTTCAGAATCCCTTCCAATAACTTTCCCACCATTGATGTAAGGCTCGTAGTTCCCTGGCTTATCCCTGCTGCCCTTCTTAAATAAAGGCACAACATTAGCTATGCTCCAGCCTTCCGGTACCTCACCCGTGGCTAAAGATGATACAAAAATCTCTGCCAGGGCCCCAGCAATCTCCTCCCTTGCTTCCCATAGCATCCTAGGATACACCTGGTCAGGCCCTGGGGATTTATCCACCTTAATGCGCTTCAAAACCTCCAACACCTCCTCCTTTGTAATGTTGATATGCTCAAGGATATCGCTGTTCTCTCCCTTGAACTCACTAGCTTCCATGACCACCTCCATGGTAAATATAGACGAGAAGTATTCATTTAAGCCCTCGCCCATTTCCTGTGGCTCCATACATAGATTACCACACTGATCCTTAAGGGGACCTATTCTCTCCCTAGCTACCCTTTTACTCTTAATATACTTATAGAATCTTTTAGGATTCTCCTTTATCTTATCTGCCAGGGAAATCTCATGGCCTCTTTTCGCCCTCCTAATTTCCTTCTTAAGTGTAGTCCTACATTGCCTATACTCCTCGAGGGACTCGATTGATCCCAGCTGCCTATACCTGACATATGCCTCCTTCTTTGTCCTGACCAGACCCTCAATATCCCTCGTCAACCAAGGTTCCCTAAACTTGCCAGCCTTGCACTTCCATCTAACGGGAACATGCCGGCCCTGAACTCTTCCTACCTCACTTTTAAAAGCCTCCCACTTTCCAGACGTCCCTTTCTCTGTAAACAGCCTCTCCCATATAACTTTTGAGAGTTCCTGTCTGATGCCATCGAAATTAGCCTTCCCCCAATTTAGGACTTCAACCTGAGGACCAGTCCTATCCTTTTCCATAACTATCTTGAAGCTAATAGAGTTATGGTCACTGGTCCCAAAGTGCTCCCCCACTGACACATCAACCACCTGCCCAGCCTCATTTCCTAAGAGGATGTCGAGTGTAGCTCCTTCTCTAGTAGGGCCATCCACATACTGCTTCAGAAAGCTACCCTGGACACACTTAACAAATTCTTCCCCATCTGATCCCTGCATGTTTAGTTATCACTCCTGTCTCTGTTTAAGTCTCTATTCCAGCCACTATATCATAAGTCTATGTGGCAACCTGTGCCCGCAGTACATCAACCTTATTTGTAAAACTCCTTGCATTGACACATACAGGCATTCCAACAACAAATCTGTGCGTTTTTCTTTCCCCACTTGACTGTCATTTTGGAGAGATAGCAATTGCATGGACCGGGGAGAGAGAGAGATTGCAAGCATCAGGGAGTCAGTGAGAGAGAGAGAGAGACAAAGCAGGAGTCAGTGTGAGGGAATGATTGCATGGGTCAAGGGTCAGTGAGAGAGATTTTGCAGGGGTCAGTGAGAGAGAGAGATTGCAGGGGTCAGTGAGAGGGAGAGATATTGCAGGGGTCAGTAAGAGAGGGAGTGATTGTAGGGGTCAAAGAGAGGGAAAGATTGCAGGGGTCAGTGAGAGGGAGAGATTGCAGGGGTCAGTGAGAGGGAGAGATTGCAGGGGTAAGTGAGAGGGAGGGATTGCAGGGGTCAGTGAGAGGGAGAGACTGCCGGGCTCGGTGAGAGGGAGAGGCTGCCGGGCTCGGTGAGAGGGAGAGACTGCCGCTGCTCGGTGAGAGGGAGAGACTGCCGGGCTCGGTGAGAGGGAGAGCCTGCCGGGCTCGGTGAGAGGGAGAGGCTGCCGGGCTCGGTGAGAGGGAGAGGCTGCCGGGCTCGGTGAGAGGGAGAGGCCGCCGGGCTCGGTGAGAGGGAGAGGCCGCCGGGCTCGGTGAGAGGGAGAGGCCGCCGGGCTCGGTGAGAGGGAGAGGCCGCCGGGCTCGGTGAGAGGGAGAGGCCGCCGGGCTCGGTGAGAGGGAGAGGCCGCCGGGCTCGGTGAGAGGGAGAGGCCGCCGGGCTCGGTGAGAGGGAGAGACCGCCGGGCTCGGTGAGAGGGAGTGACCGCCGGGCTCGGTGAGAGGGAGAGACCGCCGGGCTCGGTGAGAGGGAGAGGCCGCCGGGCTCGGTGAGAGGGAGAGGCCGCCGGGCTCGGTGAGAGGGAGAGACCGCCGGGCTCGGTGAGAGGGAGTGACCGCCGGGCTCGGTGAGAGGGAGAGACCGCCGGGCTCGGTGAGAGGGAGAGACCACCGGGCTCGGTGAGAGGGAGTGACCGCCGGGCTCGGTGAGAGGGAGTGACCGCCGGGCTCGGTGAGAGGGAGAGACCGCCGGGCTCGGTGAGAGGGAGAGGCCGCCGGGCTCGGTGAGAGGGAGAGGCCGCCGGGCTCGGTGAGAGGGAGAGACCGCCGGGCTCGGTGAGAGGGAGTGACCGCCGGGCTCGGTGAGAGGGAGAGACCGCCGGGCTCGGTGAGAGGGAGTGACCGCCGGGCTCGGTGAGAGGGAGAGACCGCCGGGCTCGGTGAGAGGGAGAGACCGCCGGGCTCGGTGAGAGGGAGAGACCGCCGGGCTCGGGGAGAGGGAGAGACCGCCGGGCACACTGCGGGAGGAGAGATTGTGTGGTTCAGCAAGAGAGAAATTGTGAGGGTCTGCGAGGTATTGATTGTGGGGCTCAGATGAGACAGATTGCGGGGTTCAGCAAGTGTGGGATTGCATGGGTCAGCAAGAGAGGGATTGTGGGGTCAGTGAGAGAGATTGAAATGGTTAGCGAGCCAGAGTGGAATGGTAACCATGTGATATTGTTACTCCTGGACGAATGGTCCGGAGACATGAGTTCAGATTCCACCACGCCATCTGGGGGAATTTTAAAGCAAATAATTAAATATATGTAGAATAAAAAGCTAATCTCTGTAATGGTGAAAATGAAACTAACAGGTTGTCATAAAAACACATCTGGTTCACTGATGCCCTTTAGAGAAGGAAATCTACTGTCTTTACCTGGTCTGGCCTACATGTGACTCCAGACCCACAGCAATGTGGTTTATCTGCCCTCTGAATTAGTCTTGCAACCCGCTCAATTATTTCAAACTGCTATGGAAAAGTCAAGTAAGAATGAAACACGCAGACAACGCAGCATCAACCTAGGCATCAGATACGACAAAGGCACACCCAGCCCTGTCGATACTACCAAGTCTTCCTCACTAACATCTGGGAACTTGTGTAAAAATTGGGAGAGCTGTCACACAGACTAGTCAAGCAACAGCCTGACATTGTCATACTCACTGAATCATACTTTACATTCAATGTCCCAGACTCCTCCATCACCATCCTTGGGTATGTCCTGTCCCACCGGAGAGCCACCAGAGATGGCAGCGCAATGGTATACAGTCAGGGAACTGAGTGGCCCAGGGAGACATCAACATTGACTCAGGACCCCATGAATTCTCAATGTTCAGGCCAAACAAGGGCGAGGAAACTTTGTGTTGATTAACACCTACTGTCCTTCCTCAAATGATGTCAGTACTCCTCCATGTTGAACACCATTTGGAAGAAGTCACTGAGGGTAGCAAGGGCACAGAATGTACTCTAGATGAAGGACTTCAATGTCCATCATCAAGAGTGGCTTGGTGGCACCACTACTGACTGAGTTCGAAAGGACATATTTGTTGGACTAGGCTTGAGGCAGGTGGTGATGGAACCAACACGAGGGATAAACCTATCTGACTTTGTTCTTCCCAATCTGCCTGTCGCAGATGCATCTGTCCATGATAGCATTGGTAGGAGTAACCTCCGCACAGTTCATGTAGAGACAAAGTCCTGTCTTTGCACTGAGGACACTCTCCATGTGGCACTTCTCTTCTTTGGCTTCCTTATCTCGAGAGACAATGGGTAAGCGCCTGGATGTGGTCAGTGGTGTGTGGAGCAGCGCCTGGAGTGGCTATAAAGGCCAATTCTGGAGTGACAGGCTCTTCCACAGGTGCTGCAGAAAAATTTGTTTGTCGGGGTTGTTACACAGTTGGCTCTCCCCTTGCGCTTCTGTCTTTTTTCCTGCCAACTGCTAAGTTGCTTCGACTCGCCAAACTTTAGCCCCACCTTTATGGCTGCCCGCCAGCTCTGGCGAACGCTGGCAACTGACTCTCAAGACTTGTGATCAATGTCACAGGACTTCCTGTCGTGTTTGCAGACGTCTTTAAAGCGGAGACATGGATGGCCGGTGGGTCTGATACCAGTGGCGAGCTCACTGTACAATGTGTCTTTGGGGATCCTGCCATCTTCCATGCGGCTCACATGGCCAAGCCATCTCAAGCGCCGCTGACTCAGTAGTGTGTATAAGCTGGGGATGTTGGCCGCCTCGAGGACTTCTGTGTTGGAAATACGGTCCTGCCACCTGATGCCAAGTATTCACCGGAGGCAGCGAAGATGGAATGAATTGAGACGTCGCTCTTGGCTGACATATGTTGTCCGGGCCTCGCTGCCATAGAGCAAGGTACTGAGGACACAGGCTTGATGCACTCGGGCTTTTGTGTTCCGTGTCAGTGCGCCATTTTCCCACACTGTCTTGGCCAGTCTGGACATAGCAGTGGAAGCCTTTCCCATGCTCTTGTTGATTTCTGCATCTAGAGACAGGTTACTGGTGATAGTTGAGCCTAGGTAGGTGAATTCTTGAACCACTTCCAGAGCGTGGTCGCCAATATTGATGGATGGAGCATTTCTGACGTCCTGCCCATGATGTTCGTTTTCTTGAGGCTGATGGTTAGGCCAAATTCATTGCAGGCAGCCGCAAACCTGTCGATGAGACTCTGCAGGCACTCTTCAGTGTGAGATGTTAAAGCAGCATCGTCAGCAAAGAGGAGTTCCCTGATGAGGACTTTCCGTACTTTGGACTTCGCTCTTAGACGGGCAAGGTGGAACAACGTGCCCCCTGATCTTGTGTGGAGGAAATTTCCTTCTTCTGAAGACTTGAACGCATGTGAAAGCAGCAGGGAGAAGAAAATCCCAAAAAGTGTGGGTGCGAGAACACAGCCCTGTTTCACACCACTCAGGATAGGAAAGGGGTCTGATGAGGTGCCGCTATGTTGAATTGTGCCTTTCATATTGTCATGGAATGAGGTGGTGATACTTAGTAGCTTTGGTGGACATCCAATCTTATCTAGTAGTCTGAAGAGACCACGTCTGCTGACGAGGTCAAAGGCTTTGGTGAGATCAATGAAAGCAATGTAGAGGGGCATCTGTTGTTTGCGGCATTTCTCCTGTGTCTGACGAAGGGAGAACAGCATGTCAATGGTGGATCTCTCTGCACAAAAGCCACACTGTGCCTCAGGGTAGACGTGCTCGGCCAGCTTCTGGAGCCTGTTCAGAGCGACTCGAGCAAAGACTTTCCCCACTATGCTGAGCAGGGAGATTCCACGGTAGTTGTTACAGTCACCGCGGTCACCTTTGTTTTTATAGAGGGTGATGATATTGGCATTGCGCATGTCCTGAGGTACTGCTCCCTCGTCCTAGCACAGGCATAGCAGTTCATGTAGTGCTGAGAGTATAGCAGGCTTGGCACTCTTGATTATTTCAGGGGCAATGCTGTCCTTCCCAGGGGCTTTTCCGCTGGCAAGAGAATCAATGGCATCACTGAGTTCCGATTTTGTTGGCTGTACGTCCAGCTCATCCATGACTGGTAGAGGCTGGGCTGCATTGAGGGCGGTCTCTGACATCATTCTCCCTGGAGTACAGTTCTAGGTAGTGCTCCACCCAGCAGTCCATTTGCTTGCGTTGGTCAGTGATTGTGTCCCCTGATTTAGATTTGAGGGGGGCGATCTTCTTGATGGTTGGCCCAAAAGCTCTCTTAATGCCATCATACATTCCTCTGATGTTTCCGGTGTCTGAGGCCAGCTGAATGTGACTGCATAGGTGTTGCCAGTAGTCATTTGCGCAGCGCCTGTCTGTTCTTTGTGCAGTACTTCTGGCTGCTTTAAGTGCTGCGGATGTTAACTCGCTGGGGCTTTCTTGTAGTTCAACAGTGCAATGCGCTTAGCGGCTATGACAGGTTCCAGCTGTTCAGTATGAGATTGAAACCAGTCTGCATTTCTCTTCGCACGTTTGCCGTAGGTGGTCAAAGCTGACTCATAGATGGCATCTCTGATGTGGGCCCACTTGGTCTCAGCATCCCCTGTGGGAGTGTTTTGAAGGGCTGTTACAAGTGAATTTAGACATTTTTGTAACAGCTGTGGATGAGAAATTCTGCTCGTGTTGATGCGCGGGTGGCCCTTCTGCTTGGAATGATGCAACTTCTTTGGTCTGAGTCTAACCTTGCTGTACACCAGGGAGTGGTCGGTGTCGCAGTCTGCACTTTGGAAGCTGTTTAAGGAGGCTCCACTTGTGACGATGAGGTCTAGCTGGTGCCAACGACGCGATCTTGGGTGCCTCCATGAAACCTGGTGACAGGGTTTAGTGTGAAAAAATGAGTTGGTGATGCAGAGGTTATGATAGGTACACAACTCAAGCAGTCTCTGCCCATTCTCATTCATCCTTCCAACGCCATAGCGCCCAAGGCAGGGGGGCCATGAGTCATGGTCGGCCCCAACCCTGGCATTAAAGTCCCCCAGCAGGAACAGGTGTTCGGTGTTGGGGATGCTACTAATGATGTTATGGAGCTCCTCGTAGAACTGGTCTTTAGCTTCAGGTGGGGAGCAGACTGTTGGAGCATAGATGCTGAGTAGGTGTACTGGACCAGAGGTGGTGAGCAGTTGGATGGACAGTATGCGTTCCGAGCCATTTGAGGGAGGCTCTGTCATGCTGAGCAAGGATTTTCTGATGGTGAAGCCCACTTCATGCTGTCTTGGTTCTTCAGGATCCCTTCCCTGCCAGAAGAAGGTGTCGTCTTGCACTGCTAGAGATCCACTCGCGGGGAGGCGAGTCTCCTGAAGTGCTGCACTGTCTACATTGAGTCTACTGAGCTCGTTGTTAATGCTGGTGGTCTTCCGAGAATCGTTGATTTGTGTAAGGTCTTCCGACAGGCCAAGACACATAGTTCTGACGTTTCAGCTTGCAAAGCGAAGGGCTGGTACCTTCTTTCCTGCTGTTTGGTGCGGTGTTGCAGTCCACTTTTCGGGCAATGACCATGAGCTCCAAGCACCCATTGAAGCAGGTGGACTGTGGCGGGACAGAACCTTATTGACCGGGGGCTGCCCGGTTTGAGGCGGGCGGTAGCAGTCCAGTGAGGTGTGATGACCTCTCCCACCGACAAAGGCAACCCGTGGCGCCCAATCTCTACGCCAATTGAGCTGAACTTACTTATTTATTTATTTTTATTTATATTTAGAGATACAGCACTGAAACAGGCCCGTCGGCCCACCGAGTCTGTGCCGACCATTAACCACCTGCACTAATCCCATATTCCTACCACATCCTCACCTGTCCCTATATTCCCCTACCACCTACCTATACTAGGGGCAATTTATAATGGCCAATTCACCTATCAACCTGCAAGTCTTTTGGCTGTGGGAGGAAACCGGAGCACCCAGAGGAAACCCACGCAGACACAGGGAGAACTTGCAAACTCCACACAGGCAGTACCCAGATTTGAACCCGGGTCGCTGGAGCTGTGAGGCTACGGTGCTAGCCACTGTGCCTTCCGTGTTGTTTCAGTCGCTGTGAGGCGACTATGGAGTGACCTCTCCATGGCGCATGCCTGGGCGAATGTTTGGAGGTTGAGAGTTGCCCAAGTGTCAAAACCCCCATCTCGGCCTTTCTGGTGGGGTCCAAAGGAGTGCAGAGCACGACGTTTGGCACCGGTATGGCTGCAGGAACTGCCGGAAACATGCCAAGGGTGATACATGACCGCCTACGCGGTTTGTTAAATGGTACAGATTCAGATCAAATCTAGCAGCTCAAATCTGGACATTCATGAGGTGCTGTGGGCTCTCAGTAGCATCACAATTGTGTTCTGCCACAATCTGTAATTTCATAGCCTGGCATATCCCTCACTGTAACAGTGACAGACCTGTACCCAGCAGTATGTTCCCCTGGTATTTTACAGATCAAGGCGATCTCTGCAGCCCCATCTTGCGTTTAGCCAGACAGATTGTAGAATTGTATGGATTGGGAACCTTTTACTGTTAAAGTGGATGTAATGTGAAAATCTGACACACTGACTCTTTTGCTGCACTGAAAACGCTGGAAGAAGTAGTTCTACTTTTTGATGGTCTGATGTTTTGTGTTTTTGCAGATAAGAAGAGTCGAGCTGGTGGTAAGCAAAGTTTAATTCCAAAATAAAATTGTGGCAGCCAGTGAAACTGTCTTTTAAAATCCATTGGTTTACAATGATCGACATAACCTGAAGTCATATGGGGCTGTTATAGCTGGTTTTCACTGTGTACTGTCGTATTCTGTGAGCACCCCACCACCAACCCCCCATGGCAATGATACTTATACAGGAATCCTGGCACTTGCCAGATCAATTGTTGTGACAACCAAGTAATAGCTAAAGCCACAGTGAGGTTTTCTGTGCACCTGTTCAGTCTTGATGAAAATGAACAGTAGCTTGTAAAGAGGGACTCCCTATTAACATATCTGTTGCTGTTCACCCTGATACCTGGTAAAGGCAGTGTGTTGCTGACCTGTGGAGACCAGAAAGTCCCATTTGATCTTTCCAGTCTCTGCTGTGTTAAATGATCTCAACCAGGACAGCAGCGAGGGGTGCTCGAAATGACCTCACTGCTCCTGTAAAGGAAAAATCAGCCGGCCCATGTCTCAAATTGTATTCATACTCCCATTGAGTGAGGAGAGGATCAGGCTCTGTTGTGATAGTCCTGGGCTGAATGCCTTGCTGACACTCAGTCTAGACCCACACAATACCTGTTGTTGTCTCTCTTTGAAAAAGTAACAAGCGGCACAGTGGTGCAGTGGTTAGCACTGCAGCTGCGCAGTGGTTAGCACCGCAGCCTCACAGCTCCAGCGACCCGGGTTCAATTCTGGGTACTGCCTGTGTGGAGTTTGCAAGTTCTCCCTGTGTCTGTGTGGGTTTCCTCCGGGTGCTCCGGTTTCCTCCCACATGCCAAAGACTTGCAGGTTGATAGGTTAATTGGCCATTATAAATTGCCCCTAGTATAGGTAGGTGGTAGGGGAATATAGGGACAGGTGGGGATGTGGTAGAATATGGAATTAGTGTAGGATTAGTATAAATGGGTGGTTGATGGTCGGCACAGACTCGGTGGGCCGAAGGGCCTGTTTCAGTGCTGTATCTCTAAACTAAACTAAACAATGTGGATAAAGAGCAACCTGCAGATGTGGTGTACTTGGATTTCCAAAAATCATTTGATAAGGTGCCACGTCAAAGGTTACTACACAAGATAAGAGCTCATGGTGTAACATATATAGAGAATTGGTTAGCTAACAAGAAGCAGAGGATTGGGATAATTGGGACATTTGTGGGTTGGCAAGCTGTAACTGGTAGAGTTACAGAATCACAGAACTGTTACAGCGTAGAAGGAGGCCATTCAGCCTCTGTCTGCTCTGGCTCTCCTAATGAGCATTTCACCTACCGTCTTCTCCTCGTAACACTGCACATTCTTCCTTTTCATATAACACTCTAATTCCCTTTTGAATGCTTCAATTGAACCTACCTCCACCACACTGTCAGGCAGTGTATTCCAGATCTTAACCACTCGCTGCGTGAAAAAGTTTTTCCTCATGTCGTTTTTGCTTCTTTTACCAGTTACTTTAAATCTGTGCCCTCTCGTTCTCGATCCTTTCACGAGTGGGAACAGTTTCTCCCGATCTACTCTGTCCAGACCTGTCATGATTTTGAATACCTCTATCAAATCTCCTCTCAGCCTTCTCTTCTCTGAGGAAAACAGTCCCAACTTCTCTAATCTATCTTCATAACTGAAGTTCCTCATCCTTGGAACCATTCTCATGAATCTTTTCTGCACCCATTCTAATGCCTTCACATCCTTTCTAAAGTGTGGAGCCCAGAACTGGATGCAAACCTCCAGGTGAGGCTGAACTAGTGTCTTATACAAGTTCAACATAACTTCCTTGCTCTTGTACTCTATGCCCCTATTAATAAAGCCCAGGATACTGAATGCTTTATTAACTGCCCTCTCAACCTGTCCTGCCGCCGTCAATGTCTTATGCACATATACACCCAGGTTCCTCCTGCACCCCCTTTAGATTTGTGCCTTCTATTTTTTTATTGTCTGTCCATGTTCTTCTTATCAAAATGTAACGCCACATTTCTCCGCATTGAACTTCATCTGCTAACTGTCATCCATTCCACCAACTTATCTATGTCCTTTTGAAGTTCTACACTATCCTCATCACAGTTCACAATGCTTCCAAATTTCGTATCATCTGCAGACTTTGAAATTGTTCCCTGTACACAAAGTCTAGGTAATTAATATATATCAGGAAAAGCAAGGATCCCAACACTGACCCCTGGGGAACTCCACTACAAACCTTCCTCCAGCTCGAAAAACATCCATTAACCACTACTCTTTGTTTCCTGTCACTCAGTCAATTCCGTATCCATGTTGCTACTGTCCCGTTTATTCCAGGACCTGTAACTTGCTCACGAGTCTGTTGTGCTGCATTGTTTCACATGTGTTTTGAAGGTCCATTTACACCACTTCAACAGCATCAACCCTCTCTGTTACCTCCTCAAATAACTCCAGCAAGTTAGTTAAACATGATTTTCCATTGAGAAATCTATGCTGGCTTTCCTTAATGAACCCACATTTGTCCATGTGGCGATTAATTTTGTTCCGAATTATTCTTTCCAGAATTCTCCCCCCCACCCCCCCCACTGATGTTAAACTGACTGGCCTGCAGTTGCTGGGCTTAGCTTTACACCCTTTTTTGAACAAGGGTGTAACATTTGCAATTCTCCAGTCCTCTGGCACTACCCCCGAGTTTTAGGGAGACTGAAAAATAATTGCCAGTGCCTCCACAATTTCCACTCTCACTTCCCTCAGTTTCGTTGGATGCATCTCATCGGCTCCTGGTGCCTTTTCCACTTTAAATACAGACAGCCTATCCAATACCTCTTGCTTATCAATTTTGAGCCCCTCTCGTGTCTGAAGTACCTCCTCTTTCACCATTGCCTGAGTTGCATCTTCTTCCTTGGTAAAAACTGATGCAAAGTATTCATTTAATACCTCAGCTATGCCCTCTGCCTCCATGCACAAATCCCCTTTTTGGTCCTTAATCGGCCTCACTCCTCCTTTTACCACCTTTTTACTATTTATATGTCTATAGAAAACTCTGGGATTCCCTTTTATATTAACTGCCAGTCTCTGTTGATACCCTCTCTTTGCTTCTATTATTTGCTTTTGCAATTCTCCTCTGAACCTTCTATATTTAGCTTGGTTCTCAATACCTGGCATCTGTTGTAAGCACCCTTTTTCTTCTTTATCTTGATCTCTATCTCTTTTGTCATCCACGGAGCTCTGGATTTGTTTACCCTACCTTTCCCCTTCGAGGGAACATACCTTGACAGTGCTTGAACTATCTCTTCTTTGAAGATAGCTCATTGTTCAGCTACCGTTTTTCATGCCAACCTTTGACTCCAATTTATTTGTCCCAGATCCATTCTTACCCCATTGAAGTTGGCTTTTCCCCAGTTAATAATTCTTATTCTGGATTGTTCTTTGTCCTTTTCCATAGTCAGCGTAAACCTTACATACAATGATCACTGTCCCCTTAATGTTCTCCTATTGACACTTGATCCATTTGCCCCACCTCATTCCCAAGAACTAGGTCTAGCAGTGCCTCCTTTCTCATTGGCCTAGAAACATACTGCTGTGGGAAAGTTTCTTCAACACAGTCTAGGAACTCTTGCCCCTCACTGCCCTATACACTACTATCCCCAGTCTACGTTTGGATAATTAAAGTCCCCTATTATAACTACCCTATAATTTTTGCACCTCTCTGTAATTTCCTTGCAAACTTGTTCCTCTACATTCTTCCCACTAGTTGGTGGCCTGCAGACAACACCGAGCAATGAAACAACCTTTTCTGTTCCTTAGCTGTAATCAAATAGATTCTAGCCTCAACCCTCTGGGACATCCTTTTTCTCCAGCACTGCAATGCTCTCCTTCTCAATACCACCGGGTACTGCAATTGATGTGGTCTGCAAAGATTTTAGCAAGGCTTTTGACAAGGCCACATATGGCAGACTGGTTCAATAAATAAAAGGCAATGGGATCCAAGAAAATGTAGCAAGGTGGATACAAAATTGGCTCAATGGCAGGAAACAAAGGGTAATTGTTGACAGGTGCATTTGTGACTTGAAGGTAGTTTCCATTGGGGTTCCACAGGGCTCAGTAGCTAGTCCCCTACTTTTTGTGATATATATAAACGATCTGGATGTAAATGTAGGGAAAATGATCAAGAAGTTTGTAGATGACACAAAAATTGGCCAGTTGGTTGATAGCGAGGCAGATACCCATAGACTGCAGGAAGCTATCAATGGACTGGTCAGGTTGGCAGAAAAGTGGCAAAAGGAATTTAACCCAGAGAAATGTGAGGTGATGTATTTGGGGAGGTCAAACAAGGCAAAGGAATACACAATAAAGGGGAGGATAGTGAGAGGTGTAGAGGGAGTGAGGGACTTTGGAGTGTATGTCCTCGGATTCCTGAAGGTAGCAGGACAGTTTGGTAAGGTGGTGAAGAAGTCATATGGAATCCTTTCTTTTATTAGCTGAGGCATAGAATATTGGAGCAGGGAGGTTATGCTGGAACGATATAAAACATTAGTTAGACCACAACTTGAGCACTATGTGCAGTTCTGATCACCTCATTACAGCAAGGATGTAATTGCATTAGAGACGGTACAGAGGAAAATTATGAGGATGTTGCCAGGATTGGAAAATTGCAGCTATGAGGAAAGATTGGATAGGCTGGGATTGCTCATAACATACGATTTAGGAGCAAGAGTATGCCACTTGGCCCCTTGAGCCTGCTCTGCCATTCAATAAGATCGTGGCTAATCTGATTGTAACCTCGACTCTACATTCCCGCCTACCCCCGATAACTTTTCACTCCCTTGTTTATCAAGAATCTAACTACCTCTGCCTTAAAAATATTGAAAGACTCTTCTTCCACTGCTTTTGAAGAGAATTCCAAAGACTCACGACTCTATGAGAGAAAAAAAATTCTCCTCATCTCTGTCTGAAATGGGTGACCCCTTATTTTTAAATAGTGACCCCTAGTTCTAGATTCTCCCACAAGGGGAAACATCCTTTCCACATCGACCCTGTCAAGACCCCTCAGGGTCTTATATGTTTCAATCAAGTCGCCGCTTACTCTTCTAAACTCTAGTGGATACAAGCCTAGCCTGTCCAACCTTTCCACGTAAGACAGCCCGCCCATTCCGGGTATTTGTCTAGTAAACCTTCTCTGAACTGCTTCCAGCGCATTTACATCCTTTCTTAAATAAGGAGACTAATACTGTACACAGTGCTCCAGATGTGGTCCCACCAATGTCCTGTAGAACTGAAGCATGACCTTCATAATTTTGTATTCGATTCCCCTTGCAATAAACGATAACATTGTATTAACTTTCCTAATTACTTGCTGAACCTGCATATTAACCTTTTGCGATTTATGCACTAGGACATCCAGGCCCCTCTGCATCTCCGAGCTCAGCAATCTCTCACCATTTAGATAATGTGCTTTTTAAAAAAATTCTTCCTGCCAAATTGAACAATTTCACGTTTTCCCACCTTATACTCCATTTGCCAGATCTTTGCCCACTCACTTAACCTATCTACATCCCTTTGTAGCCTCCTTATGTCCTCTTCACAGCTTACTCTCCTATCTATCTTTGTGTCATCAGCAAATTTAGCAATCATACCTTTGGTCCCTTCATCCAAGTCATTTATATAAATTGTAAAAAAATTGAGGCCCCAGCACTGATCCCTACAGCACACCACTCGTTTCATCTTGCCAACCAGAGAATGACCCATTTATGCCAACTCTCTGTTTCCTGTTCGTTAGCCAATCTTTTACCCATGCCAATATGTTATCCCCTACACCATGAGCTTTTATTTTCTGCAATAATCTTTGATGTGGCACCTTATCAAATGCTTTCTGGAAATCTAAGTACATCCACTGGTTCCCCTTTATCCACAGCACATGTTAGTTCTTCAAGCAATTCCAATGAATTAGTTAAACATGATTTCCCTTTCACAAAACTATGTTGACTGTGCCTGATTACCTTGAATTTTGCTAAGTGCCCTGATGTCTTTGATAATAGCTTCTAACATTTTCCCTATGACTGATGTTAAACTAACTGGCCTGTAGTTTCCTGCTTTCTGTCTCCTTCCCTTTTTGAATAAAGGAGTTACATTGGCTATTTTCCAATCTAAGGGAACCTTCCCCGAATCTTTGGAATTTTGGAAAATTAAAACCAATGCATCGACTATCTCACCAGCCACTTCGTTTAAGACCCGAGGATGAAGTCCATCAGGACCCGGGGACTTATCAGCCCGCAGCTCCAACAATTTGCTTGAGTTCCTCCCTCCCTTCCATTTCCTGATTTACAGCTATTTCTGGGATGTTACTTGTATTCTCTATGGTGAAGACCAAAGCAAAGTACCTGTTCAATTCATCTGCAATCTCCTTATTTTTCCTTATTAATTCCCCAGACTCACTTTCTATAGGATCAACGCTCACTTTGTTGACTTTTTTCTTTCTTAAATATCTATTGAAACTCTTACTATCTGTTTTTATATTTCTAGCTTGTTTCTCTCGTACTCTAATGTTTCCCTCTTTATTAATCTTCCAGACATTCTGTTTATTATATTCCATCCAATCTTCTGACCTGCCACCCATCTTTGCGTAATTATATGCTTTTTCTTTAAGTTTGATACTATCTTTAACTTTTTTAGTTCACCACGGATGGTTGGTCCTCCCCTTGGAATTTTTCTTTCTCGTTGGAATATATCTATTCTTTGTATTCTGAAATATCCCCTTAAATGTCTGCCATTGCATCTCTGTTGACCTATCCCTTAACTTAATTTGCCTGTTCAGTTTTGCTAGCTCTGCTTTCATGCCCTTGTAATTTCCCTTATGTAAGTTTAAAATACTAGTCTTAGACCCTTTCTTCTCTCCCTCAAACTGAATGTAAAATTCAATCATATTATGATCGCTGCTTCCTAGGGGTGCCTTCACTATGAGGTCATCAATTAATCCTATCCCGTTGCACAATACCAGGCTAGTATAGCCTGCTCTCTGCTTGGCTCCAGAACGTGCTGTTGTAAGGAACTATCCCGAAAATATTCTATGAATTCCTCATCTAGGCTACCTTTGCCCATCTGATTTTTCCAGTCTGTATGTAGATTAAACTCTCCCATGATTATTGCTGCATCTTTCTGACAAGCTCCCATTATTTCTTCCTTTATATTCTGTTCTGCCTTGTGGTTACTGTTAGGGGTCTGTATACCACTCCCACGAGTGCCTTCTTGCCTTTATCATTTCTCATCTCTACCCAAACTGTTTCTACATCCTGGTTTCCTTTCTATTGTGCCAATGCCATCATTAATTAACAGAGCCACCCCTCCACCTTTTCCTAGCTTCCTGTCCTTCCTAAATGTCATGTACCCTTCAATATTCAGGTCCCAATCTATGTCATCCTGCAGCCATGCCTCTGTAATGGCGAATAGTTTGTACTTATTTATTTCTAATTGTGCTAGCAGTTCATCTGTTTTGTTTTGATTGTTACATGCATTTAGATACAGAGCCTTTAGTTTTGTCCTTTTATTATTTTTGTAATGTCTAACCTTGACTGCTGATTTACTCGTAGATTTGTACTCTTTTATCCCTTTCTGTCACTGTCTATCATTTCCCATATTAATACCTTTCTCTCTTGCCTTGTCTCTACTCTTTGATTTACCACACCTTTCCAAATTTGCTCCCTTGACCACACTATTTAGCTTAAAACCCTCTCTACTTCCCAAGTTATGCGGCTCACAAGAACACTAGCCTCAGCATGGTTCATGTATAGACTGTCCCAACGGTATAGCCTCCACTTTCCCCAGTACTGGTGCCAGTGTCCCACGACCCGGAACCCACTTGTACCACACCAGTCTTTGAGACGCGCATTAATTTCGCTAACCTTATTTGCCTTATGCCAATTAGCACGTGGCTCAGGTAATAATCCAGACATTATTACTTTTGAGGTTCTGCTTCTTAATTTGGTGCTTAGCTCATCTGACTATGCAGAACTTCCCTCCTTGTCCTGCCTATGTAGTTGATACCTACATGGACCACAACGACTGGATCCTCCCCCTCCCACTGTAAGTTCCTGTCCAGCCCTGAGCAGATGTCCTGAACCCTGGCACCGGGCAGGCAACACAGCCTTCTGGACTCTCGCTCTTTGTTGCAGAGAACAGTGTCAATCCCCCTCACTATAATGTTCCCTACTACCAATACATTCCTTTTTGGTCCCCCCACTTGAATGGCTTCCTATACCATGGTGCTGTGGTCAGTTAGCTCATCCACCCTGCAGCCCCCACTCTCATCCACACAAGCTGAAAGAACCTCAATCCTGTTGGACAGTTGCAAAGGCTGGGGCTCCTGCACTCCTGATTTACTCTTTATCGGGTCTTTATAAGGTCCCCTTACTTGCCTCAGCTGCAGCCACACTCTCCTGTCCCTAACCAAATCAGAAGACCCTGTCCTCAGGGGTGTGACCGCCTCCTGGTACAATGTGTCCATGTAACTTCGCACCCCCCCTACCCCACCCAATGTGTCGCAGTGTCTGCAGCTCAGCCTCCAGTGCAGTGACTCTAACCCAAAGCTCCTCGAGCCGCAACCAATTACTGCAGACATGTTTGTCCTGGATCACACTAGCATCCAGGAGTTCCCACATACTGCAGCCGTGACACATCACCTGTCCTGCCATCCTTAATGTGTTTTAATTAACTACTTCATTATTTTATTCAATTATTTTTCTTTTTTATACATTTTATTAACCTTACCACCAGTTCCTGTACTATTTTAAACCTGTTCTCCTTGGAGCAGAGGAGGCTCAGGGGAAATTTGATTGAAATGTGCAAAATTGTGAGGGACCTGGTTAGGGTGGATGGGAAGGGCCTGTTTACCTTTGCAGAGAGGTCAGTGACTAGGGGCATAGATTTTAAGTGATTGGTAGAAGGATTAGAGGGGAGATGAGAAAATGTTTTTCACCCAGAGGGTCTGGAACTCCATGCCTGAAAGGGTGGTAGAGGCAGAAAACCTCATCTCATTTAAAAGTTGCCTGGATGTGCACCTGAAGTGCCGTAACCTGCAGGGTTGTGGACCAAATGCTGCGTTGAGAAAAACAGCAGTAGTGAGCTATCCATATTTAGCTGCTCTGATGGTTCAGTAGGTAGAGGTGAGCTCGTGCTTAACCACATAGACCAGGAGGTTCAAATGCAGCTCTTGGTCCATGCTGAGTTAGCTCACTTCGGCTGGGGCCCACAGTGGGGCAACAACAATTGGCTTGGGAGAGGGTGGGTGGAAAATCTGTCCATTCCATTGCTTCTGCTTACTATCCAGAGGTACCCTTGCTGGGAAGTATGTATGCAATATGTTGTGTGAGTATAGGGTTGCCTGCTGACGTTTGCACTTTAGGCTTGTGTGTGATGAGTGCTGACTGGATAAGGTTCCCAAAAGTTGCAACTGTAAGAATGGACTACAAGAGAAAATGAGAACAAGAATATATAGTTTTTCTTACAACAGTTGATCAAAGCAGAAAACTCTGTAACCATTAGGAATGTGTTGTTTCCCCATCGATGGGGGCAGTTCCTTGTTGATGGTCGGGTGGGGGGTGGTGGCAATACCTCTTGGTGAGTGGAGGTGGGGGTTGGTCCCTATGGTGGAAGGGTGGGCAATACCTCATGGGGAATGGGGGAGGGATGGTCCCTGTTGTGGGGGTGGGGGGCTTCGGTGATTCTTTGTCCTGGGTGTCTCTCTCTCTCCAGAGAGCTACCTTTTAAGCTAAATGTCTCTCACATCATGCCTCTGTTGCAAGACAGATCTTCCTTCTTGTGGTGACCAACAATGGTCCAGATGTGGCTGCTTCATACTTCCTTTGTTTCAGAAGAAGCCATTCAATTCAAAAATGTCTCTTGATGGGTTCAGGATGGGTGTAATTGACACATCTTGGCTTTGGAATGTATCCTTCTGTCCTTGCTGGACAGCATGACCATTCCATTTCTATAACTCTTCAGGTTGAGTTCTCGTATTTTCAGTTGCTGCACTTTACGTGAGTGTAACAGCACGCACATAGATATTACCACTTTGAAAACAATCACACTGATCCCAGCAGGGTAGGGACAGTCAGGGCAATTATGCATACTGTGATCTTTCATCTCTGTCTTCTTTATCTGCTCAACATGCCTTCTGTAATGGGAAGTCCCATAATGAAAATAGTGGGAAACCAAGGATCTAACGAGAATAAGAAATGTAAAGTCATTAATATTACTAAAGAAAAAGTACTGGAGAAATTAATGTGACTAAAAGTGAGCAAATCCCCTGGACCTGATGCCCTACATCCTTGGATTTTAAAAGAAGTAGCTGTAAAATCGTGGGTACATTGGTTTTGATCATCCACAATTCCCTAGATTCCAGAACAGTCCAAATCATTTATGTAAATTATGAACAACAGTGGTCCCAGCGCTGATCCTTGTGGAACACCACTTCCCGGCTATTGCCTGTTTGAGTAGCTAATCTTAACACTTACTCTCTGTTAACGGTTCTGTAGCCAGCTTGCTATCCGTTCTGCTACTTGGTCCCCAGAATATAAGAGTAAGCAGGCCTTGCTGCAATTGTTCAGGGCTTTGTTGAGACGACACCTGGAGTACTGTGTACAGTTTTAATTTCCTTAAGGAGGGATATACTTGCCTGAGAGGAGGTGCAGCAGAGGCTTGCTGGATTGATTCCTGGGATGAGGAGAGTGGAGGTTGATTATAATGTGCCTTTATTTAGAAGAATGAGGGGTGATCTCATTGAAACCTATAAAATTCTTACAGAGCTTGACTGAGAGGCTGTTTCCCCTCTTTGGAGAGTCCAGAACTAGGGGTTCTCATCTCAGGATAAGGGGGTCACCCATTTAAGACTGAAATTAGGAAAATATTTTCACTAAGAGGGTTGTGAACCTTTGGAATTCTCTACCCCAGAGAGCTGTGGATGCTCAGTCGATGAATATCTTCAAGACTGAGATTGACAGACTTTTAGGCGTCAAGGGAATTAAGTAATAAGAGGATAGGGCGGGAAAGTTGAGTTGATGTAGAATATCAGCCATGATCTTACTGCATGACGGAGCAGGCTCAGTGGACCCTGTGGCCTACTGCTGCTCCTAATGTGTATGTTCGTATGTATGTACTCATTATCTGTGCAGATAGAAAACGTGCCAATTTCAAAATCATTGTTGGTGAAAGCTGACCAGCCTCCAGAAAGGACAACATTGGCTCTCCTCGGTGTTCATAAGAACATAAGAAATTGGAGCAGGAGTAGGCTGTTCGGCCCCTCGAGTCTGTTCCGCCATTCAATAAAATCATGGCTGATCTGATCATGGCCTCAACTCCACTTTCCTGCCTGCTCCTGTTAAACTCCAGAAAGCCTGTTGTGGAAGGATAATGCTGGAGCCTATCTTTACTCAGTTTCACATTTATTGTACACAGTAAAAGGATTACAAACAGGTAGCTCCTCACTCAAACCCTCCACCAGCCTCTGTAAGTGTCTGCTTATAAGCGCTCAAGTAAGACCTCAGTTAACACCTCCACCTGCATATAATCAAACAATTGATACACGATTAACAGCCCCTCTCCCCCCAACACTTGACTCCCTTGTAGATCAAAAATCTGTCTAACTCAGCCTTGAATATATTCAATGACCCAGCCTCCACTGCTCTCTGGGAAAGAGAATTCCAAAGATTTAACAACCCTCTGGAAGAAGAAATACCTCCTCATTTCTGTCTTAAATGAGAGACCCTTATTCTGAAACTGCGCCCCTAGTTCTAGATTCCCCCACAAGGGGAAACACCCTCTCAGCACCTGCCCTGTCAAGCCCCCTCAAAATTTTATATGTTTCAATAAGGTCACCTCTTATTCTTCTAAATTCCAATGAATATAGGCCCAAGCTGCTCAACCTTTCCTCATAAGACAGCCCCTTAATCCCAGGAATCAACCTAGTGAACCTTCTCTGAACTGCCTTCAATGCAAGTGTATCCCCTTTTAATTAAAGGGATCCCATGGTAGTTGGAGCAGTCTGATTTTTCTCCTTTGTTTTTGTACAAGGTGATGATAACAGCATCACGAAGATCCTGTGGAATCCTGCCCTGTTCCCAGCAGGCCCTGAAAAACTCAGGGAGTTTGATGTACAGGGCAGGGCCACCATGCTTCAAGGCTTCGGGTGGAATTCCATCGAATCTGGGGGCTTTTGTAGCTCTAACTACCATGGGCTCACCCTCCTTTCTATTGCTGGGACGATCCTGGCGAGAATACTTCTGAACAGGCTTGTGCCTACCATTGTGGAAGAAAACCTCTCAGAGAGCCAGTGTAGTTTCAGAGCAAACAGAGACGCCACAGACAAGAACATTACAAGAACATTGTTGTGAGCAAAACAAAGGCCTGTAGGTCACTTTCGTAGACCTCACCAAGGCATTCGACACTGCGAGCAGAAATGGACTTTGAAAAATACTTGTAAAACTTGGATGCCCACCCAGGGTCCTGGCCATGGTGAAGCTGTTTCACGAAAATCAGCATGGACAGGTCAAGCAAAACAGCGACATCTCGAGTCCCTTCTGAATCTCCAATGGCGTGAAGCAGGGATGTGTGCTGGCCCCGACCTTATTCACCATCTTTTACAGCATGATGCTGCAGCAGGCAACGGAAGACCTTAAGGAGGAAGTTTACGCACGCTTCTAGCCTGATGGAGACCTTTCTAACCTCAGGCGTCTTCAAGCTCACACAAAGGCACAAGAAAAACTCATCCATGAACTTCTTTTCACCGATGACTGCTCTCCTGGCCCACAGTCAGTCAGACCTGCAGCATATAACAACACATTTTTCCGAGGCGGCACAACTCTTCAGACTAAAAATCAGTTTAAAGAAAACTGAAGTCCTGCAGCAGCCAGAACCCCAAGAAGAATATAGACCACCAAGCATTGTCATCGAGGGAACCGAGCTGAATGCCGTCAAGCAATTTACTTATTTGGGGAGCGTCATCTCGTTTGATGCCACCATAGACAATGAGGTGGACAATAGGCTCTCAAAAGAAAACAGTACATTCGGCAGACTCTACAAACGAGTGTGGAGCAACCACAACCTCAGAGCACAGACCAAACTCAAAGTGTACAAAGCCGTAGTCCTCACCACCCTTCTGTATGGCGCCCGGTCATGGTTCCTATACCGCCGTCATGTACACCTTCTATAGCGCTTCCATCAGCGCTGCCTCCGCAGCATCCTCAAGATCCGCTGGCAGGACCGCATCACAAACATTGAAGTCCTGGAACCAGCCAACATCACCAGCATCGAGGTCATCTTCCTGCAAAGCCAACTGCGTTGGGCGGGTCATGTTGCCCAGATGGACGACAGTCGCCTGCCCAAGATCGTGTTCTATAAGAGCGGGCCACTGGTAAAAGGAGCAGAGGGGCCCCATGCAACTGTCTCAAGGATTCCCTGAAGAAGTCCCTCTCTGTGTGCCCCATCGACCATTGCCAGTGGGAGGTGCAGGCCATAGATCGTGATGCCTGGAAATGCTACATCAGGAGAGCTACAGACACCTTTGAGACTGAGTGAAGAACTAGCATGAAAGAAAAAAGGAGAAAAATCGATCCAATTGCTCCCAGCAGCGACTACACTTTCACTTGAACCCGCTGTGGGAGAGTCTGCCGGTCACGGATAGGCCTGACCAGCCACCAGCAGGCCTGCAACCGATGAGTACAACCTTCCCAAAATCTTCGTCAGCGAAGAAATGCTAAGAGAATTAAGGAGACCAAAACTGTATGCAGTTCTCTAGGTGCAGTCTCGCCAACGCCCTGTGTAGTTGTAGTAAGACTTTTCTTTTAGATTCCATCCCCCTTGCAATAAACGGCAACATTCCATTTGTCTTCCGAACTACTTTCTGTCCCCACATGCTAACTTTTTGTGATTCACGTACGAGGACACTCAGATCCCTCTATACTGCAGCATTCTGCAGTTTCTCTCCATTTAAATAATCTGCTTTTCTATTCTTTCTATCAAAAATACATTCCTTTGAAAAACAAAAACTCAGCCAGAAAGACCCATCTGTGGCTCACTCAGGAAGTTAAGGATAGTATTAGATTAAAAGAAAAGGCTTACAATGTTGCAAAAAAGAATAGCAAGTCTGAGGATTGGCAGTGTTTTTAAAACCAGCAAAGGGCAACCAAAAAGTTGATGAGAAAGAAAAAAATAGAATATGATAGCAAACTAGCCAGTAATATAAAACAGATTGCAAGAGCTTTTATAGGTATATCAAAAGGAAGAGAGTAGCTAAAGTAAATGTTGGTTCCTTAGAAGCAAAGACAGGAGAAATTATCATGGGGAATGAGGAAATGGCAGAGGCATTGAAGAAATATTTTGTGTCTGTCTTTACAGTAGAAGGCACAAGTTCTATACCAGAAATAGTAACCTCGGGGCTAAAAAGAGTGAGGAAATTCATATCAGCAGAGAAAAAGGATTGGAGAAATTTAAGGGATTAAAATCTGACAAATCTCCAGGACCTGATGGCCTACACCCTAGGATTCAAAAAGAGATGGCTGCAGATATAGTGGACGCGCTAGCTATGATTTTCCAAAATTCCTTAGATTCGGGAACGTTCCCATCAGATTGGAAGTTGGCAAAAGTTACACCGCTTCTCAAGAAAGGAGGGAGAGAGAAAACAGAACTACAGACCAGTTAGCCTGACATCAGTTGTTGGGTAAGTGCTGGAATCTATTATTAAGGAAGTCTTAACATTGCACTTTGAAAAGCACAGTATGTTTAGAACGAGTCAACATGGTTTTACTAAAGGGAAATCCTGTTTGACAAATTTATTAGAGTTTTTTAAGGATGTAACTGGTAGGGTAGATAAAGGGGAACCAGTGGATGTAGTATACCCAGATTTCCAAAAGGCATTTGATAAGGTTAACACAAAAGGTTAATTGGCAAGATAAGGGCTCATGGAGTTGGGGAGTAATATATTAGCATGGATAGATGATTGGTTAACAGACAGGAAGCAACGAGTGGGCATAAACAGGGCATTTTCATGTTGGCAGGGAGTAAATATCGGAGTGCCGCAAGGATCAGTGCTGGGGCCTCAGCTATTTACACTCTAGATTAATGACTTGGATGAAGAGACAGAGAGTAATATATCTAAAACAAAAACAAGAAATGCTGGAATCACTCAGCAGGTCTGGCAGCATCTGTGGAAAGAGAAGCAGAGTTAACGTTTCGGGTCAGCGACCCTTCTTCGGAACTGGTAATATATCTAAGTTTGCTGATGATACAAAGGTAGGTGGAAAGGTAAGCTGCGGGGAGGACACAGAGAGGCTGCAAAGAGAAATAGACTGGTTAAGTGAGTGGGCAACAAGATGGCAGATGGAGTAAATGTAGGGAAGTGTGAAGTTATTCACTTTGGTCATAAGAATAGAAAAGCAGAATATTGTTTAAAAGGTGTGAAACTTGTAAGTGTTGATGTTCAAAGAGACTTGTGTGTGCTTGTACAAGGAACTCAGAAGGTTAACATGCAGCAAGCAATTAGGAAGGAAAACGTCATGTTGGCCTTTATTGCAAGGGGATTGGAGTACAGGAATAAGGAAGTATTGCTACAGCTGTACAGGGTTTTGGTGAGACCACATCTGGAATACTGTGTGCAGTTTTGGTCTCCACATTTAAGAAAAGATATGCTTGCTTTGGAGCAGTGCAGCGAAGGTTCACTAGATTGGTCCCTGGGATGAGGGGGTTGGCCTATGATGAGAAACTAAGTAAATTGGGCCTATACTCTCTGGAGTTGAGAAGAATGAAAGGGGCTGTGTAGTTAGATACTGAGATTATTTCCACTGGTTGGGGAATCTAAAACATGGGGGCACAATCTCAGGATAAGGGGCCGATCATTTTGGACTGAGGTGAGGAGAAATTACGTCACTCAAAAGCTTGTGAATCTTTGGAATTCTCTACCCCAGAGGGTTATGGGTGCTTCATTGTTGAATGCATTTAAGGCGGGATAGACAGATTTTTGTTGTCTCAGGGAATCACGGTATATGGCAAGCGGGCGGGAAAGTAGAGTTGAATCCTAAGAACAGCCAAGATCGTTTTGAATGGCGGAGCAGGCTTGATGGCCCATATGGTCTACTCCTTCTAATTCTTGTGTTCTTGTGCGTGCAGTTCTGGTCACCTCATTACAGAAAGGGCGTAATTGCACTAGAGAGGGTACAGAGGAGATTTTTGAGGATTTTGCCAGGACTGGAAATTTGCAGCTATGAGGAAAGATTGGATAGGCTGGGGTTGTTATCCTTGGAACAGAAGAGGCTGAGGGGAGATTTGACTGAGATGTACAAAATTTTGAGGGGCCTGGGTAGAGTGGGTGGAATGGCCTATTTACCTTCGCAGAGAGGAGAGTGACTAGGGGGCATAGAGTTAAAGTGATTGGTAGAGGGTAGATATGGAAAATATTTTTCCCCAGTAGTGGGGATCTGAAATTCACTGCCTGCAAGGGTAGTAGAGGCAGAAAAGCTCATCTCATTTAAAACGGACCTGGATGTGCACCTGAAATGCCGTAAACTGCAGGGCTCGGACCAAATGGTGGAAGGTGGGATTAGGCTGGGTGGCTCTTTCTTTTCCTGCCGGCACAGACACGATAGGCCAAGTGGCCTCTTTCTGTGCTGTAAACTTTCTATGATTCCACTCACTTAACCTACCTATATCCCTTTGCAGACTCTTTGTGTCGTCCTCACAACTTGCTTTCCCACTTATCTTTGGTATTGTCAGTACATTTGGCTATAATACAATCGGCCACTTCATCTAAGCCATTAATATAGATTGTAATTAGTTGAGGCCCCAGCACTGATTCCTGTGGCACTCCACTCGTTATGGTTTGTCAACCTGAAAATGACCCATGTATCCTAACTTTGTTTCCTATTAGTTAGCTAATCCTCTATCCATGCCTCTATATTACCCCCAACACCATGAGCTTTTATCTTGTGTAGTAACCTTTTATGTGGCACCTTATCGAATGCATTTTGGAAATCCAAACACATTGCATCTGCTGGTTCTCCTTTATCCACCCTGTTACATCTTCAAGGAACTCTGATAAATTCGTCAAACACAATTTCCCTTTCGTAAAACCATATTGACTCTGCTTGATTGTATCATGAATTTCTAAATGTCCAGCTGTACTTCCTTTATAATGGATTCCAGCATTTTCCAGTGACAGCCCTAAGGCTAACTGGCCTGTAGTTTCCTGCTTTCTGTCTCCCTTCTTTCTTGGAATAAGGGTGTTAGATTCGTGGTTTTCCAATCCATTGGGACCTTTCCAGATCTAGGGAATTTTGGAAGATTATAACCAATGCATCCACTATCTCTGCAGCCACTTCTTTTAAGACTCTAGGATGCAGGCCATCAGGTCCAGGGGACTTGTCAGCCTTTCGTCCCATTAGTTTCCCTAGTACTTTTTCTCTAGTAGTGATTGTTTCATATTCCTCCCTCCCTTTTCCCCCTTGATTTTCAGCTATTATTTGGGATTTTTTTGTGTCTTCTACTGTGAAGACAGAAACAAAATACTTGTTCAAAGTCTCTGCCATTTCCTTATTTCCCATTATTAATTCCCCAGCCTCATCTTCTAAGGGACCAACATTTATTTTAGCTACTCTCTTCCTTTTTATATACTTGTAGAAGCTCTTGCTATCTTTTTATATTTATTGATAGGTTACTCTCATATTCTAATTTCTCCCTCTTTATTTTTTTAGTCATCCTTTGCTGGTTTCCAAAATCTTCCCAATCTTCTGACCTACCACTAATCTTCGCAGCATTGTACACCTTTTCTTTTAATTTGATACCATCCTTAACTTCCTTAGTTAGACATGAATGGTTCATCCTTTTTGTAGAGTCTTTCTTCCTCAGTGGAATTTTTTTTATTACTCGTTCATGGGATGTAGGCGTTGCTGGCCATTTAGTTTTATTTATATATTTATTGCTCATCCCTAATTGCCCTTGAGAAGGTGGTGGTGAGCTGCCTTCTTAAACCGCTGCAGTCCTTTTGGTGTAGGTACACCAACAGTGCTGTTAGGAAGGGAGTTCCAGGATTTTGACCCAGTGACAGTGAAGGAACGGCAGGATGGTGTGTGGCTTGGAGGGGAACTTGCAGGTGGTGGTGATCTAGGTGGTAGAGGTCATGGGTTTGGAAGATGCTGTCGAAGGAGCCTTGGTGAGTTGCTGCAGTGCATCTTGTAGATGGTACACACTGCTGCCACTGTGCGTCGGTGGTGGAGGGAGTGAATGTTGAAGGTGGTAGATGGGGTGCCAGTCAAGCTGTCTGCTTTGTCCTGGATGGTGTTGAGCTTCTTGAGTGTTGTTGGAGCTGCACCCATCCAGACAAATGGAGAGCATTCCATCACACTTCTGACTTGTGCCTTGTAGATGGTAGACAGGCATTGGGGAGTCAGGAGGTGCGTTACTCGCCGCAGAATTCCCACCCTCTGACCTCCTCTTGTAGCCACAGTATTCATGCAACTGGCATGGTGGTAGTCTTATCAATAAGTCCACCAACATCTGCACACAATTAATCATGACTGCTGTATTTCCTTTAAATAGCTGTCTGAAAGTCCTCCTGCAGCAGTGCTGATTTTGAGGGAAATGGACACAAGTTTTGAATGTTTAGTTTAGTTTAGAGATACAGCACTGAAACAGGCCCTTTGGCCCACCGAGTCTGTGCCGACCATCAACCACCCATTTATACTAATCCTACGCTAATTCCATATTCCTACCACATCCCCACCTGTCCCTATATTTCCCTACCACCTACCTATACTAGGGGCAATTTATAATGGCCAATTAACCTATCAACCAGCAAGTCTTTGGCATGTGGGAGGAAACCGGAGCGCCCGGAGGAAACCCACGCAGACACAGGGAGAACTTGCAAACGCCACACAGACAGTACCCGGAATTGAACCCGGGTCGCTGGAGCTGTGAGGCTGCGGTGCTAACCACTGCGCCACTGTGCTCCTGATCCTGTTAGCATTCAATATGAAAATGGATATCTTCTAGGAACAAATGAGTCTGTGGGTTCCAGAATGCCGAAGTCATGTGACCAGGCTGGTCACAACAGGCTCCCAATCAGCGTGCAAACTCTTACAGCCCAATCTGTGACCTTTTTCTTCCTTGTTTACTGGTTGTGAAAGCTCCGCATAGGGATTTTGGATAAGACTGATCAGGCAGTGAAATCAGGGAGGCTTCTTCACAGTCACTGTGGCTAGCGTTGTGTGATTTTTGTAACAGTGTGCAACTAGCATTTGATCAGCTCTCCTCACCACCCTCCATTCCCAAACAATAATCATCCGCCAAAAACCTCTACTCCTGCACAGCAGTTTGCCCACCAGGCTGCACTGTGAACTGTCCAGTTGAGGATGGAAAGGTTTGGAGTGTGTCGAAGGTTGGGTACAAGCTCCAGAGTTGTTTCCCATCCCATCATACTGACCTAAGGGCTTTCTGTGTAAGTGATATGTAAGGGATATGGGCCCTGGAAGTGCAGAAGGTGTTAGTTTAGGCAGGCATCAAGATCGGCGCAGGCTTGGAGGGCCGAATGGCCTGTTCCTGTGCTGTACTGTTCTTTGTAAAGCAGTGGCAGCATTTATTGAAGGATAAGATTTCTGTTCAGCTCAAGTCATGTACTAACTCTGTATATTGATTATGTTAGCAGAAAAAGTCAGCAGTGTTGTCGTGAAATGAGTTGCTTGAGCTTGAATTAGGGCATTGATAGAATAAATAGGGAGACACATAAATAACAAAAGAAAAATCAGGATAGGAATAGGGCCACTAAAGAATGCACAAGATAAACTCAGGGAATGACAGCGAACTGTCAGAAATATTGAACAGTTACTTTATTACTCTATGTGCAAGAGAGACTAACAAGGTGGACATGACATTAGAAGAAGTGATCAAAAATAATTTTAACAT
Organism: Heterodontus francisci; assembly: GCF_036365525.1. Lineage (NCBI taxonomy): Eukaryota > Metazoa > Chordata > Chondrichthyes > Heterodontiformes > Heterodontidae > Heterodontus > Heterodontus francisci. The sequence goes on along the minus strand of NC_090393.1, from coordinate 65,955,566 downwards.
TTTTAAGCTAGAAAGGGGGAGATAATTGGTAAACTAGTCAAACCTGGAGAGAATAAATCCTTGGTCTGGATGGATTGCATCTAAGCATGTTCAAGAAAAAAGCTAGGGAAGAGATAGCAGAGGCCTGATTTCATATAGGGAAAAATTAGGTAGAAAAGGGAATAGTGCCAGCGAACTGGTGGGCAGCTAATGTGATTCTTATATTTAAAGGGGGAACTAGAACATTTTCAGGGAGTTGTAGACCAGTTCACTTAATGTCAGTGGTAGGAACAGTAATGAAATCTTTACTGAAGGAGGTACTAGAGAAACGTCTAGAAAATATAATGAAGAGTAGTCAGCACAGATTTCCAAAGGCAATGTCATGCTTGATGAGCCTTACTGAATTCTTTGAATAAATAAAAGAGTAGACAGGAATAATGCAATAAGATGACTTATATTTGGATCTGTGAAAGGCCTTCGATAAGGTACCACACAGTAGACTCATGACTAAATCAGAACATGCGCAGAAGGGATAGCAAGCTGGCTACAAAACAGAAAACAAAAAGTAGGAGTTAAGAGTATTTACTCAACTGGTAAAAGTTGGGAAGTGGTGTGCCACAAGGATTGGTGCTGGAACCACAGTTGTTCACTCAGGAATTGGAAGTACCATTTCTACATTCATGAAGGAAACCAAATTGGGGTGTGTATTTAATACTGAGGAAGACTGCGACAAGATCGAAGACATTAATGAAGGGCGGCGCAGTGGTTAGCACCGCAGCCTCAGAGCTCCAGCGACCCGGGTTCGATTCTGGGTACTGCCTGTGCGGAGTTTGCAACTTCTCCCTGTGACCGCGTGGGTTTCCGCCGGGTGCTCTGGTTTCCTCCCACAGCCAAAGACTTGCAGATTGATAGGTAAATTGGCCATTGTAAATTGCCCCTAGTGTAGGTAGGTGGTAGGGGAATTGAGGGGATGTGGTAGGAATATGGGATTAATGTAGGATTAGTTTAAATGGTTGGTTGATAGTCGGCACAGACTCGGTGGGCCGAAGGGCCTGTTTCAGTGTTGTATCTCTAAATGAATAAATAAACTTGCAGAATGAGCATGTAACTGGAAAATATATTTCTATAGATAAGTGTGAGATGGTGCATGTTGGTAGATGGAGTTTAACGTGGATAAGTGTGAGGTTATCCATATTGGTTGGAAGAATAGAAAGGCAAATTATTATCTAAATGGAGAGAAACTTCAGAGTGCTTCAGTGCAGAGGGATCTGGGTGTCCTCGTGCACGAATCGCAGAAAACTAGTATGCAGGTGCAGCAGGTAATAAGGAAGGCAAATAGAATTTTGGCATTTATTGCTAAAGGAATAGAGTATAAAAGTAGGGAAGTGTTGCTGCAACTGTACAAGGCATCAGTGAGACAGCACCTGGAGTATTGCGTACAGTTTTGGTCCCCTTACTTGGTCCCCCTACTAATGTAGTTGCATTGGAGGCAGCTCAGAGGAGGTTCACTAGATTGATTCCAGAGATGAGGGGTTTGTCTTGTGAAGAGAGATTGAGCAGTTTAGGCCTTTACTCTCTGGAGTTTAGAAGAATGAGGGGAGATCTAATTGAGGTATTGAGATAATTAAGGGGATTGACAAAGTAGCTGCAGAGAGGATGTTTCCTCTGGTGGGGCAATCTAGAACAAGAGATCATAGTTTTAGGATAAGGGGTAGCAGATTTAAAACAGAGATGAGGAGAAATTACTTCTCTCAATGGGTCATGAGTCTCTGGAATTTAAGGAGGAGAAAGGGTTAGTTGAAGGGTTATGGAGAATGGGAAGGAAAGTGGAGTTGAGGCCAAGATGAGATCAGCCATGATCGTATTGAGTGGCGGAGCAGGCTCGAGGGGCTGAATTGCCTATTCCTGATCCTAGTTCTTATGTTCTTATGTTATGGTAGGAAGAATAAGGAGGCCACATATTGTTGGATAATAGGAGTCTAAATGGGATAGAGGAGCAAAAGATCTAAGGGTACAGATGCACTAAAAATATCAACAGGTTAATTAGGCCATAAAAAAAGCAAACCAAGCACTGGGGTTCGCTTCCAGAACAATAGAATTAAATAGTAGAGAAGGTATGTTAAACTTGTATTGAACCTTGGTTAGGTTACACTTGGAACATTGTATACAGTTCTGGTCTCTATTATAGAAAGGTACAAAAAAGATTTATAGGGATAATACCAGAATGAGAAGTTATGTGTATCAGGGATGGCTGAACAGGCTGTGGCTCTTTTTCTTTTAAAAAAAAAGCAGACTGAGGGGTGACTTAATAGAAATCTTTAAAATTATGAATGGGTTTGATAGGGTAGATGTAGAAGAAGATATTTCCACTTGTGAGGGAGATTAAAACTAGGTGTTTACACAGAGAGTGGTAAGAATGTAGAACTCGCTACCACAAAGAGCAGTTGAGTGGAATAGCATAGATACCTTTAAAGGGAAGCTTGATTAGCACATGGTGGAAGAAAAGAATAGAAAGATATGTTGATAGGATTGCATGAAGAATGGTGGAAGGAGGCTCATATGGAGCATAAACACTGGCATAGACCAATTAGGTCGAATGGCCTGTTTTTGTGCTGTAAATTCTATGTAATTGTACATTTCCACTGCTGGGTAATCAGATGGATGGAGTGGGTAACGAGGGGAGAAAGATTTAAAGTAATTGGCAAAAGAAACAAAGAGATGAGGAGAAATATTCTTTCCACAGGGAGTTATGATTGGAAATGGTGATGGAAGCAGATTCAATAGTAACTTTCAAAAGGGAATTGGGTAAATACTTGATGGGAAAAATTTGCAGGGTTATGGACGAAGAGCAGGGAGTGGGAGTAATTAAATAGCTCTTTCAAAGAGTTGGCACAGGCACAATGGGCTGAATGGCTTCCTTCTGTGCCATATAATTCTTTGAATTACCTGATCTTTACTTGGGCATCTGCTTTTTAAAGAATTTAACAGAAGTTTTACCTTTTTTTTGTTTTCCTCCTTCCTAGATCCAATGAATGCTTTGCAGAACTTGCAGGGTGGCCCTACGGGGAGCTCGAGTGGGATGATGGCCACTCGTCCCCCCGGAGTGGCAGGTCTGGGACAGTTGAATCCATCAATGTCACATCCTGGACAGCCTCAGCCGGGTACGTCTGGAATGATGCCTCACATGCCTGGCTTCCCGCCAAGCACGCAGCAGCAGTGTGAGTAGGATATGGAAGTTGCAAAGTCCTGAAGTAGGCTGCACCTGTTTTACTGCAGTCGCTGTCTCAATGCTTTTTTTCATGGTGCTTTCCTTGCTAGACTATGCTCCTCGGTTTGAGTCCCCCTGTTACCTGATGCTCCAGTTTGTCGTCCACTTGGTCAGTAGCTCAGTCCAGTTCTCGGGGAGAATATGACTTCAGCGGTGATTTTAGAAGTGTCTGGTGTTGGACAGGAGGAGTGTCTACCTTCTCATTGGAGGAAAGGAAGACTTGAGTGACAGCGATGTTGGGAAAGAGGAAACCAGACCATTTATTTTTGATATACAGCACGGCCTGTACGGTTGCTAAACTACCATAGCGACTGCCTGGTTGAGCCTGTTTTACACTTACTGAAATTCAGAATGGTCAGTCAATCTCCAAGTTACACTCCACGGTACTTGGAACAAATGTGTCAGTGCATCCACACAGAATTCTTTTGCACAGCATTTAATGCATTTGCATACTGAAAACAAATCAATTGTTTAGAATGCATTAAAAGAGCATCAAAGGAACATGTTTCTATAAAATGTCATCAAGAGCAATTTAAATCTCTTTCTCTTGGTCTGCAAAAGTCAGATTCATATTGTTCTCAGCCAGATTTCTCCATATCATGGCTATTCCACCCATCAGTATTCAAATATATAATGTGCTGTGGTTGCTATGTCTTTGTTAGAATACAAGGTCACTGGACTGAGTTGATATTGACTGCACTCTGCTCCAAAAATGGGAGGAACAAGAGGAGCAGAAATCATACACGTTCTCCCTCATAGTACATTCTTCACACACTGTGGGAGCATGGCCTGTATGCTTCTGGAGAAGCAGAATGCTGAGCACATAGTCATAGAGAGATACAGCACTGAAACAGGCCCTTCGGCCCACCGAGTCTGTGCCGACCAACAGCCACCCATTTATACTAACCCTACATTAATCCCATGTTCCCTACCACATCACCATTCTACTACCACCTACCTACACTAGGGGCAATTTACAATGGCTAATTTACCTATCAACCTGCAAGTCTTTGGCTGTGGGAGGAAACCGGAGCACCCTGCGGAAACCCACGCGGTCACAGGGAGAACTTGCAAACTCCGCACAGGCAGTACCCAGAACTGAACCCAGGTCGCTGGAGCTGTGAGGCTGCGGTGCTAACCACTGCACCACCCAACTACATATTTGAATATATCTCCATTCCATTGCAAATGAACAGTGCCACATATTACCTCCTTCCCCTGTGCCGTATGAAGTCCCAAAAAATAGTTCCTGTCGCTAGCCACCCCACTCACTGCCCCTGCTTCCAGTTAAAGGGGCTTGACTTCTTAAATAGGCTGAACTGCAGGTAAAGTCTAAGACAAGGCCTTCAGCAGTAGTCAAACTTCAGACATTCTGCTAATATATCTGATCCATCCAGGTTTCAGTATCTTTTGTCAGGTTACTCAGTTTACTGTATCAGTGCAGATAAACATGCAGGAAATATTGTAGGCGATCCTTTTTGTTCTGTGCTCTGAAGGTGTGTAGAGAAATACTGATTGAGAAAGAACGGTCCGTTAACCCTGCAGGACAGGAGGATCGGACCATGTTGTGCACATCCTGGCTACCAATTCACCAACTGATCGAAATAACCTTTTGTCATTTACCCTCTTATGACGTAGAATCACATAGCACAGAAGGAGGCTATTCAGCCCATTGTGCCTGTGCTGGCTCTTTGAACGAGCAATCCAATTTGTCCCACTCCTCTGCTTTTTGCCCATAGTGCTGCACATTTTCAAGTATTTACCCAATTCACTTTTGAAAGTTACTATTGAATCTACTTCCACCACTCTTCCAGTTAGTGCATTCTAGATGATAACTTGCTGCATAATTTGTTTTCCTCATGTCTCTTATGATTCTTTCGCCAATCTGTCTCCTCAGGGTTACTGACCCTTCTGCAGTGGAAACATTCTATCAAAACCATTCTACCTCTGCCTTAAAAATATTCAGAGGCTCTGCTTCCACCGCCTTTTGAGGAGGAGAATTCCAAAGACTCACGACCCTCTGAGAGAAAAAAATTCTCCTCATCTCTGCCTTAAATGGGTGACTCCTAGTTCTAGATTCTCCCACAAGAGGAAACATCCTTTCCACATCCACCCTGTCAAGACCCATCAGGATCTTATATGTTTCAATCAAGTTGCCTCTTACTCTTCTAAACTCCAGCAGATACAAGCCTAGCCTGTCCAATTTTTCCACATAAGACAGTCCACCCATTCCAGGTATTAGTCTAGTAAACCTTCTCTGAGCTACTTCCAGTGCATTTACATCTGTCCTTAAATAAGGAGACCAATACTATACACAGTAATCCAGATGCGCCCTGTGTAGCTGAAGCATAACCTCCCTACTTTTGTATTCAATTCCCCTTGCAATAAATTATAACATTCTGTTAACTTTCCTAATTATTTGCTGTACATGCATGATACTCTTTTGTGATTCATGCACTAGGACACCCAGATCCCTCTACATCTCCGAGCTCTGCAATATCTCACCATTTAGATAATGTGCTTTTTTATTCTTCCTGCCAAAATGGACAATTTCACATTTTCCCACATTATACTAAATTAAACTTCATCTGCCATATGTCTGCCCATTTCACCAGTCTTAAGCCCTCCCAAAGTTTGTTACTATTCTTTTGATTGTTTACTACATTTCTGAGTTTCAGGTAATCTGCAAGCTTTGAAATTATGCCCCTGTATGCCCAAGTCCAATTCATTATGAGGAACCCCATTGAACACTAGCCTTCAGTATGAAAAACAGTCATTCTGTCTTTCTGTCCCTTTTCCAATTTCATATCCAGGTAGCTACAGCCCCTGTAAACCCATGCTTTTCAATTTTGCTAATAAGTTTATTATGTGGTAGCCTTTTGAAAGTCCATATACACAACACAATTGCCCTGCCATCATCAACTTTCTTTAACTTCCCCTAATTTAAATAATTTCTATGTTTTTTTTTGCGCGCTTAGTTATAATCTTAACTCTCATTCTTGGTATTAGATTGCTGATATTCATTAGTCTCTTTCCCTGATATCTTTCCTATAATCATAGAAAGGTTAAGGCACAGAAAGAGGCAACTTGGCCCATCGTGTCTTCGGAACCGAAGAAGGGTCACTGACCCGAAACGTGAACTCTGCTTCTCTTTCCACAGATGCTGCCAGACCTGTTGAGTGGTTCCAGCATTTCTTATTTTTATTTCAGATTTCCAGCATCTGCAATATTTTACTTTTATTATACCATCGTGTCTTTGCCAGCTGAAAAACGATCCAACTATTCTAATCCTACTTTCCAGCATTTGGTCCGTAGCCCTGCAGAGTACGGCAGTTGAGGTGCATATCCAGACTCTTTTTTTAAAAAAAAGAATGAGTTGAGGGTCTCTGCGTCAACTACCCTTTCAGGCAGTGAATTCCAGACCGCCCCCCCCCCACCTCCAACCACCCTCTGGGTGAAAAAGTTTTTCCTCATCTCTCTAATTTTTCTAACGATCACTTTCAATCTATGCCCCCTTGTCACTGACCTCTTTGCTAAGGTGAATAGACCCTTCCCCTCCACTCTATCCAGGACTCTCAAACTTTTGTATATTTCAATCAGATCTTCCCCCAGCCTTCTCTGTTCCAAGGCGAACAACCCCAGCGTATCCAATCTTTCCTCATAGCTGCATTTTTCCAGTCCTGGCAACATCCTTGTAAATCTCCTCTGTACCCTCTCTAGTGCAATTACATCCTTTCTGTAATGAGGTGACCCGAATGCACACAGTACTCAAGTTGTGACCTAACCAATGAGTTATACAGTTCCAGGATAACCTCCCTGCTCTTATATTCTATACCTCGGCTGATAAAGGAAAGGATTCTATATGCCTTCTTAACCACCTTATTGACCTGTCCTGCTACCTTCAGGGATCTTTGGACATTCACTCCAAGGTCCCTCACTTCCTCTACACTTCTCAGTAATTTCCCATTATTCATGTATTCCTTTGTCTTGTTTGACCTCTCCAAATGCATCACCTCACACTTCTCCAAATTGAATTCCATTTGCCACATTTCTACCCATCTGACCAGCCCATCAATATCTTCCTGCAGCCTACAGCTATCCTCCTCGCTATTTACCCCGCACCCAATCTTTGTGTTGTCTGCAAACTTCTTGATCATGCCCCCTACATTTATGTCCAAATTGTTTATATACACCACAAAAAGCAGGGGACCCAGCATTGAGCCCTGCGGAACACCACTGGAAACAGCACTCCAGTCGCTGAAACAGCCGTCAACAATTACCCTTTGTTTCCTGCCACTGAGCCGATTTTGTATCCACCCTGCTGCATTTCCCTGGATCCCATGGGATTTTATTTTTTTTAACCAGTCTGCCATGTGGGACCTTGTTAAAATCCTTGCTAAAATCCATGTAGACCACATCAACTGCACTACCTTCATCTATCTTCCTTGTTACTTCTTCAAAAAATTCGATCAAATTGGTCAGACAAGATGTTCCCTTAACAAATCCATGCTGACTATCCTTGATTAACTTGTGCCTTTCTAAGTGACTGTATATCCTGTCTCTCAGAATAGATTCCAATAATTTGCCCACTACTGAGGTTAAACTGACTGGCCTGTAATTATTCGGTCTATTCCTTACTCCCTTTTTAAACAGAGTTACAGCGTTAGCAGTTCTCCAATCCTCCGGCACCACACCTGTATCCAGTGAGGACTGGAAAATGATGGTCAGACCCTCTGCTATTTCCTCTTGCTTCTTTTCACAGCCTAGGGTACATTTCATCTGGCCCTGGTGATTTATCAACTTTCAAAGATGCTAATCCTATTAATACTTCTTCTCTCACTATGTTTATCACATCCAATACTTCACACTTCTCCTCCTTAACTACAATATCTGCATTGTCCCCCTCTTTTGTGAAGACAGACGCAAATTATTCATTAAGAACCATACCTACATCTTCCGCCCCTACGCATAGGTTACCTTTTTGGTAATGTGCCCAGGACTGCCAGCAATACTCCAACTGCAACCCAACCAGTGTTTTGTCTGAATACCAGTGTTGATTCCTTGCTGTTGCATTCAGTGTCACATATATAACCCATCTACATATGCGCGCACCTTTAAAGATTTATGTATCAACACCACAAGATCTCTCTGGCCCGCCAGTCGGTTAAGAGTTAAGAAGTTCCCTTTCACCATTCTGTTATCCAAAATGGTACAGTTAATATTTCTTTACATTTAATTCAGTTTTCCAACTATGTGCCCTTCACTAAGGTTAATTGTCTAGAAGAGGAAGAGCGTCATGGATGGAGATTGGAAAAGAAAAAGCATGAGGGATAGAGAAAGGAGGAAGAAGAGCGTGAGGGATCGAGATTTGAAGACCAAGACTGAGGGATGGAGATTAGAGGAGGAAGAGCGTGAGGGATCGAGATTTGAAGAGGAAGACTGTGAGGGATGGAGATTAGAGGAGGAAGAGCGTGAGGGATCGAGATTTGAAGAGGAAGACTGTGAGGGATGGAGATTAGAGGAGTAAGAGCGTGAGGGATCGAGATTTGAAGACGAAGACTGGGGGATGGAGATTAGAGGAGGAAGAGCGTGAGGGATCGAGATTTGAAGAGGAAGACTGTGAGGGATAGAAATTGGAGGATGAAAAGCATGAAGGATGCAGTTTGAAAGAGCGTGAGGGATGGAGATTGGTGGAGGAAGAGCGTGAGGGATGGCGATTGGAGGAGGAACAGTGTGAAGGATGGAGATTGCAGGAGGAACAGTGAGGGGGATGGAAATAGGAGGTCAAAGAGTATGAAGAATAGAGATTGGAGGAAGAGCGTGAGGGATGGAGACTGGGGGAGGCAGAGTGTGAGGGATAGAGATTGGAGGATGAAGAGTGTGAGGGGTGGAGATCGGAAGAGGAAGACCGTAAGGGATGGAGATTGGAGGTGAAAGATTGTGAGGGATGGAAGTTGGAGGACAAAGAGCATGAGGGATGGAGATAGGAAGAGGAAGACCGTAAGGGATGGAGATTGGAGGAGGAAGAGTGTGAGGGATGGAGATTGGAGGAGGAAGAGTGTAAGGGATGGAGATTGGAAGAGCAAGAGTGTGAGACAAGGAGATTGGAGGAGGAAAAGCATGAAGGATGGAGATTGGAGGAGGAAGAGTGTGAGACAAGGAGATTAGAGGAGGAAAAGCATGAGGGATGGAGATAGGAAGAGGAAGACCGTAAGGGATGGAGATTGGAGGAGGAAGAGTGTGAGGGATGGAGATTGGAGGAGGAAGAGTGTAAGGGATGGAGATTGGAAGAGCAAGAGTGTGAGACAAGGAGATTGGAGGAGGAAAAGCATGAAGGATGGAGATTGGAGGAGGAAGAGTGTGCGGGATGGAGATTGGAGCTGGAAGAGGTTGAGGGATGGAGACAGGAGGAGGAAGAGGCTGAGGGATGGAGGCTGGAGGAGGAAGAAGCTGAGGGATGAAGACTGGAGGAGGAAGAAGCTGAGGGATGGAGACTGGAGGAGGAAGAGGTTGAGGGATGGAGACTGGAGGAGGAAGAGGTTGAGGGATGGAGACTGGAGGAGGAAGAGGTTGAGGGATGGAGACTGGAGGAGGGAGAGGTTGAGGGATGGAGACTGGAGGAGGGAGAGGTTGAGGGATGGAGACTGGAGGAGGGAGAGGTTGAGGGATGGAGACTGGAGGAGGAAGAGGTTGAGGGATGGAGACTGGAGGAGGAAGAGCTTGAGGGATGGAGACTGGAGGAGGAAGAGGTTGAGGGAGACTGGAGGAGGAAGAGGTTGAGGGATGGAGACCGGAGGAGGAAGAGGTTGAGCGATGGAGATTGGAGGAGGAAGAGCGTGAGGGATGGAGGTTGAAAGACAAAGCCCATGAGGGATGGAGATTGGAGGAGGAAGAGTGTGAGGGATGGAGATTGGAGGAGGAAGAGTGTAAGGGATGGAGATTGGAAGAGCAAGAGTGTGAGACAAGGAGATTGGAGGAGGAAAAGCATGAAGGATGGAGATTGGAGGAGGAAGAGTGTGAGACAAGGAGATTGGAGGAGGAAAAGCATGAGGGATGGAGATAGGAAGAGGAAGACCGTAAGGGATGGAGATTGGAGGAGGAAGAGTGTGAGGGATGGAGATTGGAGGAGGAAGAGTGTAAGGGATGGAGATTGGAAGAGCAAGAGTGTGAGACAAGGAGATTGGAGGAGGAAAAGCATGAAGGATGGAGATTGGAGGAGGAAGAGTGTGCGGGATGGAGATTGGAGCTGGAAGAGGTTGAGGGATGGAGACAGGAGGAGGAAGAGGCTGAGGGATGGAGGCTGGAGGAGGAAGAGGCTGAGGGATGAAGACTGGAGGAGGAAGAAGCTGAGGGATGGAGACTGGAGGAGGAAGAGGTTGAGGGATGGAGACTGGAGGAGGAAGAGGTTGAGGGATGGAGACTGGAGGAGGAAGAGGTTGAGGGATGGAGACTGGAGGATGAAGAGGTTGAGGGATGGAGACTGGAGGATGAAGAGGTTGAGGGATGGAGACTGGAGGAGGAAGAGGTTGAGGGATGGAGACTGGAGGAGGGAGAGGTTGAGGGATGGAGACTGGAGGAGGGAGAGGTTGAGGGATGGAGACTGGAGGAGGAAGAGGTTGAGGGATGGAGACTGGAGGAGGAAGAGCTTGAGGGATGGAGACTGGAGGAGGAAGAGGTTGAGGGAGACTGGAGGAGGAAGAGGTTGAGGGAGACTGGAGGAGGAAGAGGTTGAGGGAGACTGGAGGAGGAAGAGGTTGAGGGAGACTGGAGGAGGAAGAGGTTGAGGGATGGAGACCGGTGGAGGAAGAGGTTGAGCGATGGAGATTGGAGGAGGAAGAGCGTGAGGGATGGAGGTTGAAAGACAAAGCCCATGAGGGATGGAGATTGGAGGAGGATGAGCGTGAGGGGTGTAGATTGAAGGTGGTAGACCATGAGGGATGGAAAAGCATGAAGGATGGTGGTTGGAAGAGGAAGAGTATGAGGGATGGAGATAGGAGGAGGAAGAGTGTCAGGATGGAAATTGGAGGAGGAAGGGTACGAGGGATGGTGTTTGGAGGCAGAAGGGCTTGATGGATGGAGGTTGGAGGAAGAACGGTGTGCGGGATGCAGATAGCAGCAGGAAGAGTCCGAGGGATGGAAATTGGAGGAAGAGCGTGAGGGTTGGAAATTGGAGGAGGAAGAATATGAGGGAGGCAAATTGGAGGAAGAAGTGTGTGGGATAAAAATTGGAAGAGGAAGAGCGTGAGGTATGCTGGTTGGAGGAGGGAGAGGGATGGAGTTTGGAGAAGAGCATGAGGGATGGAGTTTGGAAGAGGAACAGTCTGAGGGATGATGGTTGGAGGAGGAAGAGCGTGAGGGACGGAGATAGGAGGTCCGAAGAGCGTGAATGCTGGAGATTGGCGGAGGAACATTGGAGGAGGAAGTGCATGAGGGATGGTGGTTGGAGGAGGAAGAGTGTGAGGGATGAAGTTTGGAGGAGGAAAAGTCTGGGGAATGGAGATTCGAAGAGGAACTGTGTGAGGGTTGGAGATTGGAGGAGCAAGAGTGAGGGCTGGCTATTGGAGAAGGAAGAGCGTGAGGAATAGAGATGGCAGGTGAAGGAATTTGAGGGATGGCGATTAACAAAGGAAGACCATGAGGGATGGAGATTTGAAGAGGGAGACTGTGAGGGATAGAAACTGGAGGAGGAAACGCATGAGGGATGGAGTTTAGAAAAGGAAGAGTGTGAGGCATTTAGATTGGAGGCGGCAGAACGTGAGGCATGTAGGTTGGAGGAGGAGGAATGTGAGGGATGGTGTTTGGAGGAGGAACGACATAAAGGATGAAGATTGGAGGAGGAAGAGCATGAGAGATGGAAATTAGAGGAGGAAGAGCGGGAGGGATGGAGATTCGCTGAGGAGGAAGAGTGTGAAGGATGGAGATTGGCTGAGGAGGAAGAGTGTGAAGGATGGAGATTGGAGGAGGAAGAGTGTGAAGGATGGAGATTGGAGGAGGAAGAGCGTGAGGGATGACGATTGGAGGAGGAAGAGCGTGAGGGATGGCGATTGGAGGAGGAAGAGCGTGAGGGATGGCGATTGGAGGAGGAAGAGCGTGAGGGATGGAGATTGGAGGAGGAAGAGCGGGAGGGATGGAGATTGGCTGAGGAGGAAGAGCGTGAAGGATGGAGATTGGCTGAGGAGGAAGAGCGTGAAGGATGGAGATTGGAGGAGGAAGAGCGTGAGGGATGGCGATTGGAGGAGGAAGAGCGTGAGGGATGGCGATTGGAGGAGGAAGAGCGTGAGGAATGGCGATTGGAGGAGGAAGAGCGTGAGGGATGCAGTTTTGAAGAGAAAGAGTGTGAGGGATGGCGTTTGGAGGTGAAAGATTGTGAGGGTTAGGAATTGGAGGAAGAAGAGCGCGAGGGATGGAGATTGGAGGAGCAAGAGTGTGAGGGAGCCTTGGTTCAAACATGGACAAAAGAGCTGAACTCAAGAGGTGAGGTGAGAGTGACTGCCCTTGACATCAAGGCAGTATTTGACTGAGTATGGCATCAAGGAGCCCTAGCAAAACTGAGGTTAATGGGAATCAGGGGGAAAACCCTCCGCTGGTTGGAGTCATACTTGGCGCAAAGGAAGATGGTTGTGGTTGTTGGAGGTCAATCGTCTGAGCTCCAGGACATCACTGCAGGAGTTTCTCAGGGTAGTGTCCTAGGCCCAACCATCTTCAGCTGCTTCATCAATGACCTTCCTTGAATCATAAGGTCAGAAGTGGGATGTTCACTGATGATTTCACAATGTTCAGCACCATTCGTGACTCCTCAGATACTGAAGCGGTCCGTGTAGATTTGCAGCAAGACCTGGACATTATCCAGACTTGTGCTGATAAGTGGCAAGTAACATTCACGCCGCACAAGTGTCAGGCAGTGACCATCTCCAACAACAGACAATCTAACCATCTCCCCTTGACATTCAATGGCATTACCATCGCTGAATTCCCCACTATCAACATCCTAGCGGCTACCATTGACCAGAAACTGAACTGGAGAAGCCATATAAATACTGTGGCTATAAGAGCAGATCAGAGGCTGGGAATCCTGCGATGAGTAACTCACCTCCTGACTCCCCAAAGCCTGTCCACCATCTACAAGGCACAAGTCAGGCGTGTGATGGAATACTCTCCACTTGCCTGGATGGGTGCAGCTCCAACAACACTCAAGAAGCTCGACACCATCCAGGACAAAGCAGCCCACTTGATTGGCACCCCATTTACAAACATTCACTCCCTCCACCACCGATGCACATCTCTACAAGATGCACTGCAGCAATGCACCAAGGCTCCTTAGACAGCACCTTCCAAACCTGCGACCTCTACCATCTCGAAGGACAAGAGCAGCAAATGCATGAGAACATCACCACCTGCAAGTTCCCCTCCAAGTCACACACCATCCTGACTTGGAACTATATCACCGTTCCTTCACTGTCGCTGGGTCAAAATCCTGGAACTCCCTTCCTAACAGCACTGTGGGTATACCTACCTCACATGGACTGCAGCGGTTCAAGAAGGCAGCTCACCACCACCTTCTCAAGGGCAATTGGGGATGGGGAATAAATGCTGGCCTGGCCAGCAACACCCACATCGCATGAATGAATAATTTTAAAAAAGGATGGCGATTGGAGGAGGAAGAGCGTGAGGGATGCAGTTTTGAAGAGGAAGAGCGTGAGGGATGGAGTTTGGAGGAGTATGGGCGTGAGGGATGGAGATTGGCCGAGGATGAGCGTGAGGGATGGAGTTTGGAGGAGGAAGAGCGTGAGTGATGGAGATTGGCCGAGGAGGAGCGTGAGGGATGGAGATTGGAGGAGTATGGGCTTGAGGGATGGCGTTTTCCAGACAGAGAGCGTGAGAAATGGAGATTGGAGGAGGAAAGGCGTGAGGGTTGGAGGTGAAAGAGTGTGTGGGGTGGAGATTGGAGGAGGAAGAGCTGGAGGGTTGGAGGCATGTGAGGGATGGAGGTTGGAATGTGTGGGATTGAGATTGGATGAATAACGGCCTATGGAATGGAATCATAGAATGGTTACTGCACGGAAGAGGCCATTCAGCCCGTCGTGTTCATGCCAGCTGTCTCCAAGAGCAACTCTGCTCGTTCCACTTACCCGCCATTTCACTCGTTGCCCTGCACATTTTTCTCTTCACGTGTTTATCCAGACCCCTTTGAAAGTCACGATTGAACCTGCCCCCAACACACTTTCAGGCAGTGCTTTCCAGATCCTCACCACTCACTGCATAAACAGCTTTTCCTCATATTGCCATTAGTTCTTTTAGCCAATCACCTTTAATTGATGTCCTCCGGTTCTCAACCCTTCTGCCAATGGGAACTATTTGTCTCTATCCATTATATCTAGCTCTCTTGATTGTGAACACCTCTATCAAATCTTCTCTACGGAGAATAACCCCAGCGTCTCCGATTTATCCACGTAACTGAAATCCCTCATCCCTGAAAACATTCTCGTAAATCTTTTTTGCACCCATTCGAAAGCCTTCACATTTTTCCGAAAGTGTAGTGCCCAGAATTGTACACAGTGCTTCAGTTGAGGGTGAGCTGGTGTTTTATAAAGGCTCGTCATGACCTCCTTGCTATTGTACTCTTATGCCTCTATTTATACAGCCTAGGATCTCATATGCCTTTTTAACCACTTTCTCAACCTTCCCTGACACTTAACGATTTGTGCACATATACCCCCAGGCCTCTCTGTTACTGCACCCTTTAGAATTTTTTAAATTGTCCAAGTTTTGTGTCATCTGCAAATTTTAAAATTGTGCCCTGTACACCCAAGTTTAGCTCATCAGTGTATATCAAGGAAAGCAGTGGTCCTCGTTTCGACCCTTGGAGAACCCCACAGTATACCTTCCTCGAGTCCAAAAAAACAACCGTTCACCACTACTCTGTTTCCTGTCACTCAGCCAACTTCGTACCCATGTTGCCACTGTCCCTTTTATTCCATCGGCTTCAACTTTGCTGGCAAGCCTATTATGTGACACCTTATCAAACACCTTTTGGAAGTTCATGGACACCACATTCCCCTCACCAACCTTCTCTGTTACCTCATCAAAAAACTCAATCAAGTTAGTTAAATACAATTTGCCTTGAACAAATCTGTGTTGGCTTTCCCTACTTGATCCACTCTTGTCCAAGTGACTGTTAATTTCAACCCGGACTATTATTTTTAAAAGCTTTCCCAACACGGAGGTTAAACTAACTGGTCTATAGTTGCTGGGTTTATCCTTACATCCCTTTTTGAACAAAGGTGTAACATTTGCAGTTCTCCAGTCCTCTGGCACCACCTCTGAATCTGAGGAGGATTGGAAGATTATAGCCAATGCCTCAGCAATTTCCACCCTTACTTCCCTCAGCATCTGCTCAGATGTGGCCCATCCGTTCCTGGTGACTTATCAATCTTATGTAGAGCTAGCCTTTCTAATAGCTTCTCTTTATCAATTTTTAGCCCTTCCAGTATTTCAACTACATCCACTTCCTTGGTAAAGACAGTAGCTAAGTACTCACTTACTACCTCAGCCATGCCCTCGGTCTCCATATGTAAATCCCCTTTTTGCTCCTTAATCAGCCTCACATCTCCTCTTACTACTTTTTTACCATTTATATGCCTATGCAAGATTTTTGGATTCCCTTTTATGTTAACTTCTGGTATCTTCTCATACTCCTTCTTTGCCTTTCTTATTTCCTTTCTTACTTCCCCTCTGAATATTCTATATTCAACCTGGTTCTCACTTGCATTATCAACCTAACATCTGTCATACACACTAAAGGCAGGCTTGGGTCTGCAAACGAAACCCAACCTGAGCCCGGCAGAACCACATCCGACCCGGCCCGAGTCCTTCCATTTTTTCTTGCACCCGACCCGACTATCAGTTAACCTACCTTCTGTTTTTCATTTTGTTGCTGATCTGCACAAGCTTAAAATAACTGTAACAAAACCACCTTTCTAGTCCACAAATTACATCAACAGTTGAGTCGCTTACCTGAGGTTGTGATAAATCGTGTCTGACCCGAGCCTGAATGCTGGACCCGGAAGTGCAACCCGAACCCAACACGTCGTCAGGTCCCATCGGGTTCTGGTCAGGTAGCCGGCCTTTAATACACACCCTTTTCCTGCTTCATCTTACTCTATCTTTTTCGTCATCCAGCGAGCTCTGGCGTTGGTTGCTCTACCTTGCCCCCACGTTGGAGTGTACCTTGACTGTACCTGAACCATCTCTTTATAGACAGCCTATTGTTCCTCTCTGCCCTTTACATTACTACTATCGCAAGCTATATTAGGATAATTAAGGTCTCCCATTATCACCACTCTATAGTTTTGCACCTTTCTGTAATTTCCCTGCAGATTTGATGCTGTACATCATTCCCACTGGTTGGTGGCCTATATAATACACCCAGTAGTGTAATGAATTCTGTCCTTGACCCCCCCCCCCCCCCAGAACATACTCTCTCTCAAGCACTATAATATTCTTCTTAATCAACACTGCCACCCATCCTTCTTTCCTTCCTACTCTATCTTTCCTGAACACCTTGTATCCAGGAATATTTAGTACCAAGTCCTGCCCATTTTTGAGCCAGGTCTCCGTTATTGCTATAACATAATATTCCTACATGGCCATCCGCGCTTGCAGCGCGCCAACCTTATTTACCATGCTTTGTGAGTTTACATACATGCACTGTAAACCTGATTTAGGCCTATTGCATTCCCTCTAAGTCTGACCCCACCTTACTATTTCTTACTCATGTGTCTCTCCCAGTCATTCTTGCACCTTGTTTATCCTTTCTAATGCTACATTCCATTGCCCTGCCAAGTTGGACTTAACCCTCCCCAACAGTATTAGCAAACTGCCCTGTGTGGACATTGAACCCAGCTCTGTTGAGGTGCAACCCGTCCAGCCTGTACAGGTCCCACCTCCCCCAGTGCCTCAGGAATCTAAAGCCCTCACTGCTGCACCATCTCTTGAGTCATGCATTCACCTGCTCTATCCTTCAATTTCTATACGCGCTAGCATGTCGCACCAGGAGTAATCTGGAGATTACTGCCTTTGAGGTCCTGCTAGCTCCCTAAAATCTGCTTGCTGGACCTCACCCCTCTTTCTACCTATTGAGATTGGAGAAGGTAGAATGTGTGGAATGATGTTGGAGAAGGGAGACGAAAGTTCAGAGGGGCAACCATGATTTAAAAAAAAATTGTTAAAAGTGAGGTATGCGAAAGTTGGTCATGGTCATGGCTGCACAGGGCAGTGGTGTTCGGTGATTTTCTTTTATTGAGATCACTTCCTTAAAAATGATTCACCCGTCAAACCTTTGATGTTCAGCCTTCTTGCAGTATGCATTCATTTACAAGTGGGTGTTTGCAGCAGGATCAGTTCCCCTTTCTATGGGGGTAATGCATTGTGTATGGGAGCTAATTATCTACCACTTCTGCATTATGCAGTGGTTTTTCTTAAGATAAGAGCATAAAAAGTGGGTGTGGGAATATGAACTTTCATACGAACTTTCAAAGCTCCTCTGCCATTCAATATGATCGTGGCTGATCTTCAACCTCAACTGCAGTTTCCCACCCAATCCCTTGATTCCCTTAGATTCAAAGAATCTGTCGATCTCGGTTTTCAATATACTCATCAACTGAGCATTTGCAGCTCTCTGTGGTAGAGAATTCCAAAGATTCACAACCTTCTGAGTGAAGATATTTCTCTACATCTCAGTCCTACACAGCCGATCCTTTATCCCGAGACTAGTTCTGGTCCCAGGTTCTAAACTGTCACTGTACTCCTAGGATATTACAGTGGACATCAATGTTTAGAAATAGACGAGATGAAGATTCAGAACTAGGGAGTTGATTTTTTTTAAATGATTTGTTCGTGTGATGTGGATGAGAAGGCAACTTTGATTACTCATCGGAGTTGCCCTGGCTTAGCTGCAAAGCCACAACTGAGTGGCCTGCTAAGCACATGACTTAGTCACGTTTTAGGACTAGAGTCATGTGTAGCCCAGGTAGGAGTAGCATGTTCCCATCCCAAAGTTTGGATTTTTATGACAATTCAGCTTTCATGTTTGGATTCTAACTCATTTTTGAATGTTATTTTGTAAAGCAAAATTCTTTTAATGTGACAGAAGTGGAGGGTTAACACAAACGCATCCCTCGTCATTGGTGCCTATAGCATTTATTACACCTGTACAGTGTTCAACATGTAGCTCAGTGTGTTTAATCTAGTGTAATGAGCACAGGACTATGTATGTTAGGTGAATGTCCAGCTTTGCACCATTGAGGTTATTAAAGCTCAGTGTTGTAAAACCAATTAAGTATACGTTTCTGAGCATTGTGCCTTGTGGGATTCCCATCTCGTGACCTAGATGTACAAACGGTTCCCTCTTATGAACTGTGTGAGAACACGCTTTGCCCCTGTGAAGCAACCAGTTGGGCCTCGGGCCAAACTCACACTTTGAACGAGAGGGTCAAAGTTAATGGCATTCTTTTATTAATCCAATCCTCCAGCCCAGTTACAGATGCAGCAGATTGCCCAGCAGCAGCAGCAACAACAGCAGCAGCAGTTCCAGGCCCAACAAGCTGTGCAGCAACAACAGCAACAGCAACAACAGCAGCAGCAGCAACAGTTCCAGGCACAGCAGCAGCAGCAGCAGATAATGAAACTACAGATGCAACAGCAACAACAGGTAAAAGGATTGAATTGCACGTGAATGAATCGCCAGTGCCAGAGGGAGGACACTTCAGCACAGCTACATAGGAACAATTTTCTTCCTTCCTGTCCTGAAGTTACTGAGACACGGGGTGGAATTTTATGCTGGTGGTGAGGGTCTCGACATCGGGGAAACCGACTCTGAGATCCCCACGTCCCCTCTTCTACAGAAGGCCCGCAGAATTTAATGCTAATCAGGCACTTAACTGGAAAGCCTGCGGGCCTTCTGTACGATTTAAGACCCCACTGCCGGAAGTCCAGGCCTTGCAGAGCTGGTGGCCCATCAGAGGCCGGCAGCTGCAATGCTACTATGGAGGCGGTGGCTGCTGCTGCAGCTGCAACAAACAGACACCAAGGAGCAGCGCTGGAACCAGGCTTAAGATAGATCAGGGCAGGAGGAGTCTCATGGTGTAGGGGCTGCGAGGGAGGGGGTTTGACAGCAAGGGCAGGGGGGTGGCCCTCAGCAGGCCCCCCCTTGCTGATACCGAGTACCTCGTTCAGGCACTAAGTGCCTTTGCGTGAGGGACACACCACTCCCCCCAACCCCTGCAGCCGGGAAGCAGCCCACATGGTTTTTGATACCGTGCTTCCCATGCAGCGACAGAGCTGCCCACTGCACGGGTAATTGCGCCTGCGACGGAGGAGGACTTTAATTAGGTATTAATTGCCCAGTTAAGGGCCTCAATTGCCAGAGCAGGAAGCCCATTCACAGGTCTTCCTCTTCCTGCCCCAGACTAAATTTCGGCAAAGGCGGGATGCTGGCAGGGCGCCCTCCCCCGCCACCATCCCATCTGATTTTATGCTTTCCTTGCCTCCAAACCCACTGCGGTCCCTATCCTGAGTGACCATGCTCCATGTGTGAGCGCCAGCAGGTTGTCTGACCATGTGAGCCACCATAGCCAAGCCTGGTCTTGTTCTCATCCAGCACCCAGATGTATGTGCTTTCCAGCAAGATGAACTGGCAGTCATACAGAATGGCCAACTTGGCTGGTTTCCCTTTCCTAGCCTAAAAATTTGTAGAGTTCCTACTGCCACCCCAGGTCAACTAGCTCAGCACAGACCAGCCATCAGGGTATCATTTTGTGGACTGTATTGTTAGTGCTGCAGCGAGCCACCAGAGTAGCTGTCACACCGCCCGCTTAAGCAGTGGGCCTTGCATCATGCAGCAACCCACACTGATGTGCTGAGATCTCACTCCCCTCCCTTTCTGCAATAACTACAATTTTTCATTTTGGGTTGTTATTGAGAATGGAAAACTCAATTTAATAAGAGAATCCTTTTAGTTCTTTTAAAACTGCAGTTGTGTCCACATTACTTGCAATATTCAAAAAGCAGTTATAATGTTATCAGAAATATTGCCAAAATTAATTTAATAGAAAAGAAAAATTACTGCAGATGCTGGAAATCTGAAATAAAAACAGAAAGTGCTCGTAATACTCAGCAGGTCATGTAACATCTGTTGAGAGAAAAACAGTGTTAATGTTTTGGGTCGGTGGCCTTTCATCAGAACTGGAAAAAGTTAGAGATGTAACAGGTATTAAGCAGGTACAGAGGGAGGAAAAGGGCGGGTGGAGATGGGAGCAAGAACAAAAGGGTAGGTCTGTGATAGGGTGGAAGGCAGGAGAGATTAAATGACAAAAGGGATGATGGTGCAAGAAGATAGTAATGGGACAAGTAAAGAAACAGAAGATGGGTCTAGAGGAGATGTAAATGACAACAGTAGAATCATCAGCAACAGCTGCTGTGCGAAAAATTCAGTATTGAGTCCGGAAGGCTGTCATGTGCCTAATCGCAAGATGACGTGTTGTTCTTGAGCTTACGTTGAGTTTCATTGGAACACTGCAAGAGACCGAGGACAGAGAGGTCATAGTGGGAGTGGAATGGAGAATTGAAATAACGGAAGACTGGAAGTTCAGGTTCACGCTTGTGGACTGAACGGAGGTGTTCTGCTAAGTGGTCACCCAGTTTGCCTTTGATCTGCACCATGGTTGGCGGGGCCCTTGACTGTGTCCGTTCCATTTCCTGCACTTCTGCTCTCACCCCTCCCTTCCCTTCCAGAACCAAGGTAGGGGTTCGCCTTTTCCTCACCTTCCACGCCACCATCCTCCACATTCAACAGATCATCTCCACCATTTCCCCCACTTCCAACGTGATATCACCTCCAAAAACATCTCTTCCCCTCCCTTTCAGCCTTCCGAAGGGACTGTTTGCTCCGTGAGGCCCTCGTCCACTCCTCAATCATCCCCAATGCCCTCTTCCCTCCCCACAGCACATTCCCTTGCAAGCAAAGGAGATGCATCACCTGCCCTTTTACCTCCTCCCTTCTTACGATCCAAGGCCCCAAACACTCCTTCCAGATGAAACAACGATTTACGTGTATTTATTTCAACTTAGTTTACTGTATTCACGGTCTCCTCTATACAAGGGAAACCAAACGCAGATTGGGTGACCGCTTTGTGGAACACCACCTATTCAATCTCTTAGCATGACCCCGAGGTTCCGGTCGCCTGTCATTTTAATTCTCCGCCCCACTCCCACTCTGACCTCTCTCTCCTCGGCCTCCTGCAGTGATCCAGTGAAGCTCAACATAAGCTCCAGGTGCCGATTAGGCACACTTTACGGCCTTCTGGATTCAACATTGAGTTAAATTTCACACCATAACCTCTGCCCCTATTTTTTCAGACAGCAGCTGTTGTTGATGATTCTACTTTTCCTATTTACACCTCCTCTCGACTCATCTTTTGCTTCTTTCCTTGTCCCATTACCATTTTATTTTGCCTTACACCATCATCCCTATTATTTAATCTCACCTACCTTCCACCCTATCACAGAACTTTCCTTCTGTTCTTTAATCTCCCACCTTCCTCTTTCCCTGGCTCTGTGCTTAAAACCTGTTACATCTCTAACCTTTTCCACCGATCTGAAACGTTAATTCTGTTTATCTCACCACAGATGCTGCCTGACCTGCTGAGTATTTCCAGCATATTCTGTTATCATCTAATTGAAGTCTGATCTAAGGCCAAATTATGGCTACACATGGGGAGGGGGATTGATTTCTGGACAAATATTGGTGTAGACTACAGTACAGTAATGATGGGTACAGGTCTGTCACTCTACAACACAGCTACAGATTTGAGGGTGCAGGTTTGTCATTGTATAACATTCAGGTAAAATACTGGAGCCTATAATCATTGTTAATACTGGGGTACAGAGCTGGTGGGTACAGGTCTGTCATTGTTTAACACTGGGGTGCAGTACTGGTTGGTACAGGGATGTCACTGATGTAATGAGATGGATTATCTGAGCTGACTTAAAAATGCCTTCCTTCTAACTCTGCCACAGAGGTTGATCCAGCAGCAGCTCCAACTCCAGCAGCTCCAGCAGCTCCAGTCTCAGCCACCGTCACAGCTGGCGCCTCAGTCCCAGTCCCAACCAATGGTTGCTCAGGTGCCGGGCCAGATGTCAAGCCAGGTTTCCATGTCTTCACCCTTAACACAGCAGCAGCCACCAATCAAGCTTCAACCTCTGCACCAGGTACACAGCCTCTCTTTGCTTGTCGTTTTGTCGTGCACTCTACCTTTGGTATTGAGTACTAAATGTTAGAGGAGGAGAGGATCCCATAAACTATGTTGTCTTGTCCCACTAGCGACGTCAGAGAAAGAGAGAAATGATTTCCTTTCCTGTTGGAAGAATGCAAGCAATTGTAGTGGTGCCAATATGCACAGTTCTGATGGAACTTTATGCTGAATAATTTTTCTGCACTTGACAGTAATGGATGAGGCCAGACATCCCAAGGAAACTAATACTGAAACAGGGACAGGGACACTCCCAAATTAACATATGCAAAGTAACAGTAATGAAGAAAATAATGGCACTAAGAGTGACAGGCCTCCAGGACCAGATGGTTTCCATCCCAGAATCTTAAAGGAAGTAGATGAAAACAGTGCAGATGCCCTAACTATAATCTTCCAAAGTTCTCTCAATTTGGAAACTGTTCCTTTAGACTGGAAAATTGCATATGTCACTCAGCTATTTAGAATTAGAATTAGAACATTACAGCGCAGTACAGGCCCTTCGGCCCTCGATGTTGCGCCGACCTGTGAAACCATCTGACCTACACTATTCCATTTTCATCCATATGTCTATCCAATGACCACTTAAATGCCCTTAAAGTTGGCGAGTCTACTACCGTTGCAGGCAGGGCGTTCCACGCCCCTACTACTCTCTGAGTAAAGAAATACCTCTGACATCTGTCCTATATCTATCACCCCTCAACTTAAAGCTATGTCCCCTCGTGTTTGCCATCACCATCCGAGGAAAAAGACTCTCACTATCCACCCTATCCAACCCTCTGATTATCTTATATGTCTCTATTAAGTCACCTCTCCTCCTCCTTCTCTCCAACGAAAACAACCTCAAGTCCCTCAGCCTTTCCTCGTAAGACCTTCCCTCCATACCAGGCAACATCCTAGTAAATCTCCTCTGCACCCTTTCCATAGCTTCCACATCCTTCCTATAATGCGGTGATCAGAACTGCACGCAATACTCCAGGTGCGGTCTCACCAGAGTTTTGTACAGCTGCAGCATGACCTCGTGGCTCCGAAACTCGATCCCCCTACTAATAAAAGCTAACACACCATATGCCTTCTTAACAGCCCTATTAACCTGGGTAGCAACCTTCAGGGATTTATGCACCTGGACACCAAGATTTCTCTGTTCATCTACACTACCAAGAATCTTCCCATTAGCCCAGTACTCTGCATTCCTGTTACTCCTTCCAAAGTGAATCACCTCGCACTTTTCCGCATTAAACTCCATTTGCCATCTCTCAGCCCAGCTCTGCAGCCTATCTATGTCCCTCTGTACCCTACAACATCCTTCGGCACTTTCCACAACTCCACCGACCTTCGTGTCATCCGCAAATTTACTAACCCACCCTTCTACACCCTCTTCCAGGTCATTTATAAAAATGACAAACAGCAGTGGCCCCAAAACACATCCTTGCGGTACACCACTAGTAACTAAACTCCAGGATGAACATTTGCCATCAACCACCACCCTCTGTCTTCTTTTAAGAAAGGTGAGAGAGGGAAACCAGAGAAATATACACCAGTTAGCCTGATATCTGTTGTATAGAAATTACTACAGTCTATAATTAAAGGTAGGGTGACTGAACAGCTTGAAAACTTTCAGCTGACTGGAGAGAGCAAGCATGGATTTGTAAAGCGTAGGTTATGCCTGACCAACCTGATTGTATTTTTTGAAAAGGTGACTAAAGTAGTGGACAGGGGAATATCTATGGATGTTATTTATATGGACTTCCAGTGGCATTTGATAAAGTCCCTCATAAGAAACTGTTAGCTGAAGTTGAAGCTCATGGAATTGAAGGCAAATTATTGACCTGGTTAGGAAATATCCTGAGAGGTAGGAGACAGAGATTAGGGATAATGGGCAGGTACTCTAATTGGCAGGATGTAACTAGTGGTGTCACGCAAGGATCTGTGTTGGGGTCTTAACAATTCACTATTTTTATTAACGACTTAAGTGATGGGATAGAAAACCACATGTCCACATATACCGATGACACAAAGATAGGTGGCATTGTAAGCAGTGTAGATCGATGTGTAACATTACAAAAGGATATTGATAAGAGTAATGAATGGGCAAAACTGTGGCGAATGGACTTCACTGTAGGCAGATGTGAAGTCATTCACTTTGGACCTAAAAAGGGTCGATCCAGGTACATTTTACATGGTGAAAAACTAGAAACAATGGAGGTCCAAAGTCAATTGGGGGTCCAGGTCAATTAAAATGCCATCAACAGGTACAGAAAGGCAGATGGAATGCTGGTCTTTATATCTAGAGGACTAAAATGCAAGGTGGTAGAGGTCATGTTTCAGCTCTACAAAGCCCTGGTTAGACCATACCTGCGATCAGTTCTGGGCACCACATCTGAGAAAGGATATATTGGCCTTGGAGGGTATGCAGTGTAGATTTACTTGAATGATACCTGGACTCCCAACGGTTAAATTACAAGGAGAGATTACGCAAACTAGGGTTGTATTCCCTGGAATTTAGAAGGTCATGGGATGATTTGATCAAAGTTTTCAAGCTATTAAGGGGAACAGATAGAGAGAAACTATTTCCATTCCTGCTGAGTCTAGGAATAGGGGCATAATCTAAATATTAGAGACAGACTTTTCGGGAGTGAAATTTAGGAAACACACGTAAAGAATGGTAGAAGTTCGGAACTCTTTTCCACAAAAAGCAACAGATGCTAGATCAATTTTAATAATGAAATTGATAGATTTTTGTTAACCAGAGGTATTAAGGGATATGGGGCTAAGGCAGTATATGAGTTAGGTCACAGATCAGCCATGATCTCGTTGAATGGCAGAACAGGCTTCTGTTCCGTGTTCCTATGTTTCCTGGCTTAGTTGCGAGTATTGCCGAATTTAACTGTGATGTGAGAAATCATAGAATCTTAGAGCACAGAATGATGCCATATGCCCCATCGTACCTGTGCCAGCACTTTGAAGAGCTATCTAATTCGTGCCATTCCCCAGCTCTTTTCCCATGGTCCAGGATTCTTTTTCAAATATTTCAAAAGAGTTCTTTTTTTAAAAGTTTTTGTTGCATCTGTTTCCATCACCCTTTCAGGCAGTGCATTCCAGATCACAACTACTTGCTGTGCAAAAATATTTCTCCTTCTCTGCACTGTGGTTCTTTTTGCCAATTATCATAAATCTGTGTTCTCTGGTTACCACCCCTCCTGCCAGTGGAAACGGTTTCTCCTTATTTACTCTATCAAAACCCTTCATGATTTTGAGCATCTCAATTAAATCTTAGCCTTAACCTTCTCTGCCCTAAGGAGAACAACCTCCACTTCTTTAATCAATGCTATTGATTTTTCCACCCCCCCTCCCCCCCCCTGCCAGCACACTTTATGAAAATAAATCTTAACGCTACCTCCAGCTCAAGTAATGAGAGTGAGTTTGGAAAGTAGCTGACTGTTTAATTGCAGGCCAGCTGTAGAGAGAATGCCCAAGGCTCTTTCATCCAGCTGGGGCCTGGCATGTGCCACACTTGCAGAAAAGCCAGCTATTCTACCAGGGTACCTGTGTCGTTCCCATTTAGCAGTAGTGTAGGCTGGAGCGAGCTTATAATGAGTCCTTTGCCCATGCCTCCTATGTGGGAGGGGAAGGTTGATAGAAACCAGGACCCTGAAGCCTCATTGGTAAAATCCAATTTCTACACTTGCATGAATTGGAAAGTTTATGGTAATAAGTTATGGGCCAGTAGCTGCTTTAGTGGTGTTAGTCTGAAAGTAATGTTCTGTCTTTATTACTAAAAATGGCAGTGAATTTATTCTCAACCTTGTAGTCAGAATTCCCTCACTTTGAGCATGTTGGCACATGACCAGCTGAGCTCATTGGGAGGACAGTTACATTCATTACATTGTGATCTCGCCTCACACTCCTGCCAATCTAACAGAACAAGTACATTTTAGTCTTCATTTAAAACTGAAATTGATAGACTTCTGTTAACCAAAGGTGTTAAGGGATATGGGGCCCTACCAATTTGTCTTTAGTTGGTAAATCCAACAAAATTGGATTGACTTGATTGGAGGGCTTGTCATAGAATCATACAATGATATAACACTGAAGGAAACTATTTGACCCATTGTGCACATTCTGGCTTTTTGAAAGCCAACCAATTAGTCCTCATCTGCTCCCCTTTCACATCAGCCCTGCAAGTTTTTTCCTTCAAGTACTTATCCAATTTCCTTTTGAAAGTTATTAGTGAATCATCTTCCACCTTTCAGGCAGTGCATTCCAGAGCATAACTCATTGCATTAAAAAAAATTTATCCTCAATTCGCTTCCAGATCTTTTGGCAATGAACTTAAATCAGTGTCCTCTAGTTACCAACCCTTCTTTGTGTTAAATTTCCTCCTGAGAAAAGCCTTTTCAGGTGTTTATTTATTTAGAGAGACAGCACTGAAACAGGCCCTTCGGCTCACCGAGTCTGTGCCGACCAACAACCGTTTATACTAATTCTACATTAATCCCATATTCCCTACTACATCCCCACCATTCTCCTACCACCTACCTACACTAGGGGCAATTTACAATGGCCAATTTACCTATCAACCTGCAAGTCTTTGGCTGTGGGAGGAAACCAGAGCACCTGGCGGAAACCCACGCGGTCACAGGGAGAACTTGCAAACTCCACACAGGCAGTACCCAGAACTAAACCCGGGTCGCTGGAGCTGTGACGCTGCGGTGCTTGCCACTGTGCCGCCCTGTGTTGATACCATACTGAGTGACCGTCCAATTCTTAACACTTGTTAAATCACGGAAGTACAATAATTCAGGTACATATGTAATTGATTAACACATCCCTTATGCTTCTTTTGTTTCAGGTCCGTGCACAGTTTCCCCAAGGCCAGACAGCCCAAGCTCAGGCCCAGGCCCAGGCCCAGGCCCAAGCTCAAGCTCAAGCTCAGGCCCAGGCCCAGGCCCAGGCTCAGGCTCAGGCTCAGGCCCAGGCTCAGGCTCAGGCTCAGGCTCAGGCCCAGGCCCAGGCCCAGGCCCAGGCCCAAGCTCAGGCTCAGGCTCAGGCTCAGGCCCAGGCCCAGGCCCAGGCTCAAGCTCAAGCACAGGCCCAGGCCCAGGCTCAGGCTCAAGCACAGGCTCAAGCACAGGCCCAGGCTCAGGCTCAAGCACAAATGGGAGCAGGAGGTCAGGTAAGGAAAGTGGTGTGAGTGAGTGTTGGCTGACCATCACTGCATGAGTTGATCAGCATGTTGTAGGATTTCTGGTGGATTCCTTGTCCCTCTACAGGGTCCTTGTCTAGGTTGTTAATTGCACGCATTTGTAAAGCAAGCTACTTCTCAATAATACAATGATAAATTAACCCTAAAACCCAATTCTTTTTCTCCTCCAGTTGTAAGTAAACTTTGCAGCTACAGATGAATAATTATACTTTACATCTACCTATTTAATAGTTGCAAGTATCCAGCTTTAATAGTATTTGCAATGACAGAGACATGAAGTATAAACATCACTCGTTTCAGAGTCTGAATAAACCAGTTTTGGTGCAGATTCAGTACTGTTCACCTCAAGTTCATTTTCTGAAGTATTAACTTACTAATTGTTTGTGGCAGGAGTTGCCAAACTCTTGCCAAATCAAGAACTGGCCATGGAGTGGGGATAGGGGCGGGGAAGAGGTGGGATCAGGGATAGACTTCTGAGGTCCGCTTCGCTGATTTGGAAAATTCATTTCAACAGTTGAGATCTTGGTAAGTGGGGAAAACCAGACTTTTGCATCTTTGCAGTTCATGGTTTAGCCTGCTAAAAGCCCAGATGGTGCATGCAGACCTATACAGACATCCTGGGCTGCATATATAGAATTACAGAGAGGCTACAACACAGCAACAGGCCATTCATCCCTACCAGTCTGTGTTCATGTTTATCCTCCACATGACTTCTTATCTCAATCTCATGTGCCTGCTTGTACCCATATCCCTTACTCCCCTTTCCTTCGCCAGTTATCTAACCTAGTCTTAAAATATTGACATGATCTCTGCTTCAGTCACTATCTCTGGTATTCCAAACCCTCACAACTCTGCCAAAAAAAGTTCCAACTGCTCTTTGCCTTATGATCTTTCATTTCATCAAATACCTATGACCCTTGTTCTAAACGCCCAGAAGTAGCCCATTTGTACCTATCCTGTCCTGTGCCTTCATAATTTTAAATCACCTTGTAATTGCCTCTGTTAGAATGAAACCAACTCCAGTTTTTCAAGCTTTCTTTTCACTTCCATTTCCTTATATCAGGCAGAATCCCAGTGAATCTCCATAATACCCACCACTGCCTCAGTATTCTTCTTATAGTGTGGAGCCCAGAACTGCACATAATACTTGAAATCTTGTAATACTGTAATCTTGCTAAGGTTTTATATAAATTAATTATTGCATCTGATGAAACAGACCAAAACTGAATCTTTACCACTAGAGGTGCTGCTTTTAATACCTGGTGAAGTTCATGACAGTCCTGAGATACTGCACAGTGTTCAACGAAACACTGCCCAGTCTCTAATTTCACAGATCTAGAATGCGCACAGTCTCTAATGTCACAAACCTGGGCTGCATACAGTCTAGACCTAGACTGGGCCCAGTCTCTAATGTCACAGCCCTAGACTGTGCCCAGTCTCTAATGTAACAGACCTAGACTGTGCCCAGTCTCTAATGTCACACAACTAGACTGTGTCCAGTCTCTAATGTCACACACCTAGACTGCGTGCATTCTCTAATGCCACAGACTTAGACTGCATGCAGTCTCCAATGTCACAGCCTAGACTGCACACAGTTTGTAATGTCACAGCCCTAGACTGCGCACAGTCTCTAATGTCACAGACTTACACTGTGTACTGTCTCTAATGTCACAGTCCTAGTCTGCGTGCAGTCTCTAATGTCACAGCACTAGACTCTGTACCGTCTTTAATGTCACAGACCTAATGACACAGGCGTAGTCTGCGCACAGTCTCTGATGTGACAGAAATAGACTGTGGTCTCTGATGCAGCAACATTGGCGACATGTCAACCCAACCTTCAGGTTTGTCTGCTGGGAAGTCATCAGCCAGTATCAGGTGACTAGGGTGGTTTCCACTAATGCTGATTTCAACAACACCCCAAGCAGAATTATTGGCCCCAGAAATGGTTTGAATATAAGTCTGTTCTGTCATAGTCCTGAAACCAGGAAGCGCCACATACACAGGCACTGGATGAGATATTTTCATGCCCTCAGCAGTCAAGGCTGTTATGCGCTCAGGCTAGTCCAACTCATAAAGCTTCGACCAGTGCAGTTTCAGAAGCTAGGACAAACCTCAGTGCCTCTGCAAAGGATCCCAAGGCATTTGGATATTTTGGCAAGCTGGGGTTGTTTTTCGTTCTTCGAGGAGGATGAGGAAATGGGAGGGAATTTCCTGATCCTTGAGAACCTCAGGCCTAAATGTGAGGCTGCAGGCAGAGTGCATGTATCATTTGACAAGTCTGTGTTGTCTCAGGGGGCCTGGGGTCCAAATCTCTGCCTTTGATGGGAACATGCAAGGAGGCCGTATTCAGCTTAGTAAATATAGGTTCTTGAGATTCCGTCTAACACGAACTGCAACTAAGGTGGTTGGCAAGAATCTGCTCCTTTGAGGCTGTATTGTTCTACTTGGATCAATTGTGCCAGTTATCTTGGGATTTAAAAGTCCTTCTATTTACACAACTATCTGTTTGATTCATTGGATGTTTTTCAGCAGCACGCAGAGCACAGCAAATCCCATGTTAAGGGAAAAACCCACATTTAGCCCCGAGTGGCATCATAGCAGCTGGCTGCATTGGGTATGAAGCTTTAGTGGACACTCGAATGTCAGATGGTTTGTTACTGATCCCACTGGCTGAAGGTTGTGCTCGAGTCATCCACCATTGTACCACTGTGCTGTGATGCTGGCAGGTGAAGACTGGAGTATGGGTGCAGCGTTGCTTGCCCATTCTGGTTCTGATGGCATTTGAGACCTAGGCCTACTCAAGTGACCATTGCAGCCAAATGCCTACATTGGCACAGTGCATTGCCTGCATTCAAAGGTCAATGTAGATCAAAGAACATTTGAAACCATGCAGAATATCTATGTACTGAGTGGGCTGTGGCTGCAGGTGTGATCTCCTCCTGTAGCAGCCTAGTACCTGACGCCTGCGACAGAGGATTGGAGTCCTCGGCACAGAAATTGTGTAGTCCTTCCTGCAACTCACAGCACTAAAGAGGCTCAAGGTCCGAGCAGTTTGGCTGGCATTTTGAGATATTCCAGAAGCATAGATAAGGTATGGACTCACATCACCTTGGTGGTCTGGTATATGTAAATAAACAGAGTGCAACTTAGTGCCCAGCCCTTTGAGAGGAGATATGGTAGATATGGTGCTGGTGCTGACTGAGGTCAGTGAAATGGTTGACCAGTATCTAACAGGTAAGTATTCTCAGCAGAGGCAACATCCAGCTACATCGAATAGAGACAGCTAGATTGCCAAATCTGTCTCACATGGTGATGAGGCAACTGAACATCCTGATCCCCAACTGTCCTCTCACCCACCAGTTGTCAAGCAATCGCCAGGGAGAGGCAAAAATTAGATGAGAGAAAAAACCGTAGGCTAATTCAGGGGGACAAAAATCTGGAAAATTCCTCTCTGATCACCAAGGATGATTGAAGCGAGCTGCAGGAGACCACAGTGACTGTGAGCTGTATCGCTGAAGTGTCAGCCACAGCCAAGAACCCGTCCAGATCCTTTGTAAATGTTTGCAGAGAATCCGCACTCACTGCATGAGCCGACAACTTGTTCCAAAAGTTGATGATCCTCTACAGGAATCAACTCTCCACTCAGGCAGTCAAAGCCACCCTCAATGGATGGAAGTACCCTCAGGGGTAGATAATCCTTATGGCCACATTCCAAGACAAGTGGTTACCGGACTTCTGCTTCAATTGGTAGTAAGGGTAGTAATTCTGGATGGGCTGCTGATCTGCTAGGCAGGATGGATTCTTGTACACCTTTATTTATTTTCCCTCAACATTTCATTCTGGCATCAGGGAGGAAGGACATAATGATTATCTCATTGTCTCTATAATAGTATAGAAAGACCTGGTTCTCAGGCTCTGGCCCAATGCACTCATGTACCCATCAGGATTGCAAACAGGCAAGTCCCCTGACTTGGATGAATGGTCAGTGATTTCCAGTGCTTGACAGCTGAATTACAGAGGCACAGTGTCACATTGCTAATGGTGGCAATGTTTCTAGGCTCTGAAAATTTCTACTCTGCAGGCTGAGAATACCAAATGGAAATACTTGCCTTGACTAAATCCACTGAGGTGTGATTATTTTTTCATATCTGCATATGTTGCTGGATGGGGGACTCCTTCCAAGTATTATGAGAGTCCATGTTTTTGCTATTTTATAGGAATGTGAGTAGGCCATTTAACCTCTCAAAACTTTTCCGCCATTCAGTTAAATCATGGCTGATCTGAATCTTAACTCCATCTACCCCCTTGATTCTGCAACCCTTGATGCCCTTTCCTATCAAAAATCTATCAATCTGAGCTTTGAAATTTTCAGTTGACCCCACCCCAACTGCAATTGCTTTTTGGGGGAAAGAGTTCCCGATTTCCATGAGAAAGTTCTTTCTGATGTCACTGCTGAATGGCCTAGCTCTAGTTTTAAGATTATGTCCCCTTGTTCTGGACTCACACCGGAGAAAATAGTTTCTCCCTATCTACCCGATCAAATCCTTTAATCGCTTTAATTTAATCACTTTAAACACCTCAATTAGATCACCCCATAATCTTCTATATTCAGGGGAATACAAGCGTTCTTTATGCAACATGTCTTCATAAATTAACCCTTTTCACCCAGTATCATTCGGGTGAATCTGTACTTCCAAGACCAATATATCCTCTTGAGGTGCAGTGCCCAGACTGAATGCAGTACTCCAAATATGGTCTAACCAGAACTTTGCACAGCTGTTAGATAACTTTTGTATTCCAGCCCACTTGCAATATAGGCCAACATTCCATTAGCCTTTTTGATTATATTTTGTAACTATCTACTAGCTTTTGGTGATTTCTGTACATGTAAATCATTCCAAACTCAGTTCTCTAGCTACTAACTCCATTCCTTTTCCTGGAAACAGTCTGAGATTAAGCCAGTCTGCATGCAACCTTGGTGTCACATTTGACCCTCAGATGAGCTTCCGACCTCATATTCGTGCCATCACTAAGACCTCCTATTTCCACCTCTGTAACATAGCCCAACTTCGCCCCTTTCTCAGCTCAACTGTTGCTGAAACCCTCATTCTTGCCTTTGTTACCTCTAGACTTGACTATTCCAATGCACTGCAGGCTGGTCTGGGGAGCCTGCATGTTCTCGCTCAACGGCCCTCCATTACATCAGGAGCAGATGTTTCACCCTGTGAGGTACCAGATGCCCTATATCAATCTTTGTTCCTTGAAATTATTTGTCAGAACACACTTTGTTTTGAGCCCTTACAGGCTTTGGATTAGTAGACTCAACATTAAGAACTGGCATGTTGTCAAATGAGTTCAGTGCTCTGGCAGGACTTGTACATAATGTGAGTTTAACTGTGACCCTTTTAATATCCCACTGGTATCTGGACTCTTCAACCAGGTTGCTGATACAAAAGGTGGGATATACTAGTGGTCTTAGGCCTACTCTTCCTCTTTTAGTAAGTGTATTAGTGTTATGTATTTCCCCTGAGTGTTGCTGTTGTGTTTGTGTGCTGTTGAACAGGGCTGTAAACAAGGCTGTGATGCTTTGAAGCTTTGTGTATATCATATAGCTTCAGTGCATCTAGCCCAATTCTTCATCACAGCCTCAGTTCTGGTTCTTTTTGCTTTTGTTGATTGATATCCTCTCCCACATACCTAGTTCTTGCTCAGCTTCCCAATACATAGATAGCCAAAGCTTCAATGCTGGAAGAATTGAGAGCTGAGAAATTCTGGTTTGTTCCAGTATCCTTTAAAGGCAAATCTCCTATGGTATTGCTCATTGGTAGAAATACAATTCTATCAGTCTGTGAAGAACTCGCTGGTTGTCTTTCTGCTCTCTAAATCCTGTCTCTCATTCTCTGTCTTTGTTTTAAACTATTTCCCTCTGCCTCTCTCTTTCTGTATGCCTGTTGCACCATTTCAATATCATATGCTTTTTTCCCCTTTTAAGTTTTTGTTTCTTTCTGTCTCCTCTGTATGTCTCCCACTCTCTCTGTATGCCTCTCTCACAATTTCTCACCAGTTCTGTAGGTACGTCTCCCACTTTCTCTGTACACATCTCATACAATTTCTTGCTCACTCTTTCTCCTCTCACCACCCCCCACCACCCCGTGGAGCGTTAGAACCAAACGGAACTCTGGCCCACCAATGACAGTCAAAAATGTTGTCTTCAGCCCCTGGGTATGAAGCTTGGGGGAGCTGAGCCCTGAACTGCGAGAGAATGGGACTAGAAGCATGGTTTGCATAGGGTTGCACCTCTGCCACAGACGAGATAGTCTTTCTCTCCCCGTTGGTTGGATGCAGGGCTGTTGCTGACTAGCACAGACACTGGAGCTGAGAAATTTTGTCTTTCATTTCATGTGTTTACTATGAATGGCCAAACTGGGCAGTAAGAAGGGAGGATGGTGCGGCAGCTCACCCACATTGTGATGGACATTGAAGGATGCTCATGGGGCTGGCAAGAGGTTACCCCATTGCCCCGCATCTGCTCTCAGTCCAAGGATGACCATGCTGGGGGAAACGGATGAGTAAGGGGCAGCGGATTGGAAAGGGCTACAGGGCGATAGAAATGATGTGATGGGAAGGAGTGGCACTGAATGTTGTTGGCAGCATGGGCCTTGCAAAATATATTGATAGTTTCCTTTGTTAGTGAGATCAGGAGCAGAACAGCAACCTGAGCTGAAGTCCACTCATAATGTTGGCTCCTGGAATTTGTATTCCTGTTGGGGAGTTTTTGTGAGTGTTATAATTTATTTTTAGGGGTGTGTACTAGGGTGGGTGAGGAGCTGCCATGGCACTTGCATCTCAAAATTGTCTTGGTACTGGCTTTGCGTGATATGATTGGATGCTGAAAGAAAGTAGCCAAATGGAAAGGAGGTAAAAAAAGAGCAATGTAACCAATGAGGAAGAAAGCCAGGACCAACTTGCCATCAACAGTACATGATTCGCCTAATGGCATGACAGGCTTGAGGAAAGCCACAGAGATATTGTTAGATACACAAACAGGTTGTGCACAGCAGCACTGATCGGTAGGTGTTGATCAGGTCAGTGGAGGGGCTTGTGCTTTGTCCCTAAAGTGTGTGTTATGGTGTTGGTGTGTAGAGTGACCAGCCAGCGATTTTGCAGGGTACTTTTACCTGCTTGATTTCTATCCAGGTATGGCCTGTCAATCAGTGCATGTTGTGATGCTTCCTGTTTTAATCGCCTCCCATTGCCCTTTGCTGGCTGCCTCTGTGTTTCTGTGAACTAATGGAATCACTGGATCCTCTGTCCTTCAGTCTCTGCTCAAGCTGCCTCTTTTGTTTAAGTATTGCTGGATTTAAACTTTATTTTTGAAAGTACACACGTCCTATCAAATATCTAAGGGGTTAGGTTGGGAAGAGAAGACATTTTGGTTTCTCTCATTCACTAATTGTAATGATTGTTTCCAGATTCAAAGTGTCATAACATAAATGCACTTCATAAAGTGGCAAGGACGGAAAGCTGATCAGGAAAACAATTGTGCATAACACAAAAAATGAAACTACAAGATCTAGGGAAAGTCCTTGGTGTATTTTAAACTTGTCACATTTTGCTCTATGATTTTGTCCCCCATTGTTGCATTGATCTGATTTCTGTCCTGTGGCATAATAGCTGGTTTCGTTCCCTATAGGAGTAAGATTTCTCAAGACATAAGCGATCTGAGCATGAAGAGGGGTGCAGCAGTTTTCAGACAGTAAACTTTGGGTCAATAACCTGCAGGTGACATCATGGCATTCAGTCAGCTCCAGCATCCTCAAGGCAACAAGAAATAATCTCTTGCACACAGAGTCGTCCATTGGACTGAGATATCAGAGACGGGCCAGTGCTGGTGGAATTGTACCCCAGATTGCATCAGTATCTCTGGAAAGGGGCGAAGCAAATGGGCAGTACAAAAGTTAACAGCATGCTCTAGGTCAGTGTTGTCCAATATGTTAGTCACTAGCCACATGTGGCTAATTGGGAATGCAGATGTAGCTAATTGAATGTCTGATCAGTAATTGAATAATGCATAATGGACACAGTCATTGGACAAGTGATCTCAATACTCATTCACGCAATGCAATCGTGAACATTAACCTTTTTGTGCGTTTGTTGGTAAAATAGTTTGATGAAAAGCAGTGCGTGAGTGCTTTACTGCTTTGGTTAATGAATGGTGGTAAATGTTTGTTCATTGAAGCGTGAAATATTTTTACATGTAATGTGAGTGTGTAAGGTATTTTCTACTAAAATTAGTGCATGTGGCTATTCAGTGTCACTGTAACCACACCTGTGGCTAGTCAGCAACGTCTATTGGACAACACTGTCATAGAATTTAACAAATGGACGGGATTCCGAGAAACTATGTCATCCCTGGTTTAAGCTGAATCCCCCCCCACCTCCCAGTAAAAAGAACTGAAATTAATTAGATTTTTTGGTTTTAAACAAGAGTGAATTAATTCCAGCGAGAACAGAAAAGTAAACCTGTTTATTTTTCTCATTAGACTCTGGGTCTGTTCACACATCATCCCATGTTTTCCCCATCTGTAATGCCACAGAACAGAAATGCTTAATATGGCAAAAGACAAGCTGCCCAGCTCTGGAGGGTGTGAGCCCATATGGGGACGTGTGTGCTTCCTTTCATTCTTGTTTTGCGATTACTTGTCTGTTGTCCCTCTGTCCTCAAAGATGATGTCTTCTATGACCCGTGCTGTGCGACCACGGTTCCCACCTGCCTCTGTTGCATCGTCCACGCCTCAAAGCTCCGTTCCTCTGGGAGGACAGCAAATAGCACAGGTATTTAACTGTACGGCAGGTTGCTCTCTAGGTTGACTTGTGGGTAGCATATTGCTTGTAGTGCTCCAGATTTGGATTTCATAAAACCAAAGAGTTGACCGAACTGCACAGAAATCCCATTTGGTTGTCCCGATACTTGTAAGTTCAGTATGACTCCTAGGTCCCAGAGTAAGGTGCTGCTTCTCTTTGTAAGTTTAGGGTCGGAAGCAAACTTCAGTCCGTCTCCATCCAGTTTACAGTTATTGTTCGTTTGACACCCTGGTGGGTAAATGGGTGAGACCAGGAAGGCCCTGTTTGATCCCAGGTTTGTTCTGGCTGATTTTGCCTGAAACAGCAGTTGGGCCTTTAGAATTGGCTTCTGGGGTAGGGAGGGGAAAAGGTTGCCAGCGATCCTGTTCTTGATCTCCATCGGTGACCCTTACTTTGAGTATGTGCAGCGGGTGGGAGGAGATGTGAGTTGGAGGGACATGATGTGAAGACAGTTTGACAGTGTGCTCTTCATAGTTGAATAGTCTGCTGACACTCATCATTACAGTTCGGACTTTAGGAATGGCCACTTGGTTGGAAATAAAGAATGCTGAGCAGATTCCTATTCAGATGGGAAAGGGGAACAAAATAATTGGGACAAATGTTAATTGAACCCTCCAACACTTTATAAGGTTTGAGAATAGTTAAAAATGGTTTACATGACCCAGGCCCCTGTGCTGGCACATATATGACGTATGGGAATGATTTCATATATGGGGTACAATCAGCTGATTAACGCTTTCCTGTGAACTGGTGTTGAAATAAAAACCAAGCTGCTGGCTTCCCAGCTGGTCTTGTAGGCAGAGGCCAGGCATTTGTAGCACTGGGATAGACAGACAGAAGGTTGCAGGTTCCATCCTTGGTAATGCTGGCCTGACAGGGTCAGGGTAGGGACCACTGCAGTTAACTTTAGTGCAACTAGGTAAGAGAGGGGGAAATCAGCCAGGGTGTCTGCTGCTGCTCACTATTCCTTCCCTCCATTGTAAAGTGCAGATTTGCAGTCATCAGAATCATCTGGAACAGGCATTCAACATAGATGGAGTGGTCATTTAGGGAAACACAGAGGGGTACCTGCTGATATTCCAGCAAGGGAAGGTGTAATTGGGAGAGGAGGGCAGAATGTTGGATAGTTAAAAGGTCTTCTTGTCACTGTATGAGGGGTTGTTGGGCCAGGCATATTTCCAGGAACATCCTGTGTCCAGAAAGTGTGCACCACAACGGGTCCATTTACAACACAGCATTGCTACCACTTTACTAACCTGGTCAAAATGTCTCACCACGTTGAATCGTAATTTCTTTCAAAATGGTCTGAATTTAAGAGGGGAATACAAATATTTCACTGAATCAAAATAACCAAATGGAGGCTTAAATAAACAAGGGTTATGCCGCAACCAGCTTCCTAGGACGGTCACAGCACAGTGCGGGATCTGTGCTCTTGGATTTCTGCGTGGGATTGACTTTAGGTTTTTGAAATCCAGCATGTCTTGATGTGAAAATGTAGCCTCTGTTTATCTATCACCTATCATCTATGACCTTTAGATTAAAAATGTGTTTTGGCTATTGAAAACAAATTAATTCAAAATAACAGCAAGTAAAAATGCACCTGAATTTGATGACTGGTCGTAGTTGTTGCAGGCTGCCTCAGAGAGTCAACTTATAGAACTATCATTACAAACTCCTGTTTTTGTTTTGCAAATTGTTTTAATCATGTTTGTGCTTTCAGCTTGCGAATGAATTTTAAATAGCCATTTTTTCCCCAGTATTGTGAGTTGCATAACCTCCGCATGGTTCTCATGATGTCCCTGTAAATGTGCAGCTTGTCAGTCATCTAAAGCAGCCAAATTGTGCACGGTTCATACCCCTGCTGCTTACCTGGGGCTTTGTCAAGTCACTTTATTGGTGCTGCCTATTTAGTTCAATAGAATTCGGAAGAATTCTTTTGTGCATTACCAGTGCCTGACTGCTGGAATTCAGCTGGTGGTCCTAGAACTGTGAGACTGTGTTCATTCCTGTAATCTCTCGAAAAGTCGTACACATTGTATATTAGCAATCTCTAAATCAGGCATGCGTACTTTATTGCTTAATCAAAGCCTGTGTTGTGTGATGTCTGTTATCAGTTCACCAATGGAATAGTAGTATTTTTTGCGTTGTAGATGTTATTGGATTGGTAAGCTGCCAGCAGGTGAACCTTTGCTTGAGTAGGTTTCACTAGGCATCAGAAACCCCTTGAACATAAGTTGACAGTTGCAATATCTGCAAAAGAGACATGTAGTTGTTATGCAATCAGCTTGAAAGGTAGGTGCTTTACAGCATGCATTCTGCATTTAGCACATCCGGTTACAAGAGAGTGCAGTTCTGTGTTACATTGCCTAAAGCATTCTCTAAATGACTTCTACCTTTCGCCTTGTTAGAGGACAATTATATGAATGTCTTGTTTTCAATAATGTGACATTCTATAGCTTAGCTTGATGGGCAGAGGTAAAGTTTGACCAGGATATGGAATGCACTTAGACCCTCAAGCATGTTAACCTCATGGTGGGATATCTGGGTTTTAGGTTCTATTTACAATGTGTGCATTACTGAAGGGGCCCTCATCTTACTGGGGTAAATCTCGGTTCTCTGTGTTGGACTTAACGTATGGCTCAGACTTGGGAATGCAGATTGTACAACATAAGTAACATCAACTGAATTTAATCTTCCTGGGCTGTGAGAATGTCTCATGTTAGATGGGGTCTTGTTTTGGAAGGCCATACTATAAGAAGGCCATACTGTCAGAATCCTATCAGATTGCTATCAGGGTGTTCGGTGGAGGTTCCACACATGTTTGCATTTAAGCTTTTGGATGGATTTGCACCCCTTGCCAGGCTCTGCTGTTAGGGTATCTAGCAACATTATTTTTCACATAGGGGTAAATTTTTCACACAAAGAATAGTGGGTATCTGGAATGAGCTGCCTGAGGAGGTGGTGGAGGCAGGAACAGTAGTGACATTTAAGAGGCATCTGGACAGGTACTTGAATGAGCAAGGCATAGAGAGATATGGAATTAATGCAGGCAGGTGGGATTAGTATAGATAGGCATTATGGTCGGCATGGACGCGGTGGGCCGAAGGGCCTGTTTCTATGCTGTACGACTCGATGACTCTATATTGTGAGAGCCTGTATCAAGCAGCCCATAGATACTGACCGAAGGGGTGGAAGCTCACTGCCAGAGCCCTGCATTAAATGAGTTTGTGCAGTTTGAAGCCAGCTCGCTCAAGGTGGACTTGCTTCACCTTACTCACTGGTAACTTACTACCCACACTGCAGCCAGTTAACAGATTCAGCAATCCTGCATTCAGGGAGTTGCTCACCTGTTCAGTCACTCCAACCTCCCACGGTGTGGGTGATGTGATTCTGCCGGGTTAGTTGACAGGATGAGTAGACCACCAAAGCAGCGAGCCTGGCCCTAATTGCCCTTCCTTGAGGATTTCTTTGGCAGAAGAAACAAGTTAATCAGCAGAGTGAATGACACATAGACCCAGAGAGACAAAAGGGAGCAATTTGGTACCTTGGGGTTTGCTCTATTTAATCAAACAGGAAGCAGTTTACCTGTTAAATGTGCATATGACAAACCATATTACCCTCACAGTAATTTCTATGCAGTCGTTCTCAGGTGTGCTCCACCAGTGTTCCACATATGCTTGTGTGGAAGGGGGCGGTGGCAATATTCAGGGTGTTCAAGCATCCCTGAAGTTTATCAATTTTAAAAAATATATTGAACCATTCCTTTAGAATGGACTTGCCTTAAATCATTCAATAGAAACACAGAAACAAGGGGCATTTCTGCAGAACTGGTCAATTCTGGAATTCCACCAGTGAAAACTCGTTAGTTGAGCTTGCGCTTCTAAATGTTCATCGGGATATTGCAGTGAATTGCAGCACGGCTACTGATAGATGAGCCACACATAACCAACACTTGAACTTGGCATATTGAAATTTTTGTCATTTACTTTATTTGAATTATTAGGTTAATGGAAATGAAAATGTTCGAAGTTTATTGTGAAATTCCTATTTGAAAAATAGACCTTTTGGTCTGGCGAACTCATATCCAAATTCTAATTTATCCCAGGAGGACTGGAATACAAAGGGGATGCAAGTGATGCTTCATTTGCATAGAGCCTTGGTCAGACCACATCTGGAAGTACTGTGTTCAGTTTTGGAGCTATACCTCAGAAGGGATATATTCGTCTTGGAGGCATTGCAGTGTTGATTCATCAGGGCTTTGGGTGTTAATTATGAGAGCAAGTTGTACAAACTTGACTTGTATTCCCACGAGTTCAGAATCGGAGTGAGGTGTTTGAAACGGTAAGGGGTAGATACCGAAAAACTATTGCCACTGGTAAGGGATTCAAGAATAATGAAGCATAATCTTCAGATTAGAGCTAGGCCATTCAGGAATGATATCAGGAAGCACTTTTTCCACACAAACGACAGTGGAAAACTGGAATTCTTTCCCCCAAGGGGCTGTGGATGTTGGGGGACCATTGGAGCTTTCAAGACTGATATTGATAGATTTTTATTAGGTAAGGATATCAAGGAATACGGAGAAAAAGGGTATATGGAGCTGAGGTACAGATCAGCCATGATCTAATTGATTGGCTGGAACAGGCTTGAGGGGCTGAAGGGCCTACCCCTATACCAATCTACCCCCATGCGCGCCCCGCCCCCACCCATAAATTGTGCTGCCTAATGTCATTGGTGTCCTGTGCAAGTCAGCTCCTTATGTGCCAGTTCCTAATTGTCACAGCTCAAAGCATAAAACTGCTAATAAAATGGCACAAATTACCCATTCCTTAAAGCAGAATTATTGGACTTGATCTCCTAATTATTGGGACTGCTTCATTGTGCAGTTGGGGAAATTTGAAGCTTAAGAACGTGCTTTTATAAAGCTGTTCCTTGTGTTTCTCAGGCCATCGTCAATCTGTAAACCTGTTGTCATGGTGATGGTGACAGCCATTTTGCATGCAGCAAAATCCCACGAGCAGCAATGAGATGAATTATCTGCTCTCCTGATTTTCCTGATAGTTTAGCAATGTCAGGCAGGAAGCTTTCCGTGCTTCTCTTCAAATGGCGCCGTGGAATCGTTTATCATCCACCGATGGTTTAACATTTTTTCTGGATACCTCCACCAGCACAGCACTCCCTCAGTACTGTACCATGATGTCAGGCCAGATTAGAAGCTCAAGTCCTGTAGGGGAGGGTTCGAAAGTGGCACCAACTGTGCCAAACCAACACATGAAAGGCAATGAGAAATGTGTTGGACAGATGAAATGGTGATGGAGAATGGAGCAAAGACGAGCAAATCCAAGACCGACAGACATCAACAGACATTAATGAGGGAAAGATTGCTTTTAAAGCTATTAGATTACAAAGAGCACAGAGGTAATTCAGAACTTACTGCAGTGAGAAAGGCTACTGATTGTGGGAAGGGAGCCAAATTCATCCACTAATAGCGATATAACAACAGTATCTCAGCGAAGTAATGGGATTATTTAATGCTACAAATTTAATAGGCCACATTATTTCTTTAAAATGGTTATTTTAAAATGTAATTGTTATCATTTTCTCTGCTCCCGAACTTCTCATGCAGCATATCTTTCTCGTATTTGGTCTTTTTTTTCCCAGGGTTTTATCCTCAAATAAACAACCTTTCCCCTTCCTGCGTTCTCATACCATTGAACCGAAAACTCATCCTACTCGAACTTGTGCTTTCCCAAAATTGTGGAACCTTCAATCTTTCCTTCCTCTTACAGTCTACTGGCTTTTAAAACCCAGGCATTATATACCACTAGAGTAATAGAGCACAGAAACAGGCCCTTTGGCCCATCGTGTCTGTGCTGGCCATCAAGCACTTATCTATTCTAATCCCATTTTCCAGCACTTGTATGCTATGGCCTTTCAAGTGCTCATCTAAATACTTCTTAAATGTTGTGAGAGTACCTGCCTCTACCACCCTTTCAGGCAGTGTGTTCCAGATTCCAACCACCCTCTGGGTGAAAATTTTTTTCCTCAAATCCCCTCTAAACCTCTTGCCCCTTACCTTAAATCTGTGCCCCCTGGTTATTGACACCTCCGCTAAGGGAAAAAGTTTTTTCCTATCTATGCCCCTCATAATTTTGTATACCTCAATCAGGTCCCCCCTCAGCCTTCTCTGCTCTAAGGAAAACAACCCTAGCCTATCCAGTCACTCCTCATCGCTGAAATGCTCCAGCCCAAGCAACATCCTGGTGAATCTCCTCTGCACCCTCTCCAGTGCAATCACATCCTTCCTATAGTGTGGTGAATGTCCCCTTGACATTCAATGGCATTACCATCGCTAAATCCCCCACTATCAACATCCTAGCGGCTACCATTGACCAGAAGCTGAACTGGAGTAGACATGTAAATACCGTGGCTACAAGAGCAGGTCAGAGGCTAGGAATCCTGCAGTGTGTAACTCACCTCCTGACTCCCCAAAGCCTGTCTGCCATCTACAAGGCACAAGTCAGGAGTGTGATGGAATACTCTCCACTTGCCTGGATGGGTGCAGCTCCAACAACACGCAAGAAGCTCAACACGATCCAGGACAAAGCAGCCCACTTGATTGGCACCCCATCTACAAACATTAACTCCCTCCACCACCGACGCACAGTGGCAGCAGTGTGTACCATCTACAAGATGCACTGCAGCAATGCACCAAGGCTCCTTAGACAGCACCTTCCAAACCCGCGACCTCTACCAACTAGAAGGACAAGGTCAGCAAATGCATGGGAACACCACCCCCTGCAAGTTCCCGTCCAAGTCACACACCATCCTGACTTGGAACTATATGAACTATCACTGTCGCTGGGTCAAAATCCTGGAACTCCCTTCCTAACAGCACTGTGGGTGTATCTACCCCACATGGGCTGCAGCGGTTCAAGAAGGCAGCTCACCACCACCTTCTCAAGGGCAATTAGGGATGGGGAATAAATGCTGGCCTGGCCAGTGACATCCACAAAAAAAAACTGTACACAGTACTCCAGCTGTGGCCTAACTAGCACTTTATACAGCTCCATCATAACTTCCCTGCTGCTAAATTCTGTGCCTCAGCTAATAAAGGCAAGTATCCCATATGTCTTCCTAACCACCTTATCTACCTGTGCTGCTGCCTTCAGTGATCTATGGACAAGTACACTAAGGTCCCTCTGACCCTCTGTACTTTCTGGAGTCCTACCATCCATTGTATATTCCCTTGCCTTGTTAGTCCTCCCAAGATGCATCACCTCACACTTCTCAGGATTAAACTCCATTTGCCGCTGCTCTGCCCATCTTACCAGCCCATCTATATCGTCCTGTAATCTAAGGCTTTCCTCCTCACTATTTACGACACCACCAATTTTCGTGTCATCTGCGAACTTGCTGATCATACCTCCTATATTCACGTCTAAATCATTGTACTGTACATTAAACAGCAAGGGTCCCAGCAATGTCGAATGGGAGAAAGACCTCGGAGATGCATACGTGAACCTCTGAAAGTTGGATGTTTTATTATGTTAAAGGTGCTATATAAGTTGTTGTTGTCGTTCGGTGCACCACTGGTCACAGGCTACTTGTTTTACCTTTTTGTTAAAACCCATTCTTTGGCGGTGCCCTGCCGTAGCTCATCTTGGTTTCTGTAGTAAATGTTCAGCAACCTACGAAATAGGAGCACTTCACAGAAAGGGCAGATGTCACCTTCTCCTGTTTACTGATGTACTCACGTTCCCATGTATGTTAAACTTCATCCTTGAGAAATCCAATTGAGATGGGTATTCCAGCTCCTTTTTCCAAGTTGAGAATCACGTTCTTCTGCACTATAGTTACCAGTTGGCTCAGCACTTTATCCCTTTCATTGAGGTGCATTTCCTTGGGATGAGTGAGAGAGGGATTTATTTTATATTTGTTTTTGTAATATTGGCATGTCCACCTTTCTTTCCCATCTCTAGTTCCCCTGAGAAGGTGATGGTGGGCCTGAAGGAATTAGTGTGGGACTGGAGTCACATGTAGAACAGACTAGGTGGGAATAGATAGATTCCCTTCCCTGAAGGACAGTCTGGGAGCTTTTGTAGTCATCTTTTCTGGTAAATTATTAAATTCAACTTCATAACTTGCCATGGTGGAATTTGGACTCATGGCCCTCTA
This sequence comes from Heterodontus francisci, assembly GCF_036365525.1. NCBI lineage: Eukaryota > Metazoa > Chordata > Chondrichthyes > Heterodontiformes > Heterodontidae > Heterodontus > Heterodontus francisci. The sequence continues at coordinate 65,910,766 of NC_090393.1, read as the reverse complement.
GTTACTAGTCTAGTTCTAGACTTGTGTTCATACAATGCTCTCTAGAACGTAAACCTGCAAGGTTTGTTCACAGATTCCTGACTGCGGTCAGCCTAGTATCATGTTGGCACAGCATATTCATATAATTGGATGTGAAAAGGACACCTGACCCATGGAGGCCCACTCTAGTATTTGAGTTCTCCCCAGATGTGTCTATGTCTGATCCTTCTGTCAGGCAGGTTTCAAACCTACAAACATACAGATATAGAATGAGAGGATAGGGCCAGCTGTAGCATCGAGCCTGTCCCATACATTCATTTTGCAACCTATGTACACCCATGACTCCGACCAACCAGCTATGCAATTACTAAAAAAAGCGTAGGCCAATTTAGGAGAAACAAATCTTTAAAAATTTCACCCCGACCTCCGAAGATGATCAAACAAGTTCAAAGAGACCACAGTAACTAGCAGGCACATCCCCTAAAACAGCACTTACTCCTTCTATGTCTAACAGTGTCGGTCACACTTGGGAACTTGGTCAGCTCCCATTTGAATGTCCGCAATCACTGTGCGAGTCATCTGCTTCTATTAGATGACAGCTCCCTACCTTCTGGTGTCTGACCTACTTGTATGCTTGGGTAACTTATACTCATTCCATAGCTTTTAAAATCATTATGAGACCAAATAATGTGCAGGGTAATCAGTTTGTTTCAATTGCACATTGTTTGGCCACACACCGTAATTATTTTATATCAGCAGTCAAGACAGTAGCTGCTTTATGCCAGGTGAGACCATACTGTAGTGTCATCAGCTGATGGCATCTCAAACTGAAGTGGCAATGTGGCAGAGAGAAAGTAGTTATCAATTTAGCTCCCTAATCTAGCTGTTTCAAATAGCTTATTCACATTGACTGAATCTGATTCTTTTATTATCTTCCAGACCTCAATCAAACCTCTAAATCTACTATCCTTTTCTAGAGTAAAACGTCCCAGCTCTTTGAGAATGTTGTGGTAGCTAAGGACCTTTAAACCACACAACAGTCTAGTGGCTCCTTTTCCAGAGCTTCTATATCATCTACCATATGAGGGGCCAAAATTGGACACAATATTCGAAATGAGGCCTAATCAAGGACTCACACAAAGATATTTAATCATTTTGCCAATAAATCCTAATGCTCTTTGTTTTTTGTGATAGCCTCGTATCGCTGGCCACGAACGACAACAACAACTTATATAGCACCTTTAACGTAATAAAACATCCAACTTTCAGAGGTTCATGTATGCATCTCCGAGTTCTTTCTCCCATTCAACATTGCTGAATATGCAATGCTGCCTGGTGTACACATGCTCCGCATTGGCACTAACCATGTGCATGACATGACATTTATCTGTATTAACAATAGCTGATAGGCAATTTCCCAACTCATCTGAACTTCCCTATAATCTGCTTCTCTCATCTGCTATCAGGGACAATGGTCTGCCAATAAAATTGCAACTAATTCCTCATTCCATCCAAAATATGCCCACTAATCGCACATAGTTTAAAAAAGATCTTTCATGGGATGTGGGCGTCGCTGGCAAGACCAGCATTTGTTGCCCATCCCTAATTGCCCTTGACAACTGTGTGGCTTGCTAGGCCATTTCAGAGGGCAGTTAAGAGTCAACCACATTGTTGTGGGTCTGGAGTCACATGTAGGCCAGACCCGGTAAGGATGGCAGATTTACTTCCCTAAAGGACATTAGTGAGCCAGATGGGTTTTTATGACAATTGATGATAGTTGCATGGCACCATTACTGAGACTAGCTTTCAGTTCCAGATTTTATTAATTAACTGAATTTAAACTCCACCAGATGCGTAGTGAGATTTGAACCTGTGTCCCCAGGATATTATTCTGGGCCTCTAGAGTACTAGTTCAGTGACATTACTGCTATGCCATCATCTCCCCATTGAGGTGTATGGAGCATTCTGTCTAATGCATTTGGATGCGAAATGTCCCCATTTTGACCTGTGCTGTGAAGAGAATTCTGCAATCAATGGAATCTCGTTTTGTAGCTCTCTAATATACCGCAATTTAGACTAGCCTTGGCCAGATTACAGCTCTGTGTAACTCTTACTAAGAGTATACTAGACTAACAAAATGAATTTTTTGAAGGAACTTTTGAAATTTTTAACACTTCCCCATCAAACTAAAGTGGGAAGGGTTTGTGCATTGATGTTGAGACCAAGATCTAGAGCAACTGGTGCAGAGTGGTACAAATACCATGGCTCCTCCTCAGTGAACAGTAGAGGCCATTGATTCTCAGACTTGTTTTTTTTTAACTCTTCTGTTACGACCAGGTGAGAAAGGGGTCTTGGGTTTCCTCTCAGTCTTCACCTGGTCTTACCATAACAGGGTTTAATTTTAAACACACCGTGTTTTTAGCTCTCTCTTGGTGAATCCTTGTTCTCTGCTTTCCAATTATAAGGCAAAGAAACCAGCACAAACAGGTTTTCTTAGGTTTAAAGAAGAAAGGTTGAAATTTATTAAACTTCAACTCTAGTTCGGTTAATGCCTACGGATACACGATGCGCCCAGGCTAGCATGCATACACGATGCACACATGCAGATAGAGACAGAAAAGAGCAGAAGAAAAATAAAGTGGAAAAGTTTGAGGCAATTTCTGAAGAGGGTTTTTGTTACAGTTCTTCGAGCTCACTGTAGAGTCCTTGGTTGTAGTTAGATCTTGCTCTTCGTTGGGGCCCAGTATTCTTCTTAAACCTTGTTTGCTGTAGGAGACTTTTCTCCCTTGGGGTTCATGTGTCTTCAGTGGATTTAGAGTTCCGTGAGAAAGAGATGGGAGCAGACAGGAGAGGCTGTGGCGATCCAGCCAGAAGAGGTCTTCTCATTCCAGGAGCAAACAGACACTCTAAGTTCAAACTCTTCGTACAATTCAGAAAATCCAGGTTGCGAAGCAGGTTAGTCATGTGACTAGCTGTTCTGACCACGTCTGTGGATTCTCTGGTCTTAGCCGACCCTGGAATGTCTCTTCTTACACACAATACCTGGTCCTCAAAGTCCATTGTGGGTTGAATTGGAGCAGGGAATAGCCCCTTTGTCCTTCTAAGCACTGGCTGTTGGTATGCAAAAAATGTTTTTCCAGCCAAGGGCCTGGTGATTTTTTAATAAGTCCTTTCTTCACTTCATAAACAGTTTTCAACTCAGTGTTCATATGACAAAATTAATATGCCTCATTCTTGGCAGGTGGGGGTTTAGCATGACACTTTCATGGGATGTAAATGTCACTGGTAAGGCATTTGTTTCCCATCCCTACTTGCCCTAGAGAAGGTAGTGTGAGTCTCCTTCTTGAACTACTGCAGTCCATCTGGTGTAGGTACACCCATAGTGCTGTTAGGTATGGACTTCCAGGATTTTGACCCAGTGGCAGTGAAGGAACAGCGATATAGTTCCAAGTTAGGATGATGTGTGACTTGGAAGGGAACTTGAACGTGATGGTGTTCCCATATGTCATTTTGCCCTTGTCATTTTAGGTGGTAGTGGTCGCATGTTTGGAAGGAGCCTTTGCGAGTTGCTGCAGAGCATCTTGCATATGGTACACACTGTTGCCACTGTGTACAGGTGGGGGAGGGAGTGAATGTTTAAGGTGGTGAATGGCGTGCCGATCAAGCGGGCTGCTTTCTCCTGGATGGTGTCTAGCTTCTTGAGTGTTGTTGGAGCTGCACCCGTCCAGGCAGGAGGAGACTATCCATTAAACTCCTGACTTGTGCCTTGTTGATCATCGACAGGCTTTGGGGAGTCAAGAGGTGAGTTACTCACTGCAGGTTTCCTAGCCTTTGACCTGCTCTTGTAGCCACAGTATTTATGTGACTGGTCCAGTTATGTGTCTGGTCAATGGTAACCCTCAGGATGTTGATGGTGGGGGATTCAGTGATGGTATTGCCATTGAACATCAAGGGGAGATGATTAGATTCTCTCTTGTTGCTGATGGTCATTGTCTGGCACTTGTGTGGCGTGAATGTTACTTGCCACTTATCAGCCCAAGCCTGAATGTTCTCCAGGTCTTCTTGCTGCATATGAACACGGACTGCTTCAGTATCTGAGGAATCTCAATGATCAGTGAACATCCCCAGTTCTGACTTTATTATGGAGGGAAAGACATTGATGAAACAGCTGCAGATAGTTGGGCCTAGGACACTACCCTGAGGAACTTGCGATGTCCTGGGGTTGACGTGTTTGGCCTCCAAGAACAACAACCATCTTCCTTTGTACTAGGTATGACTCCAACCAATGAAGAGTTTTCTCCTCAATTCCCACTGACTTCAATTTTGAAAGGGCTCCTTGATGCCACAGTCGGTCAAATGCTGCCTTAATGTCAAGGACAGTCACTCTCACTTCGCCTCTGGAATTCAGCTCTTTTGACCATGTTTGGGCCAAGGCTGTAATGAGGTCTGCAGCTGAGTGGCCCTGGCGGAAACCAAGTGAACATTGGTGAGCAGGTTATTGCTGTGTAAGTGCCTCTTGATAGTACTGTCGATGATACTTGCATCACTTTTACATCAGAGTAGACTGATGGGGTGATAATTGGCCAATTTGGATTCATCCTGCTTTTTGTGGACAGGACATACCTGAGCAATTTTCCACAATATCGGGTAGATGCCAGTCTGGAGCACTTGTCTTCAGTACTACCACCGGGATGTTGTTAGGGCCCGTAGCCTTTGCAGTATCCAGTGCCTTCTGCTATTTTTTAATGTCAAGTAGAGTGAATCGAATTGGCTGAAGACTGGCATCTGTAATGCTGGGGACCTCAGGATGAGGGTGAGATGGATCATGCATTCGGCACTTCTGGCTGAAGATGGTGTTTTTTCCATTCATTTCATAGGATGTGGACGTCGCTGGCAAGGCCAGCATTTGTTGCCCATCCCTAATTTCCCTTGAGAAGGTGGTGGTGAGCTGCCTTCTTGAACCGCAGTCCATCTGGTGTGGCTACACCACATTGCAAAAGCTTCTGCCTTGTCTTTTGCAGTGAGATGCTGGGCTCCCCCATTATTGAGGATGGGGATGTTTGTGGAGCCTCCTCCTCCAGTTAGTTGTTTAATTGTCCCCCGCCATTCATGACTGGATGCAGCAGGACTGCAGAACTTTGATCTAATCTGTTGGTTTGGGATCACTTAGCTCTGTCTATAGCATACTGCTTCTGCTGTTTAGCATGCATGTAGTCCTGTGTTGTAGCTTCACCAGGTAGGCACCTCATTTTTAGGTATGCCGGTGCTGCTACTGGAATGCTCCCCTGCACACCTCATTGAACCAGGGTTGATCCCCTGACATGATAGTAATGGTAGAGTGAAGGATATGCTGGGCTATGAGGTTACAGGTTGTGGTTTAATACAATTCTGCTACTTCTGCTGGTCCACAGCACCTCATGGATGCCCAGTTTTGAGCTGCTAGATCTGTTCTGAATCTATACCATTCAGCAGAGTGGTAGTGCCAAACAACACGATAGACAATATCCTCAGTGTGAAGTCGTGTCTTCGTCTTCACAAGGACTGTGTGGTGGCCACTTCTACCAATACTGTCTTGGGCAGATGCATCTGCGACAGGCAGGTCGGTGAGGACAAGGTCAAGTAGGTTTTTCCCTCTTGTTCGTTCCCTCAACACCTGCCGCAAGCCCAGTCTGGCAGCTATGTCCTTCAGGACTCAGGCAGCTTTGTCAGTAATGGTGCTACTGAGCCACTCTTGGTGATGGGCATTGAATTCCCCACCCAGAGTACATTCTGTGCTCTTGCTACCCTCAGTGCTTCTTCCAAGTGGCGTTTCACATGGAGGAGCACTGATTCATCAGCTGAGGGAGGGTGGTAGGCAGTAATCAGCCGGACGTTTCCTTGCCCGTGTTTGACCTGATACCATGAGACTTCATGGTGTCTGGAGTCAATGTTACGAAAGTACGAAGTAGGAACAGAAGTAGGCCATTTGGTCCCTCGAGCCTGCTCCTCCATTCAAAAAGATCATGGCTGATCTGTTTGTGTCCAGAATTCCACACTCCCATCTACCCCCGATAACCTTTGATTCCCTTGCCTAACAAGAATCTTATCTAGCTCCACCTTAAAAATATTCAATGACCCTACCTCCACCACCTTCTGAGGCAGAGTTCCAAAGTCGCACAACCATTTGAGAGAAAAAAATTCTCCTCATCTCTATCCTAACACAGTGACCCCTAATTTTAAAACAATGCCCCCTAGTTCTGGATTCATCCACAAGAGGAAGCATCCTTTCCACATTCACCTTGTCAAGACCGTTCAGGATCTTATATACTTCTAAACTCCAGTGAAAACAAACCCAGTCTGTCCAACCTTTCCTCATACGACAACCTGCTCATTCCAGGTATCAATCTAGTAAACCTCCTGTGAAATGCCTCCAAGACATTTGCATCCTTCCTTAAATAAGGAGACCAAAACTGCACACAGTATTCGAAATATGGTCTCACCAATGCCTTGTAGAACTGAAGCATAACATCCTTACTTTTATTTTCAATTCCTCTCTTAATAAAGGATAGCATTCCATTAGCCTTCTTTATGACTTGCTTTTTCTTTTTTCTGACTTTACTAACTTTTTCTGACTCATGCATTAGAACACCTAGCTCCTTCTGCATCTCAGAATTCTGCATTTGGTCTCCATTTATGTAATACTCTGCTTTTTTATTTTTCCTGCCAAAGTGAACAACTTCACATTTTTCCACATTATACTCCCTCTGCCAGATTTTTGCCCACTCACTCAACCTATCTATATCGGTCTGCAACGTCCTTATATCCTCTTCACAACCTACTTTCCTACCCGTCTTTGTGTCATCTACAAATTTAGCTACCATGCCATTGCTTCCCTCATCTAAGACGTTGATATAAATTGTAAAAAGTTGAGGCCTCAGCACAGACCCCTGCAGGATTCCACTTGTCACAGGCTGCCAATCAGGAAAAGATCCATTTATGCATACTCTCTGTTTTCTGCCAGCCAGCCAATCTTCTATCCAGGGCAGCTCCCTCCTGACTGTATGCCACTGTGCCGCCACTTCTGATGGGTCTGTCCTGCCGATGGGACAGGCCACTGCCTGACTAGTGTGTGGGACAGCTGTGCCAATTTTGGCACAAGTCCCCAGATGTTAGTAAGGAGGACTTTGCAGGGTCGACTGGGCAGGGTGTGCTGTTGCTGTTTCTTTTGCCTAGGTTGATGCTGGGTGATCCATCTGGTTTAATTCGTATTCGACTTTTCTGTAGTGATTTGATACAACTGAGTGGTTTGCTAGGCCATTTCAGAGGGCAGTTAAGAGTCAACCACATTGCTGTGGGACTGGAGTCACATGTAGGCCAGACCAGGTAAGGACAGCAGATTTCCTTCCGTAAAAGATATTTGTGAACTGTATGGGTTTTTAAGACAGTCCTGTAGTTTCATTCTCACCATTACTAAGACTAGCGTTTAACTCCAGATTTTTATTAATTAATTGTATTTAATTTCCACCAGCCGTTGTGGTGGGATTTGAACTCTCGTAGAGACTTTCTAAGAGGTCTGTGAAGTAAGTGAATGAATGGTGGCCGGAGACATCGTACATTGATTGAATGAAGTTCACGTCAGTCATTAGAAGCATGGTCGTGAGCCTATGTGTTATTGCTAATAATTATAAACAAATCAGTGGCTACCAATAGCTCCAAACGTCACCGCACTCTCGTGGGAATATTTCAAATGCTTGTGGAAGTGCTGCTAATCTCTGATGTGATCCTCTTCGCTGCACGATGACCCAGTGAAGAGTTTAGGGGTTTATTTCTTGAAAGTATTTTCTGTAAAATCTTACCTACAGGCAAAGCGGAGAAAGTAAGCATAATGATTTGGCTACAGCAGCTAGGATGGTAGGAAAATAACTGCTTTGAAATATAAAGCAGCTAAAGAAGCTGGCCAGGGCCTTTGAACTAGTCTGGACATATACAGCATGCTATGCATTTAAATTGAAGTCTTGTGTCAAGTATTATAATTTAGGTGGGGGGTGGGCGGGGACCCATCTGTCATTACTAATCCATTTGAAAAGCAGTCCTTCAACCAAGAATGTTTGAGAACCACTGGCATAGGCAGACCATCACCAAATAGTACTTGGCAGTGCTTAGTGCTTTCATTTTCTAAATAGGTATGTTCTTTTGAATATGTCACCATTCTTAGATTCATGACAGAGGTATGGAAATCACAATTCCTGATTAGATCCACTGCCCAGGGTGAACATATGAAAAAGATCAGTTTGTCCATTAAGCCTATCCAATACTGGCATTTTATAACATCTCAACGCCATTATCCCCCATTCACTGTTCCCCCCGCATATGCAGTCATGCAATCTTCTGGAAGAGGTGGAAAATCCATAGGCCAGTTTGGGAACACACTTTGGAAAGTCCCTCTCTGATTCTGCAAAGGCAAGAAAGGATAGTGTTAAATTATCCTGGCAATACATTCTAACACTTCCTTTTGTGACAACTTCACGGCAGTGGCTGTGTACTGCAACTCCCAGATCCTTCTCCACTTGGCAGCCTTGAGCAAAAAACTCTGCATGCCACATGGTTGGAGTTACCCCGTACCCAAGTGCATTGTGGTACCTTCATCTATATTAAATTACATTGACAGATATGGGTCCATTACCATTAAATCAAGATCTACAAACAATATTATTTTTATTGAAAGACCTTACACGCACACATGTCTTTGTAACGTCGTTATGGACAGTTGCCAACTCTTTTATCCAGATCATTGAGAAAGGTGAAATGAAATAGCCCAACCACTAGTCCCTGTGGAACTCCACTAGTGACTGGTTCCATGTGGAATCTCTACCGTTCATAACCTTCTGCCTATGTGAATGCGACTAGATCTTTATCCAACCCTCTGCCTGTCTGCCAATCCCAGAAGACTCAACGTCGATTAGTAGTCTTTTCCGTGGCACTTTGTCAAAGGCATTTTGAAAGTCTGAAAACATGATGTTGACCAGGAATACAACATCCACTACTTTTGTAACTGCCTCAAAAAATTCAACCATTGGTTGAGGACATGTTTAGATTCCTAAATAGCCCCTTCTATTTCCAGTGCAATTATAATGATCCCCCTGACTTCTAACATGGCTGAAAAAGACTTTGCTATTACACTACACCTATCCACTATCCTTTTCTCACGCCTGTTTGACTGCTCTGATAGTCACTTTCATTGCAAAAGTGAAATACTGCAGATGCTGCAAATCTGAAATAGAAACAGAAAATGCTGGAAATACTCAGCAGGTCAGGCAGCATTTGTGGAGAGAAGAACACTTTCATTGCCCTTCAGCTGAGTTTGATACTTGATGTCGTTCCCTTGAGAGTTATTTTCTTTAAACATGTCATCCAATCTGGTTTGTTTTACCATCTGCCCCTTTAATCCTATGGACATACATGACTTCCTTCTGCTTAAAGATCACTTTTAAAGCATTTTACTTTTCTTCAGCGTTCCTGTTACCCTGCCCAATGGGAGTGCCCAACCAATCTTGCTCAAGTCAGCTGACTTCAATAAAATAGCACACATAGGCATGACCCCAACCCAGGCCCTGGAAAGTACACGTGGTGTATAGAAAATATATACACAAGATCAGGGGGCAGGTTGTTCAACCTTGCCCGTCTAAGAGCGAAGTCCAAAGTACGGAAAGTCCTCATCAGGGAACTCCTCTTTGCTGACGATGCTGCTTTAACATCTCACACTGAAGAGTGCCTGCAGAGTCTCATCGACAGGCTTGCGGCTGCCTGCAATGAATTTGGCCTAACCATCAGCCTCAAGAAAACGAACATCATGGGGCAGGACGTCAGAAATGCTCCATTCATCAATATTGGCGACCACGCTCTGGAAGTGGTTCAAGAGTTCACCTACCTAGGTTCAACTATCACCAGTAACCTGTCTCTAGATGCAGAAATCAACAAGCGCATGGGAAAGGCTTCCACTGCTATGTCCAGACTGGCCAAGAGAGTGTGGGAAAATGGCGCACTGACACGGAACACAAAAGTCCGAGTGTATCAAGCCTGTGTCCTCAATACCTTGCTCTATGGCAGCGAGGCCTGGACAACGTATGTCAGCCAAGAGCGACGTCTCAATTCATTCCATCTTCGCTGCCTCCGGAGAATACTTGGCATCAGGTGGCAGGACTGTATCTCCAACACAGAAGCGGCCAACATCCCCAGCTTATACACACTACTGAGTCAGCGGCGCTTGAGATGGCTTGGCCATGTGAGCCGCATAGAAGATGGCAGGATCCCCAAAGACACATTGTACAGCGAGCTCGCCACTGGTATCAGACCCATCGGCCGTCCATGTCTCAGCTTTAAAGACGTCTGCAAACGCGACATGAAATCCTGTGACATTGATCACAAGTCGTGGGAGTCAGTTGCCAGCGTTCGCCAGAGCTGGCGGCCAGCCATAAAGGCGGGGCTAAAGTGTGGCGAGTCGAAGAGACTTAGCAGTTGGCAGGAAAAAAGACAGAGGCGCAAGGGAAGAGCCAACTGTGTAACAGCCCCAACAATCAAATTTTTCTGCAGCACCTGTGGAAGAGCCTGTCACTCTCCAATTGGCCTTTATAGCCACTCCAGGCGCTGCTTCACAAACCACTGACCACCTCCAGGCGCTTACCCATTGTCTCTCGAGATAAGGAGGCCAAAGATACACACACACACAATGACAAGTGTTTCACATTATAGTTTAGATCCCATTTTTTTGTCATTCTTCAGTTCCTGCTCCACCTACTACGTGATCTGTGAGGTTCCCAAGGGCAAGCTTTCTTTGTGAGATACTTTCCGGTATCCTTAAACTGGTTTCGTATTGTCCATAATATTAGGTATCCTTTACACCGGTTTAGTATAACCCATGTTGTTAGGTATCCTTCACACTGGTTTATTATAACCCATGGTGTTAGGTATCCTTCACACTGGTTTATTATAACCCATGTTGTTAGGTATCCTTCACACTGGTTTATTATAACCCATGTTGTTAGGTATCCTTCACACTGGTTTATTATAACCCATGTTGTTAGGTATCCTTCACACTGGTTTATTATAACCCATGTTGTTAGGTATCCTTCACACTGGTTTAGTATAACCCATGGTGTTAGTATTTTGATGTTGGCTTATTTTTCCCTTTCCCTGGCACAAGGCACTGAAACCAGTTCTTGTACCCTAACTGCTACAAACAACTAACTCAGTGCCAACCAGGAACCAAGGGTGGGACCTCCTTATTTGCATAGCTCAGGACCAGACAGTTGTACACCAGGCTCGTGAGGGAGTTAAGTGTAAAAAGTCTTCACACTTTTTAAAAATATATACATTCGATAAAGTATTTGCTGAACATATATTCTCTGTGGAATAGATCATAGTGCTTTTAGGTATACAGTGCAAACCAGGAAGTTACTACCCTTTAAGGGAAGATGCAGTGATAACCCCCACCTCTCCAACACACACACACACAGCTATAACAATAACTATTGTGCAGTATCACGTTGCAAACAGATTGTACTTGACGTGATAGCTTTTTTAAAGGATCTTTCACTATTGTAACTCATTGATCGTCCTGAGGGATTTCCCTTTTTAGAAATCCAGTTAATTGAGCTTCTCAAAGGGAAATCCATCTTTACCCCTGTATACCATGTTGAATTCAAGTGTAAATTACAAGGGTTTCATGTCCACTCATGGTTTTGGTCCAGGATTAGAATCATAGAATGGTTACAGCACAGAAGGAGGCCATTTGGCCTGTCATGTCTGTGCCAGCTCTCTACAAGTGCAACTCAGTTAGTCCCACTCACTGGCCTTTCCCTGTAGCACTGCAATTTTTTGTCTTCGGTGCTTATCCAATTCCCTTTGAAATCCCCGATTGAATCTCCCTCCACCACACTGTCAGTGCATTATAGATCCTAACTAGTCACTGCGTAAAAAAGTTTTTCTTCATGACGCTGTTGGTTCTTTAGTCAATTACCTTATATATTGATTCTCAACCTTTCTGCCAATGGGAACTGTTTCTCTCTTTCTACTCTGTCTGGACCTCTCATGATTTTGTGCACCTCCATCAAATCTTCTCTAAGGAGAACAACCCCAGCTTCTCTCATCTATCCATGTAACTGAAGTCTTTCATCCCTGGATCCATTCTCATAAATCTTTTCTCTCTAATGCCTTCATACCTTTCCTAAAGTGTGGTGCCCAGAATTGGACACAATACTCCAGTTGAGGCCAAACCAGAGTTTTATAAAGATTCATTACAACTTCCTTGCTTTTATACTCTATGCCTCTAATTATAAAGAACAGAACTTCATATGCCTTTTTAACCACTTTCTCAACCTGCCCTTCGCCTTCAACGATTTGTGCACATATAACCACTTATGTAAAACTCCAAGGGCCATCTCTCATTGCTTCTCCCTGTTGCTGGTATTGTTTGCATTTATGTTCCTCCTCCACAGTGCCTTGTGCAGATTGAATATCACTTCTTTTATTTTCACTCCATGTGATGTCAAGAAACAGCTGAAGGCACTGGATATTACCACGGCTATGGGCCCTGACAACATTCAGGAAATAGTACTGAAGACTTGTTCTCCAGAACTAGCCGCGCCCCTAGCCAAGCTGTTCCAGTACAGCTACAACACTGGCATCTACCCAGCGATGCGGAAAATTACCCAAGTATGCCCTGTGCACAAAAAGCAGGATAAATCCAACCCAGCTAATTAGTGCCGTATCAGTCTACTCTCGATCATCAGCAAAGTGATGGAAAGTGTCGTCGACAGTGCTATCAAGTGGCACATGCACAGCAATAATTTGCTCACTAACAGTTTGGGTTCCGCCAGGGCCACTCAGTTCCTGACCATGTTACAACCTTTGTCCAAACATGGACAAAAGAGTTGAACTCCAAGGGTGAGGTGAGAGTGATTGCCCTTGACATCAAGGTAACACTTGACCCTGGAATCCGATCTAAGAGCCCTTTTATATGCTTCATCGATATAAAGGATTTAGACATAGGCATAAGAGGAATGATACTGAAGTTTGCTGATGACACTGCAGAAACTGAAGGACCATCAAGGAGCCCTAGCAAAACTGGAGTCAATGGGAATCAGGGGGAAAACTCTCAGCTGGTTGGAGTCATACCTAACACAAAGGAAGATGGTTGTGGTTGTTAAGGGTCAATCATCTCAGTCCCAGGACATCATTGCAGGAGTTCCTCAGGGTAGTCTCTTCGGCCCAGCCTTTTTCAGCTGCTTCATTAATGACCTTCCCACCATCATAAGGTCAGAAGTGGGGACGTTCGCTGATGATTGCACAATGTTCAGCACCATTTGCGACTCCTCAGATAGTGAAGCAGCCCGTGTCCATATGCAGCAAGACCTGGACAACATCCATGCTTGGGCTGCTACGTGCCAGGTGATGACCATCTCAAACAAGGGAGAATTTAACCATCTCCCCTTGATGTTCATTGGCATTACCATCGCTGAATCTCCTACTATCAACATTCTCCGGGTTACCATTGACCAGAAACTGAACTGGACCAGCCACATAAATGCTGTGGCTACAAGAGCATGTCAGAGGCTAGGAATTCTGATGCGAGTAACTCAATGCCTGACTCCCCAATGCCTGTCCATCATCTACAAGGTACAAGTCAGGAGTGTGATGGAATACTCTCCACTTGCCTGGATATGGGTGCAGCTCCAACGTTCAAGAATCTCGACACCATCCAGGCACCCCATCCACCACCTTCAACATTCACTCCCTTCACCACCGACGCTCAGTGCAGTTGTTTATACCATCTACAAGATGCACTGTCGCAACTCACCAAGACTCCTTCGAAAGTCCCTTCCAAATCCGCAACCCCTACCACCTAGAAGGACAAGGGCAACAGATGCATGAGAACCTCACCACCTGCAAGTTCCTCTCCAAGCCACACACCATCCTGATTTGGAACTATATTGCCGTTCCTTCACCGTCACTGGGTCAAAATCCCGAAACTCCCTTCCAAACAGCACTGTTGGTGTACCTAAACCTCGAGAACTTCAGCGGTTCAAGAAGGCAGCTCACCACCACCTTCTCAAGGGCAGTTAGGAATGGGCAATAAATGCTGGCCTAGCCAGCGACGCTCACATCCTATGAACGAATAAAGAAAAAAATCCCCTACATATAAAATCCAGACTCCCTTTTATGCTGTTATGGCCTTTTCTACCTCCACTGCCGCCTTTGAATGATCTTCATATCTATACCTCCCGATTGATCGGTTCTCCACTCTTTACCATTCACGGCACACTTTCTCTCTCGTCTCAAAATGTATTATACATTTTGCAACACTGAACTGCATCTGCCACCTATCTGCCCACTCCACTTAACCTAACTGATTGTGTCCTCCCTGCACACACTCACAATTTTCTTCAGTTTTTGTAGTGTCATCAGCAAACTTCAGTGTCATTCCTCTTATGCCTATGTCTAAATCCTTTATATCGATAAAGCATATAAAAGGGCTCTTAGATCGGATTCCAGGGGCACACCACTATCCTTCCCTTGTGCTTTTACAGCCACCCGCTTTCAGCTTTCTTTTTAGGAGACACTATATCTGTGCAACAGTACCAGCTCTACAGATTGAATGGTTTAAGTAGTGGTGAACCAACCATCTGTCACAGAACAGCAGAGGCTCACTACAGCTCAAGGTCCCTCTGTAAGGAACTCGGCACCGTACTGTATCCTCTTTGACCATGGCGGCATGGTGTCCAAGCTCTGTCTGCCTTCCTGTGATGTTTACACGCATGTGATTCAGCAGGAGTTACTGGCTAGCAACTCTGGCTGATTGTCTTTTATAAACCCTCACTGCTCCAGACACACAGAGGCTAATTGTGATAGCCCTTTGGGGCCGACTAACTTAGCACAGATCAGACATTAATCCCAGGAGCTTTTGGTGTGCACTTTGATTCTATCCTGCTGTCTGACCATAGCTATTCAAAGCCTCAAATGTAAACCATTTTCTTGTTCCACTGTAAAGTCTCTTGGGTTAGCTTGTTTATTCATCGCAGGTTGTTCAGCTGGGAATGATCCAGTTGTCTGACAACCTGCTATAGCCATCCGAGGCTATGCATTGCAACTCTAGCTTAGTGCTGCTTTGAAATGCTTTGTAGCAACTTTTCTGAATTGAATTTGGCTTTCCTTCGTTGAGATTATAGCAAAGAAAGAATCTGCATTTATATCAAACCTTTTATGTCCTAGGGATGTCACAAAGCGCTTTGCAGCTAATGAAGTACTTTTGAAGCGTAGTTAAACAAAAACAGTATATCCTATTGGCCAGGAGAGAACTGAGAAAGTTTACTTGATTTGCAGTCTATTTTTTTAGTCAACTTAATCCATCTGAATTCTAACTGTTACTTAGTTGGTGGATATCAGGAGTGAATCACTGAATTTGAACCCATTATAATTGGGTTAGCGGAGCACAGT
The DNA here is from genome assembly GCF_036365525.1 of Heterodontus francisci. Lineage (NCBI taxonomy): Eukaryota > Metazoa > Chordata > Chondrichthyes > Heterodontiformes > Heterodontidae > Heterodontus > Heterodontus francisci. Next base: position 65,895,316 of record NC_090393.1, on the reverse strand, counting down.
AGTTTTATCTTAGCAATCCATACAGAGCAGTGACGAGGTTTTGTGATGATGCAGGCTAGGTCTTTACAGACTCCACTCTCTTATGGGAGGATGCAGTAGGTGTGTTCTGTGATATTATGGTATTCACTGCCTGTATTGCTTGTGTCTGCCTAACTACAGGTTAATAATGCGATTGCCATGATACCTTCTCCAGTCCAGCAAGTGCAGACGATGCTTCCACCACCGCAGCCACAGCCATCCCCCCAGCCTCCTTCATCCCAGCAAAGCTCAGTGAGGTAAGTGCAGCAAAATGTCTTGACTCTTTCAAAGCCATGTTTTCTAGGAATAGAAATTGTGACAGGCATTTTAAAGGGGTTAGGCTGGATGTGACCTGAGATTTAGATCATAAAGTGCATTAATAGAAATGTGGCTCTATTTGCTGTTCAACACCATCTCTGAACGGTCACTTTTTCAGCAAAAGTTTTACCATTTGTTAACTTCTGACATCTGTGGAAAAATCATGTGGGAGGCTAAGGCGCTGTTAAGTATATCTGCGGGGCATTGCTGTTTTATTGATTTCTCCGTCCACCCTTGGTTTGAGGGGCTGAGGATTGCACATGTAGCCATTAGTGTAGTTTGCAGTGTTACTTCAAAGATTAAAAAAGTTCTTCAAAATAAATCAGTGCCCATGTTATTCGGGAACCAGTGTCCACTGTCAAGGAAGTCTGTAGGGGAAGTAAGCATGCTTGCTCCTGGGTCCTCTTAAAATCATAGCACATTTCTGTTCAGTCTTTCTTTGCATGTTGTTTATATTGCTGGTTTCTAACCTGGAATGTAAGTAAAGATTTAGCTTGTTTAAAAGAATATGCCATCCAAATTAACATTATTAACATTTAATCAGGGTGTGAGTATCACAATCTGCAAGTGAAACAACTTAGTGTTAATTATTACTTATTATTACATTCATAATATTTTGCATTGCTTTTATTGTCAACTTAAGAGTACACTGCACTGATTTTACCCCATAGCCTAACGACACTGCACTGGTTTTGCCCTGTAGACTAACATCACTGCACTGGTTTTACCCCATAGCCTAACAGTGTTTCTGGTAGTAGCTGTTGTGCTGGATGGATGTGTTCTTAGGAAGCCTGCAAGTTTGAATGTACTTCTGCATTGAAATATTGCACTCGAGCCTCCTTTAATCCTCGCGCGGTTTGAATTTATACAGCACCTTAAATGTGGGAAAATGTACTAAGGCACTACAACAGCTGTAATTTTAAAAATGGACTCTAAGACATAGAAGGGAATATTAGGCCGTGACAAAAAGCTTGGTCAAAAAGTGAGGTTTTAAAGGAAGGATGGAGATAGGGGTTTACGGAGCCGAGTCCAGAGAGTGGGGTCTAAAGGACTGAAGGCACTGCCCCCAGTGGTGAGGCAAAGTTGCCGGGGGGAATACACAAGAAGCCAGAGTCAGAGGAATGAAGAGTGCAGGGTGGGAGGGAGGCTGTTAGAAGTTATAGTGATGGAGAAGGCCATGAAGAGATATAAACATGGGAACGAGAATTTTAAATTTGAGGTATTGAAAGATAGGGAGCCAGTGTTGATCGGTAAAGGCAGGTGATTGGTGAGCAGTACATGGTGCAGATAGTATAGGAACATAGGAAATAGGAGCAGGATTAGACAATTCGGCCCCTCGAGCCTGCTCCGCCATTCAGCCATATCATGGCCGATCTTCTACCTCAATGCCATTTTCCCGCAACGTCGCAGAGTTTTGGATGAACTAAATTGTACAGAGGGTGAAAGATGGGAAACCCATCAAGAGAGCATGAGAATAGTAGAGTCTGGAGGTGACAAAGGGCATGAGTGAAGGTTTCAGATGCAGATGCGCAGAGGCTACAGCAGAGATGGATGATGTTATGGAGGCAGAAATAGACGGTATTCCTGTTGTGGGATTGGAAGATCAGCTTGGGGTCGACTAGGGTGCAGAGGGTGCGAACAGGCACGTTCAGCCTGAGACAGTGGCTGGAAAGGCCGATGGAATATTTGGCATGGGTATGTAATTTCTCGCGGTGTTTAATTATAGGCGACTGAACACCTTGAAAATTCAGATGATCAGACAGAGTGAGCATAGATTTATAAAGGGTGGGTCATGCTTGACGAACCAGACTGAATTTATTAAAGAGATGACAAAAGTAATGGACAGGGGAATGTCTATAGTTGTTGTTTATATGGACTTCCAGAAGGCATTTGATAACAAGTCATTTAGGGGGGAGTAAAGAATATACCATTTTCCTGATCCAGCACAAGTACTGCTCGGTTGACCTTGGAATGGCATTCATGGGCTGTAACTAGCATGCACTCTAACCAAAGGAAAATAGTTTGGAAGTTAGGGGAGAAGAGATTACAAAAAGATGGTGAGATGAGTACACAAAGTGCATCTGCATTGTTCTTTTACTCATTCTGAAGGTTTGTAGCATTAGTGAGTTGGGGATCCTGTACACTAAAGAATAGTGAGAATGCACCAACATTTGGGTGACAGATATGCTTAGATTGCACTATATACATGCAAGTTGTTGTTACTAGGAGTATAACTGTTTAAGATGTCTAAACATTTTATTTACAGACTCACCAAATCCAAATTAAGATGCACAATTAGGGTTGAATATCTGATGCATGTTTACCTGATCTTTCAAGGAAGGCATGGGTGGATTAGGAATTCTGAGTGATGTGAAAATACTTTGGAATTTGTGCTTAGACCAAGTGTACATTTATCCACTAAAATAAAAGCAAAATACTGCAGATGCTGGAAATCTGAAATAAAAACAGCAAGTGCTGGAAATACTCAGCAGGTCTGACAGCATCTGTGGAGAGAGAAACAGAGTTAACATTTCAGGTCTGTGACCCTTCATCAGAACTGGCAAGGGTTAGAAATGTCTTAGGATTTAAGCAAGTGAGGGGGTGGGTGGAAAAGAGAACAAAATGGAAGGTGTGTGATAGGGCAGAGGGCAGGAGAGATTAACCGACAAAGCTGTCATGGGGCAAAGGGAGTGCTAATGGTTGTTGTGAAAGACAAAGCATTAGTCCAGCGAGAGTGTTAATGGCGGAATAATGAATAGCTTTGTCCAAAAGCACAACAGGAAAAAGCAAGTTTAAGGCAGGTGTATGGTTAAAAGGTAAAATAAAATAATAAAAAAAATTTTAAAAGCCAGTTATGCTCTGAAATTGTTGAACTTAATGTTGAGTCTGCAAGGCTGTAGAGTGCCTAATCGAAAGATGAGGTGCTGCTCTTTGAGCTTGTGTTCACTGGAACACTGCAGCAGGCCAAGGACAGAAATATGGGCATGAGAGCAGGGTGGTGAGTTGAAATGGCAAGCATCTGGAAGAAGCTTCTCTCTCCACAGATGCTGCCTGACCTGCTGTTCATTTATCCTCCTCCTTTTGTCCTGTTCTTTCTCGAGCAACAGCACACATATATGGTGTGAATAATGCTTTCATTAAAGTCAAAATGCACAATCCATTCATGCAACAGTAAGTGTAGGAGGTGTATTCTCCAAGGGAACCACAGCACTCACTGCCCTGGTTTAATGATTCCAATTCAACTTCAGCTGTCTGGTCCAGCTATTATTAAACTGTATTAAACTGTAATTGATATCACTCTTCTTAACTAAGTATTCATACTGGTTTGCCAGCATCGCACAGAGACAGTCATAAAGATAGAGTGTATGCAGTAGGTTCTAACCTAGCCATACATTTAACTGTTCAAAGGATAGGAACATCCTAATTAAACACAATTGCTACATCAAAATCGGGCAAATGCAGTCGATATATGTCTTAAAGCAAACAATGCAGCTAATATTATTTATGTAGAATGCTGAAGACAACTTTTCCTCCTTGAATCCAATATTGGATTCTTGAACCTGGTGATGGAATGGACTAATTTTTTTCAAAATTCGAGATGTACCAGTAAGTGAAAGTGTAAATATGTTGTGTTCTGGGCTGGTCCAGGCACAAGTTCCAGGTAATGTGGAGGGAACTGTCAACATTATGTTTATTGAGAAACCAAGGTGAAGAGCCAGAACTTAGTGATTAGGTGACATCAAAGTGGTGTTTTAATAGCCTGAAGACAAAGGGAGACTTCAGCTAAGTAAGGAGTTCCATAGTTTTGGTGACTGAGCAAAGAATGAGATGAAATAGGGCACTGCATTGAGCCTTGCTTTTAACATGAAGAACTTTTAAGATGGTTTAGGAGCAGAAGAAAGTTCTGAGGAGCACTAACCATGATATTGCTAAAACAAAAAGACATAATTTGCTGTGGACATGGAGTGATAGAAGTGAGAAGGACATTGCCAATCAGGAAATGAGCAAGAGTGATGAAAAGCAATCCCAGATAATGGGAGCACTGTTCAAATCTTGGACAGATCGAGGGCCGAAGGGCCTGTACTGCGCTGTAATGTTCTAATTCTAATTTGGGCTTTATTGAGTTAAGAGTTGTCGAGTGAAAGCTTTGGGGTTTGGACCAGATGAGCTTGTTGGAGGCAGATTCAGCAGTGGAGATGTGGGAGTTCTATTTAAGGTCAGAGAGATATTAAAGGCAAGAATGTTGATAGATTAAAAAGGATAAGAGTGAAGCTTACATTACATAGAATTACATAGGATATTCAGAACAGAAACAGACTGTTCGGCCCAGCCAGTCCATGCTGGCAATTATGCTTCACTCAAGCCTCCTCCTATCTCTCCTCATCTAAACCCTAACATCGTAACCCTCTATTCCCTTCTCCTTCATATGCTTGTTTAGCTTCCCCTTAAATGCATCTATACTGTCCACTTCAACCACTACCTATGGTAGCGAGTTCCACATTTTCACCATTCTTTGAGTAAAGAAGTTTCTTCTGAATTCCCTATTGTATTTCTTAGTTACTATCTTGTATTGATGGCCTCTAGTTATGTTTCTCCCCACAAGAGGAAACACTCTCACTGTATCCACTCTTATCAAAACCTTTCAGAATTTTAAAAACCTCTATTAGGTCTCCCTTCAGCCTTTTTCCAAGAGAAAAGAGACCCAGCCTGTCAGTCCTTTCCTGATGTGAGATGTGATCTGTAAAATTGATTGAACAGTGGATTGGGTAGGATGTGGAGTGGAGAGGTCATTGGTCTTAGAAAGAACAGAGGAAGTGGAAATGCACCAGACCCTGTGAAAGTATTTGGAGATATCCAAGACTAGGACAGGTGGGTCATTAAAGTTCTGCATAGGAGAGTTCCAGAGGGGATTAACACAGGTAGCAAATTCAGGTGTGTAAAGATCATGGGGCAGGCTATACTATGATTATGGATTAAGGCAAAATTTGCAAGGCAAAGGATATCTTGGGAGTTAACAGCAGCTGCTATAACTTTAGAGCATACCAAGATCAGGACCATTGGCTGGGGAAGAGCGTGTATTGTAGGACTGGGATGAGCAAGAACAAAGTTCCAAGGAGAAGGGAAAGTGAGAGTGCCTCAGTTTGGAAGTTCACATCTTAAGATCTCTGCGCAGGATCCAACACACCAGCTGGGAATGCAACTTACCTGCACATTAGCTGATTTTGGAGTGCTTGATGCCATGGAAGGGAATTATTTTCAATTTCCTATGTGTAACATTTGTCACTGAATTGCACTAGATGATGTTCCTGGAAATGTACTGCATAATTTACGGATAAAAGCTCAATTTGACATTTGCTTCAATCACAAAGAAACCTGCTCATAACACACATCCCAAAGAAGATAAAAACTTTGTTACTATGGAAACCACTTTGCTACATTGTATATAATTATGGGAAGATTATTTGTAATAGCTATGACTTATTTTAAGTTCCATTTCACAATGACAGGTTATGTACAGATTATAGGTGACTTGAGTTTCCTTTGGCCACCAGATTTTCTTTTTAATCATTCATGCAATGTGGGCATTGCCGGCAAGGCTAGCATTTATTGCCCAGCTCTAGATGGTGGTGAGTCGTCGTCTTGAACTGTTCCATGTGTGATTTGGAGATGGCGGTGTTCCCATACATCTGCTGCCCTTTTTCTCGTGGGTTTGGAAGGTGCTGTCGAAGGAGGCGTGGCGAGTTACTGCAGTGCATCTTGTAGATGGTGCACACTGCTGTCACTGTGTGCCGGTGATGGAGGGAGTGAATGTGTAAGATGGACAGGGTCTGGTGCATTTCCATTTCCTCTGTTTTTAATAACAATAACCTTTCCACTCTACATCCTACCCAATCCACTGTACAATCAGTTTTCCAAATCACATCTCCTCTGTGTCCCCACTTCCGCTCTCCTCAGTGTAATACCTGAATCATTATACCTTTGTCTCCTCAATACCCTTTAACGTGCAACAAAAGTCTGTGTTAAAAACAATCAAGTGGGCTGCTTTGTCCTGGATGGTATTGAGCTTCTTGAGTGTTGTTGGAACTGCACTCATGCAGGCAAGTGGAGAGTATTCCATCACACTCCTGATTTGTGCCTTGTAGATGGTGAGCAAGCTTTGGGGAGTCAGGAGGTGAGTTACTCGCCACAGAATCCTTAGTCTCTGATCTGCTCTTCTAACCATAGTAATTATGGTCCAGTTAAATTTCTGGTGAAAGGTGACCCCGCCCAGGGTGTTGATGGTGGTGTATTCAGCGATCATAATACCATTGAATGTCAAGGGGAGATGGTTATATTGTCTCTTGGAGATGTTTATTGTCTGGCACTTGTGTGGTGTGAATATTACTTGCCACTTATCAGCCCAAACCTGAATGTTGTCCAGGTCTTGCTGCGCATGGGCTGCTTCATTACCTGAGGAATGGAACACATCCCCACTTCTGACGAATTCCTGCAGCATGTCCTGGGGCTGAGATGATTGGTCTCCAATAACCACAATCCTTTGTGTTAGGTGTGACTCTAACCAGTGGAGAGTTTTGCCCTTGATTCCCATTGACCTCAGTTTTGCTCGGGTGCCTTGATGCCATACTCTGTCAAATGCTACCTTGATGTCAAGGGCTGTCACTCTCACCTCATTTCTTGAATTCAGCTCTTTTTTCCATGCTTTGGCCAAGGCTGTAATAAGGTCTGGAGCTGAGTGGGCCTAGTGGAACCCAAACTGAGCATCAGTGAGTAGGCTGTTGCTGAGTAAGTGCTACTTGATATTGAGGTTCACATTCAGAACTTCCATTCAGTAATTATCTGGGGTCAACTGCTTTCTAGCTGTAATTTCTTGCTGTCTGATCCATTTTACCCTGTTTTAACTCGCACTTTATCTCACTATCACTGGGTCAAATTCCTGGAACTCCCTCCCTAACCACTGTGTGGGTGTGTCAAGTTCAAGAGGCGGTTCAAGAAGGTGGCTCACCACTACCTTCTCAAGGGCAATGAGGGATGGACCGTAAACACAACACATATGGTGTGTTAGCTTTTATTCGTAGGGGGATCGAGTTTCGGAGCCACGAGGTCATGCTGCAGCTGTGCAAAACTCTGGTGAGACCGCACCTGGAGTATTGCGTGCAGTTCTGGTCACCGCATTATAGGAAGGATGTGGAAGCTTTGGAAAGGGTGCAGAGGAGATTTACTAGGATGTTGCCTGGTATGGGGGGAAGGTCTTACGAGGAAAGGCTGAGGGACTTGAGGTTGATTTCGTTGGAGAGAAGGAGGAGGAGAGGTGACTTAATAGAGACATACAAGATAATCAGTGGGTTAGATAGGGTGGATAGTGAGAGTCTTTTTCCTCGGATGGTGATGGCAAACACGAGGGGACATAGCTTTAAGTTGAGGGGTGATAGATATAGGACAGATGTTAGAGGTATTTCTTTACTCAGAGAGTAGTAGGGGCGTGGAACGCCCTGCCTGCAACAGTAGTAGACTCGCCAACTTTAAGGGCATTTAAGTGGTCATTGGATAGACATATGGATGAAAATGGAATAGTGTAGGTCAGATGGTTTCACAGGTCGGCGCAACATCGAGGGCCGAAGGGCCTGTACTGCGCTGTAATGTTCTAATTCTAATTCTAAACTCACATTAAAGCCTGGCTACCCGACCCGAACCCGACTATATGTAAATAAAAGCAAAATACTGCGGATGCTGGAAATCTGAAACAAAAACAAGAAATGCTGGAGTCACTCAGCAGGTCTGGCAGCATCTGTGGAAAGAGAAGCAGAGTTAACGTTTCGGGTCAGTGACCCTTCTTCGGAACTGACAAATATTAGAAAAGTCACAGATTATAAACAAGTGAGGTGGGGGTGGGGCAAGAGATAACAAAGGAGAAGGTGCAGATTGGACCAGGCCACATAGCTGACCAAAAGGTCACGGAGCAAAGGCAAACAATATGTTAATGGTGTGTTGAAAGACAAAGCATTAGTAAAGATTAGGTGTGAATACACTGAATATTGAACAGCAGCAAGTGCAGACCTGAAGAAAAACAACCTGAAAAAAACAGTGGGTAAGCAAACTGAACAAACTAAGATGAAATGAAATAAATGCAAAAAAAGATTGTAAAAAATGTAAAAAGGAATGTAAAAAAAAGGAAGAAAAAATAACTTAAAAAAAAGTAAAATGGGGGGCTGTCATGCTCTGAAATTATTGAACTCAATGTTCAGTCCGGCAGGCTGTCGTGTGCCTAATCGGTAGATGAGATGCTGTTCCTCGAGCTTGCGTTGATGTTCACTGGAACACTGCAGCAATCCCAGGACAGAGATGTGAGCATGAGAGCAGGGGGCAGTGTTGAAATGGCAAGCAACCGGAAGCGACTATATGTGTCGGGTTCAGGTCAGGTCTATATTCGGTGTCTAGCATTCGGGCTCGGGTCGGGTTTTGTTTTGTATTTTCTTTTTAATCTACGTTTTGACACAATTTTTTTCTGTACTAATAACATGTTCAATATTTTCGGGTCCGGTCGGGCACGAAAAAAATTGAAGGACTTGGGTCCGGGTCAGTTTCAGGTTGGCTGTGGTTGGGTCGGGCCCGGGTCGGGCTTTAATTCTATACCCGAGCCAGACTTTAGCTCACATCCCAAGAAGAAATTTTTTTAAAAACATTTCCTTGTCTGTACTAAAAGTGTATAACTGTCACTCTAGAGTTGGCTTCCTCTAAGTAAGTTTTTTGAGTTACAAAAGTTTTAGCAAGTAACACTAAAGAATTTATTTCTCGTCATGCACCAGTTTGTGCCACCTTCATCATGATTAATTCTGTTCGAGATTGATGATTCATAGAACCATAGAGAAATTACATCACAGAAGGAGGCCATTCAGCCCTTCGTGTCTGTGCTGGCTGAAAAAACTAGCCGCCCAATCTAATCCCACCTTCTAGCTCCTGGTCCATAGTCTTGCAGGTTACAGCACTTCAGGTGCATGCCCAGGTACCTCTTAAAATAATTGAGGGTTTCTGCCTCCACTATCATTCCTGTCAGTGAATTCCAGACACTCAACACCCTCTGGGTGAAAAAGTTTTTCCTCATGTCCCCTGTAATCCTGCTACCGATCACCTTAAATCTGACCACCCTGGCAATTGACCTCTCTGCTAGGGGAAGCAGGTCCTTCCTGTCCACTCTATCTAGACCCCTCAAAATTTTGTACACCTCAATTAAGTTACTCCTCAGCCTCCTCTGTTCTAAGGAAAACAATCCGAGCCTATCCAATCTTTATTCATAGCTGCAACTTTCAAGTCCTGGCAACATTCTTGTAAATCTCCTCTGCACTCTCTCCAGAGCAACTATGTCCTTCCTGTAATGTAACAACCAGAACTGTACGCAGTACTCCCAGCAGTGGCCTAACCAGCGTTTTATACAGTTCCAGCATTACATCCCTGTTTTTGTATTCTATACCTCGACCAATAAAGGAAAGCATTCCATATGCTGCCTTCATCACTTTATCTACCTGTCCTGCCACCTTCAGGGACCTGTGGACATGCACTCACTTCTTCTACCCCTCTCAATATCCTCCCGTTTATTGTGTATTCCCTCGCTTGATTTGCCCTCCCCAAATGCATTACCTCTCACTTCTCTGGATTGAATTCCATTTGCCACTTTTCTGCCCATTCAACCAAACCATTGATAGCATTCTGGAGTCTACAGCTATCCTCTTCACTATCAACTACACGATCAATTTTTGTGTCATCAGCAAATCATGCCTCCTACATTTAAGTCCAAATCATTAATATATACCACAAACAGCAAGGGCGCCAACACTGAGCCCTGGAATACCACTGGAAACAGCTTTCCATTCACAACATCTGTTGACTACTACCCTTTGTTTCCTGTCACTGAGCCAATTCTGGATCCAACCTGCCCATTCCCCTGTATTCCATGGGCTTTCATTCGACTGACCAGTCTGCCATCCGGGACCTTGTCAAATGCCTTACTCAAATCCATGTAGACCACATCCACTGCACTACCCTCATCAATCCACCTTGTTACTTTGTCAAAGAATTTAATTAAGTTAGTAAGATATGACCTTCTCCTAACAAATCCATGTTGACTATCACTGATCAATCTGTGCCTTTCTAAGTGGCAGTTTATGCTGTCCCTCAGAATTGATTCTAACACTTTACCCACCACCGACGTCAGACTGACCGGCCTATAATTATTTGGTCTATCCTTCACACCCTTTTTAAACAATGATATAACGTTCGCAGACCTCCAATCCTCTGGCACCTCGCCTGTATCTAGTGAGGATTTGAAGATGGCCCTCAGAGCATCCGCTATTTCCTCCCTGGCTTCCTTTAACAACCTAGGATGCAATCCATCCCTCCCTGGTGATTTATCCACTTTCAAGGATGTCAGCCCCTCTAGTACTTCCTCTCTCATTATGCTTATTGTATCTAATATTTCACACTCCTCTTTAACTACAATCAGCCGCCTCCTTTGTGAAGACAAGAGACAAAAAACTCATTAAGAACCCTGCCCACATCTTCTGCATCCACATGTAAGTTCCCTTGTACATCTCTGATGTACCATTTCCTTAGTTATCCTTTTGCTCTTAACATATTGATAAAACATCTTTGGGTTTTCCTTGATTTTTACCTGCCAATAGTTTTTCATGTCCTCTCTTTGCTTTCCTAATTTCCTTTTTTACTTCACCCCTGCACTTCCTGTACTCCTCTAGGCTTTCTAAAGTATTAAGTTTTTTGTGATCGTCATGAGCTTTCTTTTTGTACTTCAACTTGCCCTGTAAGCCACTAGATAACCAGGGGGCTGTAGATTTAGCCGTACCACCCTTTATCTTTGTGGGGACATGCCTACACTGTGCCTGTAGAATCTTGCCTTTGAATGCCTCCCACTGGTTTGCCACTGACTTTCCTTCGAGTAGCTGTATTGCCCATTTTCGCCAGATCGCCCCTCAGTTTCGTAAAATTTGTTTTCCCCCAATTTAGAACTTTAACTCCTGTCTTATCTTTGGCCTTTTCCATGATTATGCTAAAACTAACTGTATTATGAACAATACCTCCAAAATGGTCACCCACTGCTACTTCATCAACTTACCCAGCTTCATAAGAACATAAGAACTTCGGAGCAGGAGTAGGCAATTCAGCCCCTCAAACCTGCTCCGCCATTCAGTATGATCATGCTGATCTCATCTTGGCCACCACTCCACTTACCTGCCCATTCTCCATAACCCTTCAAGCCTTTACTAATCAAAAATCTGTCTATCTCCTCAAATTTACTCAATGTCCCGGCATCCACCGAATTCCACAGACTCACGACCCTTTGAGAGAAGTAATTTCTCCTCATCTCTGTTTTTAATCTGCTACCCCTTATCTTAAAACTATGACCTCTTGTTCTGGATTGCCCCACCAGAGGAAACATCCTCTCTACATTTACTTTGTCAATCCCCTTAATCATCTTATATAGCTCAATTAGATCTCCTCTCATTCTTATAAACGCTATAAAGTAAAGGCCTGAACTGATTAATCTCTCTTCATAAGACAAACTCCTCATCTCTGGAATCAATCTAGTGAACCTCCTCTGAACTGCCTCCAGTGCAACTACATCCCTCCTTAAGTAAGGGGACCAAAACTGTACGCAATACTCCAGGTGCGGTCTCACTAATGCCTTGTACAGTTGCAGCAAGACTACCGAAGACTAAATCGAGAATTGTGCCCCCTCACATTGGGCTTGTTACATGCTAGCTAAAAAAGTTCTCTTGAATGCAGTTCAAGAATTTTGTGCCCTCTGTGTCCTTCACACTGTTTGTATCCCAGTTGATATTAGGGTAGTTGAAATCCCCAACTATTATTGCCCTATAGTTTTTACAGTCAGAAATCTGCCTACATGTTTGTTCCTCGATCTCCCTCTCACTATTTGGGGGTCTATAATACACTCCCTAGTAGCGTGGCTGCCCCTTTTTTATTTCTGATCTCCACCCATATGGCCTCATTTGATGATTTGTTTAGCATATCATCCCTCCTCACAGCTGTTATTAATTTCTTAACTAATAATTATCCTGCCTGAAAACTCTTATCAATCTGGGACCACTTTGTCACTCTGAATCTTTGCGTAGCTTCAAATCAGAACTGCTGTCCATAGAAAGGCGTCTCAGTACTGTAGCCTTGCCTCAGTCCCTTGCTTATAGCATTCAAAAGCTTCAATCCCAATCCTGAATGTGTCCCGCTCTGCTCAGACACTGCTCCAGTGTACAAGCAACATACAGCAAGAGTGAGAGATCATGAGAGTTCGTGCTATCCATTATGTGGTGTAACCTCGAGCATCGCCCTCCTTGGTTACTTCCTGTCAGTCCTTAATATACTGTCATGGCTTTTGTCTGCAGCAAAACAGAAGCTATTTTCTTTTCCCTGCCCAAAAGTGTTCGCTGTTCTCCCCAGTGACCTTGAACAAGATGCCTATTTTTAAACTCTTTCTTTGCCGCTCTTTCCTTCACTGGCTTTGTCTCTCTTTTTGCCTCTTTTTCTTTCCTTCCTTCCTCCATTCAAAGGAAACCTGTAAGAGAATGTGCAAGGCAGCAAAACGTAAGAGAGAGACAGATGAAACATACTAAAAGACAATGCAGAAAAGTGAAAAGGAAAAACCTGCAACATCTTGAAGTTACATTGTTCCATAACTTCAAATTTTCGTCAGTTATAAAATCCATTGATACTCCATACAGATGAATTATTCAAACAAAAAGGGGATGGGGGACTGGTAGGAGTTGTTTCATTTGATTGTACATAATAACATCAGTTGTTACTGGGTCAGATGCCACCAGTTACACAGGGTGCTTTCTCTTGGGATCAACCAAACAATAGGAAAGTATTCACCAAACGACCACAACAAAAAATCGATAAACCAGATTTTTGTTTTTTAATGGTCAAATCAAAGCCAATATGAATTATACATTATACAGTGGATACAACAAAGTTCGACTTTGCTTTCTTTCAAGGCTGCTTGCTAGTGGTCCGTGTTCAGTATTCTGTTGCAATTATGTCGATTGTGAGCTCCCACATTGGCTAAGTCCAGTATGGCCAAACAGACAAGGAGATGAAACTGACCTACTAAAACTCCAGAGGCACAAAATGTCGAATGCCACACCACAATTCTCCAGGAAAATCTCCAAAAATAGCGCTCGGCTCCCATCTAAACAGGTTTCCCAATCCAGTAATATTAACAGCTGCAGATATATGTCGATATCCACACAAAAGTTAGGTATTCCAAAACAAACTGACAGCTTTACTAACAGACAAAAATTCTGATGACAATGGCTTTTCAAATATAACTGACGAAGAGGAAAATCTCCACTGTAGCTTCCAAGTACTGTCAGGATAGGGACTGAACTGTGAGAGAGGCCATTGCCTTTTAACATTAAAGTACCAGATGTTCCAGGTGTAACCATTTTCATATATCCGATACAAGGCATCAGGAGTAAGGTAGAAGGACCTCGAGTTACAACCAGAACATGTCTTGTCTAATCTCTGTTATACCTTTTGAACTTGAATTCTCTGTGTGTGCAGTCACTCATGCATTGACTGCATAGCTTTGTAGCTAACTAACAATATGGACTTTCATCACACTTCCCCACCTTGGGGGGATAATTTTTTTCATATTTAGCAACCATACATATCTTCACAAAATCTATCAAACTCTGGTTATTTATCAGATCATAAAGACTTAATCTTTAGCAAAAACAAAACAAATGTGACAATCAAGATCATCGTACTTCAAACATAAAATCATCATATATCAAAGTTTCCTTTTCTTCTACCTTCATTATTTAAACTCATGACAGAGCATCAGTAATCACATTGTTTTTGCCTGCAACATGCACGATTTTTAATGCAAATTGTTGCAGCATCAAACTCCAATGAAATGGTCTTTGGTTCTTTGTTTTGAACTTTTCCAAGCAGCCAAGTGAGTTGTGGTCTGTCTAGCTTAATACTTCTCATTGCAATTTTGTAACTAGTACAAAACTTAAAGCCTCTTTCTCAGTGGTTGAGTACTTTTTTGATGCTTATTAAGCTTTTTAGAGAAGTAACTAACTGGCCGTTCCATACCAGCATCATCATCTTTGAGTAGCAGCGCTCCCACTCCTACGTCACTAGCGTCGACAGCCACCTTGAATAGCTTACTAAAATCTGGAGCTGCAAGAACTGGCTCATTTATCAAAATGGCATTTATCTTCTCATGCCATTTAGCATGACTCTGACCACACAAACTTAATGTTTATCTCCAGCAGGTTTGTCGGTGGGGTTACCACTGTGCTGTAATTGGGAACGAATTTCCTGCAGATCCCATACATAGCAAAAAATTGTAGTACTTCTTGCTTTGTCTTAGGTACAGGCAAGTATTATTGCTAAAACTTTGGCTTCTCAGAGCAACACTTGGCCTTGACCGATGATTACATGTCCTAGATAAGTAGCCTTGGCAATCTCTCTCTCTTCCAGGTTTATGACGAGGTTAGCTTTGGCCAGCTTCTCAAACAGCTTTCAGATGCTTGAGATGATCACATTAACTAACACTATATACCAAAATGTCATCAAGGTACACCACACAATGATTCAGCCTGGTAATCGTTTGATTTTTCTTATTCGTTCATGGGATGTGGGCATTGCTGGCTTGGACAGCATTTATTGCCCATCCTAATTGCCCTTGAAAAGGTGGTGGTGGACCACCTTCTTGAACGCTGCAGTCTATGTAGGGATGTAGGGTAGGTACACCCAAAATGCTGTTAGAATACAAGAAATAGCAGCAGAAGTAGACCATATGGCCCATCGAGCCTACTCCACATTCAGTATGGTCATGACTGATCTTGGGCTTCAATTCCACTTTCCTGCCCGCTCCCCATATCCCTTTATTACCTGTGAGACCAAAAGTCTCTCTATGACAGCCTTAAATGTATTCAATGATGGAACATCCACAACCTTCTGGGGTAGAGAATTCAAAAGATTCACAACCCGCCTCATCTCAGTCCTGAATGATTGGCCCCTTATCCTGAGAATGTGCCCCCGTGTTCTAGATTCCCCGACCAGCGGAAACAATCTCTCAGCTGCTACCCTATCAAGCCCTTTCAGAATCTTGCATGTCTCAATTAGATCGCTTCTCATTCTTCTAAACTCCAGAGACTATCGGCCCAATTTACTCAGCCTCTCATCGTTGGACAACCCCCTCATCCCAGGGACCAATTTAGCTGCACCGCTTCCAGTGCAAGTATATCCTTTCTTAAATGTGGAGACCAAAACTGCACATAGTATTCCAGGTGCGGTCTTACCAAAGCCCTGTATAATTTTAGTAAGACTTCTTTATTCCTGTACTCTAATCCCCTTGCGATAAAGGGCAACATGGCTTTTGCCTTCCTAATAGCCTGCTGCAGCTGCATGTTAACTTTGTGTGTTCCTTATACGAGTACACCCAAATCTCACTGAACATCAAAACTTACCAATTTCACACCTTTTAAAAAATATTCTGCTTTTCTATTTTTACACCCAAAGTGCACAACATCACACTTTCCTACATTATACTCCATTTTCCATCTTGTCGCCCACTCACTTAACCTGTCTATATCTCCGCAGCCTCTCTACGTCCTCCCCGCAGCTTACCTTTCCAACGAGCTTTGTATCATCAGCAAACTTAGATACATTACTCTCTGTCTCTTCATCCAGGTCATTAATATCGAGTGTAAATAGCTGAGGCCCCAGCACTGATCCTTGCGGCACCTGTCTATTCAGTGCCTACCAACTTGAAAATGGCCCATTTATGCCCACTCTCTGCTTCCTGTCTGTTAACCCATCCTCTGTCCACGCTGATATATTACCCCCAACACCATGAGCCCTTATCTTGCCTATTAATCTTTTATGTGGCACTTTATCAAATGCCTTTTGGAAATCCGCGTATACGACATTTACTGGTTCCCCTTTATCTACCCCACTAGTTACATCCTCAAAAAATGCTAAGAAATTTGTCAAACAGGACCTGCCTTTAGTAAAACCATGCTGACTTGTTCTAATCATACTATGCTTTTCCAAGTGCAATGTTAAGACTTCTTTAATAGTTTCCAGCATCTTCCCAAGGACTGATGTTAGGCCTGTGGTTCCCTGTTTTCTCTCTACCTCCTTTCTTGAAAAGCGGTGTAACATTTACCAACTTCCAATCTGACAGGATGATTCCTGAATCTGAGGAATTCTGGAAAATCATAGCTAGCACATCCACTATCTCTGCAGCTATCTCTTTTAGAACCCTAGGATGCAGGCCATCTGGTCCCAAGGACTAGTCAGTTTTCAGTTGCTCAAGTTTCTCCAATACTTTTTTCTCAATTGATATCAATTTCCTCACTCTTTTAGTCCCTAGGTTACTGCCTATTTCTGGTATGGAACTTGTGTCTTCTACTGTGAAGACAGACACAAAATATTTGTTCAATGCCTCTGCCATTTCCTCATTCTCCATGATGATTTCTCCTTTCTCTGCCTCTAAGGCGCCAACATCTGCTTTAGCTACACTCTTTCTTGCATGTACTTGTAAAAGCTCTTATAAAAGTTAGAAAAGGAGTTCCAGGATTTTGACCCCTCAACAATATAGTTCCAAGTCAGGATGGTGTGTGGCTTGGAGGGGAACTTGCATGTGGTAGTGTTCCCATGCATCTGCTGCCCTTGTCCTTCTAGGTGGTTGAGGTCATGTGTTTGGAAGGTGCTGTCTAAGGAGCCTTGGTGCATTGCTGCATTGCGTCTTGTAGATGGTACACACTGCTGTCACTGTGCATCGCTGGGGGAGAGAGTGAATGTTTATGGATGGGGTGCCAGTCAAGTGGGCTTCTTTGTCCTGGATGGTGTCAAGTTTCTTGAGCGTTGTTGGAGCTGCACCCATCCCGGCAAGTGGAGAGTATTCTATCACACTCCTGAGTTGTGCCTTGTAGCTGGTGGACAGGTTTGAGGAGTCAGGAGGTGAGTTACTCACCGCAGGATTCCCATCCTCTGACCTGTTCTTGTAGCCATGGTATTTATATGGCTACTTCAGTTCAGTTTCTGGTCAATGGTAACCCCGAGGATGTTGATAGTGGGGGATCCAGCAATCGTAATGCCATTGAATGTCATGGAAAGATGATTAGATTCTCTCTTGTTTGAGATAGTAATTGCCTGGCACTTGTGTGGCACAAATTAGAGGCCAGCTTTAGGTCGGGAAAAGAACCCGACCTAACCACAGCGGGCCCGAGCCCAACCCGGCCGAGTCCCTCCGATTTTGCCCCGAGTCTGACCCGACCCGAACCCGCCACTAGTCGGCCCGAGCCGAGCCCAACCCGACCACCTCTTTACTTACGTTCCTGACGTAGAGCCTGTAAGAAGCTGTAGCGCATGCGCGAGACGTCTTAGTGACGTCACTCGCTCAATGCGCAGACGTAGTTTTGCACCAGACTCCCAGCTCAGGTAAGGTTTTACTTTTAATACTTAATCAGCAGAGCACTTACTGTGTGTGTCCGGCCCAACCCGACCCAACTCGATCTGGACTCGGCCCGACCCCAGCCAGAAAGCCGGCCCTGGAAGATGGGGCCGACCCGACCTGAACCCGACACATGTCGTCGGGTCCCGTTGGGTTCGGGTCGGGTAGCAGGCCTCTAGCACGAATGTTATTGCCACTTATCAGCCCAAGCCTGGATATTGTCCAGGTTTTGCAGCATTTCTGCACGGACTGCTTCAGTATCAGAGTAGTCATGAATGGTGCTGAACATTGTGCAGTCGTCAGCGAACATCCGACTTCTGACCTTATGATTGAAGGAAGGTCATTGATGAAGCAGCTGAAGATAGTTGGGCCTAGGACACTACCCTGAGGAACTCCTGCAGTGATATCCTGGAGCTGCGATGATTGACCTCCAACAACAATAGCAATCTTCCTTTGCACTAGGTATGACTCCAACCAGCAGAGTATTTTTCCATTGACTTCAGTTTTGCTAGGGCTCCTTGATGGCATGCTCGGTCAAATGCTGCCTTGATGTCAAGGGCAGTCACTCTCACCTCATCTCTTGAGTTCAGCTCTTTTGTCTATGTTTGAACCAAGGCTATAATTAAGTTATGAGCTGAGTGGCCCTGGCGGAACCCAAACAGCGCAGGTTATTGCAAAGCAAGTGCCGCTTGATAGCACTGTAGACGACACCTTCCATCACTTTACTGATGATTGAGAATAGACTGTTGGGGCGGTAATTGGCCGGGTTGGATGTGTCCTGCTTTTTGTGTACAGGACATACCTGGGAATTTTCCACATTGCCGGGTAGATGCCAGTGTTGTAGCTGTACTGGAACAGCTTGGCGATGGGTGTGGCAAGTTCTGGAGCACAGATTTTCTGTACTGTTGTCAGGGCCCATAGCCTTAGCAGTATCCAGTGCCTTTAGTCGTTTCTTGATATCACGTGGAGTGAATCGAATTGGCTGAAGACTGGCATCTGTGATGCTGGGGACTTCAGGAGGTGGCCGAGACGGATCACCAACATGGCACTTCTGGCTAAACATTGGTGCAAATGCTTCAGTCTTATCATTCGCACTGATGTGTGCAGGGCTCCTCCATCATTGAGGATGGGGATATTTGTGGAGCCATCAATTGTCCACCACCATTCACGACTGGATGTGGCAGTACTGCAGAACTTAGATCTGATCTGTTGGTTGTGGGATTGCTTAGCTCTGTCTATTGAATGCTGCCTATGTTGTTTAGCACATAAGTAGTCCTGGGTTGTAGCTTCACCAGGTTGACACCTCATTTTGAGGTAGGCCTGGTGCTGCTCCTGGCATGCCCTCCTGCACTCTTCATTGAACCAGGGTTGGTCCCCCGGCTTGATGGTAGTGGTAGAGTAGGGGATATGCTGGGCTATGCGGTTACAGATTGTGGTTGAGTACAATTCTGCTGCTACTGATGGCTCACAGCGCCTCATGGATGTCCAGTTTTGCATTGCTAGATCTGTTCGAAATCTATCCCATTTAGCACAGTGATAGTGCCACACAACATGATGGAGGGTATTCTCAATGTGAAGGTGGGACTTCGTCTCCACGAGGACTATGCGGTGGTCACTCCTACCAGTACTGTCATGGACAGATGCATCTGTCACAGGCAGATTGGTGAGGACGAGGTCAGATAGGTATTCTCCTCTTGTTAGTTTCCTCACCACCTGTCGCAGACCCAGTCTCGCAGCTTTGGCGTTTAGAACTTGGCCAGCTCGGTCAGCAGTGGTGCTACCGAGCTATTCTTGGTGATGCTCATTGAAGCCCCCCACCCAGAGTACATTTTTTGCTCTTGCTACCCTCAGTGTTTCTCCTAATTGGTGTTCAATATGGAGGAGTACTGATTCATCGACCGAGGCGGGGTGGTAGGTGGTAATCAGCAGGAGGCTTCCTTGCCCATGTTTGATCTGATGCCATTAGACTTCCTTGCAGTCCGGAGTCAATGTTGAGGACCGTGTCCTGGTGGTGGTGGTGTCTGGAACATTGTCTGTAAGGTATGATTCCGTGAGTATGACTATGTCAGGCTGTTGCTTCACTAGTCTGTGGGACAGCTCTTCCACTTTTGGCGCAAGCCCCCAGATGTTAATAAGGAGGACTTTGCAGGGTTGACAGGGCCATTGTCGTTTTCGGTGCCTCGGTTGATGCCGGGTGGTCCGTTCGGTTTCATTCCTTATTGACTTTGTAGCAGTTTGATACAACTGAGTGGCTTGCTAGGCCATTTCAGAGGGCATGTTAGAGTCAACCACATTTCTCTGTGTCTGGAGTCACATGTAGGCCAGACCAGGTAAGGACAGCAAATTTCCTTCCAGAAAGGACATTAGTGAACCAGATGTGTTTTTACAACAATCGATAATGGCTCATGGTCACCATTAGACTAGCTTTTTTTTAATTTCACAGATTAATTGAATTCAAATGTCACCATCTGTTGTCGTGGGATTTGAACCCATGTCCCCAGAGCAGTAGCGACTCCAGACCCACAGCTTTTGACACTCAAAATGCCCTCAGAAATGGCCTAGCAAGCCACTCAGTTTAAGGGCAATTAGGGATGGGCAATAAATGCTGGCCAGCGACGTCCACATCCTATAAATAAATTTTTTTAAATGCCGTCTGAGACAAGCTTCTCAAATCAGTGTCCGCCTGTTGTGCCTCAGCCAAGGAAGATCTGCTCAACAAGTCACCATTGTTACTCTTGGAACCATTAACACCAAGATCCCATAGCCTCTGAATACTGTCAGGATCGTGGCCGAACTGTAAGAGGCCCTTGCCTTTTTTAAAAATATTATAACCTTTATTGCAACATTGAAGTACCAGATGTTCCAGGTGTAACCATTTTCATATATCCAATACAAAGCATCAGAAGTAAGGTGGAAGGACCTCTAGTTACAACCAGAACTTGTCTCTTCTAATCTCTGTTATATCTATTGAACTCGAATTCTCTGTGTGTGCAATCACTTATGCATTGACTACATAGCTTTATAGCTAACTAACAATATAAACTTTCATCACACACTAGCCTCCAAAGCAGGCTCACTACAATGCTGCTTTTGGCATGAGGTGAAGCCAAGTTCTGAATAGAACTCTGACCTGCTCAAAAAAAAACCCAGTGTTACAACCAGGTGAGAAAGAGGTCTAGGGTTCCCTCTCAGCCTTCACCTTGTCTTTCTGTAACAGGGTTTAATTTTAAACACACCTTGGTGAATCCTTGTTCACCGCTTTCCAATTATAAGGCAAAGAAGCCAGCACAAACAGGCTTTCTTAGGTTTAAAGATAAAAAGTTGAAATTTATTAAACTTAAACTCTAATTCGGTTAATGCCTATGGATACATGACGCACACACGCGATACACACATGCAGATAGAGACAGAAAGAAAACAGAAGAAGTAAAGTGGAAAAGTTTGAGGCAATATCTGAGGAGATTTTTTTGTGTTATGGTTCTTCGCGCTCACAGTAGTGTCCTTCATTGTATGTAGATCTTGCTTTTCGTTGGAGCCCAGTATTATTCTTAAACCTTGTTCGCTGTAGAAGACTTTTCTCTCTTGGGGTTCATGTGTCTTCAGTGAATTTGGAGTTCCATGAGAAAGAGATGGGAGCAGGCAGACAGGAGAGGCTGTGGCGAGCCAGCCAGGAGAGATCTTCTCAGTCCAGGAACATCCTGCTTTCTGCCCAAACTTTGTGTACAAATTCAGTAAACTCAGGTTGCCCAGCAGGTTAGTCATGTGACTAGCTGGTTTGACCATGTCCGTTTGTGCATTCGGCCATCTTAGCAGTCGACCTAGAATGCGACCTCCCCCCACCTTCAACATCTGGTGATCAAATTGTGGGTTGAATGTGTCAGGGAATGATCGTT
The DNA here is from genome assembly GCF_036365525.1 of Heterodontus francisci. Lineage (NCBI taxonomy): Eukaryota > Metazoa > Chordata > Chondrichthyes > Heterodontiformes > Heterodontidae > Heterodontus > Heterodontus francisci. The sequence continues at coordinate 65,873,590 of NC_090393.1, read as the reverse complement.
TGTTCTTTCCAAGCGCTGTCTGTTAATATGCAAATGTCTTTCCAGCCAAGATCTGGCAATTTTTAAAAGCAAGTTCTTTCTTCACTTCAACAGTTTGAAATTTAATGTCCATTTGGCAAAATTAATATGCCTCATGCTTGGCAGGTGGGGGCCTGCATGACACCCAGAAAATGCATTATGGCTCTTTCCAAAGTTCTCCCACCTCCTATGGCTTGTCCTGGATACACACAGCAGTAGCACTGAAAGAGGAAGAGCAAATACTCTATTTCTCCCAGGTTCTAAAAATCTACTAATAAGAATCTCTCTGTTACGGACAGAATTGAGAGAGAACTGAACTCCCAGTTCTTTCTCCCTTTACTGTCTGCAATCAGTGAGTTTTTGTTGACAAGGAAGGTGTGTGTGTTTCTTAACCCCTGAGTTTACGGTTAATTTGAATAACAAGCAGCATATTTTTTGTGGGTTTAAATAAAGAGCATTATTTTTATTCTCACATTCAACCCGAAAGTCTAACGCTACATCGCTTACCACACACACACACACATTCATGCACGCACACTTTAGAAAGAAAGCCATTAAAAGGATAATGCACTTTTGCAAATTATTATGCACATGGACAAATGCGGGTTAATGAAAGAATGCCAGCACGGATTTGTTAAGGAAAATTGTGTGATTAACCTGGTAGAAAATTTTGAAGAGGTAACAGAGTTGATGAGGGCAATGTTGTTGATGTGATGTACATGGACTTCCAAAAGGTATTTGATACAGTGCCATACAACAGACTTGAGAGCAAAGTTATAGTTCATGGAATAAAAGGGACGGTAGCAACATAGATATTGGCTGTGTGACAGGAAACAGAGAGTAATGATTAATGGATGTTTTATGGGCTGGAGGAATGTTTGTAGTGGAGTTCCCCAGGGGTCAGTGTTGGTGACTATATTGAAAATGCTGGTCCCTTTAATTAACCAGGACTTTCTTCAGTGTTAATAGAGAGCAGGTGTTGCTCATTGCAGTTTGTATTTAAGGGCTGGGTTTTTTCCCCAGTCAGCGAGTTACTTCTGGACAGGGAGTTAGTCTAGAAGGGAAGAGTGGGAACTGGTATTTCTGCTGAACTGTAGATTGAGAATAAAATCGTTGTGGATTAGAGACTGTCTCCTGCTTCCTGATTTTGGTGAATGGATATCTGCCAATTGAACAGTTGGGTCCCTTGCTTTTCTTGATAGATATTGATGACCTAGACCTTGGTGTACAGAGCACAACTTCAAATTATGTGGAGGATACAAAACTTGCAGGCATTGTGAAACGTGAGGACAATAGTATAGAACTTCAAATGGGCGTAGAAAGCTGGTGGAATGGGCGGGCAAGTGGCAGATGAAGTTCAATATGGAGAAATGTAAAGTGATTCATTTTGGCAGGAAGAACATGGAGAGATCTTCTTCTTTGGCCTCCTTGTCTCGGGAGACAATGGGTAAGCGCCTGGAGGTGGTCAGTGGTTTGTGGAGCAGTGCCTGGAGTGGCTATAAAGGCCAATACTAGAGTGACAGACTCTTCCACAGGTGCTGCAGATAAAATTGGTTGACTGGGCTGTTTCGCAGTTGGCTCTCCCCTTGCGCTTCTGTCTTTTTTCCTGCCAACTGCTAAGTCTCTTCAACTCGCCACACTTTAGCCCTGCCTTGATGGCTGCCCGCCAGCTCTGACGATCGCTGGCAACTGACTCCCACGACTTGTGATCAATGTCACAGGACGTCTTTAAAGCAGAGACATGGACGGCCGGTGGGTCTGATACCAGTGGCGAGCTCGCTGTACAATGTGTCCTTGGGGATCCTGCCATCTTCCATGCAGTTCACATGACCAAGGCATCTCAAGCGCCGCTGACTCAGTAGGGTGTATATGCTGGGGATGTTGGCCGCCTCGAGGACTTCTGTGTTGGAGATACGGTCCTGCCACCTGATGCCAAGGATTCTCCGGAGGCAGCGAAGATGGAATGAATTGAGACGTCGCTCTTGGCTGACATACGTTGTCCAGGCCTCGCTGCCGTAGAGCAAGGTACTGAGGACGCAGGCTTGATACACTTGGACTTTTGTGTTCCGTGTCAGTGCGCCATTTTCCCACACTCTCTTGGCCAGTCTGGACATAGCAGTGGAAGCCTTTCCCATGCGCTTGTTGATTTCTGCATCGAGAGACAGATTACTGGTGATAGTTGAGCCTAGGTAGAGATGATATGGAGAGATAATATAAAATAAAGGGTGCAATTCTAAAGGGGTGCAGGAGCAGAGGGACCTGAGTTATGTGTGCATAAATCATTGAAGGTGGCAGGACAGATTGAAAGAATGGTTCGTAAAGCATACAGTATCCTGGGCTTTATTAATAGGGGCATCGAGTACAAGAGGAACGAAGTCATGTTGATCTTGTCAAAGACACTAGTTCAGTCTTAGCTTGAGTATTGCAGTTCTGGTTGGAAGCATTTAAAGGCTTTGGAGGAATTGCAGAAAAGATTCCGGAGAATGGTTCCAGGGATGAGAACATCAATTATGAAGATAGATGGGAGAAGTTGGGACTGTTTTCCTTGGCGACGAGAAGGCTGAGCGGTGATTTGATAGCGGTATTCAAAGTCATGAGAGGTCTGAACAGAGTAGATAGGGAGAAACTGTTCCCACTCACGAAAGTATCAAGACCAAGAGGGCACAGATTTTATGTTCTTATGTTCTTATTTAAGGTAATTGCCAACAGAAGCAATGCGACATGAGGAAAAACTTTTTCATGCTGAGAGTGGTTAAGCTCTGGAATGCACTGCCTGAGAGTTTGGTGCAGGCAGGTTCAATTGAGGCATTCAAAAGGGAATTAGACTGTTACCTGAAAAGAAAGAATGTGCAGAGTTAATGGGCAGAAGGCAGGGGAATGGCGTTAGGTGAATTGCTTGTTCAGAGAGCCGGTGCAGACACGATGGGCAGAATGGGCTCCTTCTGTGCTGTAACAATTCTGTGATTCTATGAAGCAGAAGAATAGTTCATAAGTCATGTGATTTAGCTCGTCTTGGGGAAAAGGCATGCTTTGTGGGCCCGGTGAAGAAGGCGTTTTCACTCCTGAAGTGTAGTTAGGTGGATTTGATAGCCAGAGTTGTATATCGATTCTCTCGAAGAGGTGGATTTTTCAGTAGGTCACGAAGTTAGTTGCTTGAAGACTTATTACTAGGAGGTTGGTTTTCTGTACTGGTATACTTGAAAAAGAACAGTTTCAGAGACTTTAAAATGTTCAGCCTCCAGTTCTTTTAAGGCATAATGGTACTGCCCACTCTGCTTTCTGCTTTTTCTGCAGTCTGTATTTTAAAGATTTTTAAAAGGAGACTGACATGGCTGCCCCATCATGTGACTATTCACAATTCCTTTTCCAAATGTAGTGGGGGTCTAGGTTGATTAGACTCATCCTGTGTATTGTTCCAAGACATTCACCCTGAGGAGGGTTAAGACAATTACCGTCTTTGTTTCAGGAGAAAACCATTCAATTTAGGAATGTCTCCTGATGGTTTCATGATTGGCGTTGATGACACCTCTTAGTCTGGAAGGTATTCTTTTGCTGACAGTGAGTCAGTTCTTGAATATACAAGCCGAAAGTCAGCTGACATTTGGCAGCTGTCTTTGCAGCCCATGTCCACTTTTAATGTTCATTGTGGTTCATTTAAAACAAAAGGAAAATTCAGTTCCAGAAGATTCTATGCTGAATATAGTCCATGTTTAAAATTATGAATAGGACATGTCTGTACTGGGCATGATGCTCACACAGTGATTACGTTAATTTATTTTCCATTTGTGCTCAGGATGTGGGCGACATTGGCTCCAGTATTTATTGCCGATCCTCAGTTGTCACAAAGGCATTGTGAGTCAGTCATGTAGTGTGGGGCTGACCTGGTAGGGGTGGCAGGCTTCCTTTCCTGAAGGACATGTTTAGTTTAGTTTAGAGATACAGCACTGAAACAGGCCCTTCGGCCCACCGAGTCTGTGCCGACCATCAACCACCCATTTGTACTAATCCTACACTAATTTCATATTCCTACCACATCCCCACCTGTCCCTACATTTTTCCCTACCACCTCCCTATACTAGGGGCAATTGCTAATGGCCAATTTGCCTATCAACCTGCAAGTCTTTGGCATGTGGGAGGAAACCGGAGCACCCGGAGGAAACCCATGCAGTCACAGGGAGAACTTGCAAACTCCACACAGGCAGTACCCAGAATTGAACCCGGGTTCCTGGAGCTGTGAGGCTACAGTGCTAACCACTGCACCACTGTGCTGCCCACCGCCCACAGACATGAGTGGGCTGTAGATTTTATAACAATCGGGCAGCTTTCATGGTCTTTTTTCTGGTGCCAGTCCAAAAATGACCATATTTACTGAATATAATTTCACAAATTGCCATGTGAGATTTGCGCTCACAGTCTCTGGATTACTGGACCAGTACCATGAGATTGCCTTAATTTTAATGGGTGCAGGGACTCAGGCAAGCAAGGATCAGTATTTTAAAAGTAAAAGCTCGTTGATGCAGGGGTCATGCATTCATGAGGCCCTGGACTTTCATTTGGATTGAGGTTGAGTTCTTTAGAGGTCCTGCCAGTTTCATGTAAAGATTAGGCTTTAGTCAAAAAAAAAGTACTGTTCCTTCTTCCGAGATATGGGATTTTCAGTCTTCGTCAATGGATACTCCATGTGGTACGTTAATTATAAAATTGACCCATGGATGAATCTTCATATGTTTACAAACTCTTAGCATCTCTGTCCAGGGCTTGCACTTGTTTTGTGTTCTGGCAACTTAGGTCTCGGCCCTAATGGGGCTCTCTGCTCCAAAATTGGCCTCCTCCTGTGTGGTGGGTAGGGAGTGAGGAGAAAGTGTACTTATTTGTCAGTTCACCTTCATTGTAGGTAACATTCTTAACTGGACTCATACCTTGCCATCGCTTTGGGAGGAGACCTGGGGCTTTGTAGCCAGAATGTGTCAGATACTTTGTGGGAAGTGGAGTGAGTTATGTCATTGACATCAAAATATACCTGACGTAAAGGGAGATTTTACCCTCCTTAGTGTGATCCACTCCTTGGCATGTGAAGGCTGCCTGAGTTTGAAGGATGGAGATGATATGTTGGCCTTCATAGCGAGAGGATTCGAGTACAGGAGCAGGGATTCTTGCTGAAGTCATACAGGGCCTTGGTGAGGCCACACCTGGAATGTTGTGTGCAGTTTTGGTCTACTTATCTGAAGAAGGATGTTCTTGCTATAGAGGGAGTGCAGTGAAGACTGATTCCTGGGATGGTGGGACTCACATATGAGGAGAGATTGAGTCGGTTAGGATTATATTCGCTGGAGTTCAGAAGAGTGAGGGGGGATCTCATAGAAACCTATAAAATTCTAGCAGGACTTGACAGGGTAGATGCAGGAAGGATGTTCCCGATGGTGGGGGAGTCCAGAACCAGGGGTCATAGTCTAAGGATACAGGGTAAACCTTTCAGGACTGAGATGAGGAGAAATTATTTCACCCAGAGAGTGGTGAGCCTGTGGAATTCGCTACCACAGAAAGCAGTTGAGGCCAAAACATTGTATGTTTTCAAGAAGGAGTTAGATATAGCTCTTGGGGCGAAAGGGACCAAAAGATATGGGGGGAAAGCGGGAACAGGTTACTGAGTTGGATGATCAGCCATGATCATAATGAATGGCGGAGTAGGCTTGAAGGGCCAAATGGCCTACTCCTGCTCCTATTTTCTATGCCCCTACCATATTTTCCTAGATACGATGAAAGTGACTATCTCCCTCCCTATTACTTTGTCTTTTCCCCAGTTTAATTTTTGCTAGGTTAAGGTTAATTTTCTTACTTTTAGTTTCTTACTTTCCGGTCATTTCCGTCAAAATTTCTTTGTACCTTCCATTAACCATGTGTCCTCGCCCTGCTGACGCCTTGTATTTCCCATCTGCCTGTGTCTGTGTACTTGAAGTCATATTCTCAAAGCGAACGTGAAGTGTTGCTTAGAACATTTGTTTCCCATAGTGCAAAGCTGCATGTTGTGGCAGACGAGACATTGCCTGTGCTGTTGTGCATTATGGGAAACTGCTCCTATTGCCACCATTATCTGCATATCAGATTATTAATTGAGGCAGCAGAACAGGGCAAGAGCTACAAGAAAGTAACCGAGCAGGGAGAAAGTGGCAGAAGCAGTTAGAGAGTAAATAGAAGATACTGCAAGTGGCTCCAGCTTATTTTAACTACTTGTAAGAAAGCTCAAGATGTATAACTCACCAGACACATTCATTCTGTTGGTTAATTGTTATGAAACATAGAGTGACCATTTTTACTCATTCACTTAAAAATCTGAACCAAGCATAAAATCTACTGAGATGTGAGATATTGTAGGGTACATCCACTGACTGTCAAAAACCAAAGCAAAATCTGATTCATCTATTGCAGTTCTGGTCCAGCTCCATCTCCAAGTGCCTTCCTGCCAAGTCCATCAGCACAGACAACGCAGAGCCCAGCTGCAGCACGGACACCCCAGAACTTCAGTGTTCCTTCTCCAGGCCCCCTCAACACTCCAGGTATGGTGTTTGCTAGTGTCCAGTTAAGCGGTAAGGGGAACAAGTGCCTGATAACACTGTATTTCTAGTTGTTTTAAGCTCTCTCTCTCTCATCCTCCAGACCATTAACTAGAGGAAAGCTGATACCTGTTACATAAAATTGTTTTGGAATGGATTTGATGTGGAATGGCAGGGTTCTAATGTTAACTTCATACGCCTCCAAGCTGTGCTGACAGTTTGCCTTCTGTTATATTTATCTGCTGCTTTGAAACAGCAGAGATAATGGCCATCAACTGTCACTTGTGATGCCTCCGCACCAATGAAATGTTCTGAGTAGAGGGAGGTGGGCACAGGCCATCACCAGTGAGGGAGGCAGTGGTGTAGTGGGAATGTCACTGGACCAGTAATCCAGGGGCCCAGGCTAGTGCTCTAGAGACATGGGTTCAGATCCCACCTTGGCAGATGGTGAAATTTGAATTCAATAAATAAATCTGGTATTTAAAAAAAGCTAGTCTACTGGTAGCAATGAAACCATTGTCGATTGTTGTAAAAACCCATCTGGTTCACTCATGTCCTTTAGAGAAGGAAATCTGCTGTCCTTACCTGGTCCGATCTACATGTGACTCCAGACCCACATCAGTATGGTTGACTCTTAAAAATGCCCTCTGAATTGGCCTAGCAAGCCGCTCAGTTCAAGGGAAATTAGGGATGGGCAATAAATACTGGCCTAGCCAGCGATGCTCACTTCCCACGAACAAATTTTTAAAAAATGCGAAGCAGTTCTCCTGAGTGAGTGGGAGGCCTCACTGTGCTCTCAGCAGTCAGTACAAAGGCAGCATCAGAAGAGGCCTGGGACTGAGTTGACTGCCAGAAACATGGAGACTGAAAGAGTCAGGAGTGGTAGGTGAATATTCAGAGCAGACCTCTGACTGAGAAAGAACAGTGATTGGTTTATTTGGCCTGTTTTTCTTTTGTTCAGTTTGGTTTATTTCTAATAACTGGGACATGCCATGGCTGTGAACTGTGTGTGATTTCTTGTTTTACTCATGTTCAACACTGCATTGACAGGCTATTCAACTGTGAGGGGAACCGCAGCAGGGCCTGTCTTTATCCTTACCCAACGCCCAACCTGTATTTTGCGTCACAGCAGCAAGACCCTGTCTCCCCTCGCCTTCCCAGCCTGGGAATATTATACCTGCTCTGCTGATACCCAACCAACTCTTGATTGTGAACAAAACTTTTTTTCTGCAGGTTAACAGGAGCTATAGCCATTCTTCCTGCCCCCCTCCCCTCTGGGTTTCTTTGGGACATTTCCACAAGCTGTTGAGACCCGCTCAATTGAAAATTTCAAATCTGAAATGTCCTCTGAAATAACCTAGCAAGCCATTCAGTTGTATCAAATCACTAGAAAGTCGAAGAAAAGGAATGAAATTGGACGAACCACCTAGCATCGACCTAGGCACTGTAAACAACAACGGCTAACCCAGCCCAATGCCCAGTTGATCTATTTTGTGTGTTGTTTGGGGGAGGAATATCGACCAGGATGAAGAAGCCATTCTGAGAGCATTGTGAGGTCTATCTTTGCTTGGCCACCTACCTGCTCTTACCAGGATTTGACTTGTCTTGGGGCTGCAGTGGCTGAACTTGTTTTTGGTCTTGCTGCCTCATGTAGACCCCTGTTTTTAAATTGTTCTACTAAATTTACAGGAAGCTTTATCCTAAGTGGCAGCTAGCAGTGCATTCCATGACCTTAATGGGACTTGTGAGAATTAATGTCCCTGATTTAACTTTCTCACTGATAAATCCACAATCAATATCTGGTGAACCTAATAAATTGTGTCTTCAGATTAGACAGATGCTCAGCAGGTGCCTCTGATTGCGCTGTGACGTAAGAGCGGCACAGTGGCGCAGTGGTTAGCACCGCAGCCTCACAGCTCCAGTGACCCGGGTTCAATTCTGGGTACTGCTTGTGTGGAGTTTGCAAGTTCTCCCTGTGTCTGCGTGGGTTTCCTCCGGGTGCTCCGGTTTCCTCCCACATGCCAAAGACTTGCAGGTTGATAGGTAAATTGGCCATTATAAATTGCCCCTAGTATAGGTAGGTGGTAGGGAAATATAGGGACAGGTGGGGATGTGGTAGGAATATGGAATTAGTGTAGGATTAGTATAAATGGGTAGTTGATGGTCGGCACAGACTCGGTGGGCCGAAGGGCCTGTTTTAGTGCTGTATCTCTAAACTAAACTAAGAGTGGCAGTATCTAACACATGTGGATGAAATTTCTTTGTCCACTGTTGCATTGCACAATAACATTGCCCTGAATTAAGCCCTGAATTCTGTTTATTCCATAGTGCAGCCTTCTCAGGTCCAGTTTTAAAACCTTTTAACTGTGGAGCTTCACTATAAGTGAAGTGTGCCAGGCAGAGTTTTATTAGTGATGGAATGAGCTAACGTGAATCAGCCTCATGGTTAGAGACTGGAGTGTAAAGGAGTCCCCACAGGCTGGGAACCAGTCTCAGCAAGACTGTCACGGTGAGAGGTTGAGTGACTGCTCCCAAACCGAGAGGAGGTAAACCAGGAGCTTGTTCCTGCAACATCACCACAGCCCTAAGTGCTCACAAGTCAGCCCTCTGAGTCAGGGAATGGAATATGTGCTGCAGGAGACAATGGGTTCCTGGCAGTGATTGATCGCATAGAAGGTAGGTATCTGCCAGTGATTGATTGCATAGAGGCTGGGTTCCTGCCAGTGATTGATTGCATAGAGGGTGGGATCCTGGCAGTGATTGATGACAAACTAACAGGTCTGTAGTTCCCTGTTTTCTCTATCATTATCTGGATGAGCTAGTATAAACATTGATTTGAGGTACACTGACCTCCTGGCTGTGAAATGACCTGATTATGAAATCAGGTTTTGCCATACAGCACCTTCCCTCAGCTCGGGAGGGTGAGGGAAAAATTGGGATTTGTTGAATGCAGGGTTGTTATTACTGGTATAAAAGCAAAATACTGCGGAAGTCGGAAATCTGAAATACAAACAGAAAGTGCTGGAAATACACTGCAGGTCTGGCAGCATCTGTGGAGAGAGAAACAGAGTTAATGTTTCAGGTCTGTGACCTTTTATCAGAACTGGCAAAGGTTAGAAATGTAATGGGCTTTGAGCATGTGAAAGGGGGAGGGTGGAAAAAAGAACAAAAGGGCAGGTCTGTGATAGGATGGAGGGCAGGAGAGCCTAAATGACAACGATGTCATGGAACAAAAGGCAAAGGGAGTAGTAATAGTCATAGTAAAAGACAAAACATTTGTTTAGAGGGAGTGTTAATGGCAGAATAATGAACAGCTCTGACCAAAAGCAAAAACATGAAAAACAAGTTTAAGACTGGCACAGTCTTAAATAAAAATAAAAATGGCAGTCATGGTCTGAAGTCAGTGTTGTGTCCAGAGGACTGTACAGTGCCTAAACGGAAGAGAAGGTGCTGTTCCTCAAGCTTGCGTTGACTGGAACACTGCAGCCGGCCGAGGGCAGAAATGTGGGCGTGAGAGCAGGGCGGTGAATTAAAATGGCAAGGAACCGGAAGCTCGGGATCATGCTTACGGACTGAGCAGAGGTGTTCCGCAAACCTGTCATCCAATCTGCATTTGGTCTCCCCAATGTAGAGGAGACCACATTGTGAGCAGCGAATACTAAATTAAAGAAGTATAAGAAAATCGCTTCACCTTCACCAGGAAGGAGTGTTTTGGAGCCTTGGATGGTGAGGAGTGAGAAGGCGAAAGAGCAGGTATTACACCTCCTGCGATTGCATGGGAAGGTGCCGTTGGAAGTGGATGAGGTGTTGGGGATGATGGAGGAGTGGACCAGGGTGTCGTGGAGGAAATGGTCCCTTCGAAATGCTGATAAGGGAAGGGAGGGGAAGATGTGTTTGGTGGTGGCATCACACCGGAGGTGCTGGAAATGGCGGAGATGTGGAGGCTGGTGGGGTGGAAAGTGAGGACAAGGGGAACCCTGTTGTGGTTTTGGGAAGGAGGGGATAGAATGAGGGCAGCAGTGCGGGAAATAGGTTGGACACAGTGGGAGGGCCCTGTCGTCCACAGTGGAGGAGAATCCTTGGTTGAGGAAAAAGGAAGACAAAGGAAACTATGAGGTATGAGGAGCAAGTTGGCTATGGTGGATTGGGAAAATACACTAAAATAAAATAAACAGGCAATGTCAATATTTAAATAAGTATTACATGGTCTTAAACAAATATACATTCCTCGAAGACAAAAACCCAACAGGAAAGATAAATCAACCATGGCTAACAAAAGAAGTTAAAGATTGCATTATATCAAAGGAAGTGGTTATAAGGTTGCCAGAAAAAGTGGTAAGCCCAAGAATTGGGAGCAATTTAGAATCCAGCAAAGGATGACCATGAAACTGATAAAGGGAAAAGAGAATATAAATGCAAGCTAGCGAGAAACGTAAAGGCGGACTGTAAAAGCTTCTTTAGGTATGTGAAAAGGAAAAGATCAGCAAGGACAAATGTGGGTTCATTACAGGCGGAGACAGGGGAATTTATAATGGAGAATAGGGAAATGGCGGAGAAACTAAACAATTATTTTGAGTCTGTCTTCACGAGGAAAATATAGAAAATCTCCCAGAAGTACGAGGGAACCAAGAGACTTGTGCAAGTGAGGAACTGAAAGAAATTAGTATTAATAAAGAGGTAGTGCTCGAAAAATTAACTGGATTGAAGGTTGATAAATCCCCTGGACCAGATGAGCTACATCCCAGAGTGTTGAAGGAGGTGGCTGTAGAGATAATGGATGTATTGGTGGGTATCTTTCAAAAATCTACAGATTCTGGAAAAGTTCCTGCAGACTGGAAAGTAGCAAATGTAACCCCACTATTTAAGAAAGGAGGGAGAGAGAAAAAGGGGAACTATAGACATCATTAGTTTGACATCAGTAGTAGAGAAAATGTTAGAATCTATGATAAAGGATGTGATAACTAGACACTTAGAAAATAATTATATGATTGAGCAGAGTCAACATGGATTTTATGAAAGGAAAGTCATGTTTGACAAACCTGTTGGGGTTATTTGAGGATGTTACTTGTAGCATAGATAAAGGAGAAGCAGTGGATGTGGTGTATTTGGATTTTCAGAAAACTTTTAATAAAATCCCACACAGGAAGTTAGTAAACAAAATTAGAGCTTGGGGGTAGTACGCTGGTATGGATTGAGAATTGGTTAAAAGACAGAAAACATTTCAGGATGGCAGGCTGTTACTAGTGGGATACCACAACGATCAGTGCTGGGGCCACAGCTGTTCACAATCTACATAAATGATTTGGATGTGGGGACCGAATGTAATGTTTCCAAATTTGCTGATGACACAAAACTAGGTGGGTATGTAAGTTGTGAGGAGGATGCAAAGAGGCTTCAAGGGAACCTGGACAGGCTAAGTGAATGGGCAAGAACATGGCAGATGGAGTGTGATGTGAATAAGTGAGAAGTTATCCACTTAGGTAGGAAAAACAGAAAGACATTTCTTAAATGGTGAGAGTTTGGGAAGTGTTGATGTCCAGAGGGACCTGGGTGTCCTTGTTGGTGAGCCACGAAAAGCTAGTATGCCGGTGCAGCAAGCAATTAGGAAGGCAAATGGTATGTTGGCCTTCATCGCAAGGGGTTTTGAGTTTTTTCTTTATTTGTTCATGGGATGTGGGCATCGCTGGCTGTGCCAGCATTTATTACCCATCCCTAATTGCCCTTGAGAAGGTGGTGGTGAGCTGCCTTCTTGAACTGCTGCAGTCCTGGGGTGTAAGTACACCAACAGTGTTGTAAGGAAGGGAATTCCAAGATTTTGACCCAGCAATAGTGAAAGAACAGCAATATAGTTCCAAGTCAGGATGGTGTGTGACTTGGAGGGGAACCTGCAGGTGGTGGTGTTCCCATGCATCTGCTGCCCTTGACCTTCTAGGTGGTAGAGGTCGCAAGTTTGGAAGGTGCTGTCAAAGGAGCCTTGGTGAGTTGCTGCAGTGTATCTTTGGATGCATGGTGGAGGGAGTGAATGTTGAAGGTGGCGGAAGGAGTGCCAGTCAAGTGGGCTGCGTTATCCTGGACGGTGTCGAGCTTCTTGAGTGTTGTTGGAGATCCACCCATCCAGGCAAATGGAGAGTATTCCATCACACTCCTGACTTGTGCCTTGTAGATGGTGGACAGGCATTGTGGGAGTCAGGAGGTGAGTTACTCGCTGCAGAATTCCTCGCCTCTGATCTGCTCTTGTAGCAACAACATTTATGTGACTGGCCCAGTTCAGTTTCTGGTCAATGGTGACCCTCAGGAGGTTGATAGGGCATTCAACAATGGTAATGCCATTGAACGTCAAGGGGAGATGGTTAAATTCTCTCTCAGATGGTCGGATTCTCTCTTGTTTGAGATGGTCATTGCCTGGCACTTGTGTGGCTCGAATGTTACTTGCCACTTATCAGTCCAAGTCTGGATGTTGTCCAGGTCTTGCTGCATATGGACATGGGCTGCTTCAGTATCTGGGGAGTTGCAGCTGGTGCTAAACATTGTGCAATCATCAGTGGACATCCCCACTTCTGACTTTATGATGGAGGGAAGGTCATTGATGAAGCAGTTGAAGATGGTTGGGCCCAGGACTCTACCCTGAGGAACTCCTGTAGTGATGTCCTGGAGCTGAGATGATTAACCTCCAACAACCACAACCATTTTCCTTTGTGCTAAGTATGACTCCCAACTAGTAGAGAAGTTTCCCCCTGATTCTCATTGACTCCAGTTTTGGTAGGGCTCCTTGATACCATACACTGTCAGATGCTGCCTTGATGTCAAGGGCAATCACTCTCACCTCACTACTGGAATTCAGCTCTTTTGTCCACGTTTGGACCAAGGCTGTAATGTGATCTGGAGCTGAATGGCCCTGACGGAACCCAAACTGAGCGCCAGTGAGCAGGTTATTGCTGAGCAAGTGCCGCTTAATAGCACTGTCAACAACCCATTCCACCACTTTGCTGATGATCGGGAGTAATCTGACAGCATGGTAATTGGCCGGGTCGGATTTGTCCTGCTTTTTGTGCACAGGACATACCTGGGCAATTTTCCACATTACCGGGTAGATGCCAGTGTTGTAATTGTACTGGAATAGCTTAGGAACATAGGAAGATAGGAACAGGAGTAGGCCATTCAGCCCCTCGAGCCTGTCCCGCCATTCAATGAGATCATGGCTGATCCACGGCCTAACTCCATATACCTGCCTTTGGCCCATATCCCTTAATATCTTTGCTTAACAAAAATCTATCGATTTCAGATTTAAAATTAACAACTGTTCTAGCTTCAACTGCTGTTTGTGGGAGCGAGTTCCAAACCTCGACCACCCTTTGCGTGAAGAAGTGCTTCCTAACATCTCTCCTGAACGGTCTGGTCCTAATTTTTAGACTATGCCCCCTAGTTTTAGAATCTCCAACCAATGGAAATAGTTTATCTTTATCTAGCCTGTCTTTTCCTGTTAATATCTTGAAGACTTTGATCAGATCACCCCTTAACCTTCTAAATTCTAGTGAAAACAGGCCTAATTTGTGTAATCTCTCCTCGTAACTTAACCCCTGTAGTCCAGGTATCATTCTTGTAAATTTACGTTGCACTCCCTCCAAGGCCAATATATCTTTCCTACGGTATGGTACCCAGAACTGCTCACAGTACTTCAAGTGGGGTCTAACCCCAGTGAGAGTCAGCACTTTGAGGAACTGTACCCCAGTGAGAGTCAGAACCTTCATAAACTGTACCCCAGTGAGCGTCAGCACCTTCAGGAACTGTACCCCAGTGAGAGTCAACACCTTCATGAATTGTAACCCAGTGAGAGTAAGCTTGGCTGGGGGCGTGGCAAGCTCTGGAGCACAAGTCTTCAGTACTAATGCCAGAATGTTGTCAGGGCCCATAGCCTTTGCAGTATCCAGTGCCATCAGCCGTTTCTTGATATTACTTGGAGTGAATGAATCGAATTGGCTGAAGACTGGCATCTGTGATGCAGGAGACCTCGGGAGGAAGCTGAGATGGATCATCTACTCGGCACTTCTGGCTGACGATGGATGCAAATGCTTGTGCCTTGTCTTTTGCACTGGGCTCCCCCATCATTGAGGATGGGGATGTTTGTGGAGCCTCCTCTTCCTGTTGGTTATTTAATTGTCCACCACTATTCATGACTGGATGTGGCAAGACTGCAGAGCTTAGATCTGATCTGTTGGTTATGGGATCGCTTAGCTCTGTCTATCGCATGTTGCTTATGCTGTTTGGCACGCAAGTAGTCCTGGGTTGCAGCTTCACCAGGCTGACACCTCATTTTGAGGTATGCCCGGTGCTGCTACTGGCATACCCTCCTGCACTCTTCATTAAACCATGGTTGATTCCCCCAGCTTGATGGTAATGGTAGACTGGGGATATGCCGGGCCATGTGGTTACAGATTGTGGTTGAGTACATTTCTGCTGCTGATGGCCCACAGCGCCTCATGGATGCCCAGTTTTGCTTTGCTAGATCTGTTCGAAATCTATCCCATTTAGCACGGTGGTTGTGCCACACAACACGATGGAGGGTATCCTCAATGTGAAATCGGGACTTTGTCTCCACAAGGACTGCGGTGGTCACTCCTACCAATACTGTCATGGGCAGATGCATCTATGGCAGGCAGATTGGTGAGGATACAGTCAAGTATATTTTTCCCTCGTGTTGGTTCCTTCACCACCTGTCGCAGACCCAGTCTAGCAGCTATGTCCTTTCGGACTCGACCAGCTCAGTCAGTAGTGGTGCTACCGAGCCACTCTTGGTGATGGACAGTGATGTCAGTATTGTGAAGGGTTGTGATATCTCCTTGCCCCCGCAGTCATTTAGCCTGCTGCTATGCGAGGAGTGGCTCTTTTTGTAGAGTATCAGAGAGCTACTGACATTCATGGAACTGTCTACACCAGTGAGAGTCAGCCCTTTCAGTAACTGTATCTCTGTGAGAGTCATGCCCTTCATGAACTGTACCCCAATGAAAGTCAGCCCTTTCAGGAACTGTACCCCAGTGAGAGTCAGCACCTTCAGGAACTGTACCCCAGTGAGAGTCAGCACTTTCAGGTACTGTACCCCAGTGAGAGACAGCACTTTCAGGAACTGTACCCCAGTGAGAGTCAGCACTTTCAGGAACTGTATCCCAGTGGAGTCAGCACCTTCAGGAACTGTACCCCAGTGAGAGTCAGCACTTTCAGGAACTGTATCCCAGTGGAGTCAGCACCTTCAGGAACTGTACCCCAGTGAGAGTCAGCACTTTCAGGAACTGTACCCCAGTGAGAGTCAGCACCTTCAGGAACTGTACCCCAGTGAGAGTCAGCACTTTCAGGAACTGTACCCCAGCGATAGTCAGCACCTTCAGGAACTGTACCCCAGTGAGAGTCAGCACTTTCAGGAACTGTATCCCAGTGGAGTCAGCACCTTCAGGAACTGTACACCATTGAGAGTCAGCACCTTCAGGAACTGTACCCCAGTGAGAGTCAGCACTTTCAGGAACTGTATCCCAGTGGAGTCAGCACCTTCAGGAACTGTACCCCAGTGAGAGTCAGCACTTTCAGGAACTGTACCCCAGTGAGAGTCAGCACTTTCAGGAACTGTACCCCAGTGAGAGTCAGCACCTTCAGGAACTGTACCCCAGTGAGAGTCAGCACTTTCAGGAACTGTATCCCAGTGGAGTCAGCACCTTCAGGAACTGTACCCCAGTGAGATTCAGCACCTTCAGGAACTGTACCCCAGTGAGAGTCAGCACTTTCAGGAACTGTATCCCAGTGGAGTCAGCACCTTCAGGAACTGTACCCCAGTGAGATTCAGCACCTTCAGGAACTGTACCCCAGTGAGAGTCAGCACTTTCAGAAACTGGATCCCAGTGGAGTCAGCACCTTCAGGAACTGTACCCCAGTGAGATTCAGCACCTTCAGGAACTGTACCCCAGTGAGAGTCAGCACCTTCAGGAACTGTACCCCAGTGAGATTCAGCACCTTCAGGAACTGTACCCCAGTGAGAGTCAGCACTTTCAGGAACTGTATCCCAGTGAGAGTCAGCACTTTCAGGAACTGTATCCCAGTGAGAGTCAGCACCTTCAGGAACTGTACCCCAGTGAGATTCAGCACCTTCAGGAACTGTACCCCAGTGAGATTCAGCACCTTCAGGAACTGTACCCCAGTGAGAGTCAGCACTTTCAGGAACTGTATCCCAGTGAGAGTCAGCACTTTCAGGAACTGTACCCCAGTGAGAGTCAGCAACTTCAGGAACTGTACCCCAGTGAGATTCAGCACATTCAGGAACTGTACCCCAGTGAGATTCAGCACCTTCAGGAACTGTACCCCAGTGAGAGTCAGCACTTTCAGGAACTGTATCCCAGTGAGAGTCAGCACTTTCAGGAACTGTACCCCAGTGAGATTCAGCACCTTCAGGAACTGTACCCCAGTGAGAGTCAGCACCTTCAGGAACTGTACCCCAGTGAGATTCAGCACCTTCAGGAACTGTACCCCAGTGAGATTCAGCACCTTCAGGAACTGTACCCCAGTGAGAATCAGCACTTTCAGGAACTGTATCCCAGTGAGAGTCAGCACTTTCAGGAACTGTATCCCAGTGGAGTCAGCACTTTCAGGAACTGTATCCCAGTGAGAGTCAGCACCTTCAGGAACTGTACCCCAGTGAGATTCAGCACCTTCAGGAACTGTACCCCAGTGAGAGTCAGCATTTTCAGGAACTGTATCCCAGTGGAGTCAGCACTTTCAGGAACTGTATGCCAGTGGAGTCAGCACCTTCAGGAACTGTACCCCAGTGAGATTCAGCACCTTCAGGAACTGTACCCCAGTGAGATTCAGCACCTTCAGGAACTGTACCCCAGTGAGATTCAGCACCTTCAGGAACTGTACCCCAGTGAGAGTCAGCACCTTCAGGAACTGTATCCCAGTGGAGTCAGCACTTTCAGGAACTGTATCCCAGTGGAGTCAGCACCTTCAGGAACTGTATCCCAGTGAGATTCAGCACCTTCAGGAACTGTACCCCAGTGAGAGTCAGCACTTTCAGGAACTGTATCCCAGTGAGAGTCAGCACTTTCAGGAACTGTATCCCAGTGGAGTCAGCACTTTCAGGAACTGTATCCCAGTGAGTCAGCACCTTCAGGAACTGTACCCCAATAAGTGTCAGCACCTTCAGGAACTGTATCCCAATGAGAGTCAGCACTTTCAGGAAATGTATCCCAGTGAGAGTCAGCACCTTGAGGAACTGTACCCCAGTGAGAGTCAGCACCTTCAGGAACTGTATCCCAGTGAGAGTCAGCGCCTTCAGGAACTGTACCCCAGTGAGAGTCAGCACCTTCAGGAACTGTATCCCAGTGAGAGTCAGCACCTTCAGGAACTGTATCCCAGTGAGAGTCAGCACCTTCAGGAACTGTACCCCAGTGAGAGTCAGCACTTTCAGGAACTGTATCCCAGTGAGAGTCAGCACTTTCAGGAACTGTATCCCAGTGGAGTCAGCACTTTCAGGAACTGTATCCCAGTGAGAGTCAGCACTTTCAGGAACTGTATCCCAGTGGAGTCAGCACTTTCAGGAACTGTATCCCATTGGAGTCAGCACCTTCAGAAACTGTACCCCAGTGAGATTCAGCACCTTCAGGAACTGTACCCCAGTGAGAGTCAGCACTTTCAGGAACTGTATCCCAGTGGAGTCAGCACTTTCAGGAACTGTATCCCAGTGGAGTCAGCAGCTTCAGGAACTGTATCCCAGTGAGGTTCAGCACCTTCAGGAACTGTACCCCAGTGAGAGTCAGCACTTTCAGGAACTGTATCCCAGTGAGAGTCAGCACTTTCAGGAACTGTATCCCAGTGGAGTCAGCACTTTCAGGAACTGTATCCCAGTGAGAGTCAGCACTTTCAGGAACTGTATCCCAGTGGAGTCAGCACTTTCAGGAACTGTATCCCAGTGAGAGTCAGCACCTTCAGGAACTGTACCCCAGTGAGATTCAGCACCTTCAGGAACTGTACCCCAGTGAGAGTCAGCATTTTCAGGAACTGTATCCCAGTGGAGTCAGCACTTTCAGAAACTGTATGCCAGTGGAGTCAGCACCTTCAGGAACTGTACCCCAGTGAGATTCAGCACCTTCAGGAACTGTACCCCAGTGAGATTCAGCACCTTCAGGAACTGTACCCCAGTGAGAGTCAGCACTTTCAGGAACTGTATCCCAGTGGAGTCAGCACTTTCAGGAACTGTATCCCAGTGGAGTCAGCACCTTCAGGAACTGTACACCATTGAGAGTCAGCACCTTCAGGAACTGTACCCCAGTGAGAGTCAGCACTTTCAGGAACTGTATCCCAGTGGAGTCAGCACCTTCAGGAACTGTACCCCAGTGAGAGTCAGCACTTTCAGGAACTGTACCCCAGTGAGAGTCAGCACTTTCAGGAACTGTACCCCAGTGAGAGTCAGCACCTTCAGGAACTGTACCCCAGTGAGAGTCAGTACTTTCAGGAACTGTATCCCAGTGGAGTCAGCACCTTCAGGAACTGTACCCCAGTGAGATTCAGCACCTTCAGGAACTGTACCCCAGTGAGAGTCAGCACTTTCAGGAACTGTATCCCAGTGGAGTCAGCACCTTCAGGAACTGTACCCCAGTGAGATTCAGCACCTTCAGGAACTGTACCCCAGTGAGAGTCAGCACTTTCAGGAACTGGATCCCAGTGGAGTCAGCACCTTCAGGAACTGTACCCCAGTGAGATTCAGCACCTTCAGGAACTGTACCCCAGTGAGAGTCAGCACCTTCAGGAACTGTACCCCAGTGAGATTCAGCACCTTCAGGAACTGTACCCCAGTGAGAGTCAGCACTTTCAGGAACTGTATCCCAGTGAGAGTCAGCACTTTCAGGAACTGTATCCCAGTGAGAGTCAGCACCTTCAGGAACTGTACCCCAGTGAGATTCAGCACCTTCAGGAACTGTACCCCAGTGAGATTCAGCACCTTCAGGAACTGTACCCTAGTGAGAGTCAGCACTTTCAGGAACTGTATCCCAGTGAGAGTCAGCACTTTCAGGAACTGTACCCCAGTGAGAGTCAGCAACTTCAGGAACTGTACCCCAGTGAGATTCAGCACATTCAGGAACTGTACCCCAGTGAGATTCAGCACCTTCAGGAACTGTACCCCAGTGAGAGTCAGCACTTTCAGGAACTGTATCCCAGTGAGAGTCAGCACTTTCAGGAACTGTACCCCAGTGAGATTCAGCACCTTCAGGAACTGTACCCCAGTGAGAGTCAGCACCTTCAGGAACTGTACCCCAGTGAGATTCAGCACCTTCAGGAACTGTACCCCAGTGAGATTCAGCACCTTCAGGAACTGTACCCCAGTGAGAATCAGCACTTTCAGGAACTGTATCCCAGTGAGAGTCAGCACTTTCAGGAACTGTATCCCAGTGGAGTCAGCACTTTCAGGAACTGTATCCCAGTGAGAGTCAGCACCTTCAGGAACTGTACCCCAGTGAGATTCAGCACCTTCAGGAACTGTACCCCAGTGAGAGTCAGCATTTTCAGGAACTGTATCCCAGTGGAGTCAGCACTTTCAGGAACTGTATGCCAGTGGAGTCAGCACCTTCAGGAACTGTACCCCAGTGAGATTCAGCACCTTCAGGAACTGTATCCCAGTGAGAGTCAGCACTTTCAGGAACTGTATCCCAGTGGAGTCAGCACTTTCAGGAACTGTATCCCAGTGAGAGTCAGCACTTTCAGGAACTGTATCCCAGTGGAGTCAGCACTTTCAGGAACTGTATCCCAGTGAGAGTCAGCACCTTCAGGAACTGTATCCCAGTGAGATTCAGCACCTTCAGGAACTGTACCCCAGTGAGAGTCAGCATTTTCAGGAACTGTATCCCAGTGGAGTCAGCACTTTCAGGAACTGTATGCCAGTGGAGTCAGCACCTTCAGGAACTGTACCCCAGTGAGATTCAGCACCTTCAGGAACTGTACCCCAGTGAGATTCAGCACCTTCAGGAACTGTACCCCAGTGAGAGTCAGCACTTTCAGGAACTGTATCCCAGTGGAGTCAGCACTTTCAGGAACTGTATCCCAGTGGAGTCAGCACCTTCAGGAACTGTACACCATTGAGAGTCAGCACCTTCAGGAACTGTACCCCAGTGAGAGTCAGCACTTTCAGGAACTGTATCCCAGTGGAGTCAGCACCTTCAGGAACTGTACCCCAGTGAGAGTCAGCACTTTCAGGAACTGTACCCCAGTGAGAGTCAGCACTTTCAGGAACTGTACCCCAGTGAGAGTCAGCACCTTCAGGAACTGTACCCCAGTGAGAGTCAGCACTTTCAGGAACTGTATCCCAGTGGAGTCAGCACCTTCAGGAACTGTACCCCAGTGAGATTCAGCACCTTCAGGAACTGTACCCCAGTGAGAGTCAGCACTTTCAGGAACTGTATCCCAGTGGAGTCAGCACCTTCAGGAACTGTACCCCAGTGAGATTCAGCACCTTCAGGAACTGTACCCCAGTGAGAGTCAGCACTTTCAGGAACTGGATCCCAGTGGAGTCAGCACCTTCAGGAACTGTACCCCAGTGAGATTCAGCACCTTCAGGAACTGTACCCCAGTGAGAGTCAGCACCTTCAGGAACTGTACCCCAGTGAGATTCAGCACCTTCAGGAACTGTACCCCAGTGAGAGTCAGCACTTTCAGGAACTGTATCCCAGTGAGAGTCAGCACTTTCAGGAACTGTATCCCAGTGAGAGTCAGCACCTTCAGGAACTGTACCCCAGTGAGATTCAGCACCTTCAGGAACTGTACCCCAGTGAGATTCAGCACCTTCAGGAACTGTACCCTAGTGAGAGTCAGCACTTTCAGGAACTGTATCCCAGTGAGAGTCAGCACTTTCAGGAACTGTACCCCAGTGAGAGTCAGCAACTTCAGGAACTGTACCCCAGTGAGATTCAGCACATTCAGGAACTGTACCCCAGTGAGATTCAGCACCTTCAGGAACTGTACCCCAGTGAGAGTCAGCACTTTCAGGAACTGTATCCCAGTGAGAGTCAGCACTTTCAGGAACTGTACCCCAGTGAGATTCAGCACCTTCAGGAACTGTACCCCAGTGAGAGTCAGCACCTTCAGGAACTGTACCCCAGTGAGATTCAGCACCTTCAGGAACTGTACCCCAGTGAGATTCAGCACCTTCAGGAACTGTACCCCAGTGAGAATCAGCACTTTCAGGAACTGTATCCCAGTGAGAGTCAGCACTTTCAGGAACTGTATCCCAGTGGAGTCAGCACTTTCAGGAACTGTATCCCAGTGAGAGTCAGCACCTTCAGGAACTGTACCCCAGTGAGATTCAGCACCTTCAGGAACTGTACCCCAGTGAGAGTCAGCATTTTCAGGAACTGTATCCCAGTGGAGTCAGCACTTTCAGGAACTGTATGCCAGTGGAGTCAGCACCTTCAGGAACTGTACCCCAGTGAGATTCAGCACCTTCAGGAACTGTACCCCAGTGAGATTCAGCACCTTCAGGAACTGTACCCCAGTGAGAGTCAGCACTTTCAGGAACTGTATCCCAGTGGAGTCAGCACTTTCAGGAACTGTATCCCAGTGGAGTCAGCACCTTCAGGAACTGTACCCCAGTGAGATTCAGCACCTTCAGGAACTGTACCCCAGTGAGAGTCAGCACCTTCAGGAACTGTATCCCAGTGGAGTCAGCACTTTCAGGAACTGTATCCCAGTGGAGTCAGCACCTTCAGGAACTGTATCCCAGTGAGATTCAGCACCTTCAGGAACTGTACCCCAGTGAGAGTCAGCACTTTCAGGAACTGTATCCCAGTGAGAGTCAGCACTTTCAGGAACTGTATCCCAGTGGAGTCAGCACTTTCAGGAACTGTATCCCAGTGGAGTCAGCACTTTCAGGAACTGTATCCCAGTGGAGTCAGCACCTTCAGGAACTGTATCCCAGTGAGTCAGCACCTTCAGGAACTGTACCCCAATAAGTGTCAGCACCTTCAGGAACTGTATCCCAATGAGAGTCAGCACTTTCAGGAAATGTATCCCAGTGAGAGTCAGCACCTTGAGGAACTGTACCCCAGTGAGAGTCAGCACCTTCAGGAACTGTATCCCAGTGAGAGTCAGCGCCTTCAGGAACTGTACCCCAGTGAGAGTCAGCACCTTCAGGAACTGTATCCCAGTGAGAGTCAGCACCTTCAGGAACTGTATCCCAGTGAGAGTCAGCACCTTCAGGAACTGTACCCCAGTGAGAGTCAGCACTTTCAGGAACTGTATCCCAGTGAGAGTCAGCACTTTCAGGAACTGTATCCCAGTGGAGTCAGCACTTTCAGGAACTGTATCCCAGTGAGAGTCAGCACTTTCAGGAACTGTATCCCAGTGGAGTCAGCACTTTCAGGAACTGTATCCCATTGGAGTCAGCACCTTCAGAAACTGTACCCCAGTGAGATTCAGCACCTTCAGGAACTGTACCCCAGTGAGAGTCAGCACTTTCAGGAACTGTATCCCAGTGGAGTCAGCACTTTCAGGAACCTTATCCCAGTGGAGTCAGCAGCTTCAGGAACTGTATCCCAGTGAGGTTCAGCACCTTCAGGAACTGTACCCCAGTGAGAGTCAGCACTTTCAGGAACTGTATCCCAGTGAGAGTCAGCACTTTCAGGAACTGTATCCCAGTGGAGTCAGCACTTTCAGGAACTGTATCCCAGTGAGAGTCAGCACTTTCAGGAACTGTATCCCAGTGGAGTCAGCACTTTCAGGAACTGTATCCCAGTGAGAGTCAGCACCTTCAGGAACTGTACCCCAGTGAGATTCAGCACCTTCAGGAACTGTACCCCAGTGAGAGTCAGCATTTTCAGGAACTGTATCCCAGTGGAGTCAGCACCTTCAGGAACTGTACCCCAGTGAGATTCAGCACCTTCAGGAACTGTACCCCAGTGAGATTCAGCACCTTCAGGAACTGTACCCCAGTGAGAGTCAGCACTTTCAGGAACTGTATCCCAGTGGAGTCAGCACTTTCAGGAACTGTATCCCAGTGGAGTCAGCACCTTCCAGGAACTGTACCCCAGTGAGATTCAGCACCTTCAGGAACTGTACCCCAGTGAGAGTCAGCACCTTCAGGAACTGTATCCCAGTGGAGTCAGCACTTTCAGGAACTGTATCCCAGTGGAGTCAGCACCTTCAGGAACTGTATCCCAGTGAGATTCAGCACCTTCAGGAACTGTACCCCAGTGAGAGTCAGCACTTTCAGGAACTGTATCCCAGTGAGAGTCAGCACTTTCAGGAACTGTATCCCAGTGGAGTCAGCACTTTCAGGAACTGTATCCCAGTGGAGTCAGCACTTTCAGGAACTGTATCCCAGTGGAGTCAGCACCTTCAGGAACTGTATCCCAGTGAGTCAGCACCTTCAGGAACTGTACCCCAATAAGTGTCAGCACCTTCAGGAACTGTATCCCAATGAGAGTCAGCACTTTCAGGAAATGTATCCCAGTGAGAGTCAGCACCTTGAGGAACTGTACCCCAGTGAGAGTCAGCACCTTCAGGAACTGTATCCCAGTGAGAGTCAGCGCCTTCAGGAACTGTACCCCAGTGAGAGTCAGCACCTTCAGGAACTGTATCCCAGTGAGAGTCAGCACCTTCAGGAACTGTATCCCAGTGAGAGTCAGCACCTTCAGGAACTGTACCCCAGTGAGAGTCAGCACTTTCAGGAACTGTATCCCAGTGAGAGTCAGCACTTTCAGGAACTGTATCCCAGTGGAGTCAGCACTTTCAGGAACTGTATCCCAGTGAGAGTCAGCACTTTCAGGAACTGTATCCCAGTGGAGTCAGCACTTTCAGGAACTGTATCCCATTGGAGTTAGCACCTTCAGAAACTGTACCCCAGTGAGATTCAGCACCTTCAGGAACTGTACCCCAGTGAGATTCAGCACCTTCAGGAACTGTACCCCAGTGAGAGTCAGCACTTTCAGGAACTGTATCCCAGTGGAGTCAGCACGTTCAGGAACTGTATCCCAGTGGAGTCAGCAGCTTCAGGAACTGTATCCCAGTGAGGTTCAGCACCTTCAGGAACTGTATCCCAATGAGAGTCAGCACCTTCAGGAACTGTATCCCAATGAGATTCAGCACCTTCAGGAACTGTTCCCCAATGAGAGTCAGCACCTTCAAGAACTGTATCCCAATGAGATTCAGCACCTTCAGGAACTGTTCCCCAATGAGAGTCAGCACCTTCAGGAACTGTATCCCAGTGAGTCAGCACCTTCAGAAACTGTATCCCAGTGAGAGTCAGCGCCTTCAGGAACTGTACCCCAGTGAGAGTCAGCACCTTCAGGAACTGTATCCCAGTGAGATTCAGCACCTTCAGGAACTGTATCCCAGTGAGAGTCAGCACTTTCAGGAACTGTATCCCAGTGAGAGTCAGCACTTTCAGGAACTGTATCCCAGTGGAGTCAGCACCTTCAGGAACTGTATCCCAGTGAGTCAGCACCTTCAGAAACTGTACCCCAATAAGTGTCAGCACCTTTCAGGAACTGTATCCCAATGAGAGTCAGCACCTTCAGGAACTGTATCCCAATGAGATTCAGCACCTTCAGGAACTGTTCCCCAATGAGAGTCAGCACCTTCAGGAACTGTATCCCAGTGAGTCAGCACCTTCAGAAACTGTACCCCAATAAGTGTCAGCACCTTCAGGAACTGTATCCCAATGAGAGTCAGCACCTTCAGGAACTGTATCCCAATGAGATTCAGCACCTTCAGGAACTGTTCCCCAATGAGAGTCAGCACCTTCAAGAACTGTACCCCAGTGAGAGTCAGCACTTTCAGGAAATGTATCCCAGTGAGAGTCAGCACCTTGAGGAACTGTACCCCAGTGAGAGTCAGCACCTTCAGGAACTGTATCCCAGTGAGAGTCAGCGCCTTCAGGAACTGTACCCCAGTGAGAGTCAGCACCTTCAGGAACTGTATCCCAGTGAGATTCAGCACCTTCAGGAACTGTACCCCAGTGAGAGTCAGCACTTTCAGGAACTGTATCCCAGTGAGAGTCAGCACTTTCAGGAACTGTATCCCAGTGGAGTCAGCACTTTCAGGAACTGTATCCCAGTGAGAGTCAGCACTTTCAGGAACTGTATCCCAGTGGAGTCAGCACTTTCAGGAACTGTACCCCAGTGAGATTCAGGATATCCATTTGCACAGGACTCCCGATAAAGTATTTTTACAGCGTCATCACTATTGGAAAGTATGGAAACATGACAGCTCACTTGTATACAGTAAGGTCCCACCAGCAGCAAAGGGATTAATAACCAGATAATCTGTTTTGGTGATGATGGTTGAGGGAGTAATGTTATCCTGGACACCGGGAGAACGTCCCTAAAATAGTACTACAGATTCTTTTATGTTCACCTGAAAGTTCAAACGGGGCCTCATATTAATGTCTCATCCAATCGACAATGCTACTTTCCCTCTGTATTGCACTGAAGCATCAGCCCAGATTATGTGCTCCAGTCCTGGACTGGGACTGGAACCTTATGATAGGGGTGAGGGTGCTGTGAACTGAGCCAAGGCTGACAAATATAATCTGTACCGCTGTCTGCTGACTTTCTGGTTTGTACTTGGGTGATATTAGTTGTTGCTTCCTGTAATGTTCCGACCGTGTTAGCTTTCGTGATTGATGCTCCAAGTTTATTGAGAAATAATCTTTTAGGTTACAGGAGAGTTCCCTCTCCAGCATATATGATAAAAAGAACGGTATAAATTTGGGAACAATTACACAGTGGCACTGTCCGCTGAGGATAGGGATGGAATCTCAGATAGAGGGAATTCTTACTGTTGAAGTTTGTGGTCCATTTTTATTTTTTGTGGCTATTAGTTGTTGTAACAGGCACCAGCACTCGGTGACACACTGTGTCCCAGAGCAGGCACAGGCCCTTAGCCTCTTGTTGTCAAGCTGCCAGATGTGTAGGTTTTTGAGTCCAGCCATATATTTAATGTCTGCTTCAGAAACATTACTGTGTGTGGGGAAAATAGTTGATGTGAATTCCTACACTGGTTTATAAAGGCTCAGGACTCCAAGCTAAGTGTCCTCCTTTGGTGTTACAGTGAATCCAGGCTCAGTTCCAAGCCCAGCTGGTCGGACACAGACTGAGGAACAACAATACCTTGACAAACTGAAGCAGCTGTCAAAGTACATCGACCCTTTGAGGCGAATGATCAATAAAATAGACAAAAATGAAGGTGAGTATTAATACCTGAAAGATGACATTCTTGCCTGGTGATTGGGATCAGATCCTAGACTGAAGGTCTGGAGCAACCTGGAGATGTTTCCTCACATAAGTCATGGCAAGTTGGTGGTTTAAAGAATATTTTCTCTGAATAGTACAGAGGGGCCCTAACCTGGATTTGTAGCAGGATTTTTCCTCCCAATTTACTATCATGTAATAAAGTTTTGTTTTGGCTGGGTTATGTTAGTTATTTATCATAAAATCTTTCCAAATAGCTCATAGTACACTAGAACAAGACGGGCCAGCTTCCATTCTCGGTCTATGCTGAGCTAGCTGATCTCAGCCCGGGCATATCTGGAGCTATAATTGGCCTCAGTGTCTTTGGGCTAGCAAGGGGAGAATGCAGTCAGGGGTCCCTCTCCTGTTGGCTTATCCATTCATCACTGCTGGCAAGTGCATCTGCGAGTGGACCCCAAGTGTAGAGGAGATTAGATTTCATTTTTTTCAAATTCATTCTCTGGATGTGGGCATCACTGGCAGGGCCAGAACTTATTGCCCATCCCTAGTTGCCCTAATAGGGTGGCTCTTGACTGCTGGTAGCGGTTTGGTACAACTAAGTTACCTGCTAGGTCACTTCAGAGGCCAACCCCTCGCTGATGGTTGTAGTGAGCTTCCACCTTCATGTTACACAGTTATCATTAGTGTAAATGCTAATGCCATTGTCACGTGATTCTGTCATAAAACAATCTAACAGACTGACCACTCTGTATTACAGACAGAAAGAAAGATCTAAGTAAGATGAAGAGCCTTCTGGACATCCTCACTGACCCTAACAAGCGGTATGACATCTATTGTACTGACATACAGTGATGATGTGTTATTATATTGGGACTGCCTTTCTTGTGTGTATTCTCCGTTCCTTGGCTGATAGTTGATATTCATAGGCAAGGCCACAATCTCATGAATTTAAGAAGATAGGAGCAAGAGGGAGCCATCAGTCCCTCAAGCCTGTTCCACCCTTCAATTAGATCATGACTGGTATGCACCTCAACTCCATTTATTCACCTTGCTCCATATCTCTTGTACCTTTACCGAACAAAAATCTTATCTCAATCTTGGCCATCAGTCCGTCAAACCTGTCCCCCCAGCACTAACGTGTTTTGGCTCAAGTCTCCTTTGGCACTTGTACCATCCTTGGTCAGCAGTTCCCAAGGGCCGCTTGCAGTGCTGCCATCCTGAAATGTTGAGTGGGCCCTCCCAGGGGTTAGTGCATAGACACCCGCAGGCAGGTTTTCCTCTTGGCTTTGCCTGGGAATTGCCCAATCATGTGCAGGGCTACTTTTGGATTTTAACCAAGTAAAACCGTGCAGCATATTAGAGGTACTTTATCTGCTGGGGAATTTGCCTGCGGGGTTATTGGCAGCTGAATTGAAGGACTTCCAGCCACTGATCTACCCTCCAGGTTCCATTAGTAGTGGGGTTGACTGAACAATTATCAACAGTGCTTTGGGGTATTGCAGACCAGGCTCAGGCCGGATTACCAAGTCTTGCTGTAGAGGGTTGATTTGATTATAAACTTCCATTACCAGGTAAGTCATCTTAGAGCCATCTCAGTACCAAAGGGAGTCTAATGACCTTGTTACCCCCTCTCTAGTTGGTGACTGGATGACTGGGTTTGAGTCCTTGCCAGGTGGCCAGTAGTTACCAGGGGTTCCTCACGAATGACTTTGAGACTAATACTCCTTGGCATGTAATTTCAGTGCATTGTCACTACCTAAGGACGCAGCATATTACATCCCAGTTAGAAGTGCATATTTTCACCAGTAGCTGCTTTGCCTGACTACAACCCAATCATGCTAAGCACCGAGCCCTGCATATATAAGCTGCTGTTCTGCTTAATAAAAATCTGTTGGTGCGTTTCAGAGTAAGGAAATTAGCTGAAGGATAGAAAATGAAGAGTATTTGTTCGAGGAGCTGTGTTGAGGGGAGGCGGGTGTCCTAGGGCTTGTTATTGGGACCACAGGTGTTTCTAATTTACACCGCTGACCTGGATTCAGAAACTCAGTGATGATGTTACCAAGCTGACAAGGTTTTAGAGGAATAATTCAGAAATTACGGAATGAAGTGGATAAAACAGATAAATGGACAGAACAATGTCAAAGAAATTTAATGTGGACAAGTGTAAAATACTGCACTAAGGAAGGAAAAATAGGCAACACTCATACTCCTTGAATGGGGTTGAAATAACAAACGGTGAAGTTGAAAGAGATCTATGGATTTTAGTAAACTTGACGCCAAACAGTCCAAACAATACGGAGCAACAATTAATAATAGAATGTTGAGCTACAGTCGGAACAGACACCAGAGGAGTTGGAACTGACTGATCAGACCTACCTAGAATACTGTTCCAGTCATGGAGACATTCAAGCTCTGGAGACAGTGCAGAGAAATGCACATGCTGATCCCCAAAATCAGGGGTCTGATTTATGTTGGAGAAACTGAGGCTTTTCAACCTGGAAAGGAGGTGTCTGAGGTGATCTTGCAAAAGGGATAAAATTGGCTGTTGTAAATTGCCCCTAGTGTAGGTAGGAGGTAGGGAATATGGGATTACTCTAAGGTTAGTATAAATGAGTGGTTCTTGGTCGGCACAGACTCGGTGGGCCGAAGGGCCTGTTTCAGTGCTGTATCTCTAAATAAATAAATTTAGGATTATTGGCAGGAAATGCTTCACACACAGAACAAGCAATGAATGGAATGGACATCTGGATAGAGTAGTGGGGATGAAAACTATGGGAATTATTGGGTCTCTCTGTAAATAAGTGAATTACGATGGGCCAAGTGGACTTCCTGATCTGTCATTACCTTATGGTATAAAAATCATCTCAGTGAGGCATTGGAAAAGCATTAAAGGAACAAAAGAATGTTCAAATAGGTAAGATAGTGTGAAGATATGGGAGAAATATAAAATAAACAACTCTAAAAGAGAGGAGCAAAGGGACCTGGGGTGCATGTACGCAAATTGTTGCAGGTAGCACGGCAGGTTTAGAAAATGTAAGGCGTATGGGATCTTGGGCTTTATAAATTGAGGCATAGTGTTCAAAAGCAAGGAAGTTACAGTGAACTTTTATAAAACACTGGTTCAGCCTCAACTGGAGTATTCTTTAAGGCATGAATAGATAGATTTGTGGTCTCGCAGGGAATCAAGGGATAGGGGGAGCGGGCAGGAAAGTGGAGTTGAATCCCAAGATCAGCCATGATCGTATTGGATGGTGGAGCAGGCTCGATGGGCCATATGGTCTACTACTATTTCTTGTGTTCTTGTGTCTCCAATTCTGGGCACCACACTTTAGGAAATATGTGAAAAATGTGGCCTACTCCTCCTAATTCATATGGTTGTATGTAAGGCATTGGAGAGGGTGCAGAAAAGATTCATGAGAATGGTTCCAGGGATGAGGAACTTTGGTTACATGGATAGATTGGAGAAGCTGGGGCTGTCCTCAGAGCAGAGAAGTTTGAGAGGAGATTTGATGGAGTTGTTCAAAATCATGAGGGGTCTGGACAAAGCAGATAGGGAGAAAGTGTTCCTGTTGGTGGAAGGGTCGAGAACCAAAGGACAGCAATTTAAGGTGAATGGTAAAAGAACCAAAGGCCACATGAGGAAAAAGCTTTTCAGACAGCGGGTGATTAGGACCTGGAATGCACTGCCTGAGAGTGTGGTGTAGGCAGATTCAATCTTAGTTTTCAAAAGGGTATTGAATAATTATTTGAAGAGAAAATATTTGCAGGCTGTGGGGAAAGGGTGGGGAGTGGGACTAGCTGATTCTGTGATATACTTGAATTGGAGGCAGTTCAGAGAAGGTTCACTAGGTTGATTCCTGCGATTTAAGATGGAATTGAGGAGGAATTTCTTCTCTCAGAGGTTTGTTAATCTTTGGAATTCTCTACCTCAGAGAGCAGTGGAGGCTGATTTTTGATCTACCACAGAGTCAAGGATTATGGGGATCAGGCAGGAAAGTGGAGTTGACGCCACGATCAGATCAGCCATGATCTTATTGAATGGCAAAGCAGGCTCAAGGGGCCGAATGGCCTACTCTTGCTCCCATTATGTTCTTGTGAAGTGATAGTCCGAGTACACAAGAACCAAACACAAGAATTACAGCTGTGAGGACACAAAGAGGCTGCAAAGAGATATAGACAATTTAAGTGAGTGGGCAACAAGGGGGCAGATGGAATATAATGTGGGGAAGTGTGATATTATTCACTTTGGTCATAGTAGAAAAGCAGAATACTTTTTAAAAGGCGAAACTTGTAAATGTTGATGTTCAGAGGGACTTGGGTGTACTTGTACAAGGAACACAGAGAGTTAGCATGCAGGTACAGCAAGCAATTAGGAAGGCAAATGGCATGTTGGCCTTTATTGCCAGGGATTGAGGTACAAGAATAAAGAGGTCTTGCTCCAGTTGTGCAGGGTTTTGGCGAGATCAGAACTGAAATACTGTGTGCAGTTTTGGTCTCTGAATTTAAGGGAGGATACACATGCCTTGGAGGCAGTACAGCGCAGGTTCACTAGATTGGTTCCTCAGATGAGAGAATTGTCCAATGATGACAGGCTGAGTAAACTGGGCCTCTATTCTCTGGAGTTTAGAAGAATGAGAGGTGATTTCATTGAAACATACAAGTTTGTGAAGGGGCTTGACAGGGAAGACACTGAGAGGTTGTTTCCCCTGGCTGGGGAATCTAGAACACTGGGGCACAATCTCAGGATAAGAGGACAATCATTTAGGACTGAGATGAGGAGCAATTTCTTCATTCAGAGGGTTGTAAATCTTTAGAATTCTCTATCCTAGAGGGTTGTGGATGCTCCATCATTGAATATATTTAAGGCTGAGATAGACAGATTTTGGGTGTCTCGTGGAATCAAGGGATATGGGGAGTGGGCGGGCAAGTGGAGTTGAAGCCAAAGATCATCCATGATCGTATTGAATGGCAGAGCAGGTTCAACGGGCTGTATGGTCTACTCCTGCTCCTATTTCTTGTGAGAGGCCAGTCAGCCTAAACTTGGGCAAATTATTGGAAAACATTTTGAGAGATAGTATAAATTGTCCTTTAGGGAGACACGAACTAATCAAGGACAATCTGCGCGGATTTGTTAAGGGAAGGTCATATCTGACCAACTTGATTGAATTTTTTGAGGAAGTAACAAGGAGGGTTGATGTAATCTACATGGATTTTAGCAAGGCTTTTGCCAAGTGGTAGACTGATCACGAAAGTAAAAGCCCATGCGTAAGTTGGATCCAAAATTGCCTCAATAGCAGGAAGCGAAGGGTTATGGTTGATGGGTGTTCTTGTGACTGGAAGGTTGCTTCCAGTGAGGTTCCGCAGGGTTCACTACTGGGTCCCTGACTGTTCATGGTATACATCAGTGGTTTAGACTTAAATGTAGGGGGCATGATTAAGCAGTTTGAGAATTATATGAAAATTGATTGTGTGGTTGATAGTGAGGAAGATATCAATGGACTGGTCAGGTGGACAGAAAAGTGGCAAAAGGAATTCAATCTGGAGAAGTGTGATGTAATACATTTAGAGAGCAAACAAGGCAAGTATACACAGTAAGTGTAGAAGGTCCTTGGAGTGCATGTCCACAGATTCCTGAAGGACAGGTAGATAAGGTGGTCAAGAAGGTGTATAGGATGTGAGGATCTGAAGTTCTGTTAATGGATGATAAATACCTGGTAGTTCAAGATAATAGGGTGAAGAGGTGTTGGGTGTTAATTAGTTAATTGTATTCAAGTGTGTATATATAAAGAAGAGCCAGCCAGTACTGGCTTGTGGTGTTGTTTGGAGAGCAGAAGTAAGCTCTGTGACCAGCAATAAACAATCTACACTAAAGCATCCTAGTCTCTGTGTCTTTTTCACAAACAGGCTTGGAGATTTCTCTGACATTGGTGGCAGAGAATTGTTGCCTGAAAGTGAAGATTGGAGACTAAGATTTGTTTTCGGACAGGAGATTAGAATTGGAGTTTTTTTTTGAGAAAGCTGTATTTGGAGGGTTTTTGTTTGAAGAAAGATGACTGCAACCAAGTGTAAGGTGTCGGGATATGATTTTCCACTGCTGTTTTGTAAAGCCGAACCTTACGATTAATGGAAGAATGAAGTTGATATATAGAAATATTATGGCACAGAAGGAGGCCATTCAGCCTATCGTGTCCATGCCAGATGAACAAATTAGCCGCCCAATCTAATCCCACCTTCCAGCACCTGGTCCATAGCCTTGCAGGTTGCAGCACTTCAGGTGCATGTCCAGGTACCTTTTAAAAGAGTTGAGGGTTTCTGCCTCCACCATCGATCCAAGCAGTGAATTTCAGACGCCCACCACCCTCTGGGTGAAAAGGTTTTCCTCGTGTCCCCTCTAATCCTTCTACCAGTCACCTTAAATCTGTGCCCCCCCCGGTAATTGACCTCTCCGCTAGGGGAAACAGGTCCCTCCTGTCTACTCTATCTAGACCCCTCATAATTTTGAACGCCTCAATTAAGTCACTCCTCAGCCTCCTCTGTTGTAAGAAAAACAACCCTAGCCTATCCAATCTTTCCTCATAGCTGCAACATTCAAGCCCTGGTAGCATTCTTATAAATCTTCTCTACTCTCTCCAGAGCAGTTATGTCCTTTCTGTAAAGTGGTGACCAGAACTGTATGCAGTACTCCAGCTGTGGCTTAACCAGCGCTTTATACAGTTCCAGCATTACATCCCTGCCTTTGTATTCTATACATTGGCCAATAAAGGAACGCAATCCATATGCTTTCTTCATCACTCTATCTACCTGTCCTGCCACCTTCAGGGACCTGTGGACATGCACTCCAAGGTCTCTCACTTCTTCTACCCCTCTCAATATCCTCCCGTTTATTGTGTTTTCCCTCGCTTTATTTGCCCTCCCCAAGTGCATTACCTCATACTTCTCTGAATTGAATTCCATTTGCCACTTTTCTGCCCACTCAACCAAACCATTGATAACATTCTGGAGTCTACAGCTATCCTCTTCACTATCAACTACACGATCAATTTTTGTGTCATCAGCAAATTTCCTAATCATGCCTCCCACATTTAAGTCCAGATCATTAATATATACCACAAACAGCAAGGGCCCCAACACTGAGCCCTGTGGAACACCACTGGAAACAGCTTTCCATTCACAAAAACATCCGTCGACTACTACCCTTTGTTTCCTGTCCCTGAGCCAATTCTGGATCCAACCTGCCCCATTCCGCTGTATTCCATGGGCTTTCATTTTACTAACCAGTCTGCATGCGTGACCTTGTCAAATGCCTTACTCAAATCCATGTAGACCACATCCACTGCACTACCCTCATCAATCCTCCTTTGTTACTTCCTCAAAAAACTCAATTAAGTTAGTAAGACATGACCTTCCCCAAACAAATCCATGCTGACTATCCCTGATTAATCCGTGCCTTTTTAAGTAGCAGTTTATTCTGTCCCTCAGAAGTGATTCTAACAATTTACCCACCACCAAGGTCAGACTGACCGGCCTATAATTATTTGGCCGGCACAGTGGCGCAGTGGTTAGCACCGCAGCCTCACAGCTCCAGGGACCCGGGTTCGATTCCGGGTACAGCCTGTGTGGAGTTTGCAAGTTCTCCCTGTGTCTGCGTGGGTTTTCTCCGGGTGCTCCGGTTTCCTCCCACAAGCCAAAATACTTGCAGGTTGATAGGTAAATTGGCCATTATAAATTGTCACTAGTATAGGTAGGTGGTAGGGAAATATAGGAATAGGTGGGGATGTTTGGTAGGAATAGGTGGGGATGTTTGGTAGGAATATGGGATTAGTGTAGGATTAGTATAAATGGGTGGTTGATGTTCGGCACAGACTCGGTGGGCCGAAGGGCCTGTTTCAGTGCTGTATCTCTAATCTAATCTAAACCCTCGCACTCTTTGTAAACAATGGTACAATGCTCGCAGACCTCCAATTGTCTCGTACCTCACCTGTATCTAGTGAGGATTTGAAGATGATCCTCAGTGCATCTGCTATTTCTTCCCTAGCTTCCTTTAACAACCTGAGATGCAATCCATCCGGCCCTGGTGATTTATCCACTTTCAAGGATGTCAGACCCTCTAGTACTTCCTCTCTCATTATGCTTATCGTATCTAATATTTCACAGTCCGCCTGTTTAACTGCAATGTCTGTATCAACCCTCTCCTTTGTGAAGACAGAGACAAAAAACTAATTAAGAACCCTGCCTACATATGCATCCACGCATAAGTTCCCTTGTACCTCTGATAGGCCCTACCCTTTCCTTAGTTATCCTCTTGCTCTTAATGTACTGATAAAACATTTTGGGTTTTTCTTGATTTTACCTGCCAATAATTTTTCATGTCCTCTCTTTGCTTTTCTAATTTCTTTTTTTACTTCACTTCTGCACTTTCAATACTCCTCTAGGTTTTCTAAAGTATTAAGATTTTTGTGATCGTTAAAAGCTTTCTTTTTCTGCTTTAACTTATCCTGTAAGCTTCTAGATAACCAGGGGGCTCTAAATTTGGCAGTACCACCCTTTATCTTTGTGGGGACATGTCTACACTGTGCCTGTAGTATCTCGCTTTTCGATGCCTAATTTAATTTTAAATGTGGACATGGGTTATGTCTTTACATAAAAGAAAGCAAGGAATGGCCCTTGTACTTTCACTTGCCGCCAGAAGCAAAATCAGTGGCAAAGTGTTCACGGAGCTAGAGGCTCATCATTTGGACGATGAGGAAGGTTTGGACAAACTCTTGAAATTTATGGATAAAACTTATATGAAAGATGACTTATTGAATGCCTATGAGGCGTGGTTGGACTTTGATCAATTTAGAAAAATGGATGGTTCTTCCATAGAATAATATATTATGGAGTTTAACCGACTATATGCAAGGTGCAGCGATTCTGCTTGGAAATTCCTAGATCAGTACTTGCCTTCAAATTGTTGGATTGTGCTAGGATATCGAACATGGATAGGCTTTTGGTATTAACTGAAGTTGGTTTCAATGCAAAAGGTATGCTGTTTGATCAGATGTCTGACGCCCTGAAATTTTTTTTTGGGAAAACATAACTTTCCGGCTGCTTTCATGGCACAGATGGGCTCCTTAGCGGTGACACCGAAGGTGGAGGATACAATGCAGCAGCATTTTGAGGCCTTTCAAGTATGGGGCCCAGACATCAGTATGAAAGGAGAAACACATAGAAAACAAATGAGGATAAAGACCCTTTTGGCAGCTATGACAGACGGCAGGAATTGGGTAATTATGGCAGAAGGATGAACCCCAGGAATAACCAAGGGGTGGTCAACAGGTGTTTCTGATGTGACTCTATTGCATTGTCCAAAAAGGAATAACAGGCTTTTTGAGATGAGACATGACGTGGAAGGCGAGGATGACATTACTGATCAATCAGCAGGAATCGTACTGGTCACAAGAAGCTTCAGTCCGGTAATGAGTGTCCTAGTCGCAGATTCTTTCAATTGCGCAGTACTAGACAGTGGGTGCGCGTCCACATTATGTGGAGTGGACTAGTTAAGGTGTTACATGGATTCTTTAAATAAGGAAGACCGAAATAAGGTCAAAGATTACGATAGTTTGACCTGTTTCAGGTTTGGGGATGACAACATGTTGAAATCACTAAAAAGAGTGGTAATTCCGTGTAAAATAGCAGGGTTAAACCTTTTTATTCGTACAGATGTAGTAATATATCTTTGCTGTTAAGTAAACCGTCTATGAAAAAGGCTCGGATGAAATTGGATATGGAACATGATAGGGCAGTTGCCTTTGGGAAATCTGTAGCTTTGCAGTTTACACAGTCGGGACATTATTGTATTCCTTTAGCGAGACCTAACATCTCTAAGCAGGTTGTTAAAGAAGTATTAATGGCATCCGGGGGTAGGGATTTAAAGGAGAAAAGGCAAATTATTTCAAAACTACATTAACAGTTTGCACATCCATCTTGTCTTCTGTTAAAATGCAGATGCAGGGGTAATGGATGACAACTACACTAAACTTATCGAAGATATCAGTGGAAAATGTGATATCTGTAAAAAAAAAAATACAGGAGGTCGCCATCGCGACATATAGTGAGTCTCCCATTAGCAAGGGACTTTAATAAAACCATAGCGATGGACTTGAAGGTATGGGATTAAAAAAAAACATGTTTATTCTACACTTTATAGACATAGTGATTAGATTCAGTCTGTTGACGGTAATTTATAATAAAGACAAAAAATAGTGGACAAGATAATGGAAAGGTGGATAGGAAGAGGACTGGGAGCACCGGCTGACATTATTGAAAATGCTGGTCCCTTTAATTAAACAGGACTCATTTCAGTGTTAATAGAGAGCAGGTGATGCTCATTATAGTTTTGTATTTAAGGGCTGGGCTTTTGCCCAGTTGGGGAATTGCCTCTGGGCGAGGGTTAGTCTAGAAGGGAAGAGTGGGAACTGATGTTTGGATTAAACTATGAATTGCCAATAGAACAGTTGTGGATCAGAGACTGTCATCGGTTTCCTCATTTTGGTGAATGGACACCTGCCTGTTTAACATGGTAGCAAAGGATTAACTTCGATCTCTTCAGGTGGGAATATAAAGAAAAAACATAGTTTCTTTCTCTAACCAAAGCACAGCTCCCGGCAGCCTTCTGGGTGAAATGGCTGAGTCACGCGACAGGCTCTCGAACTATGATTATCCACCGTTCTTTTTGGAATTGGAACCATGCGAACAATGGAAGAATGAGGTGGAAATGTGGACTCGGGTCATTTCCCTAACCAAGAGGAAGCAAGGTATGGCCTTGGCTCTGTCTTTACCCAGAAAAAGGAAGATTAGCAAGAAAGCATTTTCGGAACTGGGCGTTACTGACTTGGATACTGAAGAGGGATTGCCAATTCTAATACCATTTATGGACAAGATTTACAAAAGAGATGATTTGTTGGAAGCCTATAAGGACATGGTCGATTTTTAATAAACTTACAAAGACAGATAGTCAGTCCATGGAAGAATATGCCATGGAATTTGATAGGTTATATAACAGACTAAAAAAATGCAATCTAGAAATTCCTGAGTCTGTGCTTGCATTCAAATTGTTAGATTGTGCACAAATCTCTCATATGGATAGACTTTTGGTTTTGACAGGGGTTTAATTTCATGGTAAAGATTCTGTTTTTGAGCAAATGACTACTGCTCTAAAGAAATTTTTGGGAAAACAGTCGTTTCCAGCTACCTTCATGTCGCAAATTGGAAATTCTGTGGTGAGAATGGAGGACTCCATGATTACTGACTCTCAAAATCAACGGGGGCCGCGTTGCAGGCGCTTGTACAAAGCGAGAGTTGCTGAAAGACCTTTTGAAGTGGGTCGCACTTTTGATCGATTTATGGATCAAAACAGAAGGCAAGATTGGGATGATAGCCGAAGGCGAATAAATCCTAGAGATGCACAGGGAGTGGTTATTAGGTGTTTTTGGTGTGAGTCAAAGTATCAAGGAAGGAATTGCCCTAGAACCAGGAATCGAGTATTTGAAATAACTCATGAGGCGGACGGTTCTGATGATGAATATGATAATGATTAACGACATGACAATATATTGGTGACCGAAAACTTGAGTCGGGCCAGGAGCATTTTGGTTGCCGATTCATTCAATTGTGCGATATTAGTTAGTGGCTGTACCTCAACTGTGCATGGAGTCGATTGACTGAGCTGTTACTTGGAATCCCTTGACAAGGCAGATAGAAGTAAAGTTAGAGAATATGAAAGTGCTACTTGCTTTAGTTTGGAGACGATAATACGTTAACGTCTTTAAAGAGCGTGGTCCTCCCTTGTGAAATAGCAGGAATGCGTCATTTCATCAGGACTGATATGGTTCAGAGTGACATACCACTGTTGCTGAGTAAATCTTCGATGAAGAAAGCAAAGATGAGATTGGACACGGAGAATGACCAAGCATTTGTCTTCGGTAAAGCGATAAATTTACAATTCACTGGATCAGGACATTATTGTATGCCATTGAGGAAAGCAAGTGTTTCTTGCCAAGAAGTTCAAGAGGTATTATTGACCTCTGGAGACAAGAGTCTGGCTAACAAGAGGAGAATTATCTGGAAGTTGCACAGACAGTTTGCCCATCCTTCATTGCAGAAGTTAAAGCTACCACTGAAGGATGCCGGAGTTGTGAATACGACTCCCTGGTTGAACAAATCACATCTCAATGTGACATATGTATTAAATATCAGAAGACACTGCTGCATCCAGTTGTGAGTGTTTCATTAGCTCGGGAAGTTAATGAAGTGATGGCTATGGACTTGAAAGTGTGGGACAGAGAGCAAGGTATTTATCTGTTGCATTTTGTTGATATGGCACCTAGGTTCAGCATATCTACAGCGACTAACAACAAGGGCAAGCGGACAATAGTGGATAAAGTTATGGAGAAGTGGGTTGGTGCGGGTCTTGGAACACCGGCAAAATTTCTGACAGATAACAGAGGGGAATTTGCAAATGACGAGTTTAGGGACAGGTGTGAGAACTCAAATATTGGAGTTGCTGCAGAAAGTCCATTCAGCAATGGCTTGTGTGAAAGAAAGCATGCGATAATTGATGAAATGTTACACAAAATATTGGTGGATCAACCGAACTGCAAGCTACAAACTGTTCTGGCATGGGCAGTACATGTAAAAAATTCTTTGCAAATGGTGGGGGGGTATAGCCCATACCAATTGGTATACGGCCGTAAGCCAAAGTTGCCTTCCATACGATGTGACGATCCTTCGGCCCTGGAGGGAACAACTATTAGCTCTACTTTCTCCGCTCACCTAAATGCGCTACATGTCGGCAAGAGAGTGTTTATCAAAGCTGAAGCTTCAGAAAAAATTCAGAGATCATTAAGACATTGCATAAGACGGTCTGGGGAAGAATTTAGTTCTGGCGATCTTGTTTATTATAAGAGAAAAGAGCATAGGGAATGGAAAGGTCCGGGAAAAGTTATCGGACGTGACGGGAAAATCCTAGTAATACAACATGGCAATCAAACCATAAAAGCACATTGTTCGCAGGTAATAGGGATGCGTTATGAATTTTTGAACAAAGAGAACATGGGAGAAGATGATGATCATGAGGCAGCATGTGCATCGCCTACCCGTGCATTGTGCGATTTTGAGCCAGAGGGGCAGGATATGAGAGCTCAAGAAATGGATGCTGAAGCACGTACTGATTGTGGAGAACAAAAAGAAGCCGTCTCATCCAGGGATCAGTTGGCCAAAGTAGGTTCCAGCCAGGGTCCGATAACTGGAGGAAGGCTATGATAGTTGGACGGGCAGGGATGTCTACAGGCAAAGACAAAAATTGGTTAAATGTCCAAGAAGAGGGACAAGAAGTGAAGGCCATGGATTGGCAAACAGGAATACAAGAATAGAGAGGAAGAAAACATAGCTTGAGTTCAGGTAATGATTCAGGAGATGCGTCTAGGAGGAGGGAAAGATCGTGTACAGTGGACAGGATCTCCAGTCGACATTTTGAAAGGGGTAGTCCAGAGAGAGCTGAACGTGACAGAGGCCGCAGCCTGACGAGGCGCAGAGAAGTGGAGAACCTTCTCTGGATAGGGTCAGAAGCAGAAGTCCCCATGATCGTGAAGTGTTTGTAGCCGCTAATAGGTTAGAAGATAGGGCGATAAGAGAGGCAAAACTGAGAGAGTTAGAGAGTTGGAAAGAATTTGGGGTATATTCAGAGGTTGTGGATAGGGGCCAACCTGCTCTATCACACAGATGGATCTGTACAGAAAATGTCCTACCAGATAACACCTATAAGGCCAAGCTCAGTTGGTGGCCAGAGGTTTTGAGGAGTGCTTGGGGGATAAAGATATCAGGGTAGAGTCTCCCACCGCCGGAAAGGTTATTTTGAGTCTTTTTGGCCATTTTAGCAACCTATTCTTGGAGGTGCAAGTCCATAGATATCAAAGTGGTTTTCCTTCAGGGTGACCTGCTTCAGAGGGAAGTGTTTCTCCAGCCTCCAAAGGAAGCATCAGACATAGGGAAGGTCTGGAAGTTGAATAAATGTGTTTATGGGTTGAATGACGCTTCCCGGGTGTGGTATTTTTCGGTGAAGGCAGTTCTGTTACAGTTGGGGTGTTCACAACTGAACGCGGACCCTGCAACGTTTTATTGGCACCATAATGGAAAACTTTTGGGTATCTTTATAATGCATGTGGACAATTTTTTGTGGGGTGGGTACTAATGAGTTTGAAAAGAATGTTATTCATCGAATTATGGAGGAATTTAAAATTGGCAGTCAAGCTTCTGGGACTTTTAAATATGTGGGTTTGGAGATAAAAAGGGGAGTCGGATGTAGTTTTACATCAACATTCTTACTTGGAAAATGTCACTCCCATCACAATTGGTCGCACCAGATCGGGACAGAAAGACGTAGCTGCGTCCAAGGATGAAATGGAAAAGTTGAGGCGTCGTGTCGGACAGCTCAATTGGTTAGCCGCACAGACGAGACCAGATGCAAGTTTTGATGTGCTAGAACTTAGTCTTGTGATGAAACATCCTAAGGTTGAAGACATCCTGAGGGCAAACGAAACTTTTAAAAAATTCAAAATAGAGAAATGTATGCTGAAGTTCCCAGCTTTGGGTGATCCCAAAAATATAAAATTAATCATTTTTAGTGATGCCTCGCATGCAAACCTTGGTGATGGATTGTTCAGTGCAGGAGTTTGTGATGTTCCGTGTGGGAGAGAATGGGAAAAGTTGCCTGTTGGCATGGGAGGCCAAGAAAATAAGAGTGGTGAAGAGCACACTAGCTGCTGAAACTCTTGCACTTGTGGATGCTGTTGATATGGCGTTATATTTGTCCAAGATCTTGGAAGAAATATTATCTAAAAGAGAGACTGAAAAGCCAATACCAATTGAATGTTACATAGATAATCTATCCCTGTGGGATAATGTACATTCGACAAAAAGTGTAAATGAGAAAAGACTGAGGATAGACGTAGCCAATTTAAAGCAAATGTTGGAAAGGAAAGAAATCTCTAAGCTAAGATGGGTAAATACTAGTCATCAACTATCAGACTGTTTCAATAAGAGGAATGTCTCTACTGAAAAGTTGTTGACGGTTCTAGAAGGAGGATATCTCACTCTGTAACATTTAGGAATCTGAATTTTTTTTTATATATATACTTGTCTGTAAATATGTTTTTTTTCTTAAAAGAAAGGGAATCTGACAATATTGAAAATGCTGGTCCCTATAAACAGGACTCATTTCAGTGTTAATAGAGAGCAGGTGATGCTCATTATAGTTTTGTATTTAAGGGCTGGGTTTTTGCCCAGTTGGGGAGTTGCCTCTGGACAGAGAGTTAGTCCAGAAGGGAAGAGTGGGAATTGATGTTTGGATTGAGCTGTGAATTGCCACTAAAACAGTTGTGGATCAGAGACTGTCATCGGCCGCCTCATTTTGATGAATGGACATCTGCCTGTTTAACACCGGCTAGATTTCTAACTGACAATGGAGGAGGATTTGCCAATGATAATTTAAGTAGTGTGTGTGAAAATATGAATATTGTAGCAATGCACATAGCAGCAGAAAGTCCTTTTAGTAACGGGACTTGTGAGAGAAATCATGCTGTGATTGACGAAATGCTCTGAAAAAGTAAGCTCTGTGACCAGCAATAAGCAAACTACACCAAGGCATCCTAGTCTCAGTGTCTTCACAAACAGGCTTGGAGATTTCTGTAACATAGGATACCTTCCTTTATTAGCAACGGCCTAGAGTATAAGAGAAGGGAGGTTCTGCTAGAACTGTATAAAACTTGAGTTAGACATCAGCTAGAGTACTGCGTACAGTTCTGGTCACCACATTACAGGAAGGACGTGATCACACGAGAGAGGGTACAGAAGGGACTGCAGAGGATATTGCCAGGAATGGAGAATTGTAGCTATGAGGAAAGATTGGGTAGGCTAGGGTTGTTTTCTTTGGAACAAAGGAGGCTGATGGGTGACTTAATTGAGCTGTATAAAATTATGAGGGGCCTAGATAGAATGGATTGGAAGGACCTATTTTTGTTAGCAGGAAGGTTAATAACCAGGGGCATAGATCTAAAGTAATTGGTGGAAGGATTGAAGTTGAGTTGAGGAGTAATTGTTTCATCCAGAGGGTAGTGGGGATCTGGAACTCAAGGCCTGAAAGGGTGGTAGAGGCAGAAACCCTCATAACATTTTAAAAAAGCACTTGGATATGCACTTGAGGTGCTGTAACCTTCAGGGCTACGGGCCAAGAGCTGGAAGGTGGGATTAGGCTGGATAGCTCTTTTTCCGTCAGTGCAGGCACGAGAGAAGTATAGAAAGTGTGGTGGGGGGGGGTACTAAAAAAAGTAATTAGGAGAGCGAAGATGGAACATGAAAAAACACTGGCAGGCAAGATAAAGGAAAATCCTAAGGCTTTTTATAATTATATTAAAGGCAAGAGGAAAACCAGGGAAAGTGTGTGGCCCATTAGGGACCAAAGTGGCAATCTGTGTGTGGAGCCGGAGGCCATAGGTCAGGTTTTAAATGATTACTTTTCATCTGTATTCACTGTGGAGAAGGGCGATGTAGGTATAGAGATCAGGGAGGGGGATTGTGATATACTTGAACATATTAGCATTGAAAGGGAGGAAGTATTAGCAATTTTAGTGGGCTTAAAAATGGAAAGATCTCCAGGTCCAGATGAGATGTATCCCAGGCTGTTATGTGAGGCAAGGCAGAAGATAGCAGGGGCTCTGACACAAATTTTTAAATCCTGTCTGGCCACAGGAGAGGTACCAGAGGACTGGAGGACTGCGAATGTGGTGCCATTATCCAAGAAGGGTAGCAGGGATAAACCAGGTAATTACAGGCTGGTGAGTCTAACATCAGTGGTTGGGAAAATATTGGAAAAAATTCTGAGGGACAGGATTAATCTCCACTTGGAGAGGCAGGGATTAATCAGGGATAGTCAGCATGGCTTTGTCGGGGAGATCGTGTCTAACTAACTTGATTGAATTTTTCGAGGTGGTGACTAGATATGTAGATGAGGGTAAAGCAGT
This sequence comes from Heterodontus francisci, assembly GCF_036365525.1. NCBI lineage: Eukaryota > Metazoa > Chordata > Chondrichthyes > Heterodontiformes > Heterodontidae > Heterodontus > Heterodontus francisci. Next base: position 65,829,748 of record NC_090393.1, on the reverse strand, counting down.
TGATGTAGTCTACATGGACTTCAGTAAGGCTTTTGATAAGGTCCTGCATGGGAGATTGGTTAAGAAGGTAAGAGCCGATGGGATCCAGGGCAATTTGGCAAATTGGATCCAAAATTGGCTTAGTGGTCGGAGGCAGAGGATGATGGTCGAGGGTTGTTTTTGTGAGTGGAAGCCTGTGACCAGTGGTGTACCACAGGGATCGGTGCTGGGACCCTTGCTGTTTGTAATGTACATTAATGATTTAGACATGAATATACGAGGTATGATCAGTAAGTTCACAGATAACACGAAAATTGGTGGTGTCGTAAATAGTGAGGAGGAAAGCCTTAGACTACAGGATGATTTAGATGCGCTGGTAAGATGGGTGGAGCCGTGGCAAATGGAATTTAATCCTGAGAAGTGTGAGGTGGTGTATTTTGAGGACTAACAAGGCAAGGGAATATACAATGGATGGTAGGACCCTAGGAAGTACAGAAGGTCAGAGGGACCTTGGTGTACTTGTCCATAGATCACTGAAAGCAGCAGCACAGATGGATAAGGTGGTTAGGAAGGCATATGGGATACTTGCATTTATTAGCCGAGGCATAGAATATAAGAGCAGGGAGGTTGTGATGGAGCAGCTGTACTGTGTACAGTTCTGGTCACCACACTATAGGAAGGATGTGATTGCACTGGGGAGGGTGCAGAGGAGATTCCACAGGATGTTGTCTGGGCTGGAGCATTTCAGCTATGAAGAGAGACTGAAAAGGCTGTTTTCCTTAGAGCAGAGAAGGCTGAGGGGGGACATGATGGAGGTATACAGAATTGAGGGGCACTGATAGATTAGATAGGAAGAAACTTTTTACCTTAGCGGAGGGGTCAATAACCAGGGGGCATAGATTTAAGGTAAGGGACAGGAGGTTTATAGGGGATTTGAGAAAAAAAAATTTCACCTTGAGGGTGGTTGGAATCTGGAACGCACTACCTGAAGAAGTAGTAGAGGTAGGAACCCTCACAACATTTACGAAGTATTTAGATGAGCACTTGAAACACCGTAGAATACAGGGTACTGCCTGTGTGGAGTTTGCAAGTTCTCCCTGTGTCTGCGTGGGTTTTCTCCGGGTGCTCCAGTTTCCTCCCACAAGCCAAAAGACTTGCAGGTTGATAGGTAAATTGGCCATTATAAATTGCCCCTAGTATAGGTAGGTGGTAGGGAAATATAGGGACAGGTGGGGATGTGGTAGGAATATGGGATTAGTGTAGGATTAGTATAAATGGGTGGTTGATGGTCGGCACAGACTTGGTGGGCCGAAGGGCCTGTTTCAGTGCTGTATCTCTATAAAAAAAAATACAAGGCTACTGGCTAACTGCTGGAAAATGGGATTAGAATAGTTAGGTGCTTGATGGCCGGCACGGACACGATGGGCCGAAGGGCCTGTTTCTGTGCTGTATAACTCTTACGAGTCGATGACTGGCCGAATGGCCGCCTTCTGTGCCATAAACATTCCTTTTCTTCTATATTAAAGGGCTGATTCCTTCTATCAGTGATATTAAAGGACTGATTTGGGTTTTTTTCACAGATGTTCTTTGGCAACTCTCCAGAAGTGTGAAATTGCTTTGGAAAAACTGAAGAATGACATGGCTGTGGTGAGTTGTCCCGTTCGATTTAGTAACCAGAGAGCTTCAGTATATTTTTTTCCCAGTTTTCTTCCCTTCTCCTGCGGACTCTGATGATTGTTGGAGTGCGAATCCCACAAGAACCAGCCATGCCCTGGTACCTTGCCCAAGTACCCCTTCTTTACATGCCAGTCTAGTCACTGGGAACCGGGAACTCTTCAGCTGTGGTAAATATTCTAGCCTAGCCCCATTCTGCCTTCGCCCAACATCCATGCACATAGGGACAGGAGTAGGTCATTCTGCCCCTGTAGCATGTTCCGTCATTCATAGATATTCTACTGGGAATCATCAGATAGCGATTAGGTGCAGAAACCGGGTGGGAACTTTTAAACTCCTTTTTCCTAACCAGGTCCCGAAGGCTGAATGTAGTGCCACTACTGTTCCAGCTAACGCAGCACAGACTAGTGATTGAACCCATATTATTCAGTGCTAAACCAGCTCATTGGCTGAGTGGAAGTGAAGTTTGATTTAAGAAGAATCGCTGTCGCAGGTAGTGTATAAATAAACCCCGAGGCATCACCTCACCTAGTACTATTTATCCCCTCCCTGCCTGGCGCTGTTTCCATAAAGGTTTAGTTAAATTAGCTGAATGTCATAATTTGCTGAATGTCATAATTTGCTGAATTATCGGCAGACTTTAACATTTGTGTGTCAGCAGTTGCACAGAGAGGAACATTTTGCCATTCGTACCTCTTGAAAAGGTAACATAAGATGATTAGAGAGTCTTCTGGGCTAGTTTATGGTCATGGCCAGTGCTGTTTCCTGGGCAGCTGGTTCAAGAGGTGCCAGGATGCTTATCAGTAACGTTTGAGTAACCCAGCACAAGGGTTAGTTTGCCCACCAGGTTGTGCATTGCATTCAAGATCTTTACTGAAGTTTCAGCTTGAGCTCTAGTGAGTTTGTTAAAATGGGGCCTGGTCTCCAGACATGGCATCTGCTTTTGGGGGTGGTGAGCTTATTCCTTCTTTTGCTTTATGTCAGTGATCTTGGTGAGAGGAAAACATGATGGTGGTTAATAAAGTTTCTGTTCTGCCGCCAGCCCACTCCTCCACCTCCACCGATGTCCATCACAAAGCAGCAGTACCTGTGCCAGCCACTCCTTGATGCTGTTCTGGCCAACATCCGCTCCCCGGTCTTCAACCATTCCTTACAGCGAACCTTCGGACCTGCCATGACTGCCATCCATGGACCACCAATCACGTACGTATCATAATATTAACCCTTCACCCCGAGAGTCAGGTTTGCTGAACAGCCCCCCAGGTCTTTTCTGCAGCATCACTTGAACATGTGTTTCAATGATGGGCTGACTTTTGATTAATGCTTTGAGGTTAATTTTGGAAGAACAAGCCTTTATAGAGAGTCTCGCACAACATCCCAAATTTCTTTTCAGCCAATGATGCACTTTTGAAGTGCAATCACTGTCGGCAAATGTGGTGCCAATTTGCACACAGCAGGATCCTAGCAGCATGTAAATGACTGGTTAATTTGTTTTTAGTAGTGTTGTTTGAGGGCTAAATGTTGGCCAAATTATAAGCACAACAACTTGCATTTATTTGGCGCCTTTAGCGCAGTAAAACGTCCCCAGCCACTTCACAGAAGCATTACCAAACAAATTTTGATACCCAGCCACAAAAGGAAGTGTTAGGACAGTTGACCAAAAAACTTGATCAAAGAGGTAGGTTTTAAGGAGCAGAGACATTTAGGGAGGGAATGGCAAACATATGAATTAGGAGCAGAAGTAGGCCATTCAGCCCCTCGAGCCTGCTCTGCCATTCAATAAGATCATGGCTGATCTGTTTGTGTTTCGAATTCAACACTCTCATCTACTCCCGATAACCTTTGATTCCCTTGCCTGACAAGAATCTATCTACCCCCCGCTTTAAAAATATTCAATGACCCCGTCTCCACCACCTTCTGAGGCAGCGAGTTCCAAAGTCACACAACCCTCAGAGAGAAAACATTTCTCCTCATCTCTGTCCTAAAAGGGCGAACCCTAATTTTAAAACAGTGCTCCCTAGTTCTGGACTCACCCACAAGAGGAAACATCCTTTCCACATCCACCTTGTCAAGACCATTCAGGATCTTATAAACTTCAATCAAGTCTCCCCTCACTTTTCTAAACTCCAGTGAAAACAAACCCAGTCTGTCCAACCTTTCCTCATATGACAACCTACTCATTCCAGGTATCAATCTAATAAACCTCCTCTGAACTCCCTCCACTCATTTACATCCTTCCTTAAACATGGAGACCAAAACTGCACACAGTATTCAAGATGTGGTCTCACCAGTGCCCTGTATAACTGAAGCATAACATCCTTACTTTTATTTTCAATTCCTCTTGTAATAAAGGATAGCTTTCCATTTAAAGTCCTGCTCGGGTCTGCAAATGAGACCCGATCCGAGCCCGACAGAACCCCATCCAATCCCATGCCCGACCTAGCCCGAGTCTTTCCATTTTTTCCCGCACCCGACCCGACCCGACCCAACCATCGGTTAACATACCTTCCATTTTTCACTTTGTTTCTTACCTGCACAATCTTAAAATAACTGTAACAAAACCACCTTTAAAGTCCAAAGAGTAAATTAACATTAAAGTCACTTATTTGAGGTGGTGATAGAGTGTGGCCGGACCCTGAAGTGCGACCCGACCCAAACCTGACGCGTGTCGGGTCCCGTTGGGCTCGGGTCGGGTAGCAGGCCTTTAATTCCAGTAGCCTTCTTTATTACTTGCTGTACCTGCATCCTAACTTTTTGTGACTCATACACTAGAACACCTCGATCCCTGTGCACCTCGGAATTCTGCAGTCGTTCTCCGATTAAGTAATACTCTGCTTTTTTATTCTTCCTGCCAAAGTGAACAACTTCACATTTTCCCACATTATATTTTTACCCACTCACTCAACCTATCTATATCGGCCTGCAACCTCCTTATGTCCTCTTCACAACATACTTTCCTACCTATCTTTGTGTCATCTGCAAATTTAGCCATCGCTGCCCTCATCTAAGTCATTGATATAAATTGTAAAAAGTTAAGGCCCCAGAAAGACCCCTGCGGGACTCCACTCGTCACATCCTACCAATCTGAAAAGGACTCATTTATGCATACTGTTTGTTTTCTGCCAGCCGGCCAATCTTCTCTCCATACTAATATATTACACCATGAGCTCCTACTTTGCACAACAATGTGGCAGTTTTCAAATGTCTTTTGGAAATCCAAGTACAGGCCATCAACGGGCTCCCCTTTATACACAGCGCATGTTACTCCTTCAAAGAACTCCAATAAATTGGTTAAACATGATTTCCCTTTCACAAAACCATGCTGACTATAGCTTGAGTATTTCTAAGTGCCCAGCTATAGCCTCCTTATTGATCGATTCTAACACCTTCCCCACGACAGACATCAAGCTAATTGGCCTATAGTTCCGTTTTCTGTCTCCCCCCCTTCTTGAAAAAGGGGTTATATTTGCTACTTTCCAGTCTGTTGGAACCTTCCCAGAATCTAGCGAATTTTGAAAAATCAACACCAATGCATCTACTACCTCACTAACTACCTCTTTTAAGACCCTAGGATGAAGCCCATCAGGACCCGGGGACTTGTCAGCCCGCAGCTCCATCAGTTTGCTCAGTACTGTTTCCCTGGTAATTGTAATTTCACCAAGTTCCACTCTTCCTTCCACCTCCTGATTTACAGCTATTACTGGAATGTTTTTTGTATCTTCTATATTGAAGACAGAAGCAAAATATTTGTTCATTTCATCCACCATTTCCTTATTATCTTCTATTAACTCCCCATTCTCACTCTCTAGAGGACCAACACTCATTTTACTTACTCTTTTCCTTTTTAAATACCTGTAGAAACTCTTGCTATCCGTTTTTACGTTCAAGCTAGCTTCCTCTCATACTCTAAATTCTTTCTCCTGATTAACCTTTTAGTCATGCTCCGTTGCTCTTTATATTCTGACCAATCATCTGACCTGCCACTCATCTTTGCACAATTATTTTCTTTTTCCTTAAGTTTGATGCTTTCCTCAATTTCTTTAGTTAACCATGGATGGTGGGAATTTTAGAATTTCTTTTATAGTAGGTATAGTAGATAGGACTTCAAGCTAATTAGTGTGGGGGAGGGTTCAATTGAAGGGAAGCTTAAAAAATTAAAAAGCAATGAGAGAGCAGAGGTGCAGGGTAGTGAAGAGGCAAACGGTAATCAAAGTGTGACAGGAAGGGGGAGAAAATATAAGCAGAGGAGTGTAGCAGAAATTAGAACCTGAATGAGTAATAATGGCAAAAAGTCAAAGCTTAAGGCGCTTTATCTGAATGCACATTTGTAACAAGATAGATGGGTTGAACGCACAAATAGAAATTAATGAGTATGACTTGATAGCTTTTACAGAGACGTGGTTGCAGGGTGACCAAGATTGGGAACTCAATTTTCAAGGGTATTCGACGTTCCGTAAAAATAGGCAAAAAGGAAAAGGAGGTGGGGTAGCTTTGTTAATAAAGGAAGGGATCAGTGAGGTGGTAAGTAGTGATATAGGTGCAATAGATGGTGATGTGGAATCAGTTTGGGTGGAAATAAGGAATAGCAAGGGGAAGAAGTCATGGGTGAGAGGCTATAGGCTCCCGAAGAGTTGCCTCACTGTCGGACAAAAGTATAAATTGGGAAATAATAGAGGCATATGAGAAGGACGCTACAATTGTCATGGGTGATTTTAATCTGCATATTGACTGGACAAATCAGATTGGCAGAGGTAACATGGAAGACGAATTTGTAAAGTGCATTAGGCATTGTTACTTAGAGCAATATGTTGCAGAACCTACCCGGGAACAGGCTATTTCAGATCTAGTAATGTGTAATGAGGTAGAATTAATAAGAGATATCGTAGTTATGGATTCTCTAGGGGGTTGCGATCCACCATGGTAGAATTTCAAATTCAGTTTGAGGGCGAGCAACTTGGGTCTCAAACCAAAGTCCTAAACGTAAATGAGGACAATTACAAAGATATGAAGAAAGAGTTGTCTAAAGCGGGCTGGGAAAATAGACTAAGGGGAAGGTCAGTGGATGAGCAGTGGCAGACATTTGAGCAGATATTTCATAACGCCCTGCAAAAATTTATCCTGATCATAAAGAAGGACTCAATGAGAAGAATGAACTACCCATGGTTAACAAAGGTGGTCAAGGAGAGTAGCCAATCAAAAACTAAGGCATACAAAGCATCGAAAACTAGTGGTAGGCCAGAGGATTGGGAATTTTATGGAACCAGCAGTAGATTACTAAAAAGCTAATATAGAGGGAGAAAATTGATTATGAAAGTAAATTGGCAAGATATATAAAAACAAACAGCAAGAGCTTCTATGGTTCTATTAAAAGAAAGAGAGTAGCTAAAGTGACTGTGGGACCTTGGAGGATGCGACTGAAGAATTGATAATGGGGAACAGGGAAATGGCAGATAATTTAAACCAATATTTTGCATCGGTCTTCATGGTGGAGGACATTATAAACATCCCACAGATATCAGATAAGCAAGGAGCTAATGGGAGGAACGATCTTGTAACAGTCTCTATCACGAGAGACTAAGTATTTGACAAACTAATGGGACTAAAGGCAGACAAGTCGGCAGGACCCGATGGCCTACATCCAAGGATTTTAAAGGAAGTGGCTGCAGAGATAGTGGAGGCATTGGTCAAAATAGTCCACAACTCACTGTTTTCCGGGAGGGTCCCAGCGGATTGGAAAACCACTAAAGTGACGCCCCTGTTCAAGAAGGCAGGGAGACAAAAAGCAGGAAACAAAAAGCAGGCCAGTCAGCCTAACATCGATCATTGGGAAAATGCTAGAGTCCATTATTAAGGAAGAAATAGCAGGACATTTAGAAAAGCTTAGTGCAATCAAACAGTGTCAACATGGTTTTGTGAAAAGGAAATCATGTTTGACAAATTTGCTAGAGTTCTTTGAGGATATAACAAGCAGAGTTGATAAAAAGGAACCGGTAGTTGGAGTGTCTTTGGATTTCCAGAAGCCATTCGATAAGGTGCCACATAAAAGATTATTGCACAAGATAGGAGCTCACGGTATTGGGGGTAATGTATTAGCATGGATTGAGGATTGGTTAACACACAGAAGACAGAGAGTCGGGATTAATGGGTCTTTTTCAGGTTGGAAAGACGTAACTAGTGGAGTGCAACAAGGATCAGTCCTAGGGCCTCAATTATTTACGATCTGTATTAATGACTCGGAGGAGGGGGCAGAGTGTAATATATCCAAATTTGCTGACAATACAAAAATGGGTGGAAGGGCATGTTGTGATGAGGCCATAAGGAATCTGCAAGGGGATATAGATAGGTTGAATGAGTGGGAAAAAACTTGGCAGATGGAGTTTAATGTAGGAAAATGTGAGATCATGCACTTTGGTAGGAAGAATCAAAAGGCAGACTATTATTTAAATGGAGAGAGACTCCAAAAAAGTGCAGCACAGAAGGATCTGGGTGTTCTTGTGCATGAAACACAAAAAGTTAGCAGGCAGGTGCAGCAAGTAATTAAGAAGGCAAATGGAATTTTGGCCTTTATTTCTAGGGGTTTGGAGTTTAAAAATAGGGAAGTCTTGTTCCAACTGTACAGGGTGTTGGTGAGGCCACACCTGGAGTACTGTGTACAGTTTTGGTCCCCGTATTTAAGAAAGGATATACTGGCATTGGAGGCAGTTCAAAAGAAATTCACTAGGCTGATTCCTGGGATGAAGGGGTTTACTAATCAAGAATGCCTAAACAGGTTAGGCCTTTATTCATTAGAGTTTAGAAGAATGAGGGATGATCTTATTGAAACGTACAAGTTTCTGAGGGTGCTTTGACAGAGTAGATGTTGAGAAGATGTGGGGGTATCTCGAACTAGGGGACATAGTTACAGAATAAAGGGACACTCATTTAAAGCTGAGATGCAGGAATTTCTTCTCTGAGGGTTGTGAATGTCTGGAATTCTCTGGAATACCCCAGAGAGTTGTGGAGGCTAGATCACTGAAAGTATTTAAAGAGGAGGTAGATAGATTTTTGAAATATTGGGGAGTTGAAGTCTGGGGCAGGTCAGCCATGATCTTATTGAATAGCGGGGTAGCCTTGAGGGGCCAAATGGCCTACTCCTCCTATTTCTTATGTTATACTTATCCTGAGTATTTTGAAATATCTCCTTGAATGTCTGCCACTGTTTCTCTATTGGTCTGTCTCCTAGCCTAGTAATCTAGTTCACTTCAGCTAGCTCAGCTTTCATGCCCATCTAGTTGCCCTTATTTAAGTTTAAAATGCTCGTCTTAGATTCACTCCTCTCTCTTTCAAACTGGATGTAAAATTCATTCATATTGTGGTCGCTGCTACCTAGAGGTTCATTTGCACAGAGGTCGTCAATTAATCCTGTCACGTTACACAAACACCAAGTCGAATATAACCTGCTCTCTGGTTGGTTCCAGAATGTGCTGCTCTAGGAAACTATCTCGAAAGCATTCTATGAATTCCTCATCCAGGCTACTATTGCCAGTCTGATTTTTCCAGTTTATATGTAGATTAAAATCACCCATGATTATTGCTGTCCCTTTATCACAAGCACCCAATATTTCTTCTTGTATACTTCATCCTACATTATGGTTACCTTTGGGGGGCCTGTAGACCACTCCCACGGGTGACTTCTTTCCTCTGCTATTCCTTATCTCCACCCAAACACATTCTACATCCTGATCTCCTGAACCAAGGTCATCTCTAACTATTCCAGAGCTTTAGGGCCTAGGCAGCTGAAGGCAGAGCCGCCAGTGGTAGAGCAAGAGGCCTGTATTGCAGGAACGCAGAGATTTCCGAGCATTTTAAGATTGGAGAAAGGTTCCAGAGATAGGGAAGGATGAGAATATAGCGGGATTTGAAAACAAGGATAAGAATTTTAAAATTGAGACATTGCCAGACTGGGAGTCAATGTAGGTCTGTGAGCTATGGAGATGATGAGTGAATGGGACTTAAAATCATAAAATCGTAACAGCACAGAAGGAGACCATTCGGCCCATCTTACCTGTGCGGGCTCTCTGCAAGACTAACTCACCTAGTCCCACTCCCCTGCCTTTTCCCCGTTGCCCTGCAAATTTTCTCTCTTCAGATAATTATCCAATTCGCTTTTGAAAGCCTCGATTTTATCTGCCTCCACCACACTCTCAGGCAGTGCATTCCTGATCCTAACACTTGCTGTGTAAAACAGGTTTTTCTCATGTCGCCGTAGATTCTTTTGCCAGTCACCTTAAATCAGTGTCCTCTGGTTCTGGATCCTTCCGCCAATGGGAACAGTTTCTCCATATCTACTTTGTCTAGCCCCCTCATGATTTTGAATACCTCTATCAGATCTCTTAAACTTCTCCAAGGAGAACAGCCCCAGCTTGTCCAAACTATCCACGTAACTGAAGTTCTTCCTCCCTGGAGCCATTCTCGTGAATCTTTTCCGCCACCCCTCTAATGCCTTTACATCTTTCTGAAAGTGTGGTGCCTGGAACTGAACACAATACTCCAGTTGAGGCCGAACCAGATTTTATAACGGTTTATGGGGGAGGCGGTGGCATAGTGGTATTGTAACCCAATGACCTCAGGTATTGCTCTGGGGATATGGGTTCAAATCCCACCATGACAGAAGGTGGAATTTGAATTTAGTTAGTAAATCTGGAATTAAAAGCTAGTCGAATGATGGCCATGAAACCATTGTCGTTAAAAATCCATATGATTCAGCAATGTTGTTGACTCTTAAATGCTGTCTGAAATGCCCTGGCAAGCCACTCAGTTGTATCAACTGCTACAAAGTCAATAAGGAATGAAACTGAACGGACCACCCGGCATCGACCTAGGCACCGGAAACGATCCTGCAAAGTCCTCCTTGCTAACATCTGGGGGCTTGTGCCAAAGTTGGGAGAGCTGTCCCAAGACTAGACTGACATAATCATATTCACAGAATCATACCTTACAATGTCCCAGACACCGCCATCACCATCCCAGGGTATGTCCTGTCCCATCGACAGGACAGACCCAGCAAAGGTGACAGCACAGTACTATACGTATGGGAGGGAATTGCCCTGGGAGTCCTCAACACCAGCTCCGGACCCCATGAAGTCTCATGGCAACAGGCCAAGCATGGGCAAGGAAACCTCCTGCTGATTAACACCTACCGCATCACCCCTCTCAGCTGATGAATCAGTACTCATCCATGTCGAACACTACTTGGAGGAAGCACTGAGGGTGGCGAGGGCGCAGAATATACTCAGTTCTGATGAAGGTTCACTGACCTGAAAAGTTAACTCTGCTTCTCTGTCCACAGATGCTGCCAGACCTGCCGAGTATTTCCAGCCTTTCTTGTTTTTATTTCAAATTTCCAGCATCTGCAGTATTTTGTTTTTATTTTAATGCAAAAGACAAGGCTGAAGCATTTGCAATAATCTTCAGCCAGAAGTGCCGAGTGGATGATCCATCTCGGCCTCCTCCTGAAGTCCCCATCATCACAGATGCCATTCTTTAGCCAATTCGATTCACTCCAAGTGATATCAAGAAACAACTGAAGGCACTGGATACTGCAAAGGCTATGCGCCCTGACAACATTCCGGCGATAGTACTGAAGACCTGTGCTCCAGAACTTGCCACGCCCCTAGCCAAGCTGTTCCAGTACAGCTACAACACTGGCATCTACCTGGCAATATGGAAAATTGTACACAAAAAGCAGGACAAATCCAACCCGGCCAATTACCGCCCCATTAGTCTACTCTCGATCATCAGTAAAGGGATGGAAGGTGTAATCGACAGTGCTATCAAATGACGTTTGCTTATCAATAACCTGCTCAGTGATGCTCAGCCCCAGCAAAACTGGAGTCAATAGGAATCAGGGGGAAAACTCTCCGCTGGTTGGAGTCATACCTAATGCAAAGGAAGATGGTTGTGGTTATTGGAGGTCAATCATCTCAGCTCCAGGACATCACTACAGGAGTTCCTCAGAGTAGTGTCCTAGGCCCAACCATCTTCAGCTGCTTCATCAATGACCTTTCTTCAATCATAAGGTCAGAAATGGGGATGTTAGAGAGTCATAGAGAGATACAGCACTGAAACAGGCCCTTCAGCCCACCGAGTCTGTGCCGACCAACAACCACCTATCTATACTAATCCTACATTAATCCCATATTCCCTACCACATCCCCACCATTCTCCTACCGCCTACCTACACAAGGGGCAATTTACAATGGCCAATTTACCTATGCACCTGCAAGTCTTTGGCTGTGGGAGGAAACCGGAGCACCCGGCGGAAACCCACATGGTCACAGGGAGAACTTACAAACTCCGCACAGGCAGTATCCAGAACTGAACCCGGGTTGCTGGAGCTGTGAGGCTGCGGTGCTAACCACTGATGATTGCACAGTGTTCAGCACCATTCACGACTCCTCAGATACCGAAGCAGTCCATGTAGAAACAAGTGCTAGGCAATGACTATCTCAAACAAGAGAGAATCTAACCATCTTCCCGTGACATTCAATGGTATTACGATCGCTGAATCCCCCACCATCAGCATCCTGGGGGTTACCATTGACCAGAACTAAACTGGAGTAGCCATATAAATACTGTGGCTACAAGAGCAGGTCAGAGGCTGGGAATCCTGCGGCAAATAACTCGCCCCCTGACTCCCCAAAGCCTGTCCACCAGCTACAAGGCACAAGTCAGGAGTGTGATGGAATACTCTCCACTTGCCTGGATGGGTGCAGCTCCAACAACACTCAAGAAGCTCGACACCATCCAGGACGAAGCAGCCCGCTTGATTGGCACCCCATCCACAAATATTCACTCCCTCCACAACCGACGCACAGTAGCAGCAGTGTATACCATCGACACGATGCACTGCAGCCACGCACTAAGGCTCCTTTGACAGCACCTTCCAAATCCGCGATCTCTACCACCTAGAAGGACAAGGCCAGCAGATGCACGGGAACACCGCCATCTGCAAGTTCCCCTCCAAACCACACACTATCCTGACTTGGATCTATATCGCCGTTCCTTCACTGTCGCTGGGTCAAAATCATGGAACTCCCTTCCTAACAGCACTGTGGGTATACCTACCCCAAATTGACTGCAGCGGTTCAAGAAGGCAGCTCACCACCACCTTCTAGAGGGCAATTAGGGATGGTCAACAAATGCTGTCCTAGCCTGCAAAGCCCGCATCCCATGAATGAATGAATTTTTAAAAATCATCACTTCCTTGTTCTTGTACTCTGTGCCCCTATTTATAAAGCCCAGGATGCCATATGTTTTATTGACCGCTTTCTCAATCTGCCCCGCAACCTTCAATGATTTGTGCACATATACCCCCAGGTCCCTGCACCCCCTTTAGAATTGTACCCTTTAATTTATATTATCTCTCCTCAATCTTCCCATCAAAATTAATCACCTCATATTTTTCTGCATTAAATTTCACCTGCCACTTGTCCGACCATTCCACCAGCTTGTCTATGTCCTCTTGAAGTTAATCACTATCCTCCTCAGTTCACAATACTTACAAGTTTTGTGTCATCCACAAATTTTGTAATTATGCCCTGTACACCCAAGTCTAGGTCATTAAGATATATCCAGAAAAGCAGGGGTCTTAACACTGACAAGAAATGCTGGAATCACTCAGCAGGTCTGGCAGCATCTGTGGAAAGAGAAGCAGAGTTAACGTTTCGGGTCAGTGACCCTTCTTCGGAAGGGTCCGAAGAAGGGTCACTGACCCGAAACGTTCCGAAGAAGGGTCACTGACCCGAAACGTTAACTCTGCTTCTCTTTCCACAGATGCTGCCAGACCTGCTGAGTGATTCCAGCATTTCTTGTTTTTATTTCAGATTTCCAGCATCCGCAGTATTTTTCTTTTGTCTTAACACTGACCCCTGGGGAACTCCACTATATATCTTCCTGCTGTCTGAAAACAACTGTTCACAACAGGGATGGCGCCAGAAGGCGTATGGCCTGCTTGCCCTCATTGGCCGAGGCATTGAGTACAAGAGTTGGAACGTCATGTTACAGTTGTACATAACGTTGGTTAGGCCGCATCTGGAGTACTGTGTGCAGTTCTGGTCGCCGCATTACAGGAAAGATGTTTAGAATTGTGATTAAGCTAGAGAGGGTGCAGAAAAGATTCACAAGGGTGTTGCCTGGTTTGGAGGGCTTGAGTTATAAAGAGAGATTGGATAGGCTGGGTTTGTTTTCCCTGGAGCGAAGGAGGCTGAGAGGGGAAATGATAGAGGTATATAAAATTATGAGAGGCACAGATAGGGTAGATAGCCAGGGTCTGTTTCCCATGGTAGGGGTGACTAAAACTAGAGGGCATAGATTTAAGGTGAGAGGGAGGAGGTTTAAAGGGGATCAAAGGGGTAAACTTTTCACAGAAAGAATAGTGGGTATCTGGAGTGAGCTGCCTGAGGAGGTGGTGGAGGCAGGAACAGTAGCGACATTTAAGAGGCATCTGGACAAGTACTTCAATGAGCAAGGCATAGAGGGATATGGAATTAATGCAGGCAGGTGGGATTAGTATAAATAGGCATTATGGTTGGCATTGACGCAGTGGGCCGAAGGGCCTGTTTCTATGCTGTACGACTCTCTGACTCTACTCTGTTTCCTGTCATGAACTGACTTCGTATTCATGCTGCTACTGTCCCTTTTGTTCTGTGGACTCTAACTTTGCCAACAAGCCTGTTAATGTGAGACTTTATCATTTGACTTTTGTAAGTCCATGTACACTACATCAACTGCATTACCCTCATCAACCCTCTTTGTTAACTCATCAAAAAACTCATTGAGCACAATTTGCTCTTAACAAATCTGTGCTGGGTTTCCTTTATTAATCCATATTTGTCCAAGTGATTATTAATTTTTGTCCTGAATTATTGTTTCTAAAAGCTTTCCCACCACTGAGGTTAAACAGACTGGCCTGTAGTTGCTGGGCTTGTCCTTGCACCCTTTTTTGAGCAAGAGTGTAATATTTGCAATTCTTCAGTCCTCTGGCGCCATCCCTGTATCTAAGGAGGATTGGAAGATTATTTCCAATGTCTCCACAATTGCTATCCTTACTTCCTCACCATCTCATCCGGTCCTGGTGACTTATCAACTTTAAGTACAGCCAGCCTGTCTAATACCTTCTCCAGCATATTTTACCCCATCCAGGGTCACAACTACCTTTTTGGTGTGAGTTGGGATATGGGCAGCAGAGTTTTGGACGAGCTCGAGTTTATAGAAGGTGGAAAATGGAAGGCGGCCAGGAGAGCATTGGAATAGTCAAGTCTAGAGCTAGCAGAGGCATAGATGAGGGTTTCAGGAGCAGATGAACAGGCAGGGGTGGAGTCGTGCGACATTTCAGAGGTGGACATAGGTGGTCTTAATGATGGTGCAGATATGTGGTCGGAAGCTCATCTTGGGGTCAAGTACAACACCAAGATGGTGAACAGTCGGGTTCAGCCTCAGACAGTTGTCAAGAAGAGGGATGGAATCAGTGGCTGGAGAATGGAGTTTTTGGCGGGGGTGGAAGAGAATGACTTTGGTCTTCCTAATATTTAGGTGGAGGAAATTTCTGCACATCTATTACTGAATGTCAGACAAGCAGTCTGACAATTTAGAGAAAGCTGAGGTGTTGAAAGAGGTGGTGGTGAGGTACAGCAGAGTGTCATCAGCGTACACGTGGAACCTGACACTGTTTTCGGATGATGTTGCTGAGGGGTAGGATGCAGGTAAAAAATGGGAGGGATTCAAAGACAGATCCTTGGGAGAACACCAGAGGTGATGGTGCAGGAGTGGGAAGAGAAGCCATTGTAGATGATTCTTTGGCTATGATTAGATAGTTAAGAATGGATCCAGGTGAAGACATCCCACTCAGCTGGACAATAGAGGAGAGGCATTGGAGGAGAATGATGTGGTCAACTGTGTCAAAGGCTGCAGAGAGGATGAGGAGGAATATTTTATTTTTGGCACAATCACTGAGGATGTCATCTGTGACTTTGATGAGAGCCATTTTGGTCCTGTGGCAGGGGCTGAAACCTGATTGGAGGGATTCACACATGAAGTTCCAGGAAAGATGAGCACAGATTTAGGAGACAACACATTCAAGGATCATTTGAAGAGGAAAGGGAAGTTGGAGGCGGGATGGTAGTTTGCAAGGATGGAGGGGTCAAGAGTTAGTGTTTTTTTGAGGAGGGGGTGATGATGGCAGATTTGAAGGAGAAAGGGACAGAACCTGAGGAGAGAGAACCATTAAGAATATCAGCTAACATGGGCCAGAAAGGGAAGTTGGATTAGACAGATACGCAAACTTTGAGAGCTCTTTGCCAGTATAGTTTATCTATCTTACCTTTGGGATCTCCTTTCCACCAGATTGTTGCCAGGGCTGTTCTTAGTCCCAATCACTTTTTCAATCCCAGCACTGGTGCACTGTGTGCAGCTCTTCCCTCCACACAAGCCCACCTGGAGGTGGAGCCTTCAGTCATCTCGCCTGCAAACACTTGATCTCTTTCTGTTCTTTCTTTCTTTCTCTCTCTGTCTCTTTCCCTAAATCTTTTCATTTTGCTACATCTCTCCTAACCTTCCAAACCCTCATTAGTGTCTAACTTAGTAGCAGCACCTATGATTACCTCCATTGACCCCTTCCCCCCCCTGCCACCCCCACTTCCCTGCTTGGGACAAACCAGTAAACTGTGAGGCTCCTTGAAATGTTTTGCCATATTAAAGATACGAGTTAAGTTTAAGTTGTATACATTTTGTGCTCATCAGTGTGAGGGATGCTTGTGTAGAAAGTCAAGGTAGGGGGATATCAGCAAAGGTTCCTGCTCCTTCACTGTCCACTGCTTTCCCTCTACCCCCAGCTGGATGGTGCACATGCAAAGATGAGGACCAAAAGCAATGGGCTTTGTTGTGATGCCCTTTGTAACTGAATAGCCCACTGGGCCTCATGCAGGGACAAGGGATACTTGCTCGAGGTATAGGGGGACAAAAATCTCTAGGAGAGAAGGCTGAGGGGTGACCTAATAAAGGTCTTTAAGATTGGGTAGACATGGAGAAGATGTTTCCACATGTATGGGTGTGCAAAACTAGATAAATAGTCACTAATAAATCCAATTAGGAATTCAGGAGAAAATTCTTTACTCAGAGATGAGCGAGAATGTAGAACTTACTACCACAGGGAGTAGCTGAGACCACTAGCATAGATGCATTTAAGGGGAAGCTAGATAAGTAGCGCATGAGGGAGAAAGGAATAGTTGGATATGTTGATGGGGTGAGATGAAGTAGGGTGGGAGGAGTCTTCTGTGGAGCATAACCACAGGTGTAGACCACTTGGCTGAATGGCCAGTTACTATGCTGTAAGTGCTATGTGTAAAACAAACAGGAGAGGAAAGAAAAGGAGGCATAAAATTCTGAAACATACTGGCACAGATCAGGAAGATCAGGCAGAGGTGAGCCAAAGAGGGGTATGTGAAAGGAATACAGCAGAAAATATAAAAGCTAACAAAGTATTGTTAATAGCAGGAGCTTAAGAAATAGGAGCAGGAGTAAATCATATGGCCGGTTGAGCCTGCTGCACCATTCAATATGATCATGGCTGATTAGCTTCAACTCCACTTTCTTGCCCACTTCCCATATCCTTTGATTCCCTGAGAGGCCAAAAATCTGTCTATCTCAGCCTTAATTATATTCAATGATGGAGCATCCACAACCCTCTGGGATAGAGAATTCCAAAGATTCACAACACTTTGAGTGAAGAAACTTCTGCTTATCTTAGTCCTAAATGATCATTCTGTCACCCTGAGACAGTGCTCAGTGTTCTAGATATCCCGATCAGCGGAAACAACCTGTCAGTGTCTAGCTTATCAAGCTCCTTCAGAATCTCGTATGTTTCAATGAGATCGCCTCTCATTCTTCTAAACTCCAGAGAATATAGGCCCATTTACTCAGCCTTTCATCATAGGACAAACCTCTCATCCCAGGGAGAGTAGCTAAAATAATCTTTGGTCCCTTAGAGACAGAAACGGGAGAAATTATGGGAAATGAAGAAACGGCAGAGACATTGAACAAATATTTTGTGTCTGTCTTTACAGTAGAAGATGCATGTTACATAGCAGAAATAGAGGGTAACCTGGGGCGAATGAGGAAATTAAAGTAATTGATATCAGCAGAGAAAAAGTACTGGAGAAACTTAAGGGGCTAAAATCCGACAAATCCCAGAACCTGACGGCCTACATCCTAGGGTTCTAAAAGAGGTAGCTGCAGAGATAGTGAATGCACCGGTTATGATTTTCTAAAGTTTGCTAGATTCTAGAATGTCCCAGTGGATTGGAAGTTAGCAAATGTAACACTGCTATTCAAGAAAGGAGGGAGAGAGAAAACAGGGGACTACAAGCCAGTTAGCCTGACATCAGTCATCGGGGAAAGTGTTGGAATCTATTATTAAGGAAGTCTTAACAATGCACTTAGAATATCATAGTATGATCAGACAAAGTCGACATGGCTTTTTTACAAAAGGGAAATCATGTTTGACAAAGTTATTTGTTTTTTGAGAATATAACCAGTAGGGTAGATAAAGGGGAATCAGTAGATGTAGTATACGTGGATTTCCAAAAGGCATTCGATAAGGTGTCACACAAAAGGTTAATATGCAAGATAAGGGCTCATGAAATAATATATTAGCATTTTTAGAGGATTGGTTAACGGACAGGAAGCAAAGAGTGGGCACAAACAGGGCATTTTCAAGTTGGCAGGCTGTAATTAGTGGAGTGCCGCAAGGATCGGTGCTGTTACATGAATGACTCAGACAAAGAGACAGAACATAATGTATCTATGTTTATATAAAGAACAGTACAGCACAGGAACAAGCCATTCAGCCCTCCAAGCCTGCGCCCATCATGATGCCTGTCTAAACTAAAACCTTCTGCACTTCCAGGGTCCGTATCCCTCTATTCCCATCCTATTCATGTATTTGTCAGGATGCCTCTTAAACGTCGCGATCGTACCTGCTTCCACCACCTCCCCCAGCAGCAAGTTCCAGGCACTTGCCACCCTATGTGTAAAAAAAAACTTGCCTCGCACATCCCCTCTAAACTTTGCCCCTCGCACCTTAAACCTATGTCCCCTAGTAACTGACTCTTCCACCCTGGGAAAAAGCTTCTGACTATACTTGTAAAAGCTTTTACAAACTGTTTTTATATTCCTGTCATATTCTATTTTTTCCCTTTTTATCAGTTGTTTGGTGGCCCTTTGCTGGTTTCTAATACACTCCCAAACCTCAGGCTTACTACTATTCTTTGCAACATTATAAGCCTTTTCTTTTAATCTAAGACTATCCTTAACTTCCTTAGTAAGCCACAGATGGATCTTTCTTGCTGAGTTTTTGTTTTTAATGGAAAGTACTTTTGTTGAACATTTTGAATTGCTTTGTTAAATATTTCCCACTGTTTATTTACCACCATACCTTTTAATCTATTTACCCAATCAACCTTAGCCAGCTCTCCCGTCATACCTAAGTAATTGGCTTTGTTTAAGATTCTTGTTTGGAGTTGGAGTATGTTGCTTTCAAACTTAATATGGAATTCAGTTGTATTATGATCATTTTTTCCCAGCGGCTCTTTTACTGAAATAACTAATTAACCCTGCCTCATTGCATAATACTGGATCTAAAATAGCTTTTGCCAGGACACTGATCCCAGCCGGTTTAAGTGGAGCCCCTCAGAACAGCTCCCTCTTTCCTGAGTACTGATGCCAGTGCTCCCATGAATCAAAATCCCTTCTTCCCACAGCACTCTTTGAGTCATGCGGTCAATTCTCTAATCTACTTGACCCAATGCCAGTTGGTGCGTGGCTCAGGTAACAATCCAGAGATGATTACCTTTAAAGCTTCTGTGTTTTAATTTGGATCCTAACTCCTCAAACTCTCTCAGCAGAACATCATTCCTAGCTCTACCTATATCATTGGTTCCTATGTGGATCACAACAACTGGATCTTCCACCTCCCATTCTGAGTGCGTCTCAAACCGCAAGGAGTTGTCCT
This sequence comes from Heterodontus francisci, assembly GCF_036365525.1. Taxonomy (NCBI): domain Eukaryota; kingdom Metazoa; phylum Chordata; class Chondrichthyes; order Heterodontiformes; family Heterodontidae; genus Heterodontus; species Heterodontus francisci. The sequence continues at coordinate 65,810,049 of NC_090393.1, read as the reverse complement.
TAACCCTGGATCCGGGCTGGCAACACAAGCTTTGGAGATTCTGGTCACGGTTGCAGAGAACAGTATCTATCCCCCCGACTGTATTGTCCCCTATCATTACCACGTTACTTTCCACTTCACCCCCCGCCCCACCCACTTGACTGGCCTCCTGCACCATAATGCAACCGTCAGTTTGCTCATTCATCCTGCAGTCCTAGTTCTGAACCACACAAGTAGCAAGCACCTCATACCCATTGGTCAAAGTCAATGGCTGAGGCTCCTCCATCACGATATGCTGAATCCCCATACCTGCCTGACTCAGTCATAACCTCCTGTCCCTGACCATTGAGCAACTCTGAACTTCTACTTAACCTGAGGGATGTGACTGCCTCCTCCACCCTGCAACTCAGACTCCTGCCCAACAATTCTGAGCCAAGTTTGCTTAAGCTGCAGACACTCACCGTAGATATGGTTGGCTGGGTCTGCAATGCATTCCACAAATTTCCACATGTTGCAGTCATGGCACACTACCAGCTACGCCATGTCATAGCAAATAGGAGCAGGAGTAGGCCATTCGGCCCTTCGAGCCTGCTCCGCCATTCATTATGATCATGGCTGATCATCCAACTCAGTAGCCTGTTCCCGCTTTCGCTCCATACCCTTTGATCCCTTTAGACCCAAGAGCTATAGTTAACTCCTCCTTGAAAACATACAATATTTTGGCCTCAACTGCTTTCTGTGGTAGCAAATTCCACAGGCTCACCACTCTCTGGGTGAAGAAATTTCTTCTCATCTCAGTCCTGAAAGGTTTACCCCGTATCCTTAGACTATGACCCCTGGTTCTGGACTTCCCCCACCATCGGGAACATCCTTCCTGCCTGTCTACCCTGTCAGAATTTTATAGGTTTCTATGAGATCCCCCCTCACTCTTCTGAACTCCAGTGAATATAATCCTAACCGACTCGATCTCTCCTCATACGTCAGTCCCACCATCTCAGGAATCAATCTGGTAAACCTTTGCTGCACTCCCTCTATAGCAAGAACATCCTTCCTCAGATAAGGAGACCAAAACTGCACACAATATTCCAGGTGTGGCCTCACCAAGGCCCTGTATAATTGCAGCAAGACATCCCTGCTCTTGTACTCGAATCCTCTCGCTATGAAGGCCAACATACCATTTGCCTTTTTTACCGCCTGTTGCACCTGCATGCTTACCTTCAGCGACTGGTGTACCAGAACACCCAGGTCTTGTTGCATATTCCCCTCTCTCAGTTTATAGCCGTTCAGATAATATTCTGCCTTCCTGTTTTTGCTACCAAAGTGGAAAACCTCACATTTATCCACATTATACTGCATCTGCCATGGATTAGCCCACTCACTCAACTTGTCCAAATCACCCTGAAGCCTCTCTGCATCCTCCTCACAACTCACCCTCCCACACAGTTTTATGTCATCTGCAAATTTGGAGATATTACATTTAGTTCCCTCATCTAAATCATTAATGTATATAATGTATATCTGCCTATATTTATTAAATTAGTCAATTAGTTCTTAATTTAGTTCGCTAAAGTAATAGCAAGTTACAGTCTCCTAGCTTGGAGACAAAAGAACACCACTCACCAGCTACTGGAGGTGAAATAAAAAGCAGCACCTCCTTTCCCCTCTACATCGATTTCCCACTTGTACCAAATTCCCAACTGAACATTCTGTTCCCCAATCGGTCTGTGCAGTAGCAAACACTCTCTACTTTTATAGTGAGCTTATGCCTCACACCCAAGTTACAACTGCTAAGTCTGCTTTCTGCTACAGTAATTAACACTTATACAGGGAACCACTTTCAGTTAATTGACAGTTAGCTGCCACTGCCAGGCAGTTTCTGTTAACTAGGTATCTTAACTAGCTTGCAGTTTTAAAGTTTTAAGTCAGAATCTGGCTGTTGATTGAAATTACAGCTTGAGAAATACTTAGCAGAGAAATCCCCACTTGCACAAAATTCCTGACTTTGCATTCGGTCCATAAAGCACTCTGTTCCCAGATCACTTGTGCTCCCTGCTCTCCGAGACGGGAGCAGGCTCTTGCGAAGCCGTTTACCAGTGGCTATAGGAAACGATGTGTGAGGGTAGGCAGGGGGAGGAGACAGAATTACTAAATTGTGACCTGGTGACTCTTTTCATTCAAGAGCAAGGAAGATGAGCTGCCCAAGTTTAGAGAAGAGCATAAGGGACATTAGCATCCTTCCGCATCATAAGGAAAGGTGCATTAGCGAAGTGTAGGATGTTAAAGGTGAAGGAAGGTTGCAGGCTTCGACTGTTCTCATCCACTGATGCTGGTGGGAGGCAGTTGAGAAGATCACATGGCCGCTCACTGAGACCTTTCAGAGCTCACTGCAATTGCCCAGCATCTCACTGGATTGGAGAGTTACAGATGTGAGCCCACTGTTTACAAACAAAGAGAAGGGTTGAACCAGCATGTGCATCTATGAGCCCGGTTACAATTGTGGGGAAAGAGTTTAAGATTTTGATGAGGGAGAGTATTTAGGAAGGATGGGATGGTTAGAGGGAGGCAGTAAGAGGTCCTGAAGGATTGCTCCTTTCTGACCACTCCACCGGATTTCTTTGAAGAGTTGATCTAGTAGGTGGAGTGAGGTTTGCAGAATAGTGTACAGTATAATAGGAAATGTAGATTAACAATGCAGAAGTCTGTGTTATGAGAATGAATTTTTAATCTTTCATGGGATGTGGGCATCACTGGCGAGGCCAGCATTTGTTGCCCACTGAGTGGCTTGTTAGGCCATTTCAGAGGGCCACACTGCTGAGGGTCTGGAGTCGCATGTAGGCCAGACAAGGTAAACACGGCAGATTTCCTTCCCTAAAGGATCTTAGTGAACCAGATGGGATTTTACAACAATCAACGATGGTTTCATGGCGCCATCACTAGGACAATTAATTGAATGTATTAGTTAATTGAATTAAATTCCACCAGCTGCCATGGTGGGATTTGAATCCATATCCCCAGGGCATTGGTCTGGGCCTCTGGATTACTAGTTCAGTGACATTACCATTATGCCACTGTCTCATGGTTTAGATTGGGTCATTACACGGCAATGCTTAATTAGCAGAAGGTGTCAGGTTAATGCCATTTAAGAAGCATCAAGGAAGGATATAAATGCGTTGGAAGCAGTTCAGAGAAGGTTTACTAGACTGATACCTGGAATGGGGGGCTATCTTATGAGGAAAGATTGGACAGGCTAGGCTTGTATCTGCTGGAATTTAGATGGGTAAGAGGCAACTTGATTGAAACATACAAGATCTTGAGGGGTCTTGACAGGGTGGATGTAGAAAGGATGTTTCCTCTTGTGGGAGAATCTAGAACTTGGGGTCACTGTTTAAAAATAAGGGGTCGCCCATTTAAGACAAAGATGAGGAGAAATTATTTCTTTCAGAGGGTCTTGAGTCTTTGGAATTCTCTTCCTCAAAAGGTGGTGGAAGCAGAGGTAGATAGATTCTTGATAAGCAAGGAGGTGAAAGGTTATTGGGGGTAGGTGGTAATGTGGAGAAATCAGTTCAGTTAGAATTATAACTAGTTTATAGAGAACATAGGATCAGAGGAAATAGGAGCAGGAGTAGGCCATTCGACCCATCGAGCCTGCTCCGCCATTCAGACAGATCATGGCTGATCATCTACTTCTATGCCATTTTCTCAACTATCCCTTGTCTTGCTTTCAGCTGTTAGTTTTGTAAGGTGTGATGTTTATCACTGGACAAAATTGTGTCATCTTCTACATAAACAAAGCCTAGATTTCCAGTGAGAATCGAATATAGGTGGTGCAACACGACTATCTATTGGTATAGCAGCATATGGGACATACAGAACACATGACAATCTCAGTTGACAGCTTTAGAGCTAAGTCATCTGACATTGTCCCTCCAGGTGTATAAATAGGCTTACTTTCAGAAATTCTTTAGAATTCACCTGGATTGGTTAGTCATGGACAGCTCTCAATAGATATCCTACTATTAAGTATAGAAGCAATAACCTACTTGTACTTTCTATCAATGTTATCAATAAGCTGATTTATCTCTGGTGTACAAACCTATATAATTTGAATTAATATACAAGGGAATGAATGTTACCTAGGTCTTCGTCACCTCCCACAAAACAGACATGATGTGTTCCCATGGAATAGATTGCAAAGAATCAGTCTGGATTGCTGTGTAGTTGAATAGTAAACATTAAAGAGTGGTAGAGCATAATGAGGTATCGGAGTGGAAATAATCGTTAGTGAAGTTCCACACAGGCCAGTGTTTATAATTCTTTGTGATAGAATATTGTCTGAATTTGCAAGTAACAGCAGTGTGCAGTGATGCTAATCAATGTGCGATAATCTGGAAGGATCTGACCTGGCTCAGTCACTGGGCAGCAATGTGGATTACATAATAAAAGTCAAGGAGCTGGAGACAACAGAGCAGGAAAGAAATTCAGAGGTTCCGTTGGAGAAGTCATTAAAACCACTGGATCATTAGTTGCATGTAGTCAAGAAAGCAAGTGAAATATTAGGATGTCTAGCTAGGGGAATGACTTATGCCAAAGCGGTGATGTTGGTGAGACTATTTAGAGCACTGTATTGAGTTTTGGTCTCTGCATTACAGAAAGGATAGTTAGTGGAGGGAGATTGGAGGCAGTTGAGTTATGGGGAAAGATTGTGTGCCCTGTGACCTTACTGCCTGGAGAAGAGAAGGATCTTGATAGAGGTTTTAAGAACTTTTCAGAAAAATGTGAGCTAGAAACATTCCACTGTCATGGACAGGATACACATGTTGGTGGGCTTTATTTAAAGTTATCGAGTAAATATTGAGTCAACCAATGATTTGGAGGCAGGGTGGGCCTTGTGTTTTAACTCCTGACTGAAACTACAGTAAACAGAGTATCCTAAATATAGCAGGATTATTTGTCCGGCAAAATTCAGAGAGTGGAGGATCATTACCTAATAGAGATTGTGTGTATAAAGTCATTGCCAGTCACTGGAGCAGTGTAATTAACAGGATAATTAGCCAATCATCTCCATTCTTGTATAATAAAAGCAAAATACTTTGGATGCTGAAAATCTGAAATAAAAACAGAAAGTGCTGGAAAAACTCAGCAGGTCTGGCAGCATCTGCGGAGAGAGAAGCAGAGTTAACGTTTCAGGTCAGAGTTCTGAAACGTTAACTCTGCTTCTCTCTCCGCAGATGCTGCCAGACCTGCTGAGTTTTTCCAGCACTTTCTGTTTTTATCTCCATTCTTATGTTGTCCTTCTGGTGGGGAGTTGTCACTACATGCATCCTTAAAATTAAGGGTCAACAAAGAAGATGATAGAAATGTGGAATAAATTACCAGAGGGAGCAGTAACTGTCAAGGTGTAAAGAAGGAATGGACGCGTGCCTGTTAGTAAATAGTTCAGGACATTTAGTTCTTGAATCTCAGCATGGAATTGATGGAGAGGTTTGAAAGGGGAGGTGCGTGACCCAGTGACAGTACTGTTACTGTGTAAAGATGAGAGGGGATTAGGAGGATGTGTGTTTTGCACATCTGTTACTAGGATTTGGTGCTGTCTACTGCTTGCCTCTTCAACCATGTCTCAACACAGCATTTTAAAGCCCTGGCCATTGTCAGCCATGATTTTCTAGTGCAGGTATGTTTCCTGTTCCTGACTTATTTGTTAAAATCTTGGATTTTCATTTAGCACAGTGTTTGAGTCATTCACCTTCCTCAGAAAGCACCCAATGGAATGGTGAACTTCTATTCATTATGCCTGTGCTTACATACGAACATACAAATTAGGAGCAGGAGTAGGCCACTCAGCCCCTTGAGCCTGCTCTGCCTTTCAATAAGATCATGGCTGATCTGATTGTAACCTCAACTCCACATTCCCGCCTACCCCCAATAACCTTCTATCCCCTTGCTTATCAAGAATCGATCTACCTCTGCCTTAAAAATATTCAGAGACTCTGCTTCCACTGCCTTTTGAGGAAGAAAGTTCCAAAGACTCACGACCCTTTGCAAGAAAAAAATTCTTCTTATCTCTGTCTTAAATGGGCAACCCCTTATTTTTAAATAGTGACCCCTATTTCTAGATTCTCCCACAAAAGGAAACATCCTTTCCACATCCACCCTGTCAAGACCCCTCAGGATCTTATATGTTTCAATCAAGTCGCTCTTACTTTTCTAAACTCCAGCGGATACAAGCCTAGCCTGTCCAATCTTTCCTCACAAGACAGCCTGCTCATTCCAGGTATTAGTCTCGTAAACCGTCTCTGAACTGCTCCCAGCGCATTTACATCCGTCCTTACATAAGGAGACCAATACTGTACATAATACTCCAGATGTGGTCTCACCAATGTCCTGTAGAACTGAAATATAACCTCCCTACTTTTGTATTCAATTCCCCTCGCAAGAAATGATAACATTCTCTTATCTTTCCTAATTACTTGCTGATCCTGCATACTAACCTTTTGCAATTCATACACTAGGCCACCCAGATCCCTCTGCATCTCAGAGCTCTGCAATCTCTCACCATTAGATAATATGCATCTTTTTTAGTCGTCCTGCCAAAATGGACACTTTCACATTTTCCCACATTATATTCCATTTGCCATATCTTTGCCCACTCACTCAACCGATCTATATCCCTTTGTAGCCTCCTTCTGTCCTCTTCACAATTTACTTTCCTACCTATCTTTGTGTCATCAGCAAATTTAGCAACCATACCTTCAGTCCCTTCATCCAAGTCATTTATATAAACTGTAAAAAGTTGAGGCCCCAGCATTGATCCCTGTGGCACACCACTCGGTACATCTAGCCAACCAGAAAGTGGTCCATTTATGCCTCCTCCCTGTTTCCTGTTAACTAGCTAATCTTCTATCCATACCGATATGTTACCCCCTATACCATGAGCTTTTATTTTCCGCAATAACCTTTGATGTGGCACCTTATCAAATGCCTTCTGGAAATCTAAGTACAGTACATCCACCAGTTCCCCATTATCCACAGCACATGTTACTTCTTCAAAGAACTCCAATAAATTGGTTAAACGTGATTTCCGTTTCACAAAATCATGTTGACTGTGCCTGATTACCTTGAATTTTTCTAAGTGCCCTGCTATAACGTCTTTAATAATAGCTTCTAACATTTTCCCTAACACAGATGTTAAGCTAACTGGCCTGTAGTTTCCTGCTTTCTGTCTCCCTCCCTTTTTGAATAAAGGAGTTAAGTTGGCTATTTTCCAATCTAATGGAGCCTGCCCCGTATCTAGAGAATGTTGGAAAATTTAAACCAATGCATCAACTATCTCACTAGCCATTTCTTTTAGGACTCTAGGATGAAGTCCCTCAGGACCGAGGGACTTGTCAGCCCACAGCTCCAACAATTTGCTCAGTACCACTTCCCTGGTGATTGTAATTTTCTTGAGATCCTTCCTCCCTTCCATTTTCTGACTTACATCTAATACTGGGATGTTACTTGTATCCTCAATAGTGAAGACTGATGCAAAATTCCTGTTCAATTCATCTGCCATCTCCTTATTTTCTCATTAATTCCTCAGATTTACTTTCTATCGGGCCATATCTATAGAAACTCTTACTGATTTTATATTTCTAGATAGCTTTCTCTCGTACTCTAATTTTTCCCTCCTTTTTAATCCTTTAGTCATTCTTTGCTTTTTTTAAATTTTCCGTTCAATCTTCTGACCTGCCACCCATCTTTGCGCAATTATATGTTTTTTCTTTAAGATTGATACTATCTTTAACTTTTTTAGTTCACCACGGATAGTGGGTCCTCCCGTTGGAATTTTGCTTTCTCGTTGGAATGTATCTATTCTGTGTATTCTGAAATATTCCCTTAAATGTCTGCCACTGCATCTCTGTTGATCCATCCCTTAACCTAATTTGCCAGTTCACTTTAGCTAGCTCTGCTTTTGTGCCCTCATAATTGCCCTTATTTAAGTTTAAAATACCTGTCTTAGACCCATTCTCTCTCCCTCAAACTGAATGTAAAATTCAATCATATTATGATTGCTGCAGGTCCCAATCTATGCCATTCTGCAGCCATGTTATGGTGATCAGATTGTACTTAATTATTTCTATTTGTACTATCAGTTGATCTGTTTGGTTTCAAATGCTACGTGCATTCACATACAGAGCCTTAATTTTGTCCTTTTATTATTTTTGTAACATCTAGCCTTGACTGCTGATTTATTCTTAGATTTATACATACTGTCCCTTCCTGTCACGGTCCATTTATCATTTCCTATATTAATACTTTCTCTCTTGCCTTGTCTCTACTCTTTGATTTACCACATCTTCCAAAATTTAATCCCTGCCCCACTATTTAGTTTAAAGGTTGCTTCTGCTGACAACGCAACCACTAGGTTGGCGCTGCACTGGCACATGCGCAAATGCAGCCTGTTCAACTAAAACATCACAGTCAGCGATGTTCAGGCAGCTGCCAGGACTAAAGATGGTGCTGCCCAAATAATCACACAAAGGCAACATAAACACATGGCAGCACACAATGGCCGGAGAGATCGGGCGGTGGGGGAATGACCCGGAGAGAGTGGGGGTGGGGGAGGAGAGCACACCCACACCACCCCCCCCCCCTCCCCCCAACACACCACTCTCTCCCCCCCCCCCCCCCCCCCCCCCCCACCCCGCTCTCTCCCTGCTTCTCCGCTTGCTCTTGCTCCTACGTTATGCAATGACATCATATGTACATGCGCCAACCGGTCCTGGCAATGCGGAACACAGCGCATGCGCATAGAGCAGGAGCCCATTTGCACAGGTTGGCGCAGTCGGATGACGTCACCGGCTGGCTGCGTTGTCAAGAATCACTTTGTAGTTTAAAACCCTCTCTACCTCCCTAGTTATGTAGCTCACTAGAACACCAGTCCCAGCATGGTTCAGGTGTAGATTGCCCCAGTGGTACAGCCCCTACTTTCCCCAGTACTGGTGCCAGTGCCCCATGAACTGGAACCCAGTTCCACCACATTAGTCTTTGAGCCACACATTAATTTCTCTAATCTTAATTGCTTTACGCCAATTTGCACATGGCTCAGGTAATAATCCAGAGATTATTATCTTTGAGGTTCTGTTTCTTACTTTGGTGCATAGCTCCTCATACCAACTATGCAGAACCTCCTTCCTTGTCCTGCCTATGTCATTGGTACCTACAAGGACCACGACGACTGGATCCTCCCCCTCCCACAATAAGTTCCTCTCCAGCCCTGAGCAAATGTCCCAAACTCTGGCACCGTGCAGGCAACACAGCCTTCTGGACTCTCGCTCTTTGCTGCAGAGAACGGTGTCTGTCCCCCTGACTGTACTGTCCCCTATTACCGCTGCATTCCTGTTGACTCCCTCTGCTTGAATGACTTCCTGTACCATGGTCAGTTTGCTCATCCAGCCTGCAGCCCTCACTCTCACCCAAACAAGCTGAAAGAACCTCAAACCTGTTGGACAATAACAAAGCTGAGGCTGCTGCACTCCTGCCCTCTGGGCCCCCTTACATGCCTCAGCTGCAGCCACACTGTCCTGTCCTTGACAACTGACCAAATCAGAAGACCCTATCCTAAGGGGTGTGACTGCCTTCTGGTACAAAGTGTCTAAGTATCTTTCTCCCTGATGTGTCGTGGTGTCTGTAGCACGGTCTCCAGCTCATTAACTCTGATCCGAAGCTCCTCAAGTCACAAACACTGACTGCAGACATGGTTGCTATGATCACGCTGGTGTCCATCAGTTCCCGCATACTGCAGCTGCAACACATCTTTGTTTTAAATATTAAATTAATTATTTATTTAATTAATAGGATATACCAGCCAATCTATTAAGTTTTACTACTATTAGTAAATAGAACCTAATTACCACAGTTATCTGGGTTTTTGAAAGATAAATGAGAAAAACTCTCACCAACCAATCCACTACCTGTTTTCCTGTGACATCACACTGATTTTTTTCTCGGAACGCAGTTGTTCCGCTCTGGTAGACTGACCTGGACTGGTTCGGATAGCTCTTTATAAACACTCTGGGTCCTCCTCTCTCCTGCTCTTATTAAACTCTGCCGTTCTCCGGGTCCTCCTCTCTCCTGCTCTTTTTAAACTCTGCCGTTCTCTGGGTCCTCCTCCTCTCCCGCTCTTTTTAAACTCTGCCGTTCTCCAGGTCCTCCTCTCTCCTGCTCTTATTAAACTCTGCCGTTCTCCGGGTCCTCCTCTCTCCCGGTCTTTTAAACTCTGCCGTTCTCCGGGTCTTCCTCTCTCCCGCTGTTTTAAACTGCCGTTCTCCGGGTCCTCCTCTCTCCCGCTGTTTTAAACTCTGCCGTTCTCCGGGACCTCCTCCTCTCCCACTCTTTTAAACTCTGCCGTTCTCCGGGTCCTCCTCTCTCCCACTCTTTTAAACTCTGCCGTTCTCCGGGTCTTCCTCTCTCCCGCTCTTTTTAAACTCTGCCGTTCTCCGGGTCCTCCTCTCTCCCGCTGTTTTAAACTCTGCCGTTCTCCGTGTCCTCCTCTCTCCCACTCTTTTAAACTCTGCCGTTCTCCGGGTCCTCCTCCTCTCCTGCTCTTTTTAAACTCTGCCGTTCTCCGGGTCCTCCTCTCTCCCGCTCTTTTTAAACTCTGCCGTTCTCCAGGTCCTCCTCTCTCCCGCTCTTTTTAAACTCTGCCGTTCTCCGGGTCCTCCTCTCTCCCGCTGTTTTAAACTCTGCCGTTCTCCGGGTCCTCCTCTCTCCCACTCTTTTAAACTCTGCCGTTCTCCGGGTCCTCCTCTCTCCCACACTTTTAAACTCTGCCGTTCTCCGGGTCCTCATCCTCTCCTGCTCTTTTTAAACTCTGCCGCTCTCCGGGTCCTCCTCCTCTCCTGCTCTTTTTAAACTCTGCCGTTCTCCAGGTCCTCCTCCTCTCCCGCTCTTTTTAAACTCTGCCGTTCTCCGGGTCCTCCTCTCTCCCGCTGTTTTAAACTCTGCCGTTCTCCGGGTCCTCCTCTCTCCCGCTCTTTTTAAACTCTGCCGTTCTCCGGGTCCTCCTCTCTCCCACTCTTTTTAAACTCTGCCGCTCTCCGGGTCCTCCTCTCTCCCGCTGTTTTAAACTCTGCCGTTCTCCGGGTCCTCCTCTCTCCCGCTCTTTTAAACTCTGCCGTTCTCCGGGTCCTCCTCTCTCCCGCTCTTTTTAAACTCTGCCGTTCTCCGGGTCCTCCTCTCTCCCGCTGTTTTAAACTCTGCCGTTCTCCGGGTCCTCCTCTCTCCTCTTTTAAACTCTGCCGTTCTCCGGGTCCTCCTCTCTCCTGCTGTTTTAAACTCTGCCGTTCTCCGGGTCCTCCTCTCTCCTCTTTTAAACTCTGCCGTTCTCCGGGTCCTCCTCTCTCCTCTTTTAAACTCTGCCGTTCTCCGGGTCCTCCTCTCTCCCGCTCTTTTAAACTCTGCCGTTCTCCGGGTCCTCCTCCTCTCCCGCTGTTTTAAACTCTGCCGTTCTCCGGGTCCTCCTCTCTCCCGCTGTTATAAACTCTGCCGTTCTCCGGGTCCTCCTCTCTCCCGCTGTTTTAAACTCTGCCGTTCTCCGGGTCCTCCTCTCTCCCGGTCTTTTAAACTTTGCCGTTCTCCGGGTCCTCCTCTCTCCCGCTGTTTTAAACTCTGCCGTTCTCTGGGTCCTCCTCTCTCCCGCTCTTTTTAAACTCTGCCGTTCTCCGGGTCCTCCTCTCTCCCGGTCTTTTAAACTCTGCCGTTCTCCGGGTCCTTCTCTCTCCCGGTCTTTTAAACTCTGCCGTTCTCCGGGTCCTCCTCTCTCCCGCTCTTTTTAATCTCTGCCGTTCTCCGGGTCCTCATCTCTCCCGCTCTTTTTAATCTCTGCCGTTCTCCGGGTCCTCCTCTCTCCCGGTCTTTTAAATTCTGCCGTTCTCCGGGTCCTCCTCTCTCCCGCTGTTTTAAACTCTGCCGTTCTCCGGGTCCTCCCCTCTCCCGGTCTTTTAAACTCTGCCGTTCTCCGGGTCCTCCTCTCTCCCGCTCTTTTTAAACACTGCCGTTCTCCGGGTCCTCCCCTCTCCCGCTCTTTTAAACTCTGCCGCTCTCCGGGTCCTCCTCTCTCGCGCTGTTTTAAACTCTGCCGCTCTCCGGGTCCTCCTCTCTCCCGCTCTTTTAAACTCTGCCGCTCTCCGGGTCCTCCTCTCTCCCGGTCTTTTTAAACTCTGCCGCTCTCCGGGTCCTCCTCTCTCCCGCTCTTTTTAAACTCTGCCGTTCTCCGGGTCCTCCTCTCTCCCGCTCTTTTTAAACTTTGCCGCTCTCCGGGTCCTCCTCTCTCCCGCTCTTTTTAAACTCTGCGGCTCTCCGGGTCCTCCTCTCTCCCGCTGTTTTAAACTCTGCCGTTCTCCGGGTCCTCCTCTCTCCCGCTCTTTTTAAACTCTGCCGTTCTCCGGGTCCTCCTCTCTCCCTCTGTTTTAAACTCTGCCGTTCTCCGGGTCCTCCTCTCTCCCGCTCTTTTTAAACTCTGCCGTTCTCCGGGTCCTCCTCTCTCCCGCTCTTTTTAAACTCTGCCGTTCTCCGGGTCCTCCTCTCTCCCTCTGTTTTAAACTCTGCCGTTCTCCGGGTCCTCCTCCTCTCCCACTCTTTTAAACTCTGCCGTTCTCCGGGTCCTCCTCTCTCCCACTCTTTTAAACTCTGCCGTTCTCCGGGTCCTCCTCTCTCCCACACTTATTAAACTCTGCCGTTCTCCGGGTCCTCCTCCTCTCCTGCTCTTTTTAAACTCTGCCGCTCTCCGGGTCCTCCTCCTCTCCTGCTCTTTTTAAACTCTGCCGTTCTCCAGGTCCTCCTCTCTCCCGCTCTTTTTAAACTCTGCCGTTCTCCGGGTCCTCCTCTCTCCCGCTGTTTTAAACTCTGCCGTTCTCCGGGTCCTCCTCTCTCCCGCTCTTTTTAAACTCTGCCGTTCTCCGGGTCCTCCTCTCTCCCACTCTTTTTAAACTCTGCCGCTCTCCGGGTCCTCCTCTCTCCCGCTGTTTTAAACTCTGCCGTTCTCCGGGTCCTCCTCTCTCCCGCTCTTTTAAACTCTGCCGTTCTCCGGGTCCTCCTCTCTCCCGCTCTTTTTAAACTCTGCCGTTCTCCGGGTCCTCCTCTCTCCCGCTGTTTTAAACTCTGCCGTTCTCCGGGTCCTCCTCTCTCCTCTTTTAAACTCTGCCGTTCTCCGGGTCCTCCTCTCTCCTCTTTTAAACTCTGCCGTTCTCCGGGTCCTCCTCTCTCCCGCTCTTTTAAACTCTGCCGTTCTCCGGGTCCTCCTCCTCTCCCGCTGTTTTAAACTCTGCCGTTCTCCGGGTCCTCCTCTCTCCCGCTGTTATAAACTCTGCCGTTCTCCGGGTCCTCCTCTCACCCGCTGTTTTAAACTCTGCCGTTCTCCGGGTCCTCCTCTCTCCCGGTCTTTTAAACTCTGCCGTTCTCCGGGTCCTCCTCTCTCCCGCTCTTTTTAAACTCTGCCGTTCTCCGGGTCCTTCTCTCTCCCGGTCTTTTAAACTCTGCCGTTCTCCGGGTCCTCCTCTCTCCCGCTCTTTTTAATCTCTGCCGTTCTCCGGGTCCTCCTCTCTCCCGCTCTTTTTAATCTCTGCCGTTCTCCGGGTCCTCCTCTCTCCCGGTCTTTTAAATTCTGCCGTTCTCCGGGTCCTCCTCTCTCCCGCTGTTTTAAACTCTGCCGTTCTCCGGGTCCTCCCCTCTCCCGGTCTTTTAAACTCTGCCGTTCTCCGGGTCCTCCTCTCTCCCGCTCTTTTTAAACACTGCCGTTCTCCGGGTCCTCCCCTCTCCCGCTCTTTTAAACTCTGCCGCTCTCCGGGTCCTCCTCTCTCGCTCTGTTTTAAACTCTGCCGCTCTCCGGGTCCTCCTCTCTCCCGCTCTTTTAAACTCTGCCGCTCTCCGGGTCCTCCTCTCTCCCGGTCTTTTAAACTCTGCCGCTCTCCGGGTCCTCCTCTCTCCCGCTCTTTTTAAACTCTGCCGTTCTCCGGGTCCTCCTCTCTCCCGCTCTTTTTAAACTCTGCCGTTCTCCGGGTCCTCCTCTCTCCCGCTCTTTTTAAACTCTGCCGCTCTCCGGGTCCTCCTCTCTCCCGCTCTTTTTAAACTCTGCCGTTCTCCGGGTCCTCCTCTCTCCCGCTTTTTTTAAACTTTGCCGCTCTCCGGGTCCTCCTCTCTCCCGCTCTTTTTAAACTCTGCCGCTCTCCGGGTCCTCTTCTCTCCCTCTGTTTTAAACTCTGCCGCTCTCCGGGTCCTCTTCTCTCCCTCTGTTTTAAACTCTGCCGTTCTCCGGGTCCTCCTCTCTCCCTCTGTTTTAAACTCTGCCGTTCTCCGAGTCCTCCTCTCTCCTGCTCTTTTTAAACTCTGCCGTTCTCCGGGTGCTCCTCTCTCCCGCTGTTTTAAACTCTGCCGTTCTCCGGGTCCTCCTCCTCTCCCACTCTTTTAAACTCTGCCGTTCTCCGGGTCCTCCTCTCTCCCACTCGTTTAAACTCTGCCGTTCTCCGGGTCCTCCTCTCTCCCACTCTTTTAAACTCTGCCGTTCTCCGGGTCCTCCTCTCTCCCACTCTTTTAAACTCTGCCGTTCTCCGGGTCCTCCTCTCTCCCACTCTTTTAAACTCTGCCGTTCTCCGGGTCCTCCTCCTCTCCTGCTCTTTTTAAACTCTGCCGTTCTCCGGGTCCTCCTCCTCTCCTGCTCTTTTTAAACTCTGCCGTTCTCCAGGTCCTCCTCTCTCCCGCTCTTTTTAAACTCTGCCGTTCTCCGGGTCTTCCTCTCTCCCGCTGTTTTAAACTCTGCCGTTCTCCGGGTCCTCCTCTCTCCCGCTGTTTTAAACTCTGCCGTTCTCCGGGTCCTCCTCTCTCCCGCTCTTTTTAAACTCTGCCGTTCTCCGGGTCCTCCTCTCTCCCACTCTTTTTAAACTCTGCCGCTCTCCAGGTCCTCCTCTCTCCCGCTGTTTTAAACTCTGCCGTTCTCCGGGTCCTCCTCTCTCCCGCTCTTTTAAACTCTGCCGTTCTCCGGGTCCTCCTCTCTCCCGCTCTTTTTAAACTCTGCCGTTCTCCGGGTCCTCCTCTCTCCCGCTGTTTTAAACTCTGCCGTTCTCCGGGTCCTCCTCTCTCCTCTTTTAAACTCTGCCGTTCTCCGGGTCCTCCTCTCTCCCGCTGTTTTAAACTCTGCCGTTCTCCGGGTCCTCCTCTCTCCTGCTGTTTTAAACTCTGCCGTTCTCCGGGTCCTCCTCTCTCCTCTTTTAAACTCTGCCGTTCTCCGGGTCCTCCTCCTCTCCCACTCTTTTAAACTCTGCCGTTCTCCGGGTCCTCCTCTCTCCCACTCTTTTAAACTCTGCCGTTCTCCGGGTCCTCCTCTCTCCCACTCTTTTAAACTCTGCCGTTCTCTGGGTCTTCCTCCTCTCCCGCTCTTTTTAAACTCTGCCGTTCTCCGGGTCCTCCTCCTCTCCTGCTCTTTTTAAACTCTGCCGTTCTCCAGGTCCTCCTCTCTCCCGCTCTTTTTAAACTCTGCCGTTCTCCGGGTCCTCCTCTCTCCCGCTGTTTTAAACTCTGCCGTTCTCCGGGTCCTCCTCCTCTCCTGCTCTTTTTAAACTCTGCCGTTCTCCAGGTCCTCCTCTCTCCCGCTCTTTTTAAACTCTGCCGTTCTCCGGGTCCTCCTCTCTCCCGCTGTTTTAAACTCTGCCGTTCTCCGGGTCCTCCTCTCTCCCGTTCTTTTTAAACTCTGCCGCTCTCCGGGTCCTCCTCTGTCCCGCTGTTATAAACTCTGCCGTTCTCCGGGTCCTCCTCTCTCCCGCTCTTTTAAACTCTGCCGTTCTCCGGGTCCTCCTCTCTCCTGCTGTTTTAAACCCTGCTGCTTTTTGCTGTCATGCACCTAGACCTTTTATTCCTGTTGTTAAGTTGTCTTGTCCATTGTTTCTGATGATGGTGAGCAGTAGTCTGAGTCACAGGCTGCAGGTCTGGCCCTGCCATTACCCTGCTCGCCTAGTTGCTTGAACTCGGGCTGAAGCTGGAATGGATAGTCGCCAAGTGGAGGCCAAGAAGAGAGAAAGAGAAAAACCTGTAGGCCCAGGAGTTCTGTTGTAACTGACCTTTTGGAAGCTGGGATAACTCTTCCTGCTCACAGCCATCTCTTGCGCTCTGGTGCTGGGGAGAGAGCAGCACTCAGTATCCCAAGTGATGAATGGAGGCTCAGAGAGGTGGGTGGAACAGTAAGTCTGCCCGAGGCCATAACTAACTGGGAGGATTGGTCACAAGTGATGCTCAGGCATATTATGGGCACCACTGAGGCAGTGCATTGGGAGATAATGTGATCGGGAATGGGTAATATGTGGCAATCGTATCTCTAACAGGGCCGTAAGGCTAACACTAAGTGTCCCAGATTTCCGTCTGCAAAAAAAAAGTTCTGGATGAAGCTTCAAAACACAGCGGCATTTGGCTCACCATCCTACTCGACTAAACACTGGTAACCTCTTCCACACAGGGCCCCTCTGATCTCCCCCCGAAAACGCAAGCACGACGAGGATGAGAGGCAGACCATTCCAAACGTTTTACAGGGCGAGGTCGCACGGCTAAATCCTAAATTTTTAGTGAATTTGGACCCTTCCCACTGCAGTAATAATGGAACAGTCCACCTCATATGCAAATTAGGTAAGTGGAGACAGACGCTCGTTCTGTTCCAATCAGCACACAATGACTATTTGAATATTATTGGTTTCACGTTGTTTAAGATTATTAAACTATATTGTCTTCATGATATTAGTTGATCACCTGGTGCATATTCTTGTGGATGAGAGGGTGAGACATGGCATTGTTGCAACATGATTCCTCCACGTCTGAATGGACGGTAAAGTGCATGCACTGCTGATCACTTGAACTAATACTGATTTACTCTCTTCTGTCAGACGATAAAAGTCTTCCCAGTGTCCCCCCACTGCAGCTGAGTGTTCCAGCTGACTACCCAGACCAGAGCCCTCAGTGGACAGATGACTCCCAGCAGTATGGTAAGAGGGTGAGGGGATGGTCGGACTGTTTGTGCGCATGTTATACTGCAGCATGTAATTGATTGGAGAAACTGGTAACACTCTCCCCCCAGGCGGCAGTCCTGACGTGTACACAATTATGGGTCTACATTGTTATAAACCAGAAAGCCAGTTGGTGATGGATAGCACTGGAGCCAATCTTTACACAGTTTTATAAGGATTTATTTACAGAGTTACACGTTACAAACACGCACCTCCTAACACAACAACCACTGATTCAGTCTGTGTCTATTTATAGGGGCTCAAGTTAATCCCCAGTTAATGTCCTCCACCTGCATATAATGAAACACAATTAATATACATTTAACATACAACAGTGTTGTCCAATAAAAATTGCTGACTAGCCACAGTTGTGGCTATAGTCACACCATTTTAGCCACATGCACTTCACACCTTACACACACTCACTGAACAAACATCTATCACCATTCATTAACCAATTTACAAATAAGAGACAGTACAGGAGCTATAGGCTACCAAGTAGTGGGAAGGAAATAGAGGAGCAAATTTGTAGGCAAAATACAGAAAGATGCAAGAACTACAGCATAGGACAATGGGGTACTTCAATTATCCTAATATAGACTGGGATAGTAACAGTGGAAAGGGCAAAAATAGGAAGGAATTCCTAAAATTTGTGAAAGAGAATTTTCTTG
This sequence comes from Heterodontus francisci, assembly GCF_036365525.1. Classification (NCBI taxonomy): domain Eukaryota; kingdom Metazoa; phylum Chordata; class Chondrichthyes; order Heterodontiformes; family Heterodontidae; genus Heterodontus; species Heterodontus francisci. The sequence goes on along the minus strand of NC_090393.1, from coordinate 65,792,378 downwards.
ACCAGTATGTTTCCAGCCCAACAAGGGATCTAATTCTGGAGAATGAAGTGGGACTTGTGGAACATGTTTCAATAGGAAAGCATTTGGGGAACAGTGTTCATAGTGTCATCAGGCTTAAAATAGATATGGGAAAGAACAAGTTACAATCAAGTGTGAAAATACTTAACTGGAGGAGGGCTAACTTCAGTGAGTTGCCCCAGCTGTATTGGAATCAAAGATTGGTAGACGAAACAGTCATAGAATAATGGGAGGCTTTCAAAGACAAGATGTTTTGGGTACAGAGTAGACCCATTCCTATGAAGGGAAAAGGAAGGGCATCCAAAATTAGAGCTCCCTAATATAGATGTAAAATATAGAGGTTAAAATGAGACAGAAAAAAAGAGACTTGTGACAATTGTAGAGTTTATAATATGGTAGAGAACGAATTTAGAAAATACAGTGGCAATCTAAAAACAGGAATAAGAATTAAATTAGCAACTAACATAGAAGTTTTTTTATAAACACATAAATAATAAAAGGGTAGTCAAATGAAGTGTGGAGCTGAGTAGGGACCAAAAAGAGATGATTTTGCAGAGGCAGAGGGCATATGAGGTACTAAATGTTTCACTGTCTTCACTGATGTTTGCAGAGAACCCCCTCAGTTGCTGGAGCTAACATGGTAAAAGTAGTTACATACACAATTCTTTCCTTTTCAAGCAAAAGTCTTTATTTTTTCAGAGTCTATGGAGCATAGGCGTATGCGTAGGCTAAGCGACTGCAGAATCACACATTCATTCAGTCATCCTTTTATACCTTTACTGTGGATCAAAAACTATCAAACCCACTAAACTAATCACTGGCTTACAACCAAAACCCCATTATCCAATTATAAAGGTACACAATGTCTTAATTTGCTTAGTTTCTAATCCTACGACCCCCTCACATCATCTGTCTTTGACCATTGGCCCCATTTCAGGGCAGCTGAAAACATAGCTCCGTACCAAGGAAACATGGCATTTCTAACCCTTTAGAAGCCCCCACTATTCTGCCTCCCAGGAGATATCAAGCCGCCTTTACATGTTTACCACGTTTCAATCAAGTGGACCTAACCTTGATACCTAGTACAGCCAGCACTTTTCTGCCGTGTCTGCCTGTGTCTGATATCCATCTTCACCTTGCTTTCAGGGTTCTATTAACCTTTTACTAACCTGAATATCTAACACTATACCCTAGGTTACTGAGGAGGAAGTAAGGGTGGAAATTGTAGAGGGTCAGGCTAGTATCTTCTAATCCACTTTTGGATTTTGGGGCTGGTGCTGGAGGATTGCAAATGTTACGCCTCTGTTTAAAAAACTAAACCCAGTGACTACAGGCTAGTTAGCCTAATGTCAGTGGGGGAAAGCTTTGAAACAACAATCCGGGACAAAATTAATTGGCATTCTAAAAGTATGGGCTAATTAATGAAAGTCAGCACGGATTTGTTAAAAGTAAATCGAACTTGATCAAGTTCTTTGATGAAGTAATGGAGAGGGTTGATGTATATGTGGACTTTCAAAAGGTGTTTGACAAAGTAACACATTTTAGACTTGTTAGCAAAATTAAAGCCTCTGGGATTAAAAGGTGACAAAAACTTAAGAAATATGAGTTGGAGTTGGCCATTTGGCCCTTTGAGCCTACTCCGTCATTCAATAAAATCATGGCTGCTCTTCTACTTCAACTCCACCTTCCCACAGTATCCCTAATATCACTTAATTCCCTTAGTATCCAAAAATCTGTCAACCTCTGGCTTGAATATACTCAATGGTGGAGCATCCACAATTCTGGGGTGGAAAATTTCAAAGATTCACAACCATTTGAATGAAGAAATTTCTCATCTCAGTCCTAAATGGCTGTCCCCTTATTCTTGGCCTGTGACCCCGTGTTTAGATTCCCCAAATAGGGGAAACGTTTTCTCAGCATCTACCCTGTCGAGCCCCTTACAAATTTTATATGTTTCAATTAGATCACCTCTCATTCTTCTAAACTCCAAGGAATAAAAGCCTAGTCTACTTTATCTCTTCTTATAGGACAATCCCCTCATCCCAAGAACCAGTCTAATGAATGTTTTTTGCACTATTTCTAGGGCAAGTATGTCCTTCCTTGTGTAAGGAGACCACAAATGTATACAGTATTCCAGGTGTGGCCTCACCAATATCTTGTTTTAGTAATTATAGTAAGACATCTTTACTCTTGTACTCCAATCGCTTTGTAACCAAAGCTAACATTTCATTTGTCTTTCTAATTGCTTGCTGTACCTGCATGTTAACTTTCTGTGATTCACGTACAAGGACACCCAGGTCCCTCTCAATGCAAACATTTCCCAGTCTCCATTTTTAAAAAAAAATTCTGCTTTTTTAAATTAAAATAAGTTGAGAGGGGAAGTGAAGAGGAAAATAAGACTGGCAAAGAGAGGAATGCAAAAATCTTCTACTGGCGGTGGGTAGTATGAGATTGGGTGGGGCCTATTAGGGACAAAGAAGGTGATAGATACTTAGAGGTACACAGCAAGGCTAGAGTACATAATGAGTACTTTCTTTCGGTGTTTACTAAGGAAGAGGAATCTGACAAAATATCCTATCCATTGCCTCCTCCATTGAGAAGCGGAGAGAGTAGAGGCAATGGAGAGGGAGGAGGTACTGGAAAGGCTGGCTATATTTAGGGTAGATAAGTCACCTGGTCAGATGGCTTGCATCCCAGGTTACTAAAGGAAGTGGGGGTGGAGATAGTGGAAGGGCTTGCCATAATCTTCCAATCTTTCCTAGATATGGGGGAGGTGCCAGAGAATTGGAAAGTGGCAAATGTGGCTCCCTTAATCAGGAAAGGTGTAAGGACAGTCCTAGCAACTACAGGGCAGTTGGTTTAACATCAGTTTTGGGTAAAGTTTTAGAATCAATAATCAGGGGAAAAAACAGGCACTTGGAGAAGTTTGAGTCCATTAAGGAGAGCCAACATAGATTTGTAAAAGGCAGATCACGCTTGACGAAACAAATTGAATTTTTTTCTTTGGTTGTTGCTTTGAGTTGCTGCTGACATGGTTCGAGTCTCAGCAGTCTGGAGTGATTGGAATCAAGCTCTTCGATCATAGCCCTGTACAATGATGCCCAGGACTCCGCTTGTCCATCATCCTAAGGTGTCAGCATCCACAAGATTCCATGGTTCCTGAACTGTGGCCCTGTGCTTGGCTGCAGTGAAATTTGCTCGTTAAAGATCAAATAGACCAACAGGTTTTTGTAAAAAGTGAAAAGTCTATTTGCTGGAGTCAGCAAATGATTAATGTTATAGTGGGTGAGAGCGCAGCCTACAGCACTCTGAACAGTGTGCATCATGATACCAAACTAACAATGGGCCTGCTTTCTTTCCATTCACTTGCAGAGGCAAATCCCTTCCTGCAGATGGTTCACCGTGCGATGACGTCTAGACTTCTGCAGCTACCGGACAAGCACTCAGTCACTGCGCTCCTCAACACGTGGGCACAGAGTGTCAAGCAGGCCTGCCTGTCTGCAGCATAACACCTTTCGTGAAGGAGTGTACCCATTCTGACCTGGAGCCTATATGTTACCAAGGAGCCTTCTAATGGATTCACTGAGAAGCTAAACATGTGGGAAAATTGAGGACTTGCACCGTTTAGCTCTCTTCCTAATCACTTTAAACAACATGGGACCTTTCCCTTGCATTTTTTTGGATATAAAGCTATGTATCAAGAAGTCAGTACATTATTTACAGTCCTTGTTTCTATTTCATATTGTTTCTATAGTGTGTTCGCTCATACTGCAGTGAGGGTGACTCTCGATATCCTTTATGTTACCTGGATATGTGTGTTTTTAATAATGTATCAGTGAAGTTAGCACTGGAGTAAAAGTTTTTTTCCAAAGGCCTGTTAATCGCTTTTTTTATTTACTTACGAATTGAGTGCTTGATGTTTCAGGGGTGTATGTAACAGGGGACAGCTTGGCTCAATTGCTCACTCTCCTCTGAGTCAGGATTTGTAGGTTCAAGCCCTACCCGAGGCCTTGGAGTCATAATCCCGGTTGGCACTTCCACTGCAGTACTGAGGGAGTGCTGCACTGTCAGAAACGCCATCTTGAGCACGAGACGTTAAGCTGCCTTCCAACATGGATTTTCAAGATTCCATGATATTTGATGGAGTTCTCCCAGTGTCCTGGACAACTTTCTCCCTGAAACAAACATCACTAAAACAACTTACTTGTTCATTTCTCTCCTTGCTGTTTGTGGGGGCTTGCTGCGTTCAAATTGTCTGCTGTGTGCAAGATGTCTGCTATGTTATAGTCACTGCATTTCATAGCAATTCACATGAAGTGTTTCTGACATATGATTGTTTTATAAGGAAGACCTTTCATTTAAAACACACGTCCTGAAGAGGAAAAAGAAACTCCCTTTGTGCCAGTTCTGAGCTCTGGTTTCTGCGCCACTTGGTGGATCTCAGCAGGGACAGCATTGGGTTGTACAATCACCTTCAGTATCCTGGCCTGCTGGTGGGGGATGGTGGAGGATGTCAGCGGAGGATGTCAGTGTTTCCGCTCCTGCCAACTAGATGAAAATACATTGAGTTTGACTGTGATGCATTCCCAGGTGGAATAAGCAGACAACAGTCACTGTGTAGGGCCACTTGAGAGAGGCACACTAGGGCATCCTTGGAACTCTACCATCTTCTGGAGCATGGTGGAGAAAATGACCCTCTTTATGGGGCAACTACTTATACTTACAAAGCACTTCTCACGTAAGAATGTCTCAAAGCACTTTGGGGGGGTGGGTGGGGGGGGGGGGTGTCGGATGACTAACTTTTTATTGCTAGTCTAATCTTAAGCAGAGACACCAACTACAGGAACTGGTACTAAGATTATTAGGCACTTTATGCGATTACGGAACAACAATAAGCAACAGATCTAAATAATACTCTCAATTGTGGGATAAAGTTCAGAACAAGGGATTGACTGACGGTTGTTCTGGGGGAGAGCCTTGGAGTGTCTACCATAGCAATTCTTCCTCGTCATCTTTTGCCTGATCTTCTGATAATAGCACAGTTTATTCTGCTTTTTTAGTTTTGAGGTATAGTTTTCTGGTTCCTGACCACCATAAAAGTGGCCTCTTCTATCATAGAAAGGGGTGAGAGCGGGAGTTAGCAGAAAGTAGAGGGACTGGGAGAAAGCAGGGAGAGTGAGAGTTGGGAGAAAGCAGGGAGAGTGGGAGAAAGGAGCGGGAGCTGGGATAAAGCTGGGAGAAAGGAGAAGCAGCAGGGGGACTAGGAACTGGGATGAAGCAGAAAGTGAAACAGTGACATCAGAACCAGTGCAGAGATACAACATAGTTTAAAAGAGAGAGCAGTGAAACCAACATAAGGGGAAATCTGAAAAAGTGATGTCACAGCGAGTCTGAAGACAGCTCTGTGGGTGAGTTACTTGGATACAAAAGCTGAGTATGTAATTTTAATTCAGGCCTCAATAAACAAGTGAATAAAAAAGATTCGAGATGGCAGAGCAGGTTGTGTATCAGGATTGCAGTATGTGGGAGTTATTGGACAATAGACTGTCCTTAGTTCCCTCAAATGCAGGAAATGTTTCTGCCTTCAATCACTCCAGGTTACAGTGATTGAGCTGGAGAGCAAGTTGGAGACACTCTGAAACATAAGGGGAGAGGAATTTCTTGGTAGTTTTATCCAGAATACAGTCACATGCCAGAGGAAAGCACTGGTTCAGGAAGGGGAAGGTGTGACTGTCAGGGATCCAAGGTCGTGGGGATTCAGGAGAGGTTGAGAAGGAGCTTCAACAGACATTAATGTCATCACATAATTGTTTTAACCGATTTCGACTTTGGAATCAAAAACACTTACTAAATTTGTAGACAACACCAAAATGAGAGGGAGAGTCAACACTGAGGAGGACTGCAACAAATTATAGGAAGACATTAATAAACTTGCAGAATAGACATATAATTGGCAAATGAATTTCAACATAAATAAATGTGAGGTATTACATTTTGGTAAGAAAAATTAGATCACATATTAGAAAATAATTTAAATGGTGTAGAGCAGTAGTATGTTTCCAGTCTGAGAAAGGAGGCACTGCTGGACCTGGCACCCGAATGGTATGTTGCCTCCCAGGTGCACGGGTAAGGGATGTCTCAGATCGGCTGCAGAACATTCTGAAGGGGGAGGGTGAACAGCCAGTTGTCGTTGTGCACATAGGCACCAATGATATAGGTAAAAAACGGGATGAGGTCCGACAAGCAGAATTTAGGGAGTTAGGAGCCAAGTTAAAAAGTAGGACCTCAGAGGTAGTAATCTCAGGATTGCTACCAGTGCCACGTGATAGTCAGAGTAGAAATGAAAGACTAGTCAGGATGAATGCGTGGCTTGAGAGATGGTGCAGGAGGGAGGGGTTCAGATTTTTGGGACATTGGGACCGATTCTGGGGGAGGTGGGACTATTACAAATTGGACGGTCTACACCTGGGCCAGACTGGAACCAATGTCCTTGGGGGTGCTTTTGCTAACGCTGTTGGGGAGGGTTTAAACTAATGTGGCAGGGGGATGGGGACCAAATGAGGAGGTCAGTGGACAGTAAGGAGGTAGTAACTAAAGCCTGTAAGGAACTAGATAATGAAGTCAGCGTGACTAAGGGAAAGAGTAGGAAGGGAGTAGATGATGTACGCAAAGGGACTGGTGGTCTGAGGTGCATTTGTTTTAATGCAAGAAGTGTAGTAGGTAAGGCAGATGAACTTAGGGCTTGGATTAGTAAATGGGAGTATGATATTGCTATTACTGAGATTTGGTTGAGGGAAGGGCATGATTGGCAACTAAATATCCCAGGATATCGATGCTTCAGGCGGGATAGAGAGGGAGGTAAAAGGGGTGGAGGAGTTGCATTACTGGTCAAAGAGGATATCACAGCTGTGCTGAAGGAGGGCACTATGGAGGACTCGAGCAGTGAGGCAATATGGGCAGAACTCAGAAATAGGAAGGGTGCGGTAACAATGTTGGGGCTGTACTACAGGCCTCCCAACAGCGAGCGTGAGATAGAGGTACAAATATGTAAACAGATCATGGAAAGATGTAGGAGCAACAGGGTGGTGGTGATAGGAGATTTTAATTTTCCCAACATTGACTGGGATTCACTTAGTGTTAGAGGTCTAGATGGAGCAGAATTTGTAAGGAGCATCCAGGAGGGTTTTCTAGAGCAGTATGTAAATAGTCCAACTCGGGAAGGGGCCATATTGGACCTGGTGTTGGGGAATGAGCCCGGCCAGGTGTTTGAAGTTTCAGTAGGGGACTACTTTGGGAATAGTGATCACAATTCCGTAAGTTTTAGAATACTCATGGACAAAGACGAGAGTGGTCCTAAAGGAAGAGTGCTAAATTGGGGGAAGGCTAACTATACCAAAATTCGGCAGGAGCTGGGGAATGTAGATTGGGAGCAGCTCTTTGAAGGTAAATCCACATTTGATATGTGGGAGGTTTTTAAAGAGAGGTTGATTAGCGTGCAGGAGAGACATGTTCCTGTGAAAATGAGGGATAGAAATGGCAAGATTAGGGAACCATGGATGACAGGTGAAATTGTGAGACTAGCAAAGAGGAAAAAGGAAGCATACATAAGGTCTAGGAGGCTGAAGAAAGACGAAGCTTTGAAAGAATATCGGGAATGTAGGACCAATCTGAAACGAGGAATAAAGAGGGCTAAAAGGGGTCATGAAATATCTTTAGCAAACAGGGTTAAGGAAAATCCCAAAGCCTTTTATTCATATATAAGGAGCAAGAGGGTAACTAGAGAAAGGATTGGCCCACTCAAGGACAAAGGAGGAAAGTTATGCGTGGAGTCAGAGAAAATGGGTGAGATTTTAAACGAGTACTTTGCATCGGTATTCACTGAGGAGAGGGATATGACGGATGTTGAGGTTAGGGACAGCTGTTTGATTACTCTAGGTCAAGTCGGCATAAGGAGGGAGGAAGTGTTGGGTATTCTAAAAGGCATTAAGGTGGACAAGTCCCCAGGTCCGAATGGGATCTATCCCAGGTTACTGAGGGAAGCGAGAGAGGAAATAGCTGGGGCCTTAACAGATATCTTTGCAGCATCCTTAAACACAGGTGAGGTCCCGGAGGACTGGAGAATTGCTAATGTTGTCCCCTTGTTTAAGAAGGGTAGCAGGGAAAATCCTGGTAATTATAGACCGGTGAGCCTGACGTCAGTGGTAGGGAAGCTGCTGGAGAAGATACTGAGGGATAGGATCTATTCCCATTTGGAAGAAAATGAGCTTATCAGTGATAGGCAACATGGTTTTGTGCAGGGAAGGTCATGTCTTACCAACTTAATAGAATTCTTTGAGGAAGTGACAAAGTTGATTGATGAGGGAAGGGCTGTAGATGCCATATACATGGACTTCAGTAAGGCGTTTGATAAGGTTCCCCATGGTAGGTTGATGGAGAAAGTGAAGTCGCATGGGGTCCAGGGTGTACTAGCTAGATGGATAAAGAACTGGCTGGGCAACAGGAGACAGAGAGTAGTAGTGGAAGGGAGTTTCTCAAAATGGAGACGTGTGACCAGTGGTGTTCCACAGGGATCCATACTGGGACCACTGTTGATTGCGATATACATAAATGATTTGGAGGAAAGTATAGGTGGTCTGATTAGCAAGTTTGCAGACGACACTAAGATTGGTGGAGTAGCAGATAGTGAAGGGGACTGTCAGAGAATACAGCAGAATATAGATAGATTGGAGAGTTGGGCAGAGAAATGGTAGATGGAGTTCAATCAGGGCAAATGCGAGGTGATGCATTTTGGAAGATCCAATTCAAGAGTGAACTATACAGTAAATGGAAAAGTCCTGGGGAAAATTGATGTACAGAGAGATTTGGGTGTTCAGGTCCATTGTTCCCTGAAGGTGGCAATGCAGGTCAATAGGGAGGTCAAGAAGGCATACGGCATGCTTTCCTTCATCGGACGGGGTATTGAGTACAAGAGTTGGCAGGTCATGTTACAGTTGTATAAGACTTTGGTTCGGCCACATTTGGAATACTGCGTGCAGTTCTGGTTGCCACATTACCAAAAGGATGCAGATGCTTTGGAGAGGGTGCAGAGGAGGTTCACTAGGATGTTGCCTGGTATGGAGGGCGCTAGCTATGAAGAGAGGTTGAGTAGATTAGGATTATTTTCATTAGAAAGGCAGAGGTTGAGGGGGGACCTGATTGAGGTGTACAAAATCACGAGAGGTATAGACAGGGTGGATAGCAAGAAGCTTTTTCCCAGAGTGGGGGATTCAATTATGAGGGGTCACGAGTTCAAAGTGAGAGGGGAAAAGTTTAGGGGGGATATGCGTGGAAAGTTCTTTACGCAGAGGGTGGTGGGTGCCTGGAATGCGTTGCCAGCGGAGGTGGTAGACGCGGGCACGATAGCGTCTTTTAAGATGTATCTAGACAGATACATGAATGGGCAGGAAGCAAAGAGATACAGACCCTTAGAAAACAGGCGACATGTTTAGCTAGAGGATGTGGATCGGCGCAGGCTTGGAGGGCCGAAGGGCCTGTTCCTGTGCTGTAATTTTCTTTGTTCTTTCTTTGTTCTTTGGTACTTGGGAATGAGGTGGGCCAAGTGTCAGTAGGAGAACATTTAGGGGGCAGTGATCATTGTATCATAACTTTAGGTTGGCTATGGGAAAGAACAATTGAGAGTAAGAATAATTAACTGGGGGAAATCCAACTTCAATGGGGTAAGAACGGAGCTGGGCCAAATAAATTGGAATCAAAGGTTGGCAGGAAAAACGGTAGCTACCTTCAAAGAAGAGATAGTTCAGGCACAGTCAAGGTATATTCCCTTGAAGGGAAAAGGTAGGGCAAACAAATGTAGAGCTCCCTGGAAGACAAAAGAGGTAGAGATTAAGATAAAGAAGAAATAGTGTGCTTATGAAATATCAGGTAGATAATGCAATGGAAAACCAGGCTGAATATAGAAGGTTCAGAAGGGAAGTGAAAAAACAAGAGAAGCAAAGCGAGAGTATGAAAAGAGACTGGCAGCTCACATAAAAGTGAATCCCAAAGTCTGCTATAGGTACATAAATAGTAAAAGGTGGAGTAGGATCAATTAGGGACCAAAAGGGGCATTTACACATGAAGGCAGGGGGAATAGCTCAGGTATTAAATGAGTACTTTGTATCTGACTTTACCAAGGAAGAAGATGCCACCCAGGCAGGTGAAAGAGGACGTAATTAATACATTAGAAGGATTTAAAATTGATAAAGAGGAGGTATTAGACACGCTGTCTATACTTAAAGTTGATAAGGTACCAGGACTGGTTGAGATGCATCCAAGGATACTGAGGGAAGTGAGAGTGGAAATTGCGGAGGCACTGGCCATAATTATCCAGTCTTCCATAGACTCAGGGATGGTGCCAGAGGAGAATTGCAAATGTTACATCCTTGTTCAAAAAAGGATGTAAAGATAAGCCCAGCAACTTCAGGCCAGTCAGTTTAACTTTGGTGGTGGGGAAACTTCTAGACACAATAATTCAAGACAAAATTAATAGTCACATGGACGAATGTGAGTTAAGTAAGGAAAGCCAGCATGGATTTGTTAAAGAAAAATCATGTTTAACTAACTTGCTAGAGTTTTTGAAGGGGTAACCGAGAGGTTTGATGAGCGCAATGCTGTTGATGTGGTGTACATGGACTTCCAGAAGGCATGTGATGCAGTGCCACACGACAGACATGTGAGCAAAGTTTGAACTCATGGAATAAAAGGGACGGTAGCAACATGGATACAAAAATGCTTGAGTGACAGGAAGCAGAGCATAGAGGTTAATGGATGTTTTTCGGGCTGGAGGATGGTTTGTAGTGGAGTTCCCCAGGGGTCAGTGTTGGGACCATTGCTCTTCCTGATACATATTAAGGCTGTGTTTGCTGACAACACAACCACTAGGTGGCGCAGTACTTGCACATGCACAAATGCAGCCTCATGCACTGTAATGTCACTGCAATGTTTTGGCAGCTGCCAGTACCAAAATTGGCGCTGCTCAATATATCACAAAAATGAAAACAAATGAAACTAAAATGGCCACTTCTGGTCCCCACTCCTGTTCCCTTCAACGGGTTGTTTAATGAATTTTATTGATGATTATTTCAGGACACAAACCTGAATTTTAAACCAGTGAGCATTTTAAAAAGAGATTTCTAACGTTTTGGAAGTTGGAACAGACAAATCCTGGCAGTTCATGTTCAGCATGAACACCAGCAGAGAGCTGCTTCTGTGTTGTAATAAGAGCCAAATCAACAACTTGATCCAGCATCACTTCAGTGAGCTTTGTGTTTAGACCTGAGCTCCAGGATAGCTGCATGTGCAGGACTGTGTGTGCATTACAACAGAATCCGTGGCCTTGCCCCCCACCCCGCCTCGCTTCCCCCTCGGCCGCTCACTCCCCCGCTCCTTCCTGCTCGCAGTCTGCCTCCCCTCCCCTGCCTATCTTGCCACTCTCTCTCTTCCACGCTTCCCCCGTGCGGGGAGAAAAGGCTGCAATCGCAGGGACCAGAAGCGGGAGGGAGCATGGGGGCCAGTACCGGGGACCAGAAGCGGGAGGGAGCATGGGGGCCAGTACCGGGGACCAGAAGCGGGAGGGAGCATGGGGGCCAGTACCGGGGACCAGAAGCGGGAGGGAGCATGGGGGCCAGTACCGGGGACCAGAAGCGGGAGGGAGCATGGGGGCCAGTACCGGGGACCAGGAGTGGGAGGGAATGGGTCCTGACGTAGGCTGTGCATGCGCAGCACCATACTGGCAGCAAATGTCTGTTCTGCGCATGTGCGAAACTGAGAGCACTCCGATGACGTTGGCGGGATGGGATGCTTTGTCAGGAGTCACTTTGATATATTAATGACTTAGACATTGGTGTACAGGGCACAATTTCAAAATTTGCGGATGATACAAAACTTAGAAGCATTGTAAACTGTGAGGATAGTATAGAACTTCAAATGGATATCGACAAGCTGGTGGAATGGGTGGACTAGTGGCAGATGCAGTTCAATATGGAGAAATGTGAAGTGATTTATTTTGGAGAGACAATATAAAATAAAGGGTACAACTCTAAAGGGTGTGCAGGAACAGAGGGACCTGGGTGTTTATGTGCATAAGTCATTGAAGGTGGCAGGACAGATTGAGAACGTGGTTAATAAAGCAAACAGTATCCTGGGCTTTATTAATAGGGGCATAGAGTACAAGAGCAAGGAGGTTATGTTGAACTTGTGTAAGACACTGGTTTAGCCTCAGCTGGAGTATTGCATCCAGTTCTGGGCACCACGTTTAAGGAAAGATGTAATGGCATCGGAGAGATGCAGGAAAGATTCATGGTAATAGTTCCAGGGATGAGGAACTTCATTTATGAAGATAGACTGGAGATGTTGGGAGTGTTTACCTTGGAGAAAAAAAGGCGGAGAGGAGATTTGATAGAGGTATTCAAAATCATGAGGTGTTTGGACAGAGTAGATAGGGAGAAACTGTTCCCATTGGTGGAGGGATCGAGAATGAGAGGGCACGGATTTAAGGTAATTGGTAAAAGAAGCAACGGCGACATGAAAAATGTTTTCACGCAATGAGTGGTTGGGATCTGGAATTCACTGCCAGAGAGTGTGGTGGAGGCAGGTTCAATCAAGGCATTCAAAAGGGAATTAGTTACCTGAAAAGGAAGAATGTACAAGGTTATGGGGAGAAGGTGGGGGGAAGGCACTAAGTGAGTTTATCACTCGGAGAGCCGGTGCAGACACGATGGGTGAATTGCCTCCTTCTGTGCTGTAACAATTCTGTGATTCTGTGAAAGGGGTCTGGGGGTACAAATACACAAATCACTGAAAGTAACAATGCAGGTTAATAAGGCCATTAAAAAAGTAAACCAAGCACTGGGTTTTATTTCTGGAGGGATAGAATTGAAAAGTAGAGACGTTAAACTAAACTTGTATTAAACCTTAGTTAGACCACACTTGGAGTACTGTGTGCAGTTCTGGTCACCAGATTATGAAAAAGCTATAAAGGCACCAGAGAGGCTGCAAAGAAAATTTACAAGGATGATACCAGAACTGCATGGTTATACCTATCAAGTAAGGATGAACATACTGTGTGTCTTCTCTTGAAAAGAGAAGACTGAGGGGTGACCTAATAGACGTCTTTAATATTATGAAAGGTTTTTGATGAAGTAGACAGGATGTTTCTACTTATGGGGAAGAGCAAAACTAGAGACCATCAATATATGATAGTCAGATAGTCACCAAGAAATCAAATAGAGAAGAAACTTCTTTACCCAGAGTAGTGAGAATGTGGAACTCATACGAACATACATACAAACATACGAATTAGGAGCAGGAGGAGGCCACTTGGCCCCTCGAGCCTGCTCTATCATTCAATAAGATCATGGCTGATCTCATTGTAACCTCAACTCCATTCCCACCTACCCACAACAACATTTCACCCCTTGCTTATCAAGAATCTATCTACCGCTGCCTTAAAAATATTCAAGGACTCTGCTTCCACTGCCTTTTGAGGAAGAGAATTCGAAAGACTCACGACCCTCTGAGAGAAAAAATATATTTTTTTGAGAATTCGTAGTCAAACGAACAAGTTTTGTTTTCAAGAGGATCACCAAAAAAACACTGAAAGGATTTGTTTGACAATAACATTTACTGGTTGTCACATGACAAGTTAAAAATAGAACAGAAACCCTGGTAACTGGGGAAGATGTGTGCAGAGAGGTGACAGGTCAGAAGATGGACTTTCTGTTTCCGGCTTCACTTTTGAATTGTTTGGAGTTGGGAATGACCTGTTTAAAAGGGTTTGGAGTTTTAAAAAAATAAAACTGAAGGACAGAACCCCAGCTCAGCCCAGCCTGTTCCATCTCTTTAAAAAGCCTACTGAAAAAGGAAGAGAACTTCCAAAGAAAGAAGAGAATTCCCAAGGAAGGAGAGAAGACCACAACCCAACTCAGCTTTCCAGCACCTCTCTAAAAGACCTTAAGAAGTCCACTTTGCCAACTCATCTCATCTCCTGTCTTTGAAGAAAAGCCTGCTAAATTAATTCTCAACGCCGCCTGAAAAGAACTGTTCTCAAAGATCCCAGTGACCCGTCTATGTGTACTCATATGTCACACAACATATCTCATCTGCTGTTTTCTTCAAGAATGAGCAAGTATTCAGCCCAAGTTTTTGTTTTGTCTGTAACAGAGCTCTAAACAAAAATCCCTTTTTGTTTTTTCTGGTTAACCAGTATGTGTGTGTGTGTGTGAGTCCGAGGGGCTAAGGTAAAAAGGGAACTTTAAAATTTCAATCTGTGTGTTTATGCTTTACGTCATTACTGATTAAGATTTTTTTAAATAATAAACTGATAATTCTGTTATTCATTAAAGAAACCTGATTAGTGTGTTTTATTCTGGGGAAAAATTGAGTATATGATTGACCATATCAGTAAGTGCAAAAATTTAAATATATGTTGTGACTTGTGGAGAAATGGAACTAGAATAAACAGTGCACTCCTCCTGCCTCGGTCATAAAATACAATTAGGAGCTCTTTCCGGGATAAATCCAACGCCGATGAGGTACAATTGTAAGCAGGGTAATAATAATTGAAAAAGGAAAAATAAAAAGAACCAGGTTTCTTGTCTAATAGAGTAAAGTCTACACCCTCAGAATGTCTTTAACAGTTGCTGCGACTTTTCTGGGAAGGAGGATGTATCCTTGAGTGATTTGAGGAACTTAGCCAAGGTTAAGCTAATAGCATTGGCAGCAAAATTGGAGTTAGAGTTAAAACTAGGAGCAAAGAAAGCAGACCTAATTTAGACATCCACTGCCAGATCTGGCTGGATCATATACAACAATATTAGGTCCTGCTCTCATCTGCTAAAACTGCTCACTATTCCAGGATCATCCTGGAATATAAAGATAACCCCCGACTTCTTTTCTCTACCGCAAACCATCTTCTCTACCATCACCTCCAACAATAAGTGTGAGGAGCTCATGGATTTCTTTGCCACTAAGATTGAGAACATCTTATCAACTGCCTCTCGCAACTTCCCTCCCTTTCCCTCGCCCACTGGGTCAAACTTCCTCTCAGTCTCCCCCACCCGTGACCTGAACTCAACTTTCTCAGTTTCTGTTATATCTTCCTTCATTCCTTCTCTGAGTTCATCTTGTCCATGAGACCCACCTCTTGTTCTGGCAGATGGAGTTTAATCTGGACAAATGTGAGGTAATGCATTTTGGAAGGTCCAATACAGGTGGGAAGTATACAGTAAATGGCAGAACCCTTAGGAGTATCGACAGGCAGAGAGATCTGGACGTACAGGTCCACAGATCACTGAAAGTGGCAACACAGGTGGATAAGGTAGTCAGGAAGGCATACGGCATGCTTGCCTTCATCGGTCGGGGCATAGAATATAAAAATTAGCAAGTCATGCTGCAGCTGTACAGAACCTTAGTTAGGCCCCGGAATATTGCGTACAATTCTGGTCACCACACTACCAGAAGGATGTGGAGGCTTTGGAGAGGGAACAGAAGAGGTTTACCAGGATGTTGCCTGGTCTGGAGGGTATTAGCTATGAGGGGAGGTTGGAAAAACTCAGATTCTTTTTACTGGAACGACGGAGGTGGAGGGGCGACATGATAGAGGTTTACAAAGTTATGAGCGGCATGGACAGAGTGGATAGTCAGAAGCTTTTTCCCAGGGTGGAAGAGTCAGTTACTAGGGGACATAGGTTTAAGGTGCGAGGGGCAAGGTTTAGAGGGGATGTGCGAGGCAAGTTCTTTTAAACAGATGGTGGTGAGTGCCTGGAACTTGCTGCCGGGGGAGGTGGTGGAAGCAGGTACGATAGCGACGTTTAAGAGGCATCTTGACAAATACATGAATAGGATGGGAATAGAGGGATACGGTCCCCGGAAGTGCAGAAGTTTTTAGTTTAGACAGGCATCAGGATCGGCGCAGGCTTGGAGGGCTGAATGGCCTGTTCCTGTGCTGTACTGTTCTTTGTTCTTTGTTACCTCTGCCAATCTGATTTGTCCAGTCAATATGCAGATTAACATCACCCATGACAATTGTAGCACCCTTCTTACATGCCTCCGTTATTTCCCAATTTATACTTTGTCCTACAGTGAGGCAACTCTTCGGGGGCCTACAGACGACTCCCACCCTTGACTTCTTCCCCCTTGCTATTCCTTATTTCCATCCAAACTGATTCCACATCACCATCTATTGCACCTATATCACTACTCACCACCGCACTGATACCTTCCTTTATTAACAAAGCTACCCCACCTCCTTTTCCTTTTTGCGTATTTTTCCAGAACATCGAATACCCTTGAATATCGAGTTCCCAGTCTTGGTCACCCTGCAACCACGTCTCTGTAATAGCTATCAAGTCATATTCATTTATTTCTATTTGCGCCGTCGACTCATCTATCTTGTTACAAATGCTGTGTGCATTCGGATAGAGCCTTAAGCTTTGACTTTTTACCATTATTACTCTTTCTGGTTCTAATTTCTCTTGCACTCTTCTGCTTATATTTTCTCCCCCTTCCTGTCACACTTTGACTATCATTCGCCTCTTCACTACCCTGCACCTCTGCTCTCTCGTTTCCTTTTGATTTTGTAAACTTCCCTTCAATCGAACCCTCCCCCACACTAATTAGTTTAAAGTCCTATCCACAACCCTAATTATACGATTCGCCAGGACACTGGTCACAGCATGGTTCAAATGAAGCCCGTCCCAAAGGAACAGCTCTCTCCTTCCCCAGTACTCGTGCCAGTGCCTCATGAATCAGAACCCATTTCTCCCACACCAGTCTTTGAACCACGCATTTACCGCTCTAATCTTATTTACCTTATGCCAATTTGCACGTGGCTCAGGTAGTAATCCGGAGATTATTACCTTTGTGGTTCTGCTTTTTAATTTAACCCCGAGCTGCCATAGTCCCTCAGCAGAACCTCTTTCCTGGAGTTGTCCATAGTTTGCCAGTAGACGGAGTTGACCTACTCCGAGGGAATGATTTGGCTGTAGTAAAAGCAGTGGCTTCTCCAGTGGTCACGGAAAATCCAAATGAAGTTATTGAGACAGAACGGTTGCAGAAAAAGGTTCTAGGAATTTTTCCTTCATGTGTAGTAACTTGAGCAATGGCTCAACAAGTTCTATTGCCGGAGGTAAAATTGGCGCCACAGACAGATAGCCAAATATCTGAAACTTTCTTTGGTGATTTGGATAATCTGAAGGAAATGTTTAATATGTCTTCACTGATCACGGTTCAGCAAGCTGATCCAGAGTTAAATAAGGCGGCACAATTGGCTCGAACAGAAGCTGAGGCAAAAGGGAGTTCCAGAAGGCTATTATATTAAAGATGGGATTCTGGTGAGGAAGTGGAGACCTCCTCACAGACCTGCAGACGAAGAATGGACGGTAGTTCATCAGATAGTGGTACCGCCAAAGTATTGCTGGGAACTATGAAGGATAGTGCATGAAATTCCTATAGCGGGACATGTGAGGATCCGGAAAACCAAATCACGTATAAGTCGACATTTTTATTGACCAGGTATTTCCAAGGACTTGGTGCAGTTTTGTAAAACGTGCCATTTGTGCCAGATTGTGGGAAAAACACAACCTGCCATAAACCCGGCACCTCTAATTCCCGTTCCAGTTATTAGGGAACCATTTAGTAGGGTGTTGGTAGACTGTGTAAGAGCTTTACCGAAAACAAAAGTGGGACATCAATATATACTCACAATCATCTTCTCTTCTTCTTTGGCCTCCTTGTCTCGGGAGACAATGGGTAAGCGCCGGCAGGTGGTCAGTGGTTTGTGGAGCAGCACATGGAGTGGCTATAAAGACCAATACTAGATGGATATGGATATCACGGATATCACGGATATCATGGATATGGCTAATCGGTTCCCAGAGGCCATTCCCTTGAGAACAATTTCTGCCAAGGTCGTAGTGAAGAGGTTACCTAGTTCTTCACTAGATATGGATTACTAATTGAGGTTCAGTCAGATCAAGGTTCCAATTTTAATGTCTAAACTTTTTCAGCAAGTTATGGGTAATTTGGGTATACACTGTTAAAGTCTTCAGCACACCACCCACAGACACAGGGAGCTTTAGAATGGTACCATTAGACCCTCAAAATGATGATCAGGGCATACTGTCATGAATATCCCCATGATTGGGATAAAGGGCTAGAATGTCTTTTGTTTGCCACTAGGGATTCACCTAATGAGTCTACAGGTTTTAGTCCTTTTGAATTAGTTTATGGAAATGAGGTAAGAGGTCCTGAAGCTGAGAGCTGATCTGGCGAAAGTGGACAATACAGCTACATGCAGGAAAATCAGTGACAAACCAGTGGGAGGCATTCAAAGGAGAGATTCTACAGGCACAATGTAGGCATGTCCCCACAAAGACAAAGGGTGGTACGGCTAAATCTAGAGCCCCTGGTTATCTGGAAGCTTATAGGGTAAAATTAAGCAGAAAAAGAAAGCATATGACCATCACAAAAATCTTAATACTTTAGAAAGCCAAGAGGAGTATAGAAAGTGCAGGGGAGAAGTAAAAAAGGAAATTAGGAAAGCAAAGAGAGGACATGAAAAATTATTGGCTGGTAAAATCAAGGAAAAGCCAAAGATGTTTTATCAGTACATTAAGAGAAAGAGGATAGCGAAGGAAAGGGTAGGGCTTATACGAGATGCACAAGGGAACTTATAAGTGGATGCAGAAGATGTGGGCAGGGTTCTTAATGAGTTTTTTGTCTCTGTCTTCACAAAGGAGAGGGTTGATGCAGACATTGTAGTAAAAGAGGAGTGTGAAATATTAGATACGATAAGCGTAATGAGAAAGTACTAGAGGGGCTGACATCCTTGAAAGTGGATAAATCACCAGGGCTGGATCCCAGGTTGTTAAAGGAAGCCAGGGAGGAAATAGCAGATGCTCTGAGGATCATCTTCAAATCCTCACTAGATATAGGCGAGGTACCAGAGGATTGGAGGTCTGTGAACGTTATATCATTGTTTAAAAATGGTGCGAGAGATAGACCAAATAATTATAGGCCGGTCAGTCTGACTTCGGTGGCGGGTAAATTATTAGAATCAATCCTGAGGGACAGGATAAACGGCCACTTAGAAAGGCACGGATTAATCAGGGATAGTCAACATGGATTTGTTAGAGAAGATCGTGTCTTACTAACTTGATTGAATTTTTTTGAGGAGGATTGATGAAGGTAGTGCAGTGGACGTGGTCTACATGGATTTTAGTAAGGCATTTGACAAGGTCCCACATGACAGACTGGTCAGTAAAATGAAAGCCCATGGGATACAGGGGAATGTGGCAGATTGGATCCAAAAGTGGCTCTGTGACAGGAAACAAAGGGTAGTGATCGACGGATGGTTTTGCGATCGGAAAGCAGTTTTCAGTGGCGTTGCACAGGGCTCAGTGTTGGGTCCCTTGCTGCTTGTGGTATATATTAGTGATTTGGACGTAAATGTGGGAGGCATGATTGGGAAATTTGCAGATGACATAAAAATTGGTTGTGTAGTTGATAGTGAAGAGGATAGCCATAGACTCCAGAAAGATATCAATGGTTTGGTTGAGTGGGCGGAAAAGTGGCAAATGGAATTCAATCCAGAAAACTGAGGTAATGCACTTGGGGAGGACAAATAAAGAAAGGGAATACACAATAAACGGGAGGATATTGAGTGGGGTACAAGTGACGAACATACGAATTAGGAGCCACAAGAATCTGTCTACCTTGGCCTTAAAAATAATCAATGATCCCGTTTCCAGCACCTTCTGAGGCAGAGAGTTCCAAAGTCGCACGACCCTCTGAGAGAAAAAACTTCTCCTCATCTCTTTCCTGATTTTAAAACAGTGCCCCCTAATTCCAGACTCACCCACAAGAGGAAACATCCTTTCCACATCCACCTTGTCAAGACCGTTCAGGATCTTATAAACTTCAATCAAGTCTCCCCTCACTCTTCTAAACTCCAGTGAAAACAAGCCCAGTCTGTCCAACCTTTCCTCATAAGACAACCCGCTCATTCCAGGTATCAATCTAGTAAACCTCCTCTGAACCACCTCCAACTCATTTACATCCTTCCTTAAATAAGGAGACCAAAGCTGCACACAGTATTCGAGATGTGGTCTCACCATTGCCCTGTATAACTGAAGCATAACATCCTTACTTTTATTTTTAATCCCCTCATAATAAAGAATAGCATTCCATTAGCCTTCTTTATTACTTGCTGTACCCGCATACTAACTTTTTATGACTCCTGCAGTAGAACACCTAAGGTCTAGATTTTGCGTCGGGCGGATGGGAACTGGCCACCAACAAAAATATCGGTGGCGAATCCGCTACCGCCCGGCCCAGGGATCCATCCCGCATTTTACGGGTCCCCGGGCTTTAATTGTTCCGAGGCGGGACTACCAGCTGCTTGAGGGAGGAAATCCGACCTCATTGAGGCCAATCATCGGGTAGTCGTGTGGGGGGAAGGGTGGGGGGGCGTCTCGGGTCCTGGGGATGGTTGGGGAAGCGGGGGCAGCCCTCAATCGGGCACCCTGTGCCCGTTTGTCAGGGCCCAACCCAGGGGCACTGAGATGCCACCAGCTTTCACTGGGTAGCCTTTCATGTCTCCCAGATGCCCACTTGCCATGGGTAAAATCCCTGTGGAGGTGGGCGAAGGCCCTTAAGAGGCCGCTAAGTGGCCACTTAAGGACTTTGATTGGCCTGGGGTGGGCGGCCCGTTTTTTGCCCCATCCTCCCCCTCCACCAGCTCCCCCCACCCACCCCCGGCCCATGTGAGGCGGAGGCGGGAGTGGTTTGGGAAGGCCTCCTGGAGCCTCCCGTTCAATTTTACGCCACCCCCCGCCAACATCCGGCTCGCTGTGGAGGCATAAAATTCTGGCCCTAGATCCCTCTGTACCTCTGAATTCAGCAGTCATTCTCCGATTAAGTAATACTCTGCTTTTTTATTCTTCCTGCCAAAGTGAACAACTTCACATTTTCCCACCTTATACTCCATCTGCCAGATTTTTACCCACTCACTCAACCTATCTATATCGGTCTGCAACCTCCTAATGCCCTCTTCACAACATACTTTCCTACCTTTCTTTGTGTTATCTGCAAATTTAGCTACCATGCCATCACTCCCCTCATCAAAGTCATTGATATAAATTGTAAAAAGTTGAGGTCCCAGCACAAATCCCTGCGGGACTCCATTCGTCACAGCCTACCAATCAGAAAAGGACCCATTTATGTATACTCTCTGTTTTGTGCCATCCAGCCAATCTTTTATCCATGCTAATATGTTACCCCTACATTATGAGCTCCTACTTTGTGCAATAACCTTTTCTGTGGCACCTTGTCAAATTCCTTCTGGAAATCCAAGTGCAATGGGCTGTTCTTTATCCACAGCACATGTCACTCCTTCAAAGAACTCCAACAAATTGGTTAAACATAATTTCCCTTTCACAAAACCATGCTGACTATTCCCGATTACCTTGGGATTTTCTAAGTGCCCAGCTACAACCTCCTTAAAGATCGATTCTAACACCTTCCCCACGACAGACGTTAGGCTAACTGGCCTACAGATACCTGTTTTCTACCTCCCCCCATTCTTGAATATATTTGCTACTTTCCCGTTTGTTGGAACCTTACCAGAATCTAGCGAATTTTGAAAAATTAACACCAACGCATCTACTACCTCATTAGCCACCTCTTTTAAGATCCTAGAATGAAGTCCATCAGGACCAAACTCCAACAGTTTGGTCAGTACCGCTTCCCTGGTAATTGTAATTTCACCAAGTTCCTCTCTTTCTTCCACCTCCTGATTTACAGCTATTGCCGGAATGTTTTTGGTATCCTCTATTGTGAAGACAGAAGCAAAATATTTAGAGTCATAGAGTGATACAGCACAGAAACAGGCCCTTCGTCCCATCGTGTCTGTGCTGGCCATCAAGCCCTATCTATTCTAATCCCATTTTCCAGCACTTGGCCCATAGCCTTGTATGCTATTGCGTTTCAAGTGCTCATCTAAATACTTCTTAAATGTTGTGAGGGTTTCTGCCTCTACCACCCCTTCAGGTAGTGTGTTCCAGATTCCAACCACCAAGGGGAGGCGGTGGTGTAGTGGTATTTTCACTGGACTAGAAACCCAAAGACCCAGGGTATTGCTCTGGAGACATGGGTTTGAATCCCACCACAGCAGAAGGTGGAATTTGAATTCAATTAATAAATCTGGAATTAAAAGCTAGTCTAATGATGGCCATGAAACCATTGTAGATTGTTGTAAAAACCCATCTGGTTCACAAATGTCCTTGAGGGAAGGGAATCTGCTGTCCTTACCTGGTCTGGCCTACGTGTGTGTTGGATCTCAATTTTCCTGTTCTCATTGGTTACACCAAAAAGAGACGAAGTCCGACTGTAGCTTTAAGAAACTTTATTGAAGTACTTAGTGGTTACATCATCAGCAAAGCATACAACAACAACAACACCTGGGCTCTCCTCCCTCTTCCTCCTTGTTGGAGGAGGGAATTCAAGCCTTTCTTATAGTTCTTCTTACAAATCAGTGATACCCCCTTTATGTTCCCAATTGGTTTACAAACTCTGCAGTTTCTTGGTGTTAGGGCCTGATTGGGGCACTGCCTTGTCACCTCTCCCTCAAGCAGTTTCTTATTCCCCTATCTTCCTGGTAATGTTGGGCTGATTTGCATACAAAGGGTTAGTCTTCAACATCTGCAGCTGTCCTGCTAGCCTTAGTTGGTTAGTCTATTTCTACTGATAAGCTGTCTGTGCATCCCTAAAGCTACCAAGTTATTCTGATAAGCTGTGCCTCCCTGCAGCACTGAATAGGCTACTATGAATTTCTGATAAGCGGTCTGCTGAAGCTCTAAAGCTATGAAGTCATTACTGATAAGCTGTCTCTGTAGCTGCGAAGCTAGCTTGTTAGCAATACATGATTGATTAATTATTTCATCTTAAATGTCCCCATATTCATTTGTTCTTAAAAATTCTATTCTCACAGTCCCCCCTTTGATTCTTCAAAACACTTTTAAGAATCATTCCCTTGATCCCACCTAGGTGCCTTTGATGGTCTCTACTTGTTTAGAAACAGCCTTCAACAGCCGGAGGAGTCACACTCAATACGTTGCCTGCTTGTGCCACAGAAGGGGCCCGCGAGAACTCTGTAAAATTATAAGTTTTGCAAGGGCTTCAGTTACTTGTTTACAACAGCACTTAATAAGCAAAAACATCAAATACAGAATTACAACTATAACTAGAAATAAGACCAAACCCTGTACCACCGAAGTCCCTATCGAGCCCAGCCAACTGGTCGCCCAAACCCACAGGGTGGAAGCTGGGGGTTGTTTTAGCTTTTCCATCTCCTTTCGGATGTATGCTGCCAAATCGGAAATTTGTTCGGAGCTATCTGGAATGTAGGTACAGCACTCGGGTCCTGTCAGGGCACATGTACCCCCCTTTTCTGCTAGGACAAAATCTAAGGCCATTCGGTTCTGGAGTGCTACGGTGCAGATAGCTATCATTTCTGCATTTATTTTATCAAGGGCTTCGGCGGTGTCATTAGCCACTTTTTCTAGGATCGAAGCGACATTGATGGATTCCCTGGCTAACTTGCCAGTCCCGTACCACAGGAACATGATTGAGAAAAATCTCTCAGACTCTGTGATAGCTCGTTTCTTTCTTCGTCCCTGAGGTCACTTATACAAGGAGGTCAAATGATGGATATAAGGTCTAACATAACCTAAGTAACATGATCCTGTCCAGAATTTCGGTAACCAGGGATAGGCTTTGTTGCCGCAAATAAAATAAGTACCGTTGTAGGCAATGGGGTTTCTAGCTGTTTCGGGGTCCACCCGCCAGGTGGTGTCCCGATCCTTTAGTTCTTCAAGGTTCCGCAGGAGAATAGATTTAGCGCCTGGAGTCACATTGAAATAGTGGGAGCAGTTACTTCGTCCCATTTCTCGTCCACCTTTTTGGTCTCTAACCAGGCATATGAATCCCTGTGGTCTTCCCACGCCTGAGGTGTTAGTAAGGACCAAGAACGGAGGTTCTCGGGTCCGATTGTAATGGGGCCGGTACCACCCCATGAAGGCTCGTCTGCTCCGAGACCCTCTTGCGATCCATTCCGCCATCTCTGATGCATTAAACGGAATGGGACATAAGGGGATGCCTCCCCTGGAGTGGATAGGCACGTGTGTACATATCCAACAGCGGGAGAGGTTAGCTTCTTTAGCATAAGTATAGGTCATGTAAAGGAAAGAGTTAACATGTAATTCTCTGGACACTCGATTAGTTTCCCCATGTGAACAGGTTTGGTTAGACAAAAATGAGCAACTACTTAAAATACATACAAAGAAGATAATATAAATTTTAAACATGGCAGCAATTAACAATTCAGCGTTTAATCACGGGTCGCTTGTTTTATGTGAGAGGCGTGTATCCAGGCTTTCTTTCCTTCGACTTTAATTGCTGACTGGGTGGTCAGTAGCACTTGGAAAGGTCCCTCCCACTTAGCGCCCAAAGGTTCTTTGTGTATTTTCTTCACGTAGACCCAGATTCCCGGGATGATGTCGTGCCCTCCTTCTGGTGGGTCACCCCAAGCTGCCGATACCTGTGAGGAAGCAGAACTGACAGCATTTGTTAAGTTCTGGCAATATTCTAGTAAAGTGTCACTCATCAAGTGACAATCAGCTTTACACAGATCAATTGTTCCTGGTAAAGACATGGGTCTCCCTGTTATTACTTCAAATGGGCTCAGGCCTGTAGTTCTGTTTGGGGTCGCTCTGATACTACACAGAACTATCAGCAATGCCTGAGGCCACTTTATTCCTTCCTGGTGATACTTGGATAGTCGCTGTTTTAGTGTCTGATTCATTCGTTCCACTTGACCTGATGACTGTGGATGATGAGGACAATGTAAATCCCATGTAATGTTCAGTAGTCGACTAACTTCCTGACAAACCGTGCCTGTGAAATGAGTTCCTTGATCAGAGTCAATGCTGACCGGTACTTCCCATCTGGGGATGTAATCCTTACACAGGACCTTCATGGTGTGATTGGCCGTGGCATTTCTGGCTGGGACGGCTTCTACCCATCTAGAAAATTTGTTGACAATGACTAAAATGCCGGTGTATCCTTGGCAAGGTGGGAGAGTGATATAGTCGACTTGTAAGCACTGAAAGGGTCCGGCTGGAGCAGGGGCTCTTAGTTGAAGCATCATTGTAGTGGGTCCTGGATTGTTTCTCTGACAGACCACACAGCGGTCAGACACCAGCTGTGTGTGTTTTTTAAACCCTCGACCCCACCAGCTTTTCTGGAACCGTACTGTCATCTGTTGCGGGACCAGGTGTCCCCAGGAGTGAATTTTTTGGGCTAAAAAGGGCATCAACGCCTGTGGTGCGACTGGTCTCTCAGTGTCCCTTTGCCTCCAGATGACATCGTCACATAACTTAATCCCTGCTTCCATCCAGGTCCATTTTTCATCTTTGGAGCATTCGCTCTGCATCACTTGTAGGTCTTGTGTCAGACGGGAAGCGTTCAGTTCACATATTTGCGTCCGTGCGTCCGGAGGATCACCCTGCGAGGCGGCTTCCTTGGCTGCCTTGTCGGCTAGGGCATTCCCTTTTGCTTCTATAGTACTGTCTTTCGTATGGGCTTTACATTTAAAAATAGATACCTTTTGTGGCAATTGCATCGCCTCTAGCAAATCTTGAACTTCTTTCCCATTTCGAATAGGTGTACCAGCTGCGGTGAGAAATCCTCTTTTACGCCACAACTGACCAAAGTCGTGAGCGACTCCAAAAACATACCGTGAGTCTGTGTAGATATTAGCTGTTTTCCCTTCTGCTATTCGACATGCTTCCGACAGGGCTCGCAGTTCGGCTTGTTGGGCCGATGTCCCTGGAGGCAGGCATCCCACTTCCACAACTTCATGTTGGGTTGTAATTGCCCATCCTGCTTTGCGTATACCGTTGTCAACAAAGGAAGATCCATCTGTGAATAGGATTAAATCTGGGTTGAGCAATGCTTCTTCTGCCGCTAGGGCTGTCTCCTCTGTTTCTTCCATAATCTCTACACAATCATGTTTTTCTTCCTCTATCTCCTAAGACCATGGGAGCATAGTCGCTGGATTTACCGGGCTGGCCCGGACAATGGGGAGATTGGGAGCCTCTAGGACTGTTGTCCATCGGGTCCATCTGGCTGCTGTCACTTGGGATACTCTGTTCATGGATAGCAAAGTGTGGACTGTGTGCGGACACTTAACGGTTAACTTTTGATCTAATACCAGACCTGCAGTAACCATTACTGCTTGACATGTAGCTTCCACAGCTCTTAAACAACTGCCCCATCCTAGGGCGACAGTGTCCAGTTTTTTCGAATAGTATCCAATAGGTCTCTGTTTGTCCCCGTGTTCCTATGTCAATATGGCAGTCATATATCCCTCTTTTTCGTGTACAAACAGGGTGAATCCCATTGTCGGGGATTCCCAGGGCTGGCGCTGAGCACAGAGCCCTCTTTAAATTTTCAAAAGCTTCTTGTTGTTCTTTGGTTAGAGTCACTGATTCTTTAGAGGCCCGCTTTCCCTTTAAGAGATCGGTTAATGGTTGAGCCAGCTGTGTGTAGGAGTCGATCCAGTTTCTGTTGAAGTTACACAAACCCAAAAAAGACCTAAGTTCCTGAATAGTAGTTGGCTGTTTGGCAGCTCGAATAGCGGCAGTCCTGGGTGAGTTCTCTCTTTCCCTTTGAAATCTTTTGTCCCAGGTACACAACCTCTCCTTGAGTTATTTGCGCTTTGTCGATACTGGCTTTGTGTCCTCTCTGATGAAGGTGGTCTAATAGGGTACGCAGACCTTGCTCATGCTGTTCGTCTTTCTCAGAGGCTAACAGAATATCGTCCACATACTGGATGACCGTGGAGTACATGGAAGGTAACTCCCTCAAATGGTTTTGTAGGGCCATATGAAATACCGTGGGGCTGTTGTGGAAACCCTGTGGCAGGCGAGTCCAGGTGTACTGTTGTTGTTGTACAGTAAAGGCGAACCACGGTCGGACTTCGGGTGCCAGTGGCACCGACCAAAATCCGTTGGCCATATCGATAACAGAGAACCATTCGTGTTCCGGCTTCAGGGCATTGACTATCGTAGAAGGGTCAGCTACCAAAGGGGCCTTTTGGTCAATACACTGGTTGGCTTTCCTATAGTCTACAGTAAGCCGCCGAGTCCCGTTTGGTTTCAGTACTGGCCACACAGGGCTGTTGGATGTACTGTGTGTTTTAACTAGCACGCCTCGCTTTTCTAACTGTTCGATTACGGGTAGGATTCCCGCAACTGAGGTTAGACTAATGGGATATTGTCTGGTACAGGGCGGAGCAGATCCCGTAAATGTTGTCGGTTCCATTTGAAGTAGCCCACAATCGTTCTTATCCTGGGCCCATATTGGGTTTTCCCTTAGCTCCTCTTTCTTCAAACTTCTGATAGACCAAATTACCTGACCGCCTTTAAAATGTAACGAAGAGTTCAGTTGGGTAAGAATGTCCAAACCGAGAAGAGCTTGGTCCACCGGACCTATCCAAATTGGTGTTATTAATTCGTGCGGACCCAAACTAATACGTACGGGCCGAGTTTTTCTGATTACTAACTCATTGCCCCCTGCTCCGTGAGCTGTTTTAGTTTTACCGTCCATTAGAAGGGGGTTTCCGTATTTTTGGGGTATGCACGTTAATTTGGCTCCGGTATCCAATAAAAAGTCAATATCTTGGTCGCCCACCCTCGCAGTTATATACAATCCATCTTTTCTTTTTTTCAATAGTGCCTGGAGAGGCACCGAAATGACGAGGGGGGACTCCTCTAGTTTTTTGTCACATTAAGAAAAGATGATAACTCCTTCTGTTGCTGGGGTGTTAACTGAATAAGCTGTTTAAGCTTCTCTAAGAGGTCGTTATCATCTTGAGATGGACCTGGTTTGGGTTCCGGGTTATGTCCCGAGTGTCCTCTGCCTCGTCCTTTCACTTTACATGTCTTAGCCCAATGGCCTTCCTTCCCACAACAGTAACATTTGCCGGGTCGCTGACCTTGCCCTTTGTCAGGCTCTTTCGGTATCTGATCTGTCTGCATAACTCGGAGTTTTGCTCCCATGTCCCTGTCCAGCTGACTGCATCGATCAATTAACTGCGCGTACTTTACTCCTGCGCTTTCCCAGTCTGGTAAGGTTACCTTCAACATCTTGGATAATTCTGGTTTTAGTCCAGCAATAAAGGCAGACTTCAAGGGCCCAAAACTGGTATCGTCCAGATCCTCCGGAGCAATGTCCGTTATCCCCGAGTGTTCCAGCCAAACAGATCAAAATCTCTCTTCATACTCCCGCACCTCTTCGGTACCTTTTTGCTGACAGGCTGTGATTTTATTCCAATCCGTCTTTGCAGGACAGAACACTCGCAGCCACTGACTAATCGCAATCCATCCGGCATCTAGTTTTTGTTCTTCCACGCCCAAAGCAGCTTTGACCTCTCTGTTCAGTCTTCACGCTGCTCTCCCGGGCACCATCACAGTCAGAATCTGTACCCCGTCCCACGGGTGGAGGTGGTAAATTCCCTTCAGACGTTCCAGTTGTTCCCACGTCTTCTGACCACCCCCCCTTCTTTAGGTCAGGCAATTCTTTGGACCACTTATCAATCTTCTCAGGATCCACCAGGATATGCGACCAGTAGGTGTTGTGCTGGGCTGTTGTGACCTCGTTGCCATCCACAGTCTTCTTTTCCTGCTTAACCTTCATGTGTTTCTGTTTGAGGGGAAATAGTCGCACACCATCATCAGTATCACTGTCTTCACTGGAGGATTCGTCCTCCGGTAGACCTGCATCACGCAGTTGCAGTAGGTGTTGTTCTTTTCGTAACGTCTTCATACTCGGATATATGTTAGTCGGTGGTGGTGGTTGACGGGGTTTGTAAAGCGGTCCCTTCGATTGGATCGCTCGTTCGTCCTGTAGTTGTCTTTTAAGTTCTTTATTTCCAATTTCTAGCTTTGTATAGGCAGCTTCTAGCCGTTCTACTTTACGCTTTTCCTTTTCCAATTGTTCGCAGACCGCCTTTAATTGGTCCTTCGCATTAGTTAGGTCGCGGTCGCGTTGAGCTCGTTGGGTAATTTCATTACGCTGTCGGATCTGTCCCATGACGACTCGCGACCATTGGGTCCGTTCTCTATCCTTTAAACGGGTTGTTTTTTCCCAGACTCTCTTTATATCATCAAGGGACCACTGTCCCATTGTGGTACCATATTTTTGCCCAATGTCTGTGCATCCCTAAAGCTACGAAGCTATTCTGATAAGCTGTGCCTCCCTGCAGCACTGAATAGGCTACTATGAATTTCTGATAAGCGGTCTGCTGAAGCTCTAAAGCTATGAAGTCAATACTGATAAGCTGTCTCTGCAGCTGCGAAGCTAGCTTGTTAGCAATACATGATTGATTAATTATTTCATCTTAAATGTCCCCATATTAATTTGTTCTTAAAAATTCTGTTCTCACAGTGAGACTCCAGACCCACAGCAATGTGGTTGACTCCTACATGCCCTCTGAAAAGGCCTAGCAAGCCACTCAGTTGTATCCAACAGCTACGAAGTCAATAAAAAGGAATGCAACCGGACAGACCATCGACCTAGACACCGGAAATGACAATGGCAAACGCAGCCCTGTCGACCCTGCAAAGTCCTCCTAACTAACATCTGGGGGCTTGTGTCAAAGTTGGGAGAGCTGTCCTACGGACTAGTCAAGCAACAGCCTGACATAGTCATACTTACGGAATCATACCTTACAGACAATGTCCCTGACACTGCCATCACCATCCCCAGATATGTCCTGTCCCACCAGCAGGACAGCCCCAGCAGAGGTGGCGGCACAGTGGTATACAGTAGGGAGGGAGTTGCTCAACATCGACTCCAGACCCCATGAAGTCTCCTGGCATCAGGTTAAACATGGGCGAGGAAACCTACTGCTGATTACCACCTACCGCTCTCCCTCAGCTGATGACTCAGTACTCCACTATGTTGAACACCACTTGGAGGAAGCACTGAGGGTGGCAAGGGCACAAAATATACTCTGGGTGGGGGACTTCAATGTCCATCACCAAGAGTGGCTCGGTAGCACCACTACTGACCGAGCTGGCCGAGTCCTAAAGGACATAGCTGTTAGACTGGGTCTGCAGCAGGTGGTGAGGGAACCAACACGAGGGAAAAACATACTTGACCTCGTCCTCACCAATCTGCCTGCCGCAGATGCATCTGTCCATGATAGTAAAGGTAGGAGTGACCAACGCACAGTCCTTGTGGAGACAAAGTCCCGCCTTCACATTGAGGATACTGTCCATCGTGTTGTGTGGCACTATCACCGTGCTATATGGGATAGATTTCGAACACGTCTAGCACTCCATAGTCGCCTCACAGCGACTGAAACAACACGGAAGGCACAGTGGCGCAGTGGTTAGCACCGCAGCCTCACAGCTCCAGTGACCCAGGTTCAATTCTGGGTACTGCCTGTCTGGAGTTTGCAAGTTCTCCCTGTGTCTGCGTGGGTTTCCTCCGGGTGCTCCGGTTTCCTCCCACAGCCAAAAGACTTGCAGGTTGATAGGTAAATTGGCCATTATAAATTGCCCCTAGTATAGGTAGGTGGTGGGGGAATATAGGAACAGGTGAGGATGTGGTAGGAATAGGGGATTAGTGTAGGATTAGTATAAATGGGTGGTTAATGGTCGGCACAGACTCGGTGGGCCGAAGGGCCTGTTTCAGTGCTGTATCTCTAAATCTAAAAAAAAATCTAAAATCAATGCAAAACTGGACATCCATGAGACGCTGTGGACCATCAGCAGCAGCAGAATTGTACACAACCACAATCTATAACTTCATGTCCCGGCATATCCCCCACTCTACCATTACCACCAAGCCAGGAGACCAACCCTGGTTCAATGAAGAGTGCAGGGGGTCATGCCAGGAGCAACACCAGGCATACCTCAAAATGAGATGTCAACCTGGTGAAGCTACAACACAGGACTATCTGCGTGCCAAACTGCATAAGCAGCATGCGATAGACAGAGCTAAGCGATCCCATAACCAACGGATCAGATCTAAGCTCTGCAGTCCTGCCACATCCAGCCGTGAATGGTGGTGGACAATTAAATGACTAACTGGAGGAGGTGGCTCCACAAATATCCCCATTCTCAATGATGGGGAAGTAGAGCACATCAGTGCGAAAGATAAGGCAGAAGCATTTGCAACAATCTTCAATCAGAAGTGCTGAGTTGATGATCCATCTCGGCCTCCTCCTGAAGTCCCCAACATCACAGAAGCCAGACTTCAGCCAATTCGATTCACCCCGCGTGATACCAAGAAATGACTGAAGGCACTGGATACTGCAATGGCGATGGGGCCCTGACAATATTCTGGCAATAGTACTGAAGACCTGTGCTCTAGAACTTGCTGTGCCCCTAGGCAAGCTGTTCCAGTACAGCTACAACACTGGCATCTACCCTGCAATGTGGAAAATTGCCTGGGTATGTCCTGTACACAAAAAGCAAGACAAGTCCAACCCAGCCAATTACTGCCCCATCAGTCTACTCTCAATCATCAGTAAGGTGATGGAAGGTGTCATCGACAGTGCTGTCAAATGGCACTTGCTTAGCAATAACCTGCTCAATGACACTCAGTTTGGGTTCCGCCAGGACCATTCAGCTCCTGACCTCATTACAGCCTTGGTTCAGACATGGACAAAAGAGCTGAACACAAGAGGTGAGGTGAGAGTGACTGCCCTTGACATTAAGGCAGCAGTTGACCAAGTCTGGCATCAATGAGCCCTAGCAAAACAGAAGTCAATGGGAATCGGGGGGAAACTCTCCACTGGTTGAAGTCATACCTAGCACAAAGGAAGATGGTTGTGGTTGTTGCAGGTCTATCATCTGAGCTCCAGGACATCACTGCAGGAGTTCCTCAGGGTAGTGTCCTAGGCCCAACCATCTTCAGCTGCTTCATCAATGACCTTCCTTCAAACATAAGGTCAGGCGTGGGGATGTTCGCTGATGATTGCACAATGTTCAGCACCATTCGTGATTCCTCAGATACTGAAGCAGTCGGTGTAGGAATGCAGCAAGACATCGACACCATCCAGGCTTGGGCTGATAAGTGGCAAGTAACATTCGCGCCACACAAATGCCAGGCAATGACCATCTCCAACAAGAGAGAATCTAACCATCTCCCCTTGACATTCAATGGCATTACCATTGCTGAATCTCCAACCATCAACATCCTAGGGGCTACTATTGACCAGAAACTGAACTGGAGTAGCTATATAAATACCGTAGCTACAAGAGCAGGTCAGAGGCTAGGAATCCTGCAGCGAGTAACTCATCTCCTGACTCCCCAAAGCCTGTCCACCATCTACAAGGCACAAGTCAGGAGTGTGATGGAATACTCTCCACTTGCCCGGATGGGTGCAGCTCCAACAACACTCAAGAAGCTCGACAGCATCCAGGACAAAGCAGCCCGCTTGATTGGCACCCCATCCACAAACATTCACTCCCTCCACCACCGACGCACAGTGGCAGCAGTGTGTACCATCTACAAGATGCACTGCAGCAATGCATCAAGGCTCCTTCAACAGCACCTTCCAAACCCGCAACCTCTACCAACTAGAAGGACAAGGACAGCAAATGCATGGGAACACCACCACCTGCAAGCTCCCGTCCAAGTCATACGCCATCCTGACTTGGAACTATATCGCCATTCCTTCACTGTTGCTGAGTCAAAATCCTGGAACTCCCTTCCTAACAGCACTGTGGGTGTACCTACCCCACATGGACTACAGTGATTCAAGAAAGCAGCTCACCACCACCTTCTCAAGAGCAAATAGGGATGGCAAAAAATGCTGGCCTCGCCAGCGATGCCCACATCCCATGAATGAATATAAATAAACCCTCTGGGTGAAATTTCTTTTCCTCAAATCCCCTCTAAACCTCCTGCCTCTAACCTTAAATCTATGCCATAATAAAAACAGGAAATGCTAGAAATACTAAGCAGGTCTGGCAGCATCTGTGGAGAGAGAAGCAGAGTTAACGTTTCAGGTCAGTGACCATCTATGCCCCCTGGTTATTAACCACTCCGCTAACCGCTAAGGGAAAAAAGTTTCTTCCTATCTATCCTATCAATGCTCCTCATAACTTTGTGTACCTCAATCAGGTTCCTCCTCAGCCTTCTCTGCTCTAAGGAAAACAACCCTAGCCTATCCAGTCTCTCTTCATAGCTGAAATGCTCCAGCCCAGGCAACATCCTGGGGAATCTCCTTTGCACCCTCTTCAGTGCAATCACATCCTTCCTATAGTGCAGTGACCAGAACTGTACACTGTACTCCAGCTGTGGCCTAACTAGCATTTTATACAGCTCCATCATAACCTCCCTGTTCCTATATTCTATGCCTCAGCTAATAAAGGCAAGTATCCCATATGCCTTCCTAACCACCTTATCTACCTGTGCTGCTGCCTTCAGTGATCTATGGACAAGTACACCAAGGTCCCTCTTCCTAGGGTCCTACCATCCATTGTATATTCCCTTGTCTTGTTAGTCCTCAAAATGCATCACCTCACACTTCTCAGGATTAAATTCCATTTGCCACTGCTCCGCCCATCTTACCAGCCCATCTATATCGTCCTGTAATCTAAGGCTTTCCTTCTCACTATTTACGACACCACCAATTTTCGTGTCATCTGCGAACTTACTGATCATGCCTCCTATATTCACGTCTAAATCATTAATGTACAATACAAACAGCAAAGGTCCCAGCACCGATCCCTGTGGTACACCACTGGTCACAGGCTTCCACTCCCAAAAACAGCCCTTGACCATCACCCTCTGCCTCCAACCACTAAGCCAATTTTGGATCCAATTTGCCAAATTGCCCTGGATCCCAAGGGCTCTTACATTCTTAACCAATCTCCCATGCGAGACCTTATCAAAAGCTTTACTGAAGTCCATGTAGACTACATCAACTGCCTTAACCTCATCTATACATCTAGTCACCTCCTTGAAAAATTCAATCAAGTTTGTTAAACGCGATATCCCCCTGACAAAGCCATGCTCACTATCCCTGATCAATCCCTGCCTCTCCAAGTGGAGATTAATCCTGTCCCTCAGAATTTTTTCCAATAGTTTCCCTACCACTAATGTTAGACTCACTGGCCTGTAATTATCAAGTTATCCCTGCTACCCTTCTTGAATAATGGCACCATATTCGTTGTCCTCCAGTCCTCTGGTACCTCTCCTGTGGCCAGACAGGATTTGAAAATTTGTGTCAGAGCCCCTGCTATCTCCTCCCTTGCCTCACATAACAGCCTGGGATACATCTCATCTGGGCCTGGGGATCTATCCACTTTTACGCCCGCGAAAGTAGCTAATACTTCCTCCCTTTCAATGCTAATATGTTCAAGTATATCACAATCCCCCTCCCTGATCTCTACACCTACATTGTCCTTTTCCACAGTGAACACAGATGAAAAGTAATCATTTAAAACCTCACCTCTGTCCTCCGGCTCCACACACAGATTGCCACTTTGGTCCCTAATGGGCCCTACTCTTTCCCTAGTTATCCTCTTGCCCTTAATATAATTATAAAATGCCTTGGGATTTTCCTTTATCTTGCCTGCCAGTGTTTTTTCATGTCACCTCTTCGCTCTCCTAATTACTTTTTTAAGTACCCCCCTACACTTTCTATACTCCTCTAGGGCCTCCGCTGTTTTCAGCACTTTGAATCTGTCATAAGCCTCCTTTTTTTCCTGATCCAATCCTCTATATCCCTTGACATCCAGGGTTCCCTAGACTTGTTGGTCCTACCCTTCACCTTTCCGGGAACATGTTGGCCCTGAACTCTCACTATTTCCTTTTTGAATGACTGCCACTGGTCAGATGTAGACTTTCCGACAAGTAGCTGCTCCCAGTCCACTTTGGCCTGATCCTGTTTTCTCATATTGAAATCGGCCTTCCCCCAATTCAGTACTTTTATTTCTGGTCCCTCTTTGTCCTTTTCCATGACTACTTTAAATCTTACAGGGTTATGGTCACTATCCCCAAAATGCTTCTCCACTGACACTTTTACCACTTGTCCAGCTTCATTCCCTAGGATTAGGTCCAGTACCACCCCTTCTCTTGTAGAACTTTCTATGTGCTGGCTCAAAAGGCTCTCCTGTATGCACTTTAAGAATTCTGCCCCTTTAAGCCTTTTGCACTAAGACCATCACAGTTGATATTGGGGAAGTTGAAATCCCCTACTATTATTATCCTATTATTTTTACACCTCTCTGAGGTTTGCCTACATATCTGCTCCTCTATCTCTTCCTGACTGGAGGCCTGTAGTACACTCCCAACCAAGTGACTGCCACCTTTTTAAGTTCTACCCATATGGCCTCATTTGAGGAACCTTCCAAGATAGGAACCTTCATTGTGTACCATCTACAAGATGCACTGCAGCAAAGCACCAAGGCTCCTTAGACAGCACCTTCCAACGCACAGTGGCGCAGTGGTTAGCACCGCAGCCTCACAGCTCCAGCGACTCGGGTTCAATTCTGGGTACTGCCTGTGTGGAGTTTGCAAGTTCTCCCTGTGTCTGCGTGGGTTTTCTCCGGGTGCTCCGGTTTCCTCCCACATGCCAAAGACTTGCAGGTTGATAGGTAAATTGGCCATTAGCAATTGCCCCTAGTATAGGTAGGTGGTAGGGAAATATAGGGACAGGTGGGGATGTGGTAGGAATATGGAATTAGTGTAGGATTAGTATAAATGGGTGGTTGATGATCGGCACAGACTCGGTGGGCCGAAGGGTCTGTTTCAGTGCTGTATCTCTAAACTAAACTAAACTAAACAAACCCGTGACCTCTACCAACTAGAAGGATAAGGGCAGCAAATACAGGGGAACACCACCACCTGCAAGTTCCCCTCCAAGTCACACACCATCCTGACTTGGAACTATATCACCGTTCCTTCACTGTCGCTGGGTCAAAATCTTGGAACTCCCTTCCTAACAGCACTGTAGATGTACCTACCTCCCATGGACTGCAGTGGTTCAAGAAGGCAGCTCACCACCACCTTCTCAAGGGCAATTAGGGATGGGCAATAAATGCTGGCCTGGCCAGCCACGTACTGTAGACCCAGTAAAAACACATAAAAACATAGTTAAAACAAATGGGCTAGTCACATAACAATAAATAATGTGTTAAAGCATAGGGAGGAGGAGTAGAAAGGGGGCAACAGCACACAGATGGCTGAGGAATTGTAAACAGTATCGATAAGACATATTGATGATACCAGACCCTGTCTTTCATGTAGCAGATAAAGGGAGTTGTCATGGATACCAAATAATATTTGATTCATAGTAGATAATGGGAAACTGTGGAGTTTTGAACAGGTTCTCACTGAGCCAAATAAGGAATTATCATTATGTCTACACCAGACCCCAATGAGTAAGTAAGAGGGGCAGGTCATGGAAACAAGATTTAACCCCTGACTGAAACTGAGGAAGGTATGAGAACCCCGGGGAAGAACACTCGAGAAGATACCCTGAGCCAGGGACTCAGAGAACAGAAGAGCAGCCGCAAGTCTGAGACTGATCACCTCGTGTCTTGATGGGTAGTGTACGGTGCAAGCAGTGAGAGCTTGCACTTGATGATTTAGTGTGTGAATAAAAAATTGATATAACTTTCACCAATCGGATTCCACGGATTCTTTAAGAGTAAGTGCGTATTGTCCACATCCCATGAATGAATTTTTTAAAAATCCCTCCTTACTGCAGTAATTGACTCCTTAATCAACTGTGCAACGCCACCTCCTCTTTTATACCCTCCCCTGTCATGCCTGAAGATTCTATACCTTAGAATATTGAGCTGCCAGTCTTGCCCTTCCCTCAACCATGTCTCTGTGATAGCAATAATATCATAATCCCATGTGTTAATCAATGCCCTCAATTTGTCTGCTTTACTAGTAAGACTCCTTGCATTAAAATAGATGCAATCCAGCTTTGCGTTGTTCACTTGTGCCTTAACAGGTCTATATTTGCTCTGCCTTCCAGCCTGACTCAGTTTCTCTTCTATATTTGATTGTGCATCATCCCCTACTGTACCTCCACTCTGTATCCCATTCCTCAGCCAAATTAGTTTAAAGCAGCCACCCCCCCTCCCCCCCAACAGCACTAGCAAACCTCCCAGCAAGGATGTTGGTCCCAATCCAGTTCAGGTGCAACCCGTCCAACTTGTACAGGTCCCACCTTCACCAGAAACAGACCCAGTGATCCAGGAAACTAAAGCCCTCCTTCCTGCACCATCTCTTCAGCCACACATTCCTCTGCTCGATCCTCCTATTCCTATACCCAGTCGCACGTGGCACCGGGAGTAATCCAGAGATTACAACCTTTGAGGTCCTGCTTTTTAATCTGCTACCTAGCTCCCTAAATTCTTGTTGCAGGACCTCATCCCTCTTTTTACCTATGTCGTTGGTACCAATGTGAACCATGACCTCTGACTGTTCACCCTCCCTCTTCAGAATGTCCTGCAGCCGCTCCGTTTCCATTTCGTCTGCCATTTCCTTATTATCTAATATTAACTCCCCATTCTCACTCTCTAGAGGACCAACACTCACTTTACTTACTCTTTTCCTTTTTAAATACCTGTAGAAACTCTTGCCGTCTGTTTTTACATTTCGAACGCACTTTCTCTCATACTCTAATTTCTTTCTCCTGATTAACCTTTTAGTCATTCTCTGCCTTTCTTTATATTCTGACCAATCATCTGAACTGCCACTCATCTTTGCGCAATTATATGCCTTTTCCTTAAGTTTGATGCTTTCCTTAACTTCTTTAGTTAACCACGGATGGTGGGTCCTCCCCTTAGAATTTTTCTTTATAGTAGGAATATACTTATTCTAAGTATTCTGAAATAGCCCCTTAAATGCCTGCCATTGCTTCTCTATTGATCTATTTCCAAGCCTAGTAACCCAGTTTCACTTCAGCTAGCTCAGCTTTCATGCCCACATAGTTGCCCTTAGTCAAGTTTAAAATACTACTCTTAGACTCACTCCTCTCTCTTTCAAACTGGATGGAAAATTCAATCATATTGTGGTCGCTGCTACCTAGAGGTGCCTTTACTCTGAGGTCATTAATTAATCCTGTCACATTACACAATACCAAGTCAAATATAACCTGCTCTCTGGTTGGTTCCAGAACATAGAAACTCTCATAGCTCTAAGAAACTATCTCGAAAGCATTCCATGAACTCCTCATCCAGGCTACTATTGCCAATCTGATTTTTCCAGTTTATATGTAGTTTAAAATCGCCCATGATTATTGCCGTCCCTTTATCACAAGCACCCAATATTTCTTCTTGTATATTTTGTCCGACATTGTGATTACTGTTGGGTGGCCTGTAGACCACTCCCACTAGTGACTTCTTTCCCGTACTATTCCTCATCTCCACCCAAACTGATTCTACATCCTGATCTCCCGAACCAAGGTCATCTCTAACTGTTGCACCAATGCCATCCTTGATTAACAGTGTTACCCCTCCACCTTTACCTAGCTTCCGATTCTTCTTGAATGTCACATACCCCTCAATATTCAGGACCCCATCCTTGTCATTCTGCAGCCACTTCTCCGTAATGGTTATCAGATCATATTTATTTACTTCAATGTGCACTATCAGTTCATCTACTTTGTTATGAATGCTACGTGCATTCAGATACAGAGCCTTTAGTTTTATCTTTGCAACATCTAGTCTTGACTGTTGGTGTGTTCTTAGGTGTTTCTCTCTGTCCCTTCCTGCCATCTCTGACCTTCATTTCCCATATTACTATTCTGCTCTCCTGCCTTGACTCTACCCCTTGATTTGCTACATCTACTCAAACATGATCCCTCACCCCCTTTGTCTAGTTTAAAGCCCTCTCTACCTCCCTCGTTATATGTTTTGCTAGAACACAGGTCCCAGCATGGTTCAGGTGCAGACCGCCCCAATGGTAACTTGGAGTACATGTCCACAGGTCCCTGAAGGTGGCAGGACAGGTAGATAGAGTGGTGAAGAAGGCATATGGAATGTTTTCCTTTATTGGCTGAAGTATAGAATATAAAAGCAGGGATGTGATGCTGGAACTGTATGAAACGCTGGTTAGGCTACAGCTGGAGTATTGCGTACAGTTCTGGTACATTTCAGGAAGGACGTAATTGCTCTGGAGAGACTACAGAGGAGATTTACAAGAATGTTGCCTGGGTTTGAAAGTTGCAGCTATGAGGAAAGATTGGATAGGCTAGGGTTGTTTTCCTTAGAACAGAGGAGGCTGAGGGGTGACTGAATTGAGGTGTACAAAATTATGAGGGACCTAGAGACAGTAGACAGGAAGGACCTGTTTCCCCTAGCGGAGAGGCCAATTACCAGGGGGCACAGATTTGAGGTGATTGGTAGAAGGATTAGAGGGGACATGAGGAAAAGCTTTTTCACCCAGAGGGTGGTGGGTGTCTGGAATTCACTGCCTAGATCGGTGGTGGAGGCAGAAACCCTCAATTCTTTTAAAAGGTACCTGGACATGCACCTGAAGTGCTGTAACCGGCAAGGCTACAGACCAGGTGCTGGAAGGTGAGATTAGATTGGGCGGCTAGTTTTTTCAGCCAGCGTAGACACGATGGGCTGAATGGTCTCCTTCTGTGCCTTGGCTTCTCTATGGTTCTATCGTTCTCTGTAGACTTCCAAAACTAATTAAAGAAAGGTTTTTAGAACAGAGGGACAAATCTTCTGTGCTAAATGATGCATCCGTGTTCTGAGAACAGCTCACGAGTGCTTGCAAAGTGGCTCAAGAACACCTTAAAGCTTCCCAAACAACTATGAAGAAACGGGCAGACAAGCATGCCAAGACCCTGACATTTCAACCAGGGGATGAGGTGTTAATATTACTGCCTTTACAGGTTGAACCATTGAAAGCAAGGTTCAGTGGTCCATATAAAGTGATTGAGAGTAAAGTAAATTACTTGATTGACACTCCAGATTTCCAGAAAATGAATCGGCTGTGTCATATCAATATGTTGAAATAATATCATCGCCGGTAGGAGGATAAGCCAGCACAGGTATGTCAGGTAGTAGGAACAGTGACGGATAAAAGGAATAGTGAGGCTGAACCAGAAGGTGGCCTAGACAATTTTCAAATTGAACCTCCTACTATCTGGTTAGCTAATACCGAATTGCTGGGAGATTGGACACTATGCTTTAATATTTAGATGCAGAACAATGAGAAGACCTAACAAGGCTACTCACAGCATTTAAAAGAGTCTGTAGGGATAAACCAGGATGTTCAACCTTAGCCGCACATGATGTGGATGTAGGGGAATCTGTTCCTATAAAACAGCATTCTTCTCGCTTAAGTCCAGAGAAACAGGCCCAGGTAAAAGCAGAAATCCAATACATGCTGGAAACCACGTAATTGAACCCAGTCAAAGCAGCTGGAGTTTGCCAGTGGTATTAGTGCTTAAACCTGACAGTTCAACTAGACTCTTTATAGACTACAGAAATGTTAATGCAGTAACAAAGACAGACTCCTACCCAACACCTCACTTGGAAGACTGTATTGACACAGGGGGAAGTGCCATGTTTATTACAAAAATAGATTTGTTAAAGGGATACTGGCAAGTTCCTTTAACACCCGAGCTAAAGAAATATGGGCTTTTGTCACACTGGTCGATCTTATCCAGTGCCGAGTGATGCCATTCAGGCTAGGGGATGCCCCAGCTACTTTTCAGAGACTAGTAAACGAAGTGGTAGCCAGTGTTCCTAACTGTGTGGTTTACCTTCATGATGTGCTGGTCTACAGTGACCCTAAGAAAGACCATTTGGAACAACTGGGGAACTCTGTTTAAAAACAAGAATGCCAGACTATTCTGATGAAGTTTACTATTACAACCTTATCACTTAAAGATTATCCACATTACGGGAAAAAATAATGTTATTGTAGATGCTTTATCAAGAATCTAATTTTGTTTTGAGTTATCTGAATGAAAAGAGGGTACAGAGCAGAATTGTATTAACTACAGGTAAAATGTGAATGGGGATGAGTGTGAAAATGTTTTAAAAAATGTTTCCATCTTCTGTTTTTTTACACTTTGTAATGAAGAGCAGTTAAAAATGGTGTTTCATTTCACCAAGCGTGGAGGTTTCATGAAAGTGCTTCTGTTTTTGTTAAAACATTTTAATGAGAATTCATTGTGTCATGGTCTTATGTTTTTTTCTCTCCTCAGGAAGATTGTGTGCATCTTTAAGACTGTAAAAAGATCAGTGCACCTTTAAGAAAGTTCCAGAGGTGCAGTGAGCCAAAGTGCATTCTGGTTGCCAAGCAACAACCACAGAGAGAGAGGACAGAGATTCAATGTTGCAGTTCTAATGTTTAAAAATTAGCTGAGCAGCAGTCAGTTGAGAAACTGTTCCAGCAATTGAAGGAAGGAGAACTCACTGAGACAATTTAAAATGAAGGAAGGAACTGTGTTTTCTCTCTCAAGAAGATTCAAAATGAATTAATTCCCTAAGAAAATAAGAAAAGCTTTTCTTTCTTCACAAAGTATCAGTATTGCTGTGTTTATCATTGAAGGGACAGTTTATGCTACAACTGCCGAACTGAACTGCTGAATTCTTATCTTTGGAAGGACCTTCTGTTTCATCGGACCTTGGAAGACTGCAAGTGAACTTTGGCTGTGTTGTATTGGACTCCATTCATCAGGAACATAATTTGCAAAGACTATTTATTTTGCAGTCTGCTAATTAAAAACCAAACTACTGTTAGTTTTTTAAAATTCATTCGTGGGATGTGGGCGTCACTGGCTAGGCCAGCATTTATTGCCCATCTCTAATTGCCCTTGAAAAGGTGGTGGTGAGCTGCCGTCTTGAACCACTGCAGTCCATCTGAGGTAGGGCCACCCACTGTGCTGTTAGAAAGGGAGTTCCAGGATTTTGACCCAGCAACAGTGAAGGAACGGCGATATAGTTCCAAGTAAGGATGGCGTATGACTTGGAGGGGAACTTGCAGGTGGTGTCCTTCTAGTTGGTAGAGGTTGCGGGTTTGGAAGGTGCTGTCTAAGGAGCCTTGATGCATTGGTGCAGTGCATCTTGTAGATGGTACACACTGCTGCCACTGTGTGTTGGTGATGGAGGGAGTGAATGTTTGTGAATGGGGTGCCAATCAAGCGGGCTGCTTTGTCCTGGATGCTGTCGAGCTTCTTGTGTGTTTTTGGAGCTGCACCCATCCAGGCAAGTGGTGAGTATTCCATCACACTCCTGACTTGTGCCTTGTAGATGGTGGACAGGCTTTGGGGAGTCAGGAGATGAGTTACTCACCAGAGGATTCCTAGCCTCTGACCTGCTCTGTAGCCACAGTATTTATATAGCTACTCCAGTTCAGTTTCTGGTCAATGGTAACCCCTAAGATGTTGATAGTGGGGGATTCAGCAATGGTAATGTCATTGAATGTCAAGGGGAGATGGTTAGATTCTCTCTTGTTGGAGATGGTCATTGCCTGGCACTTGTGTGGCGCGAATGTTACTTGCCACTTATCAGCCCAAGCCTGGATATTGTCCAGGTCTTGCTGCATTTCTACATGGACTGCTTCAGTATCTGAGGAGTCACGATTGGTGCTGAACATTGTGCAATCATCAGCGAACATCCCCACGCCTGACCTTATGATTGAAGGAAGGTCATTGATGAAGCAGCTGAAGATGGTTGGGCCTAGGACACGACCCTGAGGAACTCCTGCAGTGATGTCGTGGAGCTGAGATGATTGACCTCCAACAACCACAACCATCTTCCTTTGTGCTAGGTATGACTCCAACCAGCGGAAAGTTTTCCCCCTGATTCCCATTGACTTCAGTTTTACGAGGGCTCATTGATTCCAGACTCGGTCAAATGCTGCCTTGATGTCAAGGGAAGTCACTCTCACCTCACCTCTTGAGTTCAGCTCCTTTGTCCATGTCTGAACCAAGGCTGTAATGAGGTCAGGAGCTGAATGGTCCTGGCGGAACCCAAACTGAGTGTCATTGAGCAGGTTATTGCTAAGCAAGTGCCGTTTGAT
Source organism: Heterodontus francisci (assembly GCF_036365525.1). Taxonomy (NCBI): domain Eukaryota; kingdom Metazoa; phylum Chordata; class Chondrichthyes; order Heterodontiformes; family Heterodontidae; genus Heterodontus; species Heterodontus francisci. The sequence continues at coordinate 65,749,235 of NC_090393.1, read as the reverse complement.
AGCACTGTCGATGACATCTTCCATCACCTTATTGATGATTGAGAGTAGACTGATGGGGCAGTAATTGGCCGAGTTGGACTTGTCGTGCTTTTTGTGTACAGGACATACCCAGGCAATTTTCCAGATTGCCGGGTAGATGCCAGTGTTGTAGCTGTACTGGAACAACTTGGCTAGGGGCGCGGCAAGTTCTAGAGCACAGGTCTTCAGTACTATTGCCAGAATATTGTCAGGGCCCATAGCCTTTGCAGTATCCAGTGCCTTCAGTCGTTTCTTGATATCACGTGGAGTGCATCAAATTGGCTGAAGTCTGGCATCTGTGATGCTGCGAACTTCGGGAGGAGACCAAGATGGATCATCAACTCGGCACTTCTGGCTGAAGATTGTTGTAAATGCTTCAACCTTATCTTTTGCACTGATGTGCTAGGCTCCCCCATCATTGAGGATGGGGATATTTGTGGAGCCACCTCCTCCAGTTAGTTGTTTAATTACCCACCACCATTCATGGTTGAATGTGGCAGGACTGCAGAGCTTAGATCTAATCCATTGGTTATAGGATCGCTTAGCTCTGTCTATCGCACGCTACTTACACAGTTTGGCATGCAGATAGTCCTGTGTTGTCGCTTCACCAGCTTGATACCTCATTTTGAGGTATGCCTGGTGCTGCTCCTGGCATGCCCTCCTGCACTCTTCATTGAACCAGGGTTTGAGTATATGTATGCGAATGCAGGAATTAGATTTTTAAATAAGAAGTTATAAGGTCTTTAGATATTAGTTTATCTTAGTAGTTTTTAAAAAATAAATAGTTAATTTGTTGATATCTAAAGATACCTAGTTTGGTTCGTTTCATTCGGGGGTTACTAGATTGTTCAACTTGGCTGCTTTTTTCTTCGATTTGGAAAACTTAAAGAAATATGATGCGACGTGTGGAGTAACTGGACTGAATTGACAGTTCATTGCTCCCACCGCGAAGAGAATTATATATAGTAATAGGGGGTTTTGTCCTGAGCAGTCGTAACAATAGTCAAACTGAAGAAATGTTGGACCCGTTTTTTTTTCAAGAGGGTCATCAAGAGAACACTGAAAGGATTTTTTTGACAACAACATTTACTGATTGTTACATGACCCAAGTTAAAAATAGAACAGAAACCCTGGTAACTGGGGAAAATGTGTGCAGAGAAGTGACAGGTCAGAAGGTGGATTTTCTGTTTCCGGCTTCACTTTTGAATTGTTTAGAGTTGGGAATGACTTGTTTAAAAGGGGTTGGAGTTTAAAAAAAATAAAACTGAGGGACAGAACCCCAGCACAGCACAGCTGTTCCATCTCTTTAAAAAGCCTGCACAAAAAGGAAGAGAACTTCCAAGGAGAGGAGAAAATTCCCAAGGAAAGAGAGAAGACCACAACCCAGCTCAGCTTTCCAGCACCTCTCTAAAAGACCCTGAGATGTCCTCTTTGTCAACTCATCTCATGTCTTTGAAGAAAAGCCTGCTAAACTAATTCTCAATGCCACCTGAAAAGAATTGTTCTCAAAGATCCCAGTGACCTATCTTTGTGTACTCAGAGGCCAGAATATATGCCAGTTTTGTCACACAACATATCTCATCTGCTGTTTTCTTCAAGAATGTGCAAGTACTCAGCCAAAGTGTTTGTCTTGTCTGTAACAGAGCTCTAAACAAAAATGCCTTTTATTTTTCCGGTTAACCGGTGTGTGTGTCTGTGTGTGAGTGAGTGTGAGGGGCTAAGATAAAAGAGGAACTTTAATATTTCAATCTGTGTGTTTATGCTTTACTTCATTACTGGTTAAGACTTGTTTTATAATAAACTGATCATTTTCATCTTCATTAAAGAAACCTGGTTAGTGTGTTTTATTCTGGGAACAACAGAGTATATGTTGTGATCTGTGGAGAAGTGGAACTAGAATAAACAGTGTACTCCTACTGCCTCGATCATAACAAAAGTCACCAAGAAATCAAATAGGGAATTCAGAAGAAAATTCTTTACTCAGAGAAGTGAGAATGTGGAACTCATACGAACATACATACGAACATACGAATTAGGAACAGGTGTAGTCCACTCGGCCCCTCGAGCCTACTCCGCCATTCAACAAGATCATGGCTGATCTGATTGTAACCTCAACTCCACATTCCCGTCTAGCCCCGATAACCTTTCACCCCTTGCTTATCAAGAATCTATCTATCTCTGGCTTAAAAATATTCAAGGACTCTGCTTCCATTGCCTTTTGAGGAAGACATTTGCAAAGATTCAAGACACTCAGAAAAAATTTCTCCTCATCTGTCTTGGGCGACCCCTTATTTTTAAACAGTGACCCCTAGTTCTAGATTCTCTCACAAGAGGAAACATCCTTTCCACATCCACCCTGTCAAGAACCCTCAAGATCTTATATGTTTCAATCTAGTCGCCTCTTACTCTTCTCAACTCCGGTGGATATAAGCCGAGCCTGTTCTACCTTTCCTCATAAGACAACCCACCCATTCCAGGTATTAGTCCAGTAAACCTTCTCTGAACTGCTTCCAACACATTTACATCCTTCCTTAAATAAGGAAACTAATACTGTACACAGTACTCCAGATGTAGTCTCACCAATACCCTGTGTAACTGTAGCATAACCTCCCTAATTTTGTATTCAATTCCCCTTGCAATAAATGATAACATTCTATTAACTTTTCTAATTACACGCTGTATCTGCATTCCAACCTTTTGCGATTCATGCACTAGAACACCCTCTGTATCTCAGAGCACTGCAATCTTTCACCATTTAGATAATTATTTTTTATACTTCCTACCAAAATGGATGATTTCACATTTTCCCACATTATACTCCATTTGCCAGGTCCTTGCCTACTCACTTAACCTATCTATATCCCTTTGTAGCCTCCTTATGTCCTCTTCACAACTTACTTTCCTATCGATCTTTTGTCATCAGCAAATTTAGCAACCATACCTTCATCCAAGTCATTTATATAAATTATAAAAAGTTGAGGCCCCAGTACTGATCCCTGTGGCACACCACTTGTTACACCTTGCCAACTGGAAAATGATCCATTTATGCCTCGTTACCAGGCAACGGTTGCAGAGAATATTATAGGTAGATATAGAGGGAGAAGGGAATAAAGGATTCTTCTGATAGATGAGGAAGGATGGGAGGTGGTTCGAGTGCAGCGTAAACACTGGTGTGGAATGGTTGGGCTCAATGGCCTGACTCTGTGGTGTATATTCTATGTAATTATATGCAGTATTTCCATTGCAGTCTCCAAGTCAAGCACTTTTTATGTTCTCAGCCTCTTTTGTGTTATTTTTCTGAGCAGTAGACAAAAGTCTCTACCTTTTGGTTAACCTACAGGTTGGGTTTTCCATATGCCACAGACTCAAAAGTTCATGACATTTAAATGACACAAAACAATCTGGTGCCTTAGTGGGGGTAAGGTGGAAAGGAGTTTGCAGAGGGAGAAGACTGAAAGCTCTGTCAAATAAGTTCTTGGAGGATTTCATAGAACGACACAGCACAGAAGGAGGCCATTCAGCCCATTGTGCCTGTGCTAGGTAGAGCTATACAATTAGTTTCACTCCCCTGCTCTTTCCCTAGAGGCCTGGAAAAAAATTTCCCTTCAAGTATTTATCAAATTTTCTTTTGGCTGTTACTATTGAACCTGATTCCACTGCCCTTTCAGACAGTGTATTCCAGATTACAAGTAGCTTTGTTAAAAGTGTTTCCTTGTGTTGTCTCTAGTTCCTTTGCCAATCACCTTAAATCTGTGTCCTCCAGTTACCCCCACCCCTATCTGCCACTAGAAAAAATGTCTTTATATTTACTCTATCAAAACCATTTATGATTTTGAACAAATAAAACCAAAAAGTGCTGTAAATACTCAGCAGGTCTGGCAGCATCTGTGGGGACAGAAGCAAAGCTAACGTTTCAGGTCTGTGACCTTTCATCAGAACTCATGATGTTGATGAAAAGTCACAGACCTCAAATGTTAAATTTGCTTCTGTCTCCACAGATGCTGCCAGACCTGCTGAGTATTTCCAGCACTTTTTGGGTTTATTTCAGATTTCCAGCATCTGCAGTATTTTGCTATGATTCTGAACACCTTGATCAAATCTCCTCTTAACCTTCTCTGCTCGAAGGAGAATAATCCCAACTTCTCCAGTTTTCTCCATTTAACTGAAGTCCCTCATCCCTAATAGCATTCTAGTAAATCTCTTCCGCACCCTCTCCAAGGCCTTGACACCCTTCCTAAAGTGTGGTGCCTAGAATTGACCACAATATTCCAACTGAGGCCCAATCTGTGTTTAATAAAAGTTTAGCATAACTTCCGTGCTTTTCCTCTACTATAAAGCCAATTATCCCATATGTATATGTATATGAGCTGTGGCTCAGTTGGTAACACTCTCACCTCTTTGTTGCAAGGTGTCAGGTCAAAACCTCGCTCTCGGAGTTGAACAGAAAAATCAAGGTTGATGCTCTTGTGCAGTACTGAGGGAGAGCTGCACTGTTGGAGGTGCCGTCTTTCAGATGAGATGTTAAACTGATGTCTGCCCTCTCAGGTGGATGTAAAAGATCTCATGTCACTATTTTGATCCCTGGTGTCCTGGCTAATATTTATCCCTCGATCAAGATCCCCCCAAAAAAGATTAGCTGGTTATTATCACATTACTGTTTGTTGGAGCTTGCTGTGAACAAATAAGAATACAACAGTGAGTACACTTCATTGGTTGTAAAGCTTTGAGAAGTCTGGTGGTCGTGAACAGCGCTACATAAATGCAAGTCTTTTTCTTTCTTAACAGCCTTCTCAACTTGTCCTGTCGCGTTCAGAGATTTGTATATATACATCCCCAGATATCTCTCTGTTCCTGCATGCACCCCTCTTAAATTATACCATTTAGTTCATATTGCCTCTCCTCATTCTTCCTACCAAAATATAACACTTCACATTTCTCTGATTTAAATTTCATCTGCCACATGTCTGCCTGTTTCACCAATCTATGTCTTCCTGAAGCCTATCCTATCCACCTCACTGTTTATTTCTTCGGGAGAGAGGTTTTGGCGTACTGTTCTAGATTGGTCTCTTCTGATACATGGTGGAGGGGGACAAGCATTAGATCTGAGTCAGAGAAATGCTGAGTGCAGGCTAGGACATAAAAGAATGTAAGAACTTAATAAATAGGAGCAGGAGAAGGCCATATGACCTTGAGTCTGCTCCACCATTTATTATGATGGCTGGACTTCGACATCAACTCCATTTTCCCACTTGCTCCCCATATCTCTTGATACCCTTAGTACCCAAAAAAAACTATTGATCTCAGTCTTGAATATACTCATTGAGCCTCCACTGCTCTCTGGGCTAGAGAATTCCAAAGATTCACAACCCTCTGAGTGAAGAAATTTCTCCTCAGGCTTGCTCTTTAGCCCCACTAGGGCCGGCATTGGAGGCAGGTGGGCGGGTGCTAAAAACGGCACCGCTGGCCTGTGTGCCGCTTCCCCAGCTCCAGGCCATTTTCACTGAGGCGGGATGGGGGCAACACCAGGGCTAGCCACCCACATATGGCTGGTAGCTGATCCATGTAATTAAGGGCCACTTAAGGTCAATTAAAAGAGGCTGACTGGGATTTTCCCTCTCCCCCTCCCAGTCACCAGTGGTGGCCTGGCTGCAAAAGACATTTTTAGTTTAAATTTTTAAACATTGGAGAGAGGGTGCCTCCATTTTGGATGGGACAGATGAGGCAGGGTTTGAGTGATCAGTGTTTGATGAGCTGGAGGTTTCAGCAGTGAGGTAGGGATTTGAGTGGGCTGTGTTCTCCAGGTGCTTGCAAAGGGCAGCTTGGCTCAGGATTGCTGACCATGTTGAGACTGCACACCACCTGTATCAGCCTGGGCGAGCAGCCAGATTGAGGCTGATGCAGTTCAGCACCAATGACATTTAAGAGCCAAACAGGATGGCCTCAGAATTGCTGGTGTTGTGGAATATGTTATGTTCAACAAGTTATGGCACTGTACAGCAACAGCCCAGGAGTTGATGGTGGTGTCGGAGAGGTAGAGCTGGGTGGCCCTCATGCTTATTAGGGAAGCAAGCCTGTGCTTTGACTATGTTGCACCCTAGTCAGGAAGCATCTGTTGGGGGGTGAAACATAGGGTTACTGTTTGTCAAATGGCCAATGGCAAGAGTGTGGGGCGGAGGGGTGGCCTATTTGAAAGCAGATCATGTGATGATGCTTCCAGGAATACATCCAACCTGAGTTGGCAACTCTAAAACAGGCATGTTATGATTGAGGAGGCTACAAAGGTAGGTGGGGATTTGGGGGAGGTTGGGGCTGAAAAGGGGTTTCAAGAGGAAGATGATTTGAAGTCCATGCCTTGGATAATGAGGAGGTTGGCAAGGATCGTGCTCATAGGCAAGCAAGACTTTGTGTGGGGTTGGCTGCATTCTGAAGGATTTGGAGCTTAAATAGTATTGGAAAAAAGAGTGGAGATGACAAAGGCATGGATGAGGGTTTCAGCTCAGGGTCAAACAGGACATCAGAGATGCACACCATCACTTTGAGTCGGCATCCAGAAAGATGGATGAGATCAGGGGACCAGAGCATAAATGTTTTCGTTGGGAGCCATTTATGGGATGGTTTTTGCTTTGCTGCGATTGAGTTGCTTGATGTCCAACAGCACGATGACTGGGCCACAGTCAAGAGTGGTAGCAGAGGGGTAAAGGTGGGGATTGCTGGCTTCATGCTCCAAGTTCAGGTGAGAAATAAAAGGGGGCTAAAGATGGAACCTTGGGGTGCACCAAAGGGAGGAGAAGCTATTGTAGGTGCTGTCCTAGCATCATCGGGACAGAGCGATATCCAGAAGCTTTAACCTCCTCCTCACCTGCAGGGGCAGCACCGCTCTCCCGGGCCCGGCAAACCCGCCATGTTGGACTGTACCAAAACAGCCGCGGGGAGGGGGGAACCAGGCACGGGCTGCGCAGCCTCTTAAAGTCGCAGAGTCCGCTTAATGCGTTGCCCCTCCCCCCCCACACAAATCAATCGCTGGTTTGTTCCGGCGCTGCGGAAGTGGTCGCTTCCCGTTGCCCATGGTAACTAGGTCAGTTACTAGGGAACAGCTGTCGGCCCTGGCAACGCCGCCCATCGCCCAACCACAGCCGTCACCCCGCCCGCCTCTCAACTGTCCCCGCTCGGTGAGTACAGACCGGGACATCACCGCACCGGGGCCCTGACACCCCCCACCACACCGGGGCCCTGACACCCCCCTCCCCCTCCCCCCCCACCACCGGGGCCCTGACACCCCCCTCCCCTCCACCACACCGGGGCCCTGACACCCCCTCCCCCCCACCACACCGGGGCCCTGACACCCCTTCCCCTCCACCACACCGGGGCCCTGACACCCCCCTCCCCCCCACCACACCAGGGCCCTGACACCCCTTCCCCTCCACCACACCGGGGCCCTGACACCCCCTCCCCCCCACCACACCGGGGCCCTGACACCCCCTCCCCCCACCACACCGGGGCCCTGACACCCCCCTCCCCCTCCCCCCCACCACCGGGGCCCTGACACCCCCCTCCCCTCCACCACACCGGGCCCTGACACCCCCTCCCCCCCACCACACCGGGGCCCTGACACCCCTTCCCCTCCACCACACCGGGGCCCTGACACCCCCTCCCCCCCACCGCACCGGGGCCCTGACACCCCCCACCACACCGGGGCCCTGACACCCCCCTCCCCCCCACCACACCGGTGCCCTGAGCCCCCTCTTCCCCCCCCCGGGACACTGATCCCCCCCCCGGGGCACTGACACCCCATCCTCCCCACACCGGGGCCCTGACATCCACCCCCCCCCCCACCACATCGGGGACCTGACACCCCCCCTCCCCCCGCCCCCCCACACCGGGGCCCTGACACCCCCCTCCCCCCCCCCCTCACACCGGGGCCCTGACATCCCCATCCCCCCCCACACCGGGCCCTGACACCCCCCTCCCCACACGAGGGCCCTGTCAACCCCCTCCCCACACCTGGACCCTGACAACCCCCTCCCACCCCACACCTGGGCCCTGACACCCCCCCCTCCCCACTCCAGGGCCCTGACACCCCCCCTCCCCCCCCCACCATACTGGGGCCCTGACACCCCACCTCCCCTCCCTTCCCCACTCCCCTCCCTTCCCCCCCCCCACTCCCCTCCCCTCCCCACCGGGGCCCTCAAACCCCCCTCGCCTGCCCCCCCCGACCACACCGCAGCCCTGACACCCCCTCCCCACACCAGGGCCCTGACACCCCCTCCCCCCCACTGGGGCCCTGACACCCCCCTCACCCCCCCACCGGGGCCCTGACACCCCCCCTCCCCTCCCCCACACCGGGGCCCTGTCACCCCCCCTCCCCCACACCGGGGCCCTGACACCCCCCTCCTCCTCCCCCCCCCCTCACACCGGGGCCCTGACACCCCCCTCCCCACACCGGGGCCCTGACACCCCCCCTCCCCACACCGGGGCCCTGTCAACCCCCTCCCCACACCTGGACCCTGACCCCCCTCCCACCCCACACCTGGCCCTGCCACCCCCCCTCCCCCCCCCCACCATACTGGGGCCCTGACACCTCCCCTCCCTCCCTTCCCCCCCACTCCCCTCCCCACCGGGGCCCTCAACCCCCCTCGCCTGCCCCCCCCCCACACCGCGGCCCTGACACCCCCCTCCCCACACCAGGGCCCTGACACCCCCCTCCCCCCACTGGGGCCCTGATATCCCCCCCCACCGGGGCCCTGACATCCCCCCCACCGGGGCCCTGACACCTCCGCTGCCCCCTCACCGGGGCCCTGACACCCCCCCTCCCCCCCCACCGGGGCCCTGACACCCCCCCTCCCCTCCCCCCCACACCGGGGCCCTGACACCCCCCCCCTCCCCCCCCACACCGGGGCCCTGACACCCCCCCCTCCCCACACCGGGGCCCTGATACCCCCACTCCCCTCACACACTGGGGCCCTGACACCCCCCCTCCCCTTCCTTCTCCCCCACCGGGGCCCTCAAACCCCCCTCCCCACACCGGGGCCCTGACATCCCCCTCCCCACACCAGGGCCCTGACACCCCCCTCCCCCCACTGGGGCCCCTGACATCCCCAGTCTCCCCCCACACCGGGTCCCTGACACCCCCCTCCCCTCCCCCCACGGGGCCCTGACACCCCCCCTCCCCCCCCAACACAGGGGCCCTGACACCACCCCCCTCCCCCTCCCCCACACCGGGGCCCTGACACCCCCCTCCCCCCCCCCCCACCATACTGGGGCCCCTGACACCCCCCCTCCCCTCCCTTCCCCACTCCCCTCCCCCCCCCCACTGCCCTCCCTTCCCCCCCCCCCACTCCCCTCCCTTCCCCCCCCCCACTCCCCTCCCCTCCCCTCCCCACCGGGGCCCTCAAACCCCCTCGCCTGCCCCCCCCCACCACACCGCAGCCCTGACACCCCCTCCCCAACACCCCCTCCCCACACCAGGGCCCTGACACCCCCCTCCCCCCACTGGGGCCCTGATATCCCCCCCCACCGGGGCCCTGACACTCCGCTGCCCCCTCACCGGGGCCCTGACACCCCCCCTCCCCTCCCCCCCCCACCGGGGCCCTGACACCCCCCCTCCCTCCCCCCCCACACCGGGGCCCTGACACCCCCCCCTCCCCCACACCGGGGCCCTGACACCCCCCCCTCCCCACACCGGGCCCTGACACCCCCACTCCCCTCACACACTGGGGCCCTGACACCCCCCCTCCCCTTCCTTCTCCCCCACCGGGGCCCTCAAACCCCCCTCCCCACACCGGGGCCCTGACATCCCCCTCCCCCCCCCTCCCCACACCCAGGGCCCTGACACCCCCCCTCCCCCCACTGGGGCCCTGACATCCCCAGTCTCCCCCCACACCGGATCCCTGACACCCCCCTCCCCTCCCCCCACGGGGCCCTGACACCCCCCCTCCCCCCCCCAACACCGGGGCCCTGACACCACCCCCCTCCCCCTCCCCCACACCGGGGCCCTGACACCCCCCTCCCCCCCCCCCCCCACCATACTGGGGCCCTGACACCCCCCCTCCCCTCCCTTCCCCACTCCCCTCCCCCCCCCACTGCCCTCCCTTCCCCCCCCCCCCACTCCCCTCCCTTCCCCCCCCCCACTCCCCTCCCCTCCCCTCCCCACCGGGGCCTCAAACCCCCCTCGCCTGCCCCCCCCCCACCACACCGCAGCCCTGACACCCCCTCCCCAACACCCCCTCCCCACACCAGGGCCCTGACACCCCCCTCCCCCCACTGGGGCCCTGATATCCCCCCCACCGGGGCCCTGACACCCCCCCTCCCCCCCCACCGGGGCCCTGACACCCCCCTCCCCTCCCCCCCCCACTGGGGCCCTGACACCCCCCCTCCCCTCCCCCCACACCGGGGCCCTGACACCCCCCCCCCCTCCGGCCCACACCTAGGGCCCTGACATCCCCATCCCCCCCCCACACCGGGGCCCTGACACCCCCCTCACCCACACCAGGGCCCTGTCAACCCCCTCCCCACACCTGGACCCTGACCCCCCTCCCACCCCACACCTGGGCCCTGACACCCCCCCCCTCCCCACTCCGGGGCCCTGACACCCCCCCTCCCCCCCCCCAACATACTGGGGCCCTGACACCTCCCCTCCCTTCCCCCCACTCCCCTCCCCTCCCCACCGGGGCCCTCAAACCCCCCTCGCCTGCCCCCCCCCCCACACCGCGGCCCTGACACCCCCCTCTCCCACACCAGGGGCCCTGACACCCCCCTCCCCACACCGGGGCCCTGACACCCCCCTCCCCCCACCGGGGCCCTGACACCCCCCTCCCCCCACCGGGGCCCTGACACCCCCCTCCCCCCACCGGGGCCCTGACAGCCCCGCTCCCCCCACACCGGGGCCCTGACACCCACACTCCCCTCACACACTGGGGCCCTGACACCCCCCCTTCCCCTTCCTTCTCCCCCACCGGGGCCCTCAAACCCCCCTCCCACACCGGGGCCCTGACATCCCCCTCCCCCCCCCTCCCCACACCAGGGCCCTGACACCCCCCTCCCCCCACTGGGGCCCTGACATCCCCAGTCTCTCCCCACACCGGGTCCCTGACACCCCCCTCCCCTCCCCCCACGGGGCCCTGACACCCCCCCTCCACCCCGCCCCCCACACCGGGGCCCTGACACCCCCCTCCCCCCCCACACCGGGGCCCTGACACCCCCTTCCCCCCACACCGGGGACCTGACACCACCCTCCACATCCCCACCCCAGGGCCCTGCCACCCCTCCCCTCACATCGGAGCACTGCCCCTGCCCCCCGCCACATTCCCACACCAGGGCCCCTTACAACCCCCCCAGCCCCTGGCCCCCTATGACCCCCCCCCCAGCCCCTGAAAACCATCCCCCCCCCCCCTTACAACAACCACCCCCTCCCCCCTCCCCAGCCCCTTACAACCACCCCCCGGCAACATCCCCACATCAGAAGCCCCGAGACCCCCTCCCCAAACCGGAGGCCCTGATATCCCATGCCAACATCCGTTTTTTTCCGGTTTCCTCCCACAGCCAAAGACTTGCAGGTTGATAGGTAAATTGGCCATTATAAATTGCTCCTAGTATAGGTAGGTGA